>NC_135152.1:11247412-11872412 GCF_050948215.1 Halictus rubicundus | reverse complement strand
GCTGTAATTACGCGAGTCATATTCAAGGAGGAGCCGGCGCGGCGAGGTGGTAGACCGTCTCTGGGATTTAGGAAAACGGGAGGAAAGGAGGTTCCCGGAGACAAAGCCTCGGCTGCGGGGGTGTGGGAGAAGTTGGAGGGTCTGATCGAGGGAAGAAAAAGCAGAAGAAGTAGAGGGGCAAGAAACGAGGAAGAATAAGCAGAGGGAGTAACAGGAGAAAGAAGAAGAAGAAGAAGAAGAAGAAGAAGAAGGAGAGGAGAGAGCGAAGGTTGTAGGTGCCCTGTGTCCCAAGGTGGGGGAGTAAGTTGTTGGAAGAAGGGTTTGAGGCGAGTCACCGAGCCTAACCGTGCACCACTCGAACTCGAACTCAAACAACTTTAAGCCGTGTGTACTCGCGCAAACAAAACAGCGCACTAATTGCTTACGTCACTCGGCAAGTCAATGGACTTCTTGACTAAGCACTCTGTGAGTCATACAACGAGTCCCCGGCGAGAGGTGCGCGCCACACCGCCGAGCCACCTCGGGTTTCAATTAAATCACGTCCACGCACTGTTTACTTCGTATAAACGCACCAACTCTCTTATACATACCGTGCGCCGACGCTAATGACGATGACAAGACGAAGACAGCGAGAAATGGCACCGACCCGACTCGCCCAGATCCGCGACAACGATCTGCCTGGACCAAAGTCATTTTAACGGCCATCTTCCTCAAAACAATTTTTCCATACATTTTAAACGTGGACCTTAAGATTCCTTAAGTGCAACGAATTCTCGATATATGTCAACAACATGGGTTTTGCCATCGTCGTGTATCGTCCAGGAGACAGTATCATGTTTACCGAGGTCTCTTCAGCTTCTTGGCCCCTCACGGGGTATACCCCGCGGTAGCGGGGATAATTCCGCGACGTTTATCATCTAGGCCTCGGCGACATATATAGATAAATCACTGTGTTCCAACCTTATGATAAGACGAGATATGCACAAAGTAGAATTATGTATATCATCAAATATATCAGTCAACAACATATGTGTATATGTACATACTACGAATTCTCGATATATGTCAACAACAGGGTTTTGCCAGCGCCTTGTATCGTCCAGGAGACATACCCGACCCGTGTTATGTTTACACTTCTCGGCGTCCGACGCCTCTCGAGCTTCGGGGTATACCCCGCGGTAGTGGGGGTAATTCCGCGACGTTTATCATCCAGGCCACGGCGACATATATAGAGAAATCACTGTATTTTGTAAATTTTCGAGCATCCTGCAAAAGCTCGGGCAAAAACGTAATTGTTATTCACGTTCGATCCGACTCTGAGCGAAATTGGCGATTCGTCGCACCCCGTGCAGAAATGGTGGCCATTATGCGGGATCGGTTTTTCACCGCTCGCTAGTCGATCGATTGATACACGCCTCGGACGTAATTAGAGGCCGTTAAGATAATAATCTCCGGAGGTAGGCTCTGATGTTTTCCCTCGTTTCCGAATAAATTTCAGCTCGGATCCCTTAGTGACTTAATTCTCGATGGCCCCGTCCGCGATCCGCTTCGAAATTGCTAGCGCTGTCTACTCTCTCGCTCTTCGGCTTCTATTAATGGAGCCTGTCAGCGGTCTCATTTTCTTCCATTACGGTAATCGCTGTCTCCCGATGCACGGCGAATGTTAATAGAAATCGTTCGTAGACGACGGCGAACCTCGTTGTCCTGCCGATTTCTAGCTTGACATGTAGACAACTTCGACCGGCGAATATATTTTGTTTTACAAAACTGACAAGAAATAGATTATCTTGATATCGTTTAACTTTTTCCACACTCTTTCCTGTAGAAGATCGTGTTATTTCATTCGTTGGGACTCGATGAGTCACCAAATCGAACAGTAGTCTCCATTGTACTCTTTTACACTCGATAAACACTCGTCCACTCATGTTCAAAATTCCGGAAGTTTAAAAATCGTATTTTATTCCTTGGGACTGGATGAGTCACTGAAACGAACAGTAGTCTCCATTGTACTCTTATGTGAAACGAATAATCATCTACAAACATAGAAATGAATACGCAGCTATAAAAATCGTCTTGTTTCATTGCTCCTTGTACACTTTTACACGATTATCTACGTACGGAGAAATTAATATGCAGCTATAACAATCATCTTATTTCGTTGCTTGAGACTAAATTGTTTGTTGGGTATGAAAGCGAACAAAGAAACTGTTCATTTTTACTAACGTCGACTGAACATAAATACATCTACAAACAGCGTCCAGCTTCCATGTGAAGAGATTGTTCCTGGTCGTGTTGGAAACGTTCCTAGAAAAGCCAGCGGAAACAGATTCCGTCCATTAGCTAGGACGAGGGGTCGGTGCGTGGCTCGTATATTCGCCGGCCACGCCCCCGCACGTCTTCATAACATTCAATCGCAGAAAATTCATCGACGAGATAATGGGCCGAGATCGCAGGTCGTGGAGCACGTGTTTAAAGGACCTCCGGAGCTTTCGAAGACCCGGAGCACACGGTAATGGAGTACGGGGCCACGGCTGCTGGAGGGGATATCCGTAGCAGGTATCTCTGGCGGACAGACGGACGACGATGGGGTTGAGAATGGAAGCGAGAGACGATGGACCGGCCAGCGAGGGTACGGGATTAATTAATAACGTCGGTAATTGGACTCCGTTCGATCTAAGATAGCTTCTATAGTCGCCCCCACCCCGTACCCCCTTCCCTGAACCTTGCATACCGCGGGGGATATGTGCTGCATCCTCGAATCTACCCTTTGCCGCTCACCCTATCAAATTCTACCCCGAACTATCCACTTTTTAGCTGCACCGTCGTGCTCGATCTCTCGATGAACCGTTCACTGAAAAAATCAATTAACCTCTCCAGATTTTTGACATTTCACCGGCCAAGTATTTGATCTTATCTGAAGTATTTGAGTACGGGCATTTTGCTCCCTTCTTTCATTTCAATTTTATGTGTCGCTTTTTTGTGGTAGATACAGAACATTTATTCAGTTTCTTCGTGAGGAATAATGGTAGATTTATTTAGGTGGATGGAAATGATTTTCGGTTCAATTTTATCTGGCCAGAAAGAGAACCAGCAGTTCTTTGATGTTGTAAACAATTCAGAATTTTATCAATGGCTTTAGGTAGCTAGAAGATGAAAGAATGTGCAGATAGAATACCAACGTTGTTCTTATTTCTGTTGTTTAGGAAAAAAATAATTGAAATTGATCGACAAACCCACCCCCTAAACCAGAATTTGTTTCCTAATTGTGGATAAATTTTCAATATAATTTAATATACAACGTCGATTTTAGGGTAAATTGTCAATAATAGCCTTATGGTGACTTATCGTTTCTCTCTACTTTAATTTAGATTTTAAATCTCTCAGATATTATTGCACCTTCGAGTTTCTTCTAAAATCCTCGATCATCCGAAAAATGTACTGCCTAAATCATCACCGATCTCATGACGTGCATATACTGGTCCCATGCAATCTCCATAGCAAACAAACGCCAACAAGCCACACCATTTTTCAAGACCGATAAAACAGAAAAATGTTCTGTTTAACTATTCACACTCCATAAACGAGCATGTCCGGTCGCTAGCAGCACTAATCAGCACGGCCGATCGCGCCTCGATCGATCATAAAGATCAAAACGAATGCAACGATGCACCTGAACCGTGCATAGGGGATGAGATCGTTTGCATTTAGGTGATAGCCAGAGGGCCCCGGTTCCCAGGATCTTTATTAACTTCTTGCGATCAGGATTGTAGCCGATGCTCCTTGGACAATAATCGCGGCCCTCTTCGGCGCATAAAGACGACAGTTTCTTGCCACGGACCAGCTTATCGGCGTTTACAATCTGCGACGGTTTCTCGCGCCGAAACCTGTCCGGGATTGTCCTAACGGTTTGCGCAACTTTTCTCTCCACTGCGAACACTGATCGCTCGATAACGAGCGGTTTTGTCAGCGACCGTCGAAAACGATAGGACGGAATTTATCGGTTTCTTTGTTCCCCGTTTTAGCACCCATAAAAATTATTGCTCGTCAAACAGCTTGCCGACGAGTATCGTCACGGGGAACAATTATATTGCGTCCGTTCTTCGTAGACCGCAAGGCATTTTTCTGTAGATTCTCGAGAACATTGTAATATTCAGTTCATTCCAAAAAGACATTTTTACAATGCTGTTTGTGTCGTGGTTTACGTTTCTGTAAGATAAGCAGGGTATTCATTAAAGTTCGAACTTAAAGAGCACGATAAAAGCAATAAAACATAAATTCATCTGGGTTAAACAAGAATTGTAGATGTCACAGGATAATCAAACATCAGCCTTTAAATTTGATCTTGCAATGTTAATTTTCACTTGTCCTTTTTTGGGGGGACGAAGTATAGAGAAACAAAACAAATATCTATCTGGAGCGATAAATAACCAAAGTTATAACACAGGAGAAGAAATTTCTAAAGAAATTGGTTAAAGATCGACGATCTACAGCAAGTGTGAAGAGTCGATCGGTCGCATCGATGAGACAAATCGAGCTAGACAATCGTAAATCGAGGCTCAACTCGAAGTAAAGAATAGAATCGGTCTTGTCGCGGGGCCATAGTGATCGTTCTGCTCTTTCTAGAGACTGTATCCGAGGAGTCCGAGCACAGTGAGCAACAGAGACGCATAGAGGGAAGTTAGAACCATAGCTAGTCGTTTTACCAGGCCGGTTTTTTGCCCGCGGCATCCTGATTGGTGTTTTTGCCGCGAGCCTCGATCGGATCGAGTCAGCACACGGCCAAGGCGAGCCAGAGACTGCACGGTGTCAGTCAATTACGCCTTAACAATGGGGTTACGTTTCAATTACATCGACGAGGAATTGGGTGTAACCACCGACCCTCCGATGGAATACCGGTCATCCGTACCGGGGCACAGCGTCCTGAGAGATCGTTAGGCTCTCTCTCTCTCTCTCTCTCTCTCTCTCTCTCTCACTCTCACTCTCTCACAGCTTAGACAAACCTGCACTTTGAATCCGCTAACGAATCTGACTCGTTTAGAGACCGGGAACCGGCAACCGGCGTCAGCTGTGTGTTCCGATCGCGAGATACTGCCGTCTCCGAATACCATTAACACTACCAGCCGGCGGTTTAACGGCTTTTTATTCGTTTAATGTTGCTGCCCCTAAGCGTCAGTCGCTGTAATTGACGAGACGTTGATTGCGCTGGTATACGAGCATCAAGAAATTGCGAGACACTACGAACAGTTTGTTCTGCGTCGGTAAAGTGAATGTTTGTCGTGCAATTCGTTTTGTTTGCGGAGATGTCGGTTGTCAATAGACGACTATGAATTGCGAATGCAACGGTTGATTAATGAAGATACAATGATCAAGTTCTTGTCCCTGCAATTTCTAACATGTCTTTTAAGTTTGTGAGGATGGAAGTCAATTTTCATCAAAAAATCATTATACGCGTTTCAAACAGTGCAGTTTCGTCTGCAACCTCTGTAAGTTTCGTTGAAAAATTAGAAGCGGTAATCATGTGGCAACGAATTTCGTGCAATGAGGTTTTAGAAGCAGTCTTCGTTCGTCGGACGACGTAGTGGGGGAAGCTCTGACGACTTTTGAGAGGTGAAAATTATTTTTTCTCGAAAAATCATTATATACGTTTCAAACTGTGCAGTTTCGTCTGCAACCTCTGTAAGTTTCGTTGAAAAATTAGAAGCGGTAATCATCTGGCAACGAATTTCGTGCAATGAGGTTTTAGAAGCAGTCTTCGTTCGTCGGACGACGTAGTGGGGGAAGCTCTGACGACTTTTGAGAGGTGAAAATTATTTTTTCTCGAAAAATCATTATATACGTTTCAAACTGTGCAGTTTCGACTGCAACCTCTGTAAGTTTCGTTGAAAAATTAGAAGCGGTAATAATCTGGCAGCGAATTTCGTGCAGTGAGGTTTTAGAAGCAGTCTTCGTTCGTCGGACAACGCACTGGGGGAAGCTCTGACGACTTTTCAGAGGTGAAAATTATTTTTTTTCGAAAAATCATTATACACGTTTTAATCTACAAACTTTCATTTGTAAACTTTGTAAGTTTCATTAAAAATATAAAATTTTAACATTGAATTTAAGTGGCAAGTTTCTTCGCATTCTCAAACAAATTTAAAAAGCATTCTAATCACAAATGCGTGGATTTCATGCGTTTATGACAAAAATGCACGGAATAAAAAACAGTAAAATAATCAGTAGAAGTTAAAAAGAACGCCAATCGGGAAAAAGTCGTAGCGCCGCCGTCGACATCCGTTTTCCGTGAAGTTCCATCGATCGAGAGGGAAGAGGAAGAGGAAGAAAAAAATAGCGTAGCATGACGTGCCGTTGCGTGGGCCCGAGATAAGGCCCCTCGAGGCCTGTAGGTGCAGGGCACAAGACCCCGAAGTCGTCGAACCGGCAACGTCGAGACGCTGTGGTCCCGCGGTCTCTCAGGTAAGGAGAAAAAGCGAGAAAAAAGCCGCAACAGAGAGGGGTGGGGGGGGGGGGAGCAGGGAGGAATCGCCCCCTAGAATGTCCTTTGTCGCGGTCCCCCTCACCCTCCTTCCGCCCCCTCCTCGACGTCGGGGCCGAGTCCTAAGGCCCCGTGTTCGAGGCCCTTCACGTGCGTGGAATGCGTGCTTCTACGGACCCGTCGCCGCAGCCATCACTGCATTTTTCCGTCTACCTGTGCGTTAAACTTCTAACTAGATTGCCGAATTATTCCATCAGGCCCCGCTATAAAGTCTTCTCCTCTTGTTCGAGGGCCCCTTCCGCTTCGGCGTGCCCGAAAAATTATATTTTGTTGCGGCCGTCGCCTCGCTGCAACCGTTGCCGCGTTTTTCGGTCTACCGTTAAGACCGGGACCATTGGGCCCAAATCGAAATGATTTCGGATACTTTATTTTTGTGGATAGCTGTTGGACACATTTATTTATTCAGACGAATTTTGTAAAAAAACAACTGGGCACTGTCTCGATAAATGTGCTCCTGTTTCTTCTAATTAAAACAATATATTCACAATATACTTCAGATGTGATCTCCTTTTGTTCGAAGAGAACAAACTAAATGTCGTTTGAAGAGGGCTAACTAAATCTGCAAGAAAACGGACCCATCGAGTGGTTCTCGACGAAAAATTCCAGATCCTGCAAACTCGGGATCAAAATCGTGCAGGATCACAATGGCGTCCGGACGTTAAAGGGCCGCGTACAGGTAATTCAATGGGTCGTAATATTTTGTAAAAAGTCCGCGGAACGTAAATCCGTCGTGCATAAACCGATCTGTTCTCGAGTGGCGGCGTTTCCTTCGATAACGGTCAATTTCGCCGTCCATCTCCGTCGTTATATACGAAATCTACGAATCTTGATCGCGTGTCCGGTGCATCGTAAGCCTCGTGAAGAGGGATTATTGAAAAGGAAAGAAGACGAGGACCAACGGAGAGAGAGTCGGATGGCAGAGAGAGAGAGAGAGAGAGAGAGAGAGAGAGAGAGAGAGTGAGAGAGAGAGAGGACAAGGACGAGGAGGACTCGCCTCTATATACGAAAGCATCTTCTGAACTGTCGAATCGAATATCTGGGTAATGGCTTTCTGGGTCTCCCGCTGCCAAGAACACGGTCCCATCTAAGGCGAGCTGAAATTAAGGGTGGACCCTTCATTTTCTTAAAATATTAAATCATCGTTCTGGTGTCGCAGCGGGGCTGCCAACGGGGCACCGAAGAATGAGGCCCCGAGCCGGGGAGGAATTAAAATTCATTGGTCTCAGAAACCCATGTCACCGGTCGAGTGCCATCGTAAATACCTGAGTCTCTCTTCTCGGTTGAGCGAGGTCACCGTAAAAATTATGCTTCCACGGTTCAACGAGGATGCCCGACGGCCATCTTCCATCGGGATCTGCCGACCGTGCACGCGGATTTATGCTGGCCCGCGTTTGTAAACAAATGCGCGATTTCGGCTCGTGATCCTCTCTTCTGCATCTGGGTCAGCTGGATTTTGACCATTTTTTTTTCGGCTACGAGAATCACTTTTTATGAAAAATTCGTTGTACACGTTTTAAAACGCGTACTTTTATCTGCAATCTCTGTAAGTCTCGTTGAAAAATTAGTAGCGGTAAAAAAGTACGGCAGTAAATTCGTTTATACACCAGACCGTGCGGTAGGGTATACTTTGACGATTTTTTTAGGACGAAAATTAATTTTTGCCGAAAAGTCATTATGTACATTTTAAACTGAGCACTTTTATCTGTAACCTCAGGAAATTTCGTTTGCGAATTGATAACGTTACAAATCTGGCAGCAAATTATATAACACAAATATTCTGACACAATCTTCAATATAACTCTTCGGCGTTTTTACGACGAAAATTAATTTTTGCCGAAAAATGATTATATACATTTTAAACTATACACTTTTATATGTAACCTCAGTAAATTTTCTTGGCGAATTGATAACGTTACAAATATGGCAGCAAATTCGATGACGCGAATATTCTGACACAATTTTCGATGTAACACTTCGATGTACCTACTTGATTACAAAAGAGTTTTGTAATCTGAGTAATTTTGCAAACCTTGCATAGAAATTTCCAGAGAATATAGACCTATGGAAGATTGAATTGTTAATCTTGTATTTATAAAATGGAAACTTTGATATCCGAAGGAAAGGTTCGAAAGGAAGGTAGATAATTTCGATCTGGAAATATTTTGATCTCGGAGGATTTCTTAAGACCTTACTCGGAGCGTTGTTCCCTCCTAATTCCCGTATCCATCGTAGGCAAAGAATAACAAATTTTTCGCGGCACGCAAACAGTCCTTTCCGGCGCCGAAGGCTGAACAGACAGGTTCGACACGGAGTGTTTATTATCCGGTACAATAAATCGAGATTAACGGTGCAATTGTAGGCGGAGAGGAGGCTCGCCGGTCGAGATAGGTCGTAGCTGGTGCGCGCAGGTGCAAAATACGATTTCCTGTTAATCTTATTCCAATGACTAGAGGCGGCCGTTCTCTCCCTGCTTCGCAAACACTCGGCCCCCTCCTCTCTCTCTCTCACGCTCTCTCTCTCTTCCTCCTCTCTTTCTCCCTCGGTTTCCTTCGGAAATCGTACGGCAAGATTCGTTAGAAGTCGTCGGGGCGCATTTAGTCGCCCCTTTAGCCCGTTTCCAGCGGCCACGTACCCCGATACGATCTTCGAAAGCCGACCAAACAGAACCGGGACCGTTGCGAACCAGCTCCGTAACGAAAGAGGGAACGCGCCGCGCGCGACAACGCGCGACTGGTTTGCATTCGCCGTGCGCGAGATTTTCATCGGTTTTCTCGGAAATTCCGGCGTATAATCGCGGAAAGAGACGAGCACAGACCCCGAAGGTCCTTAAGCAGGAAGGACCGGTGATATCGGCCACACTTCGATGTCCTTTGCCGGTGAACACGTTCGACGCTGCGAACGCGGCCATGAAAGCGAAACTTCGAGTGCTATGGAAGATCCTGCGCGAAGTGGAATGTTATTCGTTGATGGATTGCCTCTCGGATAGCTGCCCGACGCTTCGAATCGTGTCTCGTTCGTTCCAAACTGCTAGTTTTTCCTAAGCAGTTTCTTACGTTTTCAGTTTTAATTCTTTTTCTGAAGGAGAAGACAATAATGCTTTTAAATAGATTACAAAAACACTATTCCTGAAATAGTGGAACGCAAAACTTAAAGGAGCGCAGGTAGAAACAATTTTACGTTAGTGGAACTTCTCGGGATGCATATATTAATTAACACATTGAGTGCCAACTTAGCAACTTCAAAATACCTTAAAATCGAAGCGATGTATCGAATGGAATGAAAATCGAAATTTTCTGATTTATGATGCTGAGACAACTCTTCCAACCTTGCAAAATTCACTTATAAATCTAGGCAACGTTTAAAGTGTTCATATACACAGTACCAAGACGCTAAATGCTATCCTCAAAGCTTCAATAAGGAACGGAATAGGAAACTCGGAATAAACAGCTTTTCAGGCACAATTGAGTGCGCCGAATGGACAGAAGGTGATTTCAATGATTCGAGAGGACGTTCGGATTTGTTCCGAGGGGATCCATAAATCTTCGCGGAGGAAGAGCGTCGAACAGGTTCGCGGGAAGCTTCGCAGCTTCGGCATCGGGGTCCGACGGAATCAGTATTCTTCTCGGGTAAAAAGCCTCTTAGCGTCAGAAGGGTTAATCGTTTTTAAAATTTCCGACACGTGAAAGGGAGAGAGAGAGAGAGAGAGAGAGAGAGAGAGAGAGAGAGAGAGAGAGAGAGAAAGTGAGAGGGAGAGAGTGGGATGACCCGAGGGGGGGCTTCAAAAGAGCGTATCTCGCGTAAGCACAGAACAGAGCCCGGGTACCTGTTGACAGACATTTGCATCTGAATGGAGCGTGCTGTTCCACTAAACGACTCGCCTAATCTCCCCGAGATTATTTTCTCGAGGACACGAGTTTCCTGCCCATTACCACCTCTTACGCCGCATTATTATCCCGACTCTTTCTCCCTATCCTCTATTCTCTATCCTCGAGTTAATCCCGTCGAATCGAACTTCGTGATCTGACGCGACATGGCGGCATCGAAGCGTTGCTGTGCTTTTTTTCCCGGCGAATCGAGCGAATTTAGTGGAAGTAAATCCCGCAGTTGAACGTGGCGGTTAAAAGAAATGGAGTTGACGCTGCACTAGATTTCATACTGCTTTCGAGAAACTACTAGTCACCTTCCTTTTCAAGATTGCATCTCTTTACAGAAATATGCATTTTTACGAGGCAATTTCTGGAAAATGGATACGAGAAAGATTTTATCATATATTCGAAGGAAGGTAAAAGTCTTATTAACCCTCTGCTGTGTGATCTTCTTCTCTTCTTTGAAACTGCATCTACTCATTCTCATCATAAATATATGAAATCCGCAGTCTGGTCGTGATCAAGTTAAAACCGACTGCATGTATTCTGTTTTAGATTCCTCTGGCAATACGAACAATATAACACCACGTCTCTAGTAACCCAGACAATTAAAGCAACGTCAGAAATCAATTTAAAAAAAATCCATCGTAATAGAGTTATATTAATTCACTGAAGAGTTTCTTTAAAAATTTCATTTTAAATCGCTTATATTCGACCTGTAAATTAATTTTTTAAATCCTTGGCCGAAATTAGCAACTAAAAATATAGCTCCTGTACGAAGAAATGTACGAGGATAATTAACTCTTTGCACTCGAAGATATTTTAACTCCAAAACGAAACATTTCTTCCGATCTAGAATATTTCCCTTCTATATATATATTTTTCATGTTGTACATACGAAAAGGTGCAATTTACTCGTGCAATACTGAAATGTTTAGTAATTTCTTAAATGCAAACGAATTTAATAATGTAGAAAATATTTTGAATAATGATACAGCAATTTTTAGTGGTGCCTTACAGTCGCCATTCGAGTGCTAAGAGTTAATTAAGAGAATTAAAAGAAATCCACACTATTGAATTCCATTGATACACTCGTCTAATAAAAAGTTCCTTATAAAATCTCATTTTACATCACCCACGCTCGCTCTATAAGTGCATCGCTGAAACAATTGGGGCAAATGAGCTACGAAATGAGGTTCTCGTATGAGGAAACGTATGAAACGAATTTCTGATCTGAAATCGAGTGATTTCTTTCGACGCATTCAATCTCGCAAGGCACAGATCAGGCCTTGTTCGCATCGGACCCGAGGCTCCATTATTATTCCGAATCAGCGGTACACGAAACAAAGAGCCGGTCCATCGGTGGAACAAGCCGAGCGACTCGGCCGCTCGGCGAGTCCACCTACGCAACTAGACGTATGATCCTGCGCGAGCGGCGACACGACAATCCCGTAATTAAATTTACATATCGCGTTCTAGCCGCGTATCGTATCGACGATATTAAAAGGAGGCGGTGACCGGCAGGCTAATCGATCACTCGGCCCGAGAGAAGGGCAAGCGATATGCTCGGACAATTTATGTCTCTCTTGTTCGCCCGGCTACATTCTCGTTCGAAGTCGAGATTCTGGGTCGCGCCGATTTTGTCCGGCCATGCTGCTGCATTCGGAATGCAAGCGAATTTTTGGTTCGCTCGATTTGCAATTGCTTGAATCTCTTCCTCGTTTAATCCTTGTGTCGATGCCCAACATTTTTTCTAACGTTCGATTACACTGTAGTCGTTGGACTTCAAAAACTGTGTTCTGAAACGGAACAATTGTGTGTCAGATGTCAATCAATTTCAATATCATCCGGAATAATAAATAATAATTGTCAATTACTTAATCACACTACAATCTAGTTAATATCAGTAAATTAATATTCAACGGGGCTCATTTTATGAGAACGATTTCGGTACAAGCGCTTCCTAGTATTTTATAAATGTTGCTTATGCCACATAGAAGAATCCAAAGTCTCGCAAGGAATTTTGATAAAATTGATTTAATTACATTTCACAGAATTGACAAATAAAGGAAACAAATTTTTGACCGATACTGTCCCTACCGTTATAATGATTACGTTGCTGGCAGAATTGGAACTCGTGAATGAGATTGCAAGAAATAAATGGAAATTACATTTCATTGTGATAGTCGAGCGATGCACTTGCTTCTCGCTTTTCAAAAAACGAAGAGAATTATTTTTGCTTATTAACGAATCGATTAAACGATGAGGGATTTTAGATAGGACTCTGGAAGTTGGTATGAACATTAAGGATAGCGTGGTTTTATGCGCGCGGGCTGAAGTTAATTTGAATCTTGACAGGGATGAAATATTGCGGATTGACACTGGCGAGGAATTATAATGAAATGGAACAGCGAGGCTAAATGAACCGTGAAATTTATGACACGGAATTGAAAGTTCGAGCCCACGTCTTAAGCAGATTGACAGGCTATGGGCGAAAGTCACAATTTAAACTTGCTGCGAGACATTTCAGTATAAACTTGTCATTATTTTCTCTCACTTCCACGTGTAAACTTTAACAAATATAATGGCAAACGTCCTAAATCGTAACTGTCAAATAACTATTGTAGTGTGTGTCTGTATGCAAAGAAAATATGTTTTCTGTCATGCAATTACAAGATTAATGGAAATTTTAAGGTTCACGCGAAGATAAAGAGAAAATCGAATAAAATGGAAGAAAACGCAGGATGGTACAGGCACCAGGTGCACGCCGATGCATCGAGGTCCAAAAAACCTAGATAAACCTAATTTAATTAATAGGGTCCGCGTAGCCGAACATTATACGCGCACGTCGGGATTAATGACCGGATAAGATTGTTAATTCCACGTCGGCCGTCCATCATGTCAATGCAAAGATACGCCACTGACAACGCGTTCCAAGGTGCATCCCTGTGCCTGTGCATATCACACGAACATGCATCTCTGGATATGCACGTGCACGAATATACAGGGTGTTCCCGTTGAAGGGGGACTCAACTGTCAAATTAATAACTGTCAAAATTCCACTAAATCAAAACAACGTGTTCAATGAGCAACTAAAAAGTCAAGGCTCGCCATAGTAATTTTCCGTAGTATTAACCCTTGCTTCTGACAATGATCAGCAACCATAGCTAGATCCATACAGCTAGCACATTATCCATTTTTTAAACATCTTCGAACCTATTTCTTTCAGATCAATTTTAATCCTGTAAAAATCGTGTAAAATATAAATAATAAAAGCATTCGCGTCCCTCTCGTTCCAACAACGCCTCAAAACAATGTTTCAGATAATCTTCGTTCCGTTCCCTCCATCCCTAAAGGGTTCAGCGACTCGCTTTTTCTTCGTCAGTCGAGATGATCATCGATGCCCCGAGGTATCGTCTCGTGATAAACAGGAACGATGACCGGGATGAAAGTGCTCGACCGTCTGATGCTCATAATCGAAGCGCAGCGCTGAAATAATGCCACTTTAAATGAGCGCTGACGTCCGACGATGATGTTTCCAGGATATAAATTCGTGCTATCTATTCTAGAAGATGCACGCTCAAGCCCTTCCAGCTTCTATCATCTGCATGTATCGCAGAAGAGCACTATACTATCATCCTGAGAAATATAACATCTACACCCTAAGAAAATTGTGCGTCAATTGCAAAATCTAAATTCCGTCCAAACAGAAAATGGAACTTAAATTTTATTTTACGTATAGACATACTAGGGCTTTTCAATACTGCATTTAAATCTATAAAAAAATTAGTAAGCTTATTAATTCAGTACGTAGCCTCAATTTGACAACTCTACACATTTAATATATTAGAGGAGCGGTATAAATAAGGACTATTATACTTTACATCTATTAAATGATGCGAGCACAATATTTAGAGGAAACACAGTCACAAATGCTCCGTGGAGCACTGCCCTGGCTCCAACAGTACCGAGAGCGCCGAGGCCACACCTACTCAAGACACGCCCATGACTATAGTCTTGACTCCCGTATCTCTATCGTTACTCTTCGTAGACCAATCCGGAACGCTCCCGAAGCAAATATTGCGTATTCATGACGAATCTAAAGGATCAATAAACAATTTATACGAAATAAAAATGCAATATCCAATGTTCAATCTCGAATCTTTTAACATTATCATTAACCTACACAACTTACGTTTTCAATTCCTTTCACCAGCATCCTTCAAGAACATCCTGAAGGTGTCAAATAATCTTTGCACCCTTACAAGCCTCGATCATCCCCAAAGAAAAGTAAAAAAATTCTAAAAGTCTTCCCACCAGGAAATTCTTCTCTTACAATTAATTCCACCTACTAGAATGTTCAAATTTTCGCGCCGTCCATTCGGTTCCAATCGTGATCGACTTCGGTATCTATTATCATACGAAGGGGGCCTATTTACGGCAGGACTCTTCCTCCCCCGGGCGAGGTAAATGAAATTTTTTCTTTCACGAAATCCTGTTACCACTTGGACTGGCCGTGCTCGCTCCCCTGTCTTACTCTCTCTCTCTCTCTCTCTCTCTCTCTTTCTCTCTCTCTCTCCCTCTCTCGTCCTGTTATGGTCTATCCCATTATAATTCCGAGCATGCACACGCTCGTCGTCCCGTACGTCCTCCCGAGAGATGGGAAGAGTGTAAAACGTCGGACACCTGGGCAGAGAGTTTAGCCGGGTATTGTCGGGAGACAAATATGAGTTAATACGTCATCCAGGGACCCATTCAGGGCCCAGCGCCGACAAGAATGGTGATCACGAATTGGCCGGCGTATAAATGTGTTTTAATTGTTCCCGCTCTGCCCTCTACCCCCTATCCTCGCCGCCCCCCTCCCCTCCGCCCGGAGAGACATCCGTCTCGCTCTTTCGCGGCTCGTTTCAGCTTTGGAGAGCCTGGACCCGTTCGAGGAACGGCTCGCAGACGAGCCGAGGATGTGGCACATAATAAGAGACGGCGTTCAAGAATTTTCTATTATCTTATTGTTGCCGGATGGCCTTTTGTCCGGCCGTGCGCGCCAGCTTCTAAAGAGCTGGACCTCGGTTTCGTTGTTGATCTGTCGAGGATCCGTAGCCTAGAGGTTAATGCGTTCATCGTCGAAATCAGCCCCCAAAAAATCCCGTAAGATCAAAGCGCATCATTCGGACATTGCAATCACAGCTGCAGTGCTGAAGCTCATCGTTGCAGATCCCGAAGAAACTCGATCTAGGGGACTTGTCCGCCACGTATTTTTGGACAAATACCGAAGAACGTGAACAAGAACTATAATTCGGACAGTTTGTCGCTTCGTCAGGACAAATTTAATGATTCCGAAGCGCCCCAATTAGCCGGAATCCACTGTAATAACGATCGGAAGTCGATGAAAATCGAACCAGAGAACTCGAACAGCGGTCCTAGCTCGGAACAGGAATTATAATTATAATGCAAATCCGGCTAGGCGGTAGAAGTGGATTTTAAGAAATTTTAATCGCAGATGGAACGGAATGATCGATAAGGGGCGAAGAGAGGAGCATTGCCGGCCCTGTCGGTACAGTTCCACATTCCACGTTCTCGACGGGTGGCCCGTTCCCCCGAGTATCGCTGTCTTTCTCCGGCCTCATATTAGAGGCACGACAGTTCCGTTGTGTGTTTTTGTGATTGATCACGTGATCTCGTCATTCGATATAATAAGATTCGCTTTAATCTGCCGGGGCGAAGGGACGAGACGCGCTGCGCTGCGCGGAGGCTCGCAGCGCTCGCAGATTACCGCATACCGAGATAAAAACTGTTAAGCATCGTTCCCCGTACTCCGGGCCACATATTATTCCACTGATGCAACAGTGTGGCACATTCCTTCTTGCGATAGAAAATCAGGCCACGATCGTCCTCGAGCTGATACTACCCGTGCAATCATGCTGCCTTACAAAACGTTCGGGGCCCTTTTACGGACTCCAAAGGCTTGTATTGGTCCCGTGGAATTTTACGCCCCTGGGACGAAACTTTTACTCTGTTAGCTACTTTAATTTTGTTGCATTTTCTATACTCTAATTTTTATATTACTCTTCGATGTTTCGTTGGGGTGTCACTTTAGCAGGGAAGTGTCAGTGATAACTAGACTGTGGATCTTTGTGCAAAATAATTTTCCTCCTCGTCAATTACGAGAGCTAGGAACCAAACATTCTTAAACTCATGCTATCTTCCTACTGGCTTAAATTTCACCTACTCGATATTGTCGTAGATGCACAAAATCCACATAGTGATAACATTTTTAGAAATACAATAAAATGCTTCTACAATTCGAAACACTAATATTCATGCATACATAACAGTCGAGAAATGCAACAAATATGTTTAGCATTTGAAATATAAATATGTACATTCTTGTAGATGATTACGGTGATTTCTCTATATATGTCGCCAAGGCCCCGATGATAAACGTCGCGGAATTATCCCCACTACCGCGGGGTATACCCCGCTAGGGGCCGCGAAGCTCGAGAGGCCTTGGACGTCGAGGAGTGTAAACATAACACGGCTAGGGTATGTCTCCTGGACGATAGATGACATGTCGCTGACATATATCGAGAATTCACTGTATATGTCGAATATACTGCGCACAGAACAAGTTCTAGAAACTGAAAATCTCAGAAAAGAATTTTTCTTAGACAGACTAGAATCAGTGTGCAAATACAAATCAGGGATTCTCATCACGATACTTAAAGGATGAAGACTGGCAAGATAAAATATATTCGCCCGGTGGATACAGGAAGCGAGACATCACATGGTCAAGACTCATTAAAATCGCAAACACGGATCCCATTCAGCCAGCTTCAAACCGAAAAGGGAGGCGCGCGAACAAACGAAAAGAAAAGAAAAAGGGGTTGGGCGGATTTGGAGGATGGGGGTGGAAACGAAATTCGTAAGCCAACCGTATTTTTTTCCGATGCCCGGTGGCCAGGGAGAGCGCTTAATTAGCTGCACATCCGCGGGAAACGTTACATCATGAAATGTTTCGAAGCCCAAGCGCGCTGATTACGCCGGCCCCGCGTTTACACGGCGAGAAAACTTCGGAATTATTCTCGATTATTCAAATTCGCAACCCTTGCCGCGAGCCTCGCGCCGAGGCACCGATTCAAATTTATGCAAAAATCCAGCAACGCGAACCACCGTTCTTATTAATATGGATCAATTTTACGTACATCCCCTACCATCCGATTCCTGTGTTTCTCTCCGTCCACACCCCACACCTTCCCCCTCCCCTTCTCCTCCTCCGTCGACCACCCCCCGACGCTTGTTCCTTCCTTTATCTCCTTTGCGTCGCCTCAAATTGGACCACCCTGGCCGACGAGATGCTTTCTGGTTGTAAACGGTGTCCGGATAATCGGTAACGAGTGCTTCCTTCGTGGAAGATACTTGCTAAATGTTCTCGGGTTTTTTGGCAAATTGTTCTGCATAGGGAATAATTGGGGATTACTTCTGATATAGGAAAATCATCCCTCGAAAATTAATCCAAAAATTGGTGTATACAAATTTTAAATCCTGTGCCTATGGTTAGGATGGTTTAACAGCGTTAGAAGAATTTAGGAAATATTATCTTATAAAATTTTATAAAATAAATATTATACGTCCTACTGAAGAAAAATTATCCCTCGAGCATGTACACAAATATTGTACTATAAAAATTAAAGATTTTATTCTGACGGTAATTCGTAAAATAAAATTGTACTCTTTTAATCACTTCTGCACACTGTTAACTAGCACGTTTTCTTTTTTTAATGATGGTGCTGGTATTCAGTGGTTAGTGGCGGTTAAACTCCGGTTACCGAAAGTTCGTTAAAATGAGCTAGTTGGAAGGCCTCGGTGAGTCAATTTCAACAATAAAACCTGTAGGGGATGCATTATGTAGGAAGAACTTGGAAGTCTCTTTGCGATGCCCTTAATCGGTACACGGATCGCAGTTTGAGTGCCCTTTAAATATCGTTAAGCGGATCCGCGCGAAAGGGCCCACTGTCGAAAGTTAAGGGAATTTAAATAGGATCGCGATGTGGCTTGTTATCTAGGCGTTGTTCTGTAATTCTGCCTTCGGGAAAGTTAACCCGACGAATTTTGCGCTTCCCATGGAAGTTCTTATTCGCGAACTTCACCGCCAAGGGACGCGAAACGCGTTCCCGGCGTGAAGTCGGTGACTTTATCTTTTAATGTTGAACATTTGATTGGACATTCTTTCTTACGATCGTTCCCTTTTTATTTTCAGATGCGTTTGATGGGCCGGAGAGCTTTCTTATGGAAAGTGGCAATTGCGGCTTCACTGCGATCGTAAATCGAATTCTGCGGAAAACTGAGGGTGAGTTCTTCCCTGTATAGATGTGTAATTTGAATATTTGCCGAGCGTTGTATTGATGTGGAAGGTCATTTTTAGCTCGGGGATTTTTTTATAATATCTACTGAAATATTTAAGAGTTGAAATCAGTGAATTTTGTATGGAATATTATGAAAGGTCAGGAGGCAACTTTAATGAATTATCGATTATCTATAAGAAGTCATCGAGGGGTTGGTATTTATCAGTAATTTTCTCTCGCAAAATTGCGCCCGTATTTAATACCGTTTGCAATTTGCTCGGACGAGAGACGGTTTTATCATTTATTTCATTCATTAAAAACGTTCTTGGGATATACATTATTCAACTTGAAGAGGGGTGAACGCTCTTCGAAAAATACCTCGTGATTGTCGAATCGACGTTTTTGTAGCGAAACTCAATTTTCCTGAAATATCGGCGAAATGTTTCTAATGTAATCTTAAACATTTTTGTAAACATGGCTCAGTGTATACACAACAACATCTTTTTTCTTGTTGATAGTTATTTATAAAGGGGCTGGAAGGAGCATCGAGAAAAATATATTTTTCATCCCCAAATTGGTGGAGTGTTCCTACCCAATCGATACTAACAATTGCCAGACAATAAAAATATTTTTCGTTTCAAACGACTTGAACAATGTTCCTTATTAATTCACCTTCCTAAATAAAGCGTAACCAGGTGAATAGATTTTTCAAAAATTCACTTGATCGAGGAATGAGTTACACATTGTTCAAAATTCAAGAGGTATTTTCACTGGAACTTCACGTAAATATAGCTAAAAAAAAAATCGATAAAAAATCCAGGAGGACCTATACAATACGTCCATTCGTTTCAAAATGAAATAATGCATAATCTAAAGTGCTTCGTGAGGCATTTTCACCCCTTGAGAACGAATGATAATGGTAAAAAAAATATTCGACGTAAAAATTGCTAAAAAATATGTACGCAAAATCCATGAAGATTTACACGATACGTGCATTTGTTTAAAAACTAACGTAGTCCAAAGTTGAAGGGGTGTTCTCTCCCCCTGGGAAGGAATGTGGACCGTTCAAACAAATCCTTGATTTGAAAATTGTTGAGAAATAGCTACGAAGAATCCATAGAAGCTTAGGGAATGCAATGCACTGTACGCGAGGGGTTGCACCTGGGCAGCAACCCCCCAAAGTAAAAGACAATGGCAGCGGTCGACGAACGATCGACGAATCGGATTGGGCAGGGGGCGCCGGCAAAGAAAATATTTGGGGACCTTGTCACGCGTCCTGGGAGATTGCACGCGCGACGAGTGCCGGTAAGTTGGTGGCGCTGGAATATCGCGGAACCACCGAATTTCGTATTCCCGGATGGTAGGCTAGTCAGCTTCTGACAATACCGCCCAAGTGACGTCGCCCCGTATGTATGTGGTATGTACACCTAACTGTGCCGTACGAAATGTCCGCCTGACCCTGCCGTAGCAATGTGTTCAAGCCTCCGCAAAAAGGATCAAGCGTCAAAAATCAAGGATCAGAAAAAAAAAGAAATATCCTGTCCAATTATCCCCAGCAAAGAAAACTTCCTTCCGGACCATTTTTACAAGTATACAATTGGCGATTTAACTAACACAAAATTTAATTACACAATTGAGAATGCCGAGGACCATTCGCAGCTTCATTTACTAACCTTTCAACCCTCGTGCGATATTTTTTAACTCTGGAGTGTCAATTTTATACGAAAGCTTTGATTTTGATTGTAATTTTTTTTTGCTGTGAAATGTGCAAATTAGACTTTTCTAGAGAACTAGTTTTATCCAGAATTGAATATCAATTGTGGTGTTAATTCTCGAAAGAGTGTTTCCGTTTCCTAAACAGTGTACAAGGGTCAGTTATATTTTTTAAAGTACTTCTTGTGGACTCATTAGTGTTTCTATTATTCCTAATGTAACAGCTGTTCATTTAATTCAATCCTCCAAAAATTGAAGTGTCAAATGGTAATTTTGATACACTAGGTCAGAATGGTACCGCCGTCAGGGTATCATTAAACACAGGTCCCTTGCTTGTGGCAGCATTGTTGTTCACGTTCAAATGCATAAAATTTATTGATAAAAAGATTTATTAAAATTATTACGAACTTCATTGTCCAACAAGACCCAGAAAATGTCCATATAATCACCAGTTCAGTTTAAAATAAAAACGTCTACGACCTAAGCTCGCCTAAAAATGTAACAGGCTATTCATTACGGTCTTTATCCCTTCAGCTGAGATATTTTTCATGATTCAAGATGCTTCGTAGAAAATTGTTTTCATATATTTGTAAATAGTAGCGTCACGGACGATGCAAGTGTTTGAAGAAAGTCAGAAAAGAAAATAAACGAACAGCGATTTTTCTCGTGAACGCCGCGGGCGAAACGCGTCCATTGGAAGGTTAATTCGCCTAATTCCCTTCGTGCATGATCAGACAGTAGACACTGGCTTCGTTTTTCTTTTAGCGAACGCGTAGCGGGGGTTGCGGAGGGGAGCGTGTCGCGATCGAGCTCGCATCAAAAATTCGCAATGGAAGACAATGCCGGTTGATTTGGAAAAGCGTGTATCGATGGGCCGGTTCGGTCAGCGGATCGCAAGGGGTATCCGCGGAAAAAAGAGCGTCACAAGTCGAGGGGGTGGGTGGAGAACAGGGATGGGGGTGGAAAAAAAAGAGAGAGAGAGAGAGGGAGAGAGATAGAGAGAAAAAGGAGGTAAAAATTGAACGGCCGAGGCATTTTGTTTCCGATCGTTGCACGAATGAGCCGGCAAATTGGAGTCAAATTTAGCCGGGCTTTTGCGAGCCGTTTAAACCTTTCGCTATACCCGTGGCCGCTCTGTAGAGTTTGCTGCACGCAAATGAAGAATTGTCAGCCAAATACAGTTCGAGAGTGGTAAGGGGGCGGCAGCAGGGGATGAATGGGGCGTAATGCCGGGTCTACCCTGATTGTTGCCCTCTTCTCCCTTCCTCGACCTCTCGAACCCATCGGAATTTCCAGTACGAATTTCCGTCGGTGCCTGCGACGTCACTTCCGTTCCAGGGACAAGCGAAATCGTCAGGCTGCGGCTCCGCTTCGCTCCGCTCCGAATCCGCTCCGCGTGTCGGCTCGTGCCGCCGCGTATTCCGCCTCGGACCCTTATCTTAACTTTTCCCAGCTGGTAACCCTTCCTTTTCCATCCCATGTCATTACCACCCAACTCTTTAATTCAGTCCCCTTGGGGTCTGGAATCTGTGTCAGGTGGGTCACACGTTAAACAAAATGGTACAATCATCTGTGACTTGTTTCGGTAAAGAATATTTTATTTTTATCCTAGAGTCTAGCAAGGGTGGTTTCACTGAATTTTCTCTGAATTAAAGCTTCATCCAAGTTGGAACAGAGCAAGATACAAAATTGTAAAAAGCAAAAATTTGCACAAAAATGCCCAGGTTTCTTCGACTTTCGTACCGGTTGTGTCTCGAAAGCACGTTGAAAATTCTCAGCGGATTATTCGAGGACCCAAAGCACAGTTAGCCCCGACAAAGCAGTCAGCGGATAGAGACGCAGTTAGGCCATTAAAGGATCTCTCTCACGGTGTCCACGATTTTCCCCGGAGAGTGCACGCTTTCCCATAGAGAAACCGTGGCGCGCACACCTGGTAGAAACGCGGCCTCCTCGAATGAAAGAATGGCTGTCACGGTCTTTAAGAGCATTATTCGACGTTTTCGAGGTTTTTAGAGGGATCCGGTGCGGTCAGAGTTCTGCCTGTCAGCGATCGTTTGGCTCAAATTGACCGCGTTCCCTTTCAATGCCGAACCGGCCGATTGTCAAAGTTCATCGGACTGTGAAAGACATGGGGCGATATTGTATGGGAATTTCATTGGCCTCCACCTCTACCAATCACGGGGCCGCTCTCGGTAATCGAATAAATAGCACGAGCGGTCAGCCTCCGGATCAACGAGACGCTTCATTAATCCGGCGGGATACTGACTTTTTCGGAATCATCCTTGCCTCTCTGACTGCATGCGAGTTTTTCAGGCGAATTCCACGTTCCGGTGTCTGCGTCCTGGGACACGCGTCGTCGACTCGCGACATCGATTCATCTCGTACATTTTTTTAAAGTGCTTCCCAGCCACGATCTATGGGATTCCAGGAAATTTATCTTGCTTTCGAAAATGACATCTGTTAAAAGTTCGACATTCTCAGACGAACGTTTTAGACAGAAGAAAACATTGATCGTGTATTAGGAGAAATAAAATATACGGGAGCAATAGATAGACAGTTTAAGGAGAAAATATTCCAGGAAAGAGAAAACGTTGATGCCAGCAAGGTTCGAGCTTAGAATAAATAGGATTATTTCACATTTCAAGTTAGCGTTAGCGATTCGAGGGATGATCTACCAATCAGAAATAGTTCCGATGCTTTCCGCTATAGTTGCAATACGAAGCAACAGGAAACAGTGGCTGTGAATTGCAGACAAAGCTTATCTGGTTCAGGTGATCCCGGTTCTAGCAGAAAAATATGACACAGAGATACAGCATCGGATTCTGACGCGGCACGGCGATTCAGTGCGCGGCGTTTTCAGCTCGCCGATTTTTTTTTTCCTCCTCTCGCGGAACTACCCCAATTTCATTGGGCTTTAACGGATCCCACCATCTTTACGAGCTGCTCGGTGATAATACGCGAAACAGGGACCGGGCGCAGGTACCGACAGACACGGCGGAGCGTCGCACCGTGAAATCGTTCTTTCAGTTCCCGCGCGAAGTGTGCCGGCACGGCACGATAACGGCCGGCAGATAATGATACGCGTAACCATTCGCAATATTGTATTACGTACGCGGTGTCAGAGCATTGTTTCCGACGTGTTCCGCTATCGTCCTACGTCGCCGAATGGCTCGACACGTTTCCACCCTCGAAAACCACCCTCGACACACACGCCCCACTTCCGTGCAGTTTTCTGCCGGGATTTTCGGTCTATTGTTCGCTTATTAACATTTCTTTCACTGTCCACCTAAGATCTCGTATGTGCGCATGTACGTTAACAAGTCGTACGATCTGTCGTGCAAGTGAAAAAATTACTGTAACATTTTATTTTTTATTAAGTGCAGCACGGTTCTTTTGTACGTTATCCTATTGCGACCACATCGATCTTTTTACAAATTATAGTCCCTGTGTAACAGTAAATTTTTAAGTGTACCGTGTGAAAGAAATTTTAGTACTGTATTAACTACAGAAGTCTTAATTCTGGGCTACGGCATTGTAAATTGTGATTTAATCTACTTTATAGATTGCACATTTTATAGGAAAAATTGAAACTTTTATAAATGCTAAGTGCGAATATTTTTTCAACCAATTCTATAACAATTTTACAGAATCACTTCTTGCTATAATGCACCCCTATTTTACTTTTCAAACATCTCATTCTGAACAACAGAATGAGTCACAGTACAGAATGTTTTTGAAGACAGGTATAAAATGATCGTATATAAATAAATAGGACATAGAGCAGAATGTTCCATGGAAACATTTTTATACACCGTTTATAAGAAGATCGATCGCATAAAATGGCCATATTCCTTACGAAAGCATAAAACATACAACACAATGTTTCATGGAAAAAGAAATATGTTTAAACGCTTTACAAGAAAAATCCTTCGTAAAACAACAATAAAGCGTACACAAAATGGAACAGAAAGTTCGAGAAAAGAGTATGTATAAATGCATTAGAAGAAAAATAATGGCACAAAAGGCTGTACAAAGGACAAAACATTCGCACAAAATGTTAAACGAATTATCCAAAATTATGTCCCTCGCGAAAGCCGCAAACTACAACCAATGGCGGAGTTTTCAGCGCAGGTTCCAGCGCAAAAGCTGTCCTTTCTTTCTTTTTGCAACCGCGACACCCTCGGCGTTGTTTCGCGGGGGTGGTTTCGCGTTTCACGGGCCACCCCCTTCACCGCCATCTCTTTATTATCGTTATCGTCATCATCGCGGCGCGGTTTTAACGTCGAAACCCCGACGCATATGTTGCGTTACTTTTCTATAGCCCGCCCGTTCTGTCGTCGTTGTAACGGGGTGCCGGCGCGGCAGTACTAACCTTCGACACGATTGCGCGTTGAGATCGTGCGATATTTTAATACAGCCAATCCGAGCACGATCCTTGAGTGCCAATTGCAGAATAACAATTTCATTCGTCGCTTCGCACCGCTGTCCGTGGAAAAGAACGGGATCGTTCCGCGGCCGGCAAATAGTTTGAGAGACTGGGAAACCTTAAAATCGTCGGGCTCTCGTTTTAACGATCGCGAAACAACCCCTTTATGCACTTGTCTGCGGAACGCGGCTCTTTATGCATTTATCCCGCGCGCGAATTTTCGACGAACAATGGGCTAATGTGCTCTGATCAATCTCGACGCGGATCTCTGCCGTCTCTCGCCTGCTTTAGAGTCTTAAAGCTTGTTTGCAGAAACGATAAATTGTAAAAATGTCCGTTGATTACTTATCGATTTTGTGACATTTTTATCCGCTTGTATTAAACAGTTATATACATAGAATTAAATAGATAATTTGAGTAATGAGTAGATTTTGCATTTTGCGCATTTACTAACATTCGTTGTCTTCTAGAACCCGATGGAAAATATTTAGAAAGAGATTTAATAGGAATTTTATTTTCGTTGATAGAAACTCTATTAGAGGAAATAAATCTGTATTGTTTCCAAGTCATACAGACAAATCGTAAAAATTGTAAAAATTTCTGTAGGTCACTTATCGATTTTCTGACATTTTTATCCGCTTGTATTAGACAGTTATATACATAGAATTACATAGATAATTTGAGTGATGTGTTGATTTTGTATTTTGCGCATTTCCTAACATTCTTTGTCTTCTAGAACTCAGTATTGGAAAATATTTAAAAAGAGATTTAATAGGAATTTTATTTTCGTTGATAGAAATTCTAATACAGGAAATAAATTTTTATTGTTTCCAAGTAATACAAACAAATCCATAAAAATGTATGAAACTGAAGATTGAACTTAGAGGACGATATCAAATAAGGATTCTAATCAATTCTTATGGACATTGAACATTAGTCTATCAATTTTCTAACAAATTTTCCTGCAAAAGAAGACGAATGAATTGTGTCGGTATTTTCTCCATATTGTTAGTTAAATGCGCCAGTAAAAATGATTCGAATTCCGAATGTCTTGCCATTCTTATTCGCTGTTGTAGAGAAACGAACACAATTTCGCAAACAGCAGAGTTCGCGAATCGATTATTTCCAACAATCATAAACATTCCATTATTCCCGGACAGTTCGTGCCAGCAATAAATTCTGCTAATTAAGGGCGTGAGAAAAAGTTATCGAATCATCGGCCGGGAACGAAAGGCACATAATTAAATGAACTTTTTAAATTAGTTTCGCGTATCCTCGTTTCAAAAATTCTGCGCCTCTGCCCGGCAGAAAAATGGATTCGGAAATCGAGGTAGAGAAAGTTACATCTATATTTCGATCGTGAAAAAATCCATTTCTGAGACGACACGTCGCCGACCCCGCGAACTCCAATTATAATCGAACCCCGCGTAGATGCGAGCGTGGAGCAAATTCGCGAGGATCGATCGCGGAATTGTGTGCATGGTGGGGGGTTGGGGGTTTGATGGTGATGCTTCGTCGTCGTCGTCGTCGTCGTCGTCGTTGGTATCGGTACTTCGCAAAACAGATTTAGCAGGTGAGCTCGGGAGCAACAGAGGCCCCCGTAAAGAAAGCGTTTAATTAACCTAACCCTTTGATCTTGAAAACAGCGCGGCAGCCGCGCACTTAGCTAACGGGCTGCATTGATACCGAACTTCGTTAAGCACTTTAACCTTTACGAGGTTCATTTTCGAATTAATCCGGCCTGTCGATTCCCTGGCCGTTTACGCTCTCCGGAAAATGTTCCCGATTTCATTATTTTTCTGCTCGATCGCGGACTTTTTCCATTTATCGAATCGCTTCAACAATTGATCTTTCCAATCTCTTCTGTTCGCCAGAAAATGAAAGAATTTTCATACTGAGGAACATCGTAAGAAATTACGAAAATTACAAAATAAAAATTCTCTTAATTGCAGGACATAGGAAAACAGAAGTTTATTTCTCTGTTTAGTTACCACTAGCTGGGAACAATACGTTGAGGTTTTCAAATTCTTTTAATCTTCTGTTTCAAATTACACCTATTAATTTTTCTCGAACGCATAAAATCCAATGCTTCCAATGCTATTTTAGGCAGGGTCAGTTAGTCAACGTTCCCGTCTGAAATGAATCGTTCTTCATTGATTTTATTTATCCAAAAACGAATAGACTAAAACTCATTGTGTTTAGCCGTTGTTTAAAGCAATATTAAGTGATATTTGACTACAGGGTGAGTCGAAATATGGAAGGGGTGGTTCCAACAAGCTAAAAAGGATCGGCTCATCGAAAACCGATCGGGTGGTACCGAATGAACAAAGATCGCAGGATCCATGGGCGAACGCGTATCTCCCTCTGGATCGTGCTTCGGAAGAAGGCCGCGAGAAGCACCTGTAGATCGTTATCGGTCGCCGGGCAATATTTGCTCGATAATCATCGACTGGTAAACGCGGGGTCGCGTGATTGATCAGCGTTGCGGGGTTGAAGGGGGGGGGGTGAGACTCGGCCTATTTAAGAGAGCGAGGGGGCAAAAGCGGGCGAGAAGGGGCGAGAGGGGGCGCGTAGGGGTGGCGAACAAGCCATCCGGCTCACGGGCCGTAAATAATAAAACTGCGAAGGTAAATATAATTACCTAACTGTGTGTGTAACGTGTTTGTAAGCGGCCGTGCTACGCGGCGGAACAACAATCGTAAGGTTCTCGTGAAAACGAGCTTCGCTTTTGAAATGGCGGGCACGGTCTCGGAGGAGAGGAGGGGAGGCTCGAATTAAGATTTCAGTGCCCTCTCCCCCTTGTGCCCCGTAAAGATTGCGCCACTGGCCAATTTAATCTCCGACGGGCCGCGCGCGAGCCCGATCCTTTTCACCCAGGGCCCTCCATTTTGTTTTCATCTGGAAATTACAATGGCCCTCGTAAACATCCGGTGAATGGGCCGTCGATTAATTAACTGGACTCGCCCCCGTCGTGCTACGACGTCTTCCTGTGCGCGTCTGTCTGTGGAAAATAGTATAGGTACAATCTACATCAGACGAGTTGGCTTAACGTTGAGATTATTCGATTATACTGAAGCTGGTTTTTATGCGTAAGTGACGCTCGAAGCAACGAAAATATCAGACAATTATAAAAATACGATTATATTATTGATAACGGATTTTTAAGCGGATTTTTATTTTATTATTTATTTATTTATTTTTTTATTTTATTTTATTAAGCTGAAACCAATACGCCGGTGCTCTTAGATCTTTTTAATATGTCCACTCATTTAAATTGAGCTTGCCCATTTTTGTCATAAAAGCATAAAATCCGCAGTCTATTGACAACTTGTCGAAGTTACCAAGGGAAGAAATAAATGTTTATACAGCTCCTGTATCTTGCAATTGACTTCGAAAAATGTTATTTTGCGTGAAGATCCACAGTCTATTAATCACTGTAATTGTGAAACGGTGCCAGGGATTAATCTTACAAAAAGAAATCTTTGCTTCTCCGTTCACTTCGTTTAGAATATTCAGGGATTAACGTCTCAGTTGAACGGCACCATCAACAGCAAAGGGGTTGAAGTTACAAAAATCCGCGATTACCACAGCGGCCCAAGGTTCTCTTCTCTGCATAGGATATTTGGGATCCAGCATCGAGAAATTTGGTCCCCAATGGTTTGTAAACGATCCACGGGGCAGGTGCTCGAGTGGCGGAACGGTTTCGTTCGTTACAAGCCGTACTCGCGCAGGGTAAGGGGTTTGGAAAATTCTCTTCTTGGTAAAAATGATCTCGGAGGAAATTTGATCGGATAAATGTTCGCAGCGACAGTGGTCGCCCTCAACTGCTTCGGCCTCCCCCTAACGGGGTCGCGATCCGTACAATAGGGCTGCGGAGCATACGTAGCTAGCTAGTCGGGGCATTATGTGTATCTGGGCTCCTCGAACGAACGTACTAACATACGAATATACGGAACATACGAACGAACGAACGAGCAGGTAAATTCACGGGCGAGCGTTCGAATGCGCCGCTCGTATGCGAGCACTCGCGGTGGCTCGAGTGCGCCTCGAGTATTCGCGTAAGGCACGTAGATAAAATACGTTCGATGCACGTACCACGCGGGGGAGGGTAACTACCCCCTCTCCCCAGGGTAATTGGCCCTCTTGATCGCGTTCGTAGGACCGCTTTTCAATATTCCCGTTGGCCTTCCCTACGCCGAGCCTGTGCAAAACCGTGCAGAACCGTCCGCGTCTTTCTCCC
Source organism: Halictus rubicundus (assembly GCF_050948215.1). NCBI lineage: Eukaryota > Metazoa > Arthropoda > Insecta > Hymenoptera > Halictidae > Halictus > Halictus rubicundus. The sequence goes on along the minus strand of NC_135152.1, from coordinate 11,843,290 downwards.
ACCCCCCGCGCACGCTTTTCTCCTCGACCCGCCGCGCCCCGCTCCGTGGGTCCTCCGTATTCATTAATTCTGATCAATTTTCCTGTCGTTAAGGCTTTTTGTGCGATCCCAGTGATCCTTCGAGCACCGTCTATCACCCTCCCACACTCTAACAGCCGAAACACACTGTTCTGTTACCTTTTTCACCCGTGGGGAGCGACGGTGTCCAATTCTGTACGCTCTTTTTATTGTTTAACATTCCATTTTGTCGACCGGGATTTTTGATCCAAATACACAGTTTTCGAAAAATTTCCTTACGTTCATAGACACTTTTTGGTGAACTTTCTAGTGAACTTTTGGCACCATGTTGGTAGTTGTTGATGTACTGTTTGAACGTTGATGGTTCAGTTGATTTAATTAGTCGATTCTAAAATTTAATATTGCAGTTTGCCAAAACGTTTTCCGTCGCTTGCTCATTCGGTGACACGCTCCGAAAAAATATTTATTGTAAGTACACACTGGGAAACTTAACAGTAAACCTATCAAGCAGTAAACATGTGAGACGTCTTATAGAAGGGAGAAGATTGAATTTACTTCAACTTTGTACGATTTTCATTACAATATTAAGATGTCAATTCAGTAATTTTCTATGAAAACGTTTCTATTATTTCCATAATTGTGAAACAGAAAACCGGCCACTTTGACCGTGGTAGGTTTAGAGTTAATGTACCATGATTATTTTTAAATTGTTCATCGAAGAACTGTGTAGTATCAAAGGCATTGCATGTGCAAACGATCACATTTAAGCAATTCTACAAAAATTTGTAAATATACTATCAAGCATTTTGAAGCTAACAAAACCAAATATTCGAAAGAAGCATCTTTTCAATTATTTTGAAAGATAGTTGCAGAAACCGGTGTCCAAAAAATTGTTCTCGCGTTACGAGCACCTCCGGCATACCAGTACAGGATTTTAATATTACCTTCAAGTTGAGAACAAGTAAAAAAATGGCAAAAAAATTGTGTAGCTCGTATCAGTCACGTTTAAGCTTTCTAAAGAAGCGAAAGGTGTTTCCGAGTGATGTTTCCGGTTCAAAAATGTTCGCGGACGTCTCGGGAGTGGCAGGGCTCGACGGCACGGGTAAATACTAATTTCTCCGATGACAGTGGCCCCGATTTCTGGGTTTCGGGGGCAGTGGCTTGCAGTCAGGTATCGTCGGTGGATTTTTCGAAGTGGACGTGCGACCCCACGCCAAGGCAACTGGTTGCTCAGCGGACAGGTCAGTTTGGAATTCGAACAGGCTGCTACCGTAGGAGCTGCCACGGGGCGTGGCGAACGTCAGGCAAATAGAAAGCATCCCTAATTTGAAACTGAGAAGAAAGAGAGAGAGAGAGAGTAAACAACCAGCGAAACCATACTCGGCGTCGATTTTTCAGCAGCCGCCGCCGGTCCACCGTTGACTCGAGTCAGCCTTGGATTTTGCTTTCGATGCCGCATAATTTCGACGTCGACGCCCGCTTCGGAACGAGATGTTCTTTCTTTTGCTCGGAAGATAATAGACGGGGAATTCATATCTCCTTTTACCTTATCGATTCGCCGTGTATTCGTTTCAGCTGCGAAACAGAATCGGTCCTGACGTTGTCTGATTGTTTACGTTGGAACTAGCGTCGTCTGCTTGCATTCTTGCCGCCACAGTCAATACATTTACGGAAAACTTTGGATTCGGTAACTCCGGAGATACTTTCTCTCTCTCTCTCTCTCTCTCTCTCTCTCTCTCTCTCTCTCTCTCTCTCTCTCTTTCTCCTTCACAGGTGGTTCTCTTGCGAACTATCGGATGAACGATCGAATGAGAAGCAATGCAGGGAATTTTACCGCCAAACATTCCCCTACACGAACACGATTGCTCTCTATCATTTTTTTCCTATTTTTTTTTTTGTTTTTCTCTTCGCATTTCTTCCTCAAAGACGTCCAACGATATTTCTCATACAATTAAACGCTTGTTCGGCTACAAAAATCGAACTTCCCACTAGGTTCACGATTTTTAACACTTTGACTGCCAAACTAGAAACCTCAAAAATTTCATAAAATCAAAGGAAGTTATTCAATGAAATAAGAATGGAAAAAAATTAAATGTATGGTATTGAGTAGTCTCGCAACTTTCTTGCATTTTAAAAGACTAATAAAATTTGGTACGATGCATATATTAACGTAAAAATTCATTTTAAAACCTGGACCAATAATTCCGTCATCCACGTATGGGTGACGTGGCAGTCAACGCGTTAAAGAGGATATTACCGAAGCAGTGCAAGAAATGACTAAAATAAAAAGATTCGTACAGAACCTCGAAAGAGTCAAAGCAACATGATACTGCTTTAATCCTACCCTTAACGAGTCAAAATTCCACAGCACAAGAAAGATTAAAAAAGAAAGCCGATCGTGTGCAATCCGACTAAAATATGAAATATGCTTCCCGATCGTTAATACCCGCCGAGAAAGCACGCGTCCGTGGACATTGTCGAGGTTTTCGGATTTCGGAACGGCGGTGGCAGCGAAAACGAGACGCGCCGGAATAAATTGCGCGCGAAAGTCGAAGGTAACACCGCGGGCAGTCGCGCCGTTCGTTTATTGGTGGCCGGAATGCAAATACGGTAAAAATATGGTGTTTCGCGAATCGGCGGGGAGAGGGGTGACTGGTCTCGGGTGAAAAGAAGGGGGGTGGGGCCCGGTTCCCGAGAGCCCGTGCCCCGAAGAAAAAGAAAATTCGTGGCAGAGACGCGCGCGCCGCTATGACCGTTGTAAATTTCCGGCGGGAACCCGTGATTTTTAGTGGCAATGATTTTACAGGGATATGACACCCGCCTACGCGACGCTACCATGTAAGGTGCGTGTATTTTGGCGATTTTTACGACGAGGGTTTACGAGGCTCGCGCGCCCTTCGCCGCTCTCGTAATGATCTTCGGAAGTTTGCGGGAAAAGAATCGAGCCGCGAACGACTAGCGGATGTCGCGCACGTGTTTATTGCGGTTCCAGGTCTTGTTGGGGGTGAGAAGGGATCGGCCAGGTGGCCATCTTGATCGGCGGGACCCATGAAACCATCCTGATCTCGTACGGCTCGAAAATCTTTTTCGGTTTTTTAGTTTTCGATCATCTTATGGAGAGCAGTGCGTCTTACAGGTCTCTCCGACAGCAGGTCAGCCAGTTGCTTCTGTACTAAACACTATTAAATGCAGGATGCTGCAAAAATTTGTATGCATTGTTGAATCATGTCGGAATATATTGTATCAAGCTTTTTTAGTCTACGTCGTTTGGTTCTCCTGTAATAAATTCTTAAATACGACCTCGGTTTCACTTATTGGGAGAGGATAATACAAAAATTTTGCCTGTACCCTCATTGCAATTTTATTAGTACAATTACTTGTGTCGTTAAAAAAGGTACGAACCACTTGTGTATTTAATATTGAGTGAGATTCGTGACGACAAACATTAAACAGCAAGATAGGAAAGGTAGCCGCCTAAGGGGAAGGGACAGTGCAAGGATCTTTTTCGGATCTTTGTGGATCCACACCGTACTTGTCAAAACTTTTATCAGCGCTTGCATCAACCAGCAAGAAAACAATAAAGCAGCCTGGCGAAGTAACCGAAGGACCCCGGACGGCGTAGTCCCTTTCGCCGAAGACAATAGGCGAATCCCTGGAAAGGATCTTGATCAGGAGAGCCGGTGGTTACGGTGGAAAGAGGGGCAGAGAGGAGAGAGAGAAAAAAAAAGAATAACACGACCAGGCTCACCGTGGTTTCGGATAATTGCACCGGATAGCTCGGAAAGGTGCCGACCGGCTAAGGACCGGCACGCTTGTCAGGAGGCATTAGGATATCTATCGCGAGTACCACCGATATCCTGCGACACGGAGGACTCGTTAGGAGGACTTAGGATTGTTTCTTCGTAATCCAATAAGGATAAAATTCCCGGCGGAAAGAGAGGCCGGCCGAGGATTGTCTTCGAACTTCCCGATGAGCCGCCGAGTATAGTCAGATGTCCTGCGAGTTCCCCCGATTGTCATTCTTCCCTCATTATTCTCTTTTTCTACTCCATTTGCCTACGAGCGGGCCAACTTGCGCCACATTACTGTCGAGTCGGCAAAAAGCTTCTGCTGGTGACCATTTTTGATCATTACATGACTAGATTGTGGATTTGGAACCGTAATTACGAAAATTTAAACATTATGCTACATTATTTTTGACTTATTACAATTACGCTGGACTCCCGAGATCAAAAAATTATTTACAGAGACTGTATACAGTGATTTCTACATATATGTCGCCAAGGCCTGTATGATTAACGTCGCGGAATTATCCCCACCACCGCGGGGTATGTCTCCTGGGCGATACACGAACCTGGCAGGACCCGTGTTGTTGACATATATCGAGAATTCACTGTGTTCATATTCCGTGGTAGCAGTCTTCTTAAACAGTTCATTATACAAACATTGTACATTTACCGCCACATAAAATACCTGAACACGGTCTTTTTAAACAATTCTCTCGATCACGTTACATTGCACGATAGTCTACTGTATGAGAATGACAGCACTTTCACGCTTTCCACAGAACTAATTCATGTGGCAACCTAATGAATCATTTTTTCCGATTTTGTGTGACTTTTATGGGCATTAGTGCGACAGCCAATGTGTTCAGAACATTCAACTCTCACGTTTTACGTCTCTTCAATTACAGGTGTGTCCATTTACGATGAATCAATAACATTCGAACAATTTATGCTTTCCACTGAACTAATTGATGTGACAACCTGATAAATAAGTTGTTCCGATCGCGTGCAACTTTTATGAGCATCAGCGAGGCAGTCGTGCACGCTCGATTCTTAGGCTTGTGCGTCTACGTTTCAAGTTTCCCTAAAACCGCAAGTCCGAAGCGCTGAAAATCGCGACAGCAAACAGGGGGCGTAATTCGGAGGTGGGGAGGGGCGCGATAAACTCCATGTCGGACAATATAAAATCTGTAGCCGTGAATTACAGCGAGCAAATAACAGAGACGTTTACAGAATAAACGTTCATTGTGCGGCCGCGGGCGGGTTCGCGCGCGACAATGCCCGCGAAACTTCGATACACCGGGTTGTTCGTTGACACGGGCAAGGGAGGGGGAGGGAGGGTTTCTACGATATGCAAATTGAAAATGCATCCGGCTAAACCGGCGGACCGGGGGATCGATACCAACGATCGAGGAGCCGCGTGGTCCCCCGCGGAAAGTCACTTTAAAAGTTAAGGATCAATCAGTCGCGCGGCATTGTTCCCGGGCATTGTGCAACCGCGTTGTTTATGGGCTGAAACGCGAGCAGAAACGATAATAATAATAATAGACGAACCAAAGGCGAAAGAGAGAACGCGAACGCGCGGTGTGCGATCGTTTCTGTTCTCGAACCACCGCCGCGAAAAAACGCCGAAGCATAAAATATCCCGCCGCGTGAAATTAGAATTTCGACTAACGGCCACCGCGAAATACGAGAAACCGCGTTTTGTTTCGCGACGCGCCGCTGTAAAACATATTCGAAATGTTCGCTGCGACGCTTCCGGGCGATAAACATTTCGCCCGTTCCGGCACGATGATCGTCCTCGTCGGTTCTCGATCATCTTTGTCTTGTCGGTGGACACTGGCCGTTCGACAGGTGCTTGCCGACTCGCTTTTGTTAAGGCGCGAAATTTAAGCGACTCCTTTCGACCGTTATCTTTATGGTCCTTACAATTTTCTATGCTGAAAGCCTGTGACAATATTCAGACCAGAGTATGTGAAATGTACTTGATACTTTGTATTTTTAAATTCATTCATTCTAAATTAACACTAGAACTATCGGACCAGTCACAATAAATGGTTCCTAATTACTGAAATTGTAAAAATGTTTTCATAGGAAATTTTTTAATGAACCTCTTCATTGAAGCACATATTACAATAAAAGTTGTATGAAGTCTGAATGGGCACAGTCTTGTCACTGTTACAAAGCAATATACGTCAGTCGCATTTATCGCTCGGTAGTTCTAGTGTTAAGTAGTTTATTCGACGTCATATTCTAATCAAAATCAAAGAAAATTTGCGCAACTGCTGTCGCACTCTTCAGTATTCTACAAAGTATACAAGCATTTAAAGATAAAAGCACTGAAGTATAATGTCTTCTTTTGTATAACAATTTCAAGGCTCGTTCATTAATTTCTAAGACGTAACAAGTTGTCTAATAATTTTCATTGTTCTCCCTTCTCCGAATGGTAAGAGTGTTCAGAATTTTCGCATGCTGTTTACATGTTGCGAAGATATGAAATTTTTGTTACCTCTAATTCGTAAAATAAGGGAAATCGTATTTTAGACACCCGTAGATCATCTGTTGACAATCATGTACATGAAATGAGTCAAGTAAATAAAGTTCTTCATTTTCTTCCGAAATGATACAATTCTACGTTTGTAAAAGACCATTAGAATTCCAAGTATTAAAGAAAAATAAGGAACACATCAGCAAAGTATCAGCACACAAGTTTCTGTAAAAATGATATCATTAACGCACGCTATTGGTTCAAGCTCCTCTGGTTCACGGCTCAAATCGTAAAAATTGGAGAATTGTTTCGCGAACTTCGATAAACACGTTAACATTAAATGTTCACGTGGAAAGACTTTTTTGACAACAATGCATAGAGTCACGCGAGCGAGGAGCTTTCACGAGAGATCGACGGAAACGCGGATCGATGCGCGATTCGAAGGAACGAGCCCGCGCGCGCGTCGACGATTTCAATCATTTCGAACACGAGGCGAAATAATTCATTCGCGTTACTATTTACCGCGTTAATTATTAAAAGTGCATTATGACGATCCGGTCCCGTCACCCCTCCGGCCCTCCCGAAATCCCCGTAATACGCGCCCGTCGCGGAATAAGTAGAGCGCGATCGTAATTAATGAAGTAATTAATAATGGAATAATTAAACGAATTAAACGGGATAAACGAGTCCGGCAGCACTTCTACGAGCGGGGGAGGAGGGGAGGGGGTACACCATCCTCCTTCCCCTCCCTCCTCGCCGGCCCCTCGTCTGTCGTTCGCTGCGATTTCCGCCCGTGCTCTCCTTTGTTTACCCGCAAACAAAACGAGCAAATGAAAAGTGGCCGCAAGCCAGGGGAGGTGTAATTGGTCGTCGACCTGTAACGAGTTACACGCTTCGATCCTGAACGATCTTAACCCGTCGCCTTACGATTTTTTTCGCGACTGCGCTCCACGGAGTCGCTTTGTCGCTAACGATCTCGCTAGGCTAACAAAAAGAATTTTATTGCCAGCGCGCGGCCGCTTTGAACGGCACGCCGCTGACCGAAAAATAATGTTCCAACCGATTTGCAATTAATATTGCCCCATCGGACGGGTGTTGCCTCGATTTTTATGCCGAGGACGTTTTCTCATTCAACGTCCTTCAACCTATCCTTTTTGTATCAATTTACGAATGTACAAGAATGACGTATTGAGTTTTGCAATTTTTTTGAGGAAAAAGCGGATGTTTCCCGCGAAAATTGCGAGGGACAAGAGAGCGTTAATTTGGTCCGCAACAAGCGAATCGAAGATTGAATTAGCTGCGTGCCGGTTCAGGTGTCGCGACGCGCGAATCAGCTCGCGGATGTTCGATTCGAGACACGCGTGGCTTCGAGTTTCGCGTGTCGAGCAAATCGGAAATCGAGGAGCGTGTCGCTGGGAGTCTTTCGTGTAAGATCGTAAAAGTAAGTCCCGCGATAGGAAAAACGAAGACCCGCGGGCCAATTGGATTAGATGGGAGCTGACTGAAGCCCGACGTTCCATGAAACGAGCGTTCATCGGGGATGGAAGAATGCTGTCCCGCTTCTGGACCGTTGATTCGCGCGAACTGTTGATCGATGGTCCTTAACGGTGACACTTGTCAGCTGCAATCACAGTTACCGGATGCCTTTCGGGTGGCACGGGGTACTCAAGTTGTACGATACTCCGTGATCGCTGCGTCGTCAGGTAAAAGTAACTCGGAACGAGGATAATTAACCGTGCAGTCGCGAAAAACTGTATTCCCCATCGTATATCATTTTTCGTACGGTTAGAATATTGAAATGTTGATAAAACCAGTCTATCTCTAGATTGATGCGATTATGTAAAAAAATATTTTCTCTCGTTCCCCAGCGTGCAGAATTTGAGCACAACGCGGTTAATGAAGAACTGTTTCTTGTTTCCACTTTAAATGGCTTCGGTGTCTGGTTTCGCGCATCTGTGGCGAATAATTACTGCAACCTATGAAAATTTAGAATAGTCCACGCGTGTGTAAGTAAGTCTGCAAAATTGTAGAAAAATAAGTTGCTCGGTTTAACAGAAACAAATCGTCGAAGTCCAAGCATGAGATGTGTAAGCTGATATAGCGCAGTAAATTCACAGTTTTTATGTCATCCAATCTTCAATTTTATCTGTGGCGTGCAGGGACGTCGTGTTTTAACAACTTCTGTATTTTATTTCGACGTTGGTAGAAAAACACGTATCTCAATTTTGACAAAAATTGGATGTATGACGTTTCGTGCGGTTGCTTTCAGTCTCGGGGGCTTAATTGCTTTTCGAGCTTCATCCCTTTGTTGTAATCGGGAAACGTCAACTTTATCGTTGGGGCGAAGGTTGGGGATTATAGTGTAGATTGTCTGACCTATAAAAGAACGTTTCTACTTATGGGTACGAATACTTTTGTTTCTACCGATTGTCTGGTCTACGAGTGGATTTTTCTACTTTCGTGTACGAGCATTTCCAGTTCCACTGATTGTCTGACCTACCAATGAATTTTTCTACTCTCACATGTAAATAATTTTAATTCCGATTGTCCGACTTATGAACGAATTTTTCTACTTTTAAAAATGCAAATAATTCCTATTTTACTGATATCGCGAAGGTCGACTGTTTCTGTTGAGAATCTTCTGTTCTACAGCGTTCCAGGGCTTAATATTGTAGTCGGTTTGAAGTAGTCTAAAGCAATTGTCTTAATCTACTGAGTAATTGCTCCACTTCTGCCCGTGTAGAAATGTCTTATTCTACTTGCATTACCAGCACGGCAAGTTTCCGCTGAAAAGTACGATCTCCTCCGACGATCAACGATTGTTTCCAGTTGTCCGATCGATACATTCGTTTTCTACTTACGTAACGGACGTCCTGTTCCACTGATATCCAAAAATTGGTTAAGAATGAACTCCTATTTCACGTGTTAATCTCTGTTTGGAACGAATTCCACGGCACTGTTCTGAACAAGGTCGAGTCTTCATCTCTGGAACAGGTCCAGTTGATCTCAATACTTGTTCTTCTTGCTGCCGGACTTTTTCTGCTGAGGAAAGAAATACGAAGGGCGACATTGCTATCAATAATTCAAATGTTCTTTGCCAAAGCTTTCGATTAAATATCCAATTCCATCGTAATACGGTAGAACCTCGTCTATACGTGACAATTAATGCCGAACCTCGTATAAACGAACTCTTAACCGAACCTCTGTTATACGAACTACAGCCCAAGCTACTATTTGGTATATGAACGCATATTCTGCGTAGTTAGCGAGCTTCTATCATCCAAACTCGCCCTTCGCTGTATTTGGATACAGTTTCGTATGACCCAGATAGTTGAGAAATCAATCTAGCTTAGATTAATTCAATTTTCCAACAGCAGGAACACATGTTCGAGAATTATTAATTTAAACTTGCGTGGGACAGCTGCAGCGTAACAGTACATTCAAGGATTAACCCTTCGGGGACGACGATGGATTGTCAGTTTGCTTCTGTGTGCTCGACGTTATGTGATATTACAGATCTTACAGCAATCTCTCGATGATTCAGACATTTTGATATTTTCCCTGGCAACCGTCAAATTCTAAAAAGCGAACAATAATACACGACAACGCATCGCAATAATCTGATCTTCTGTAATTAATAGTAAAATATCTATCGGAGTCACAGTAGGGTGTACTGATGTTGAGTCTATTCGGATCTCAAGGTCTACCGGTCCCATAAGTTACACTTGCATCTGTACCTTCAAGGTTAACGCGGAACAATGACGATTTCAAATACAGTGATTCCTCTATATACGTCGCCAAGGCCTGGATGATAAACGTCGCGGAATTATCCCCACCACCGCTGGGTATAATTGAGGGAAGAGCCGTGAGGGGCGCGAGGCCTCGGACGCCAAGGTCTGTAAACATAACACGTGTTGTTGACATATGCACATCGAGAATTCACTGTACTCGGTAAGGTGAAACAAAATGTGACAAGGAAATTGTAACAGCCACCGAGATGCCCTTGCAATGATCAACGATCAACCAAAAACGTGTTGGCCAAAGTTGCGACAGGAAACGATCGATCGGAAGTGACAGACGCGTGGACGCGTCTCGGTGCAATCAATACCGGCCGAGATTGTCTCGAGTCTAACTTGGCAAAGAAGAATTGTCCATTTACCTGTGGCAGGTGTTCGTGTTTCATCGAGCAAGATCAACAGGAACGAGGTAAGAAGGCACGAAGCGACGAAGAGGGCCCGTTGGACGTCTGTTGGGGTCCGCTTGGTCGTCGGCGATAAACTGGTCGCCGACGCAATGGAAATCCGCGCGTTTCATACCGCCAGCGTTACGGTTGATACGTATCAAAGACATCTGGGACGAAATATCGTCTGTTCCGTGGGGAGCCACGGGTGCTCGTGGTTGGCCAGCGATAAGTGACGTCGCGCGAGCGACGCGACGCCCGCGGGGGAGGGGGCGGGGCAAAGAGGCTGAAAGTAATAAAAATAAGTAATTACTGGAAGTAATCGGCCACCATTCTGGATTCCCGGGGACCGCGGTCGTTCAATTAGCTGAAAGTGTTCTTTCACTTGCACGGTTACCGCGGCGACCGTTCCCCGGAACATTCAGGAATCCGTGTCGCCGAAAGGGACACAACTGGAGGGGGGGGGGAGGAAGAGTGTGATTCGCGAGAGCAGTCGAACTCTCGATCTCCGAATAAACGCCGGGTGCACGGGGGAGAAGGCTGTTCCGCCGGTCGACACAGTCACGAGGAAGAAGAAAATGAAAGATGGAGGCGGTAGCTTAATAACACTGACCATCGCAAACGACTCGCAGTTCAGCTGTCCTCGTCATCATTCTCGTTGTCGACATCGTCATCGTCGTCTTGGTCGTCTTCGTCCTCGTCGTCGTGGAACACGGATACAGTGAGTCGAAAGCGGGTGGGGGCGAGAGGGAGGTGGGGGAAAGCAGAGAGGCGGAGCGTAATAAAAATAAGTAATTACTGCGAGTAATCCTGCCCCCCTGCGTCCCCGGCCTCCTCATCTTGCCGCCACCCCTCTCGTTCTCTACGAGAGTCGTTCAATTAACGGGAATACTGTTGTCTTCCCTCACTACGTTTCCCTTCCATTCCCCCTCCGGCCGGCGGAACCCCATCCCACGCCCAGCGTCCGCGAAACCCGCGAAATGTTTCACTCGCAAAGTCGCGTGGAGTGTGGAGCCGCGCTGCCTGCACCGTCGAGGTAGGGCGAAAGAGGGGCGATATCGATGCCCCTCCTTCACTCACGCCCCTGACGTCCATCTATCCTTCCCCCACTCCGTTCGCCCTTTCCGTGGATCGGTGTGCGGCACGGCGCCCCCTCCTCCCGCAACCTCACCGCTCGTCGAGTCCCCACCACCGTCGCGAACGTTACCCCTTCTTTCACCTTTCCGCGGCGCGCCCCGCACGCGTCCCACCCCGTCTCTGCAACCGTGGCTCGCAGCCTATCCGCTCTGGCCCTCGTCGCGCTCTCTCTGCTCCGCTGCACGGCTCGCAGCATGGTGGGGGAAAGCCCGAAAGCCCCACTCGCTCGTCTGCCGTCGTGCCGTGCGGTTCGTGTCGTGGCTCGTACGGGTTCCGAGTGTCGCGCGGTGTGCTCGCGTCCGCGGCCGATATTCACAGCCCTCTTCTTTTGACAGCGCTTTCGACAGCGTAGCGACTCGCGATCAACGCCCCTTCTCACCCCTCCCCGAACAACCGGGGCAACAGTGCTATCTCCTCTCGATCGTCCGAGTGACAGGTTGTGCTTTGTCAGTTTGTGTGTTGTCGTCTCTCTACCCTACTCCGGTGTCTCCCAGCAGCAGCAGCAGCAAGCATCCTCTCCGACTGGCTCCGAGGCCAGAGCACAGTGGCATGGGACTGTTGACTGTCATGGCCAGAGGCCACCTTGGATAGCACCTATGGGACAGAGGCTCTGCCCGCATCGCAGCCCCCGGAGGACAGGACTAACCGCCGCCGTGGATCAACCCTGCGGCATCGCAGCAGTTAGACTCGCGGTACCAGAAGCGCAGGGTTAAGATCAATAATTCGACGTGGAAGACGCGGGCTTTCGGCCACTGAAAGTCTCTCTCTCTCTCTCTCTGTCTCTCTCTCCCTCTCTCTCTCTCTCTGTCTCTCTCTCCTCGAGCACGGCCGGCTGCGTCGGTGACAGTGACAGGTCACGTCTTACCACCGCGGTGAAGCAGTACAGCCCAACACGATAGTTGACGTGTTCCATTGACAGAGGGGTGTCTGGACCGGTGACAGCTGACCGCTACGCTGGACCTGCTCTAGCTCAGGCCAGCGCAACGATCGACCGGCGGTGATCATCGGGATCACGATCGCCGGGTCAGAGAGAATTTTGTGTATCGTTTCGAGGTGTGCCGATCGCCGGGAATTGTGCGGATTAGTGTTTTGTTTTGTTGTTGCATGCCCGCGGGCAGCCTCCACCGGCCCGAAGGGATATTAACGTGGCCCCCAGGAGCACAGTCTACACGCATGCCGTGGATCCAGGTAAGCGATCATCACCGACTGACCCGCGCTATATCTCGTCCCACTTTATCTCGGAAAAATCGGTAATAGTCCAGTCACTGATAACGTCACCCGCTAATTAGAGAAAGATAGAACGTCGACGAGTCGAGTCTAGCATAGAGACAGACTGGTTTCCCAGGTGTCTGCTCGCAGTGACAAGTGTCAGGCAGGTCCGGGTCCGGGTTCCTGAACCCTCGCGAACCTGGCGGATCCAGTGTCCGCGGCGGTTGGCTCGCGGAACGTTTTGCCAATCGGTCGTCGGGCTATCGTGCCAACTGGTGGGCACGGGAAGACTGAGAGAAGAAATTTCCGTGTAAGGTCTCGAGGCTGGGGCACGCAGGCGCGTCCGTCGGCGTGCACGTGGTCGAATGGTGATCCATCCGCGGTGGTCGAGGTGTTAACCTTTTTCGAAAATCGAGGATCAACCGGCTGGCTGAACCAGGCTCGGAGAAACAGAGGCAGAGAGAGAGAAGGAAAGAGGAAAGGAGAGAGACAGATAGTTGGGGTCGAGGCTAGGTAGTCGCGGGGGAGGCAAGCAGCACCGTTGGCAAAACAAGTAGTTAGTTACGTGAGCGCTGGCAGCCCGCCAAACGAGCCTCGAACTTTGAAATTGCGCTCGCTAGGCTTTCTTTTCGCCAGCGATTATGCGCGCCGGAGATAGGACAACGAAACTAGAGAACTGATATTCCTTGCCTCCTCCGCCCCTGTCCTCTAACAGGGTACTTTCTCCCCCTCTATCTTTCTCTGTTTCTCTCTGTGCTTCCTTTCTTTTCTGTAATTCGCACGGCTATCGCCGCTGAATCTCCTTTCTGCCGCGGCCAATTAGTTTGCCGGCGCTATCGCGGCTGGTGGCGGAATGATAGCATCGGGTAAAATGTAATTGGCTCCTTATCGAGCAGCAAGCTTACAATTTCTCGACTGACCGGCGATCGTCCCTTGCGCCACACACCGAGCTAACGATTCGACATCGTTGCGCCCGGCGTTCTTTTTCTATTTTCTCCGTTTTCGGAACTGGATCCACGAAGATCCCGAGAAAAATCCGAAGGAAATTCGCATGCGATCCCCGTCAGCCTCGAAATTGCCTCTATCCGCCTCGCCATTAATCTCCTGGAGGGTAGAAACGAAACGGGTGGGGGAGGGGGTGGTTACCGCTGATTCGATGTTCGCATCCGCGCGTTAGGCTCGCGTATCGAGCGCTTATTTGCCCGGTTATTTAACGTTGTTTCTATTCTCGCCTGGGAACCAGCCGATCCGGGGAACAGGAACGGCCCGAGGAATATGGGACGCTGACGCACGATAGTTAGAGCAACGACGACGTCGGTTATAGAAATGTTCGACGCCGCGGCTCGTGGAACGATAGCTGGGCTCCTTCTTTGACACGCTGAAATTCCCATCGATACGACCTTTATCGGAAAATTGCCGTGCCGCGCGACAAAAATTGACGCCCGAGGAAGCTTTCTGTCGTTTCAATAATTAATGTGTCGATAACTGAACGTACCGTGCATGAATTATTTAACGCCCGATCGTTCTCCGGTTGATGCGGGTGTAAATTGCATCTTGCCGGCCAGTTTGTACGATGCACCAACCGAGGAAATGCTAGATAATTAATTCTCTTTTGCAAAATCTATGAAACATCTGGCATTCATGCGCTTGGGACGGATTGAGCGTGAGAGAAATTTTCTATCTTGTTTACAATGGTAATGGCTGTTTCGTATTTATTTTTAAACGGCCGTAGACCATTTGTGGCTCGATTAGTTGTACATTGATTGTATTAATCTTTGTCCAATCCACTACAAATTTTCTAAACTCGTGATGTGCATAATTCACGATTAAAATCGCAATTCCAGCAGATAAGTCTATCGATTCAAAAAAAAAAATTCATTAATGGAAATTAATTCGAAGAACTGTTAAAAACGGTCATATTTAGCGCGAACGTTTCTCGTTTAGATTGCTCGGCGAGTTATCTAAATAAACCGATATTGCGTAATTTATGTGCAATTTATTTTATAGGTTCGCTAAGTACAGTCTGGTTTTAATTAACGAACCGAACGCGAAGGTTAATGGGTGTAGAGCTTGTATCATTGGCGTAATTTATTCGACGTTTACCGGGGACTAGGGTAACTTATGCGTCGCAAGAATTTATGGTGTAATATAGAATTATTTTAACGATAATGCTCATGTTTGGTATCGATCAACCGGGGATTCATGAATATTCAACGATATTGCGGATGTTTGACCGCGCGCTAGTCCACGCGGCTCGTACGGTTCTGCTCTATTTCTGACGAGTGGCTAGCTGCCCTAGCGACACTATCGATAGCGTAATTTGCTCTGGCGTGGACGCGGTGCAATAAAGTATTCCCGCGGCTGTAATATCTCGTCTCGGGGGTTATTTTGGTTTGCCAGCTTTGACCCGCGTTGTTTCGCCCGTGGCCGTAGAGTATGCACGCGAGCTTAGAGTGATCTAGTTGTACGGGGCCCTAGCAGACGAGCCTCCTAATAAATGGCGTCTGAAGGTGTCCATTAAAATTAGCTAACTCGTATTACCATCAACCTAATCCAGCGAAAGCTACATTCTCCACGAAACAGGCGACATTTGAAAATTGGAGGAGCCAGAATTTCTCTTAAACATTGTTAACCTGTATTACTGTGTTTGGAGATTTTTGGAATTCTCTTGAAAATGATGGTCTTCGATATAGTAACAGAAAAGTGATCAAACTCGCCCAAAAATTCGTACAATGCAGGATTTAACGGAATGCAATTTTGTTTCAATCTTAATTTTCTGTGCGTCAGTTCTGTGCTCGTAATCACAGTTGTCTGTAAATTGACCTGTAATTTCGGAATAAAAATGATTTTCCCAGTGATTAGTCCATCTGCAATATTCAATCCTCCCCCATTAGCATACCGTTATCAGTTGCCAATTTATTATCCCATCCGCGCAATATTCCCGTGAAATGCTACATCGCTGACAGAATACCGAAATTCTGAAAATAAACCCCGGTAGGTCTTCGTCGAACTGCCGCTCGTCGGTCTATTACGTTATAAATTGCGAACACCTAAACAAACACTAAGTTATAAATTACAGAGTTTAACGGCATGCCGGGTGTAAAGCTAAATCCGTTAAAGAAAGCGTGTTACAAAAGTAAATAAGACACGGCTCTGCCGTTCCGTGGAAGTTGTTCCCCATAAAAGTTTGTCAATTGAAAACTTCGAGCTTTCTTTTCTCAGAAATTTTATTCCTTCTCTTTCTCGTAAATTATTATGTAAATCGCTGCCCGGGGAGTTCGCAGGTTCTTTCGTTCGCTATACCAGATATCCGTGTTCCTAATTTCCGCTCCTAATGATCGATCTCGTCTCGCGTTCTTCCAGCTGAATCGATAGGGATACCGGTGAGCGATCTCGAGAAATTGTAACCTAATCCTTCGAGCACGCATGTCGACGAAATCGTTTGACTATTCGAATCACAAAAAAATTGGTGCTCATTTTTCTTTTCCTCTAGATGCATGGTCAATGAAGAAAATATTTGTATCTTTCGCAGACGAGCACTTTTTATGTATCTATTTTCTCATTCATGCACACAGTGTTTAAATTGTGAGAAACTAAATAGATTAGATTAATTTTTATAAAACAACGTATTCACATTTTGAGCTAGGCAAGGTCAGCGTTAAAAGGGGCAGTGTTGAGTGAACACTTGATAAATTATATCCGTGAATTTTTGTCCTCAAAGGGTTACACGTTTTGAGAATCGATTCTGGGAAAGAAAAAGTCTTCTTCGTGGCATAAGGGGCGAGACATTAACTTCGACGCGCTAAATGAGTTTGTTAACGTATGAGCGAAGCAAGTAGAGCACGGAATACAGTTTCTCAAAGAACGAAAGAACGACTTTTCGGCTCCGTTTCCTTCCGTCCGAGGCGGAACACTGGCGTGAACGTGCAAAACCTCGAATTCGCCGACTCATTGTTCCCGGCGTCCTGTTCCGTTAATTGGAAAGTTTGACACCTGAATGAGATCGTAAAAATGTAGCCGGGCTCCGGTCGAAAAAAAGGCGCGAAAATAGTCGTCAGGCCCGAGGGGGCGAGGGAGCGGCACCGTCGTAAAATAATGAATTTGGTCCTTGACCACCCCGAAACCCATAACCAGCCTCTACAACCTGTCAAATGGCCGACCCAAATATTTTGGAAGCGTGAATAGAGCCCTGGGTACCTGCTGGCACTCGAAAACCAGGGATTTTGTCCTGGAACTTCCACAGGGTCCCTTGTCGCTACGAAAACTGCCCAAAACCAGTCCCAGGTCTTCCACTAAACAGCTCAGACTTTCATGGCTACTGTCAATTATCGCCAAAAATGGTAATTCCATTTCTAATTGAACCCTCGTCCTCGAGCTGACACTTTCTTTCACTGATTCTCAACGAATATTTTATTGTACACTTTGTCTTCGATGTAAACTTGTCATATTTTATTTGAAAGTTTCATTCCATTTCAATTTTCTTCATTCTTTTCATTCTTTCAATTTTTGATTTTTTTGTATCAGTTTGATTTTCTTGCATTGAGCCAGTGTGACGTCAAGGGAGAAATTAAATGGAGAAAATTAGGGATGGGAGTTAATAAGAGTGGATACGAAGTGCACATACCAGATTATTGTCAAAAATTGTTGAAATTAGTAAAACTTCTCTTGGAATGTTCTTGTACAGATTCTTTTATTTAGTTTTCATTTTTGAACCTTCAAACCTTTGTAGCTACTTTGCAGAAATCATGAAAATTGGGATTTTACCGTAGGTTAAAATTATTCGTTCCAAATTTATCTATAGCAGTCTTTGAAGTAGTCAGACAGCTTTCTCGAAAAGTCATCAAATAAACGCATTTGCACGTGTGTAATTGTTCTATAACATGAGAAATTGAAACCTCTGCAGCCACGATTAATCGTAACTGCTTCTTCCAGATTTTTCAATCACAGTTACAAAAATCGTAAAAGTACTTCTTTCGGTGAACTGCTTAAAAATTGAGCTAAACGATGGAGAGTGTGCAGTTTATACAGGAAGTTGGAATCGAATTAAAAATTAGATGTACCTTGTTGGAGTGAATGTTCCAGGGAAGTAATTGGAAATTAGGTTGTAACTGTTTTTTGAGTTTCTGTTTCGCGACTCAAGGTGCACTTAATTTGATAACGCGGCCGTGTACACCGAAACAAAATGTCGGCGAGCGAGTAATCGCGGCTTAATAGGAAACCGGTGCAGAGTTGGGGACCAGTTTTTAAATCCCGTTCGTCGTTCGCGCGGCTGCAATTCAATTTCGAGTTATCTACCATCTCACAGGACGAGTTCGCGTCAAATGAAATTCAACAATGGGTCCAATTAAGTCCAATTAGAAACGTATCGCGGCATAGAACAGCTGTCACGCGAGATAAGCTGTAGCCTCGCGTCGCGTCAGATTAGGTGTGATTATTGCTCCGACTTGATAATATTCGGAGCGCGGCTCCCTCTGTATACCCGTCGGAAAATTCATTAGTCCTTCGCGAGGGGCATTCTGGCTACCAAATGGAATTGTTCTGGACACTTTGTGAATTATCACCAAGATTCCGCGAGCCCTTCTTTACCGAAAATATTGCAACCCTTTTGTGTATTCACGCATGAACGTAACAGATTTAATGGAATTAAATGAAATATTAAGCTCAATGAAATTTAACATTGTTGGCAGCTAATAGTAACACATTAGAAATTACACTTATAAATTGTATGTAAAACAATTGATCTTCCATAAAGACTTTAGTATAGCCGGTAAGTATAAAATAATTCAGTGATGCAGGTACTTGTATCACTTTGACATTGTTGTACATTGGTGGTATATTTTATACAAAAATAAACGTGAAAATCTGTTGTGGTTATTGAGTTGAAGTTTTTTGAAATTGAGTGTTCGAACAATTTTTCACAATGTATTTGTTTTATTATAAAATAATACAGTATTGATTAATCCCGTCGCTATTTGAACAGCAGTTTTACTTCATTTGCAATTTATGATGAAGAAAAAAAATTGATATTCACTCATCTGCTAATGGAACAAATTTCGGGACTGTGAGAACACTATTTTGGCACTCTGACAAAATTTTGATTGAATCCTCGAACGACGCTGTGCGGTTCCATCTTGACCCAGCCTTTTGGAAACCTATTGTTTAAGAACTCTCTGAGGTACGGAGGGAGGTTCGACTAGAATGGTAAAAATTGTAAAAATTGCGTGAGATTTTGGGATTTTTCGGGGAATATTTCCGAAAAAAGGGCGGACGTCATATGTGTCAGCGAGCGGAACAGAACGGAACGAGGTTCTCCGTGGTCCCTGGACAGCGATCAATTTGCGACGAACAATTTCCATCCTCAGGCACATTTTTCTTCGGCCACGTCTTGCTGGCCACGTTTCAGCGAGTCCGACTTATTATCCGGGAATAGGGCTGTTCTCTCTCTTTCTCTCCGGCTCTCTCTCTCTCTCTCTCTCTCTCTCTCTCTCTCTCTGGTCGGGCTAGAGCAGACGTCTTGTCGTACGAAAGTGGCAGTTTGCAATTAAACGACGATGTTATCGTAAAGGACCTGTAGGTCGGTTGAATGTACATGGCAGCGAATTAAAATGTAAATACTTGATTAAAGTTAATCCCGGCCAGGTGAATATACCTGCTGTACGCTAGAGACAGAGAATGGCGGAGAGAAAGACAGAAGACGAAGAGAAGAGGGGGTGCAGAGGGGTGTGCGAGGAGGGTTGCCGACGGGAAAGAGAGGGAGAGAGGAAGAGAGGGGTCGGAGGGGATGAAAAGAGAAAGAGAGAACCTCGACGGTCCTAAGGGGTGGTTTTTATTGCAGGTTTTTATTAGCTGAGTAGGTGTACTCCATTCTACCCCTACCGTTTCCACGGGGTTCTGCCTAACCCCCCTCTCCGTCTTCTCCGCCGTTGCTCGTGTCTAACCACCCTCCCTTCAACCCGTCCTCTACCCCCCGCGAAACCCCCATCATCAGCCCACCACCCTCCGGAACCAGCCAGGCCGAGACGCGAGGGGCGAAGGGTTGATTAAAACTAACGTTGCGCCAAGAATTACCCCGTGAGATTGAAAATTAAATTAATACACAAAACCCCTGACCACCGGGGCTAATTAGTTATATGATAGTAATTAAAAGTTAAGCGCATCTTGGAGGGAGACAAACATCGTTCCGACGCGGCAGGGTGGAGGATGAAGGAGGTGAGCGTAATTGGGGTGCGTGATCGATGACTGGCGAGAGATTCGAGATTTATCGGGACTGCGATTATTTTCGGATGCATGTCAGTTCTTAGTGGAAATGCGGGCGATGATGATTGGGTGCATTCCAACCTCTAGGTATTTGTCAATTTTTTCTTATTTATTGACTGAATTCAGGTACGATTAAAAATACCATCAATGCACAAAATCTGCAGTAGACTGCCATTGTACGTCCAAACGAGGATCAGAAAAACACAACAAATTTTTTAAATGTTATGCCG
The DNA here is from genome assembly GCF_050948215.1 of Halictus rubicundus. Classification (NCBI taxonomy): domain Eukaryota; kingdom Metazoa; phylum Arthropoda; class Insecta; order Hymenoptera; family Halictidae; genus Halictus; species Halictus rubicundus. The sequence goes on along the minus strand of NC_135152.1, from coordinate 11,822,986 downwards.
AATACAGTAAGACTTGGTAGACATTGACATAGCCAATGGAACTTTTTATTCATATTATTTCTTCTATTCGGGGTCGTATGATGAATTTTACGAAATCCACAGTCACTGTACATTTAAATAAAAATTAGAAACGTCCAAGAAATTTAACAATTACCAATAAAATAAAACCTGTGTTAGTCACCGACATCGCCGATGTATTTTAAATGATATTGTTTCAGCTTTTTAGATTTCTGTATTTATAATGAGTGGATTAAGACATTTTTGGAAGCATTTTCTCCCACACAGATCCAAAGGAAGAGAACGTTCCAGAAATTGCAACTTCGTCAGACATTTTACCAAACGCGTACAATCGTCGCTCTTGCTTAATTGATTATAACTGTGATTGGCTAACGTCGTTGTAACAAGCACGGCAGCATTAAATATTTCATTAACGATTGAGAAACAGTTCTGATACGGCTGTGGCTTAATAAAAAGGAGTAAAAGTCGAGCGAGATGTAACAAATTTCGCAACCTGGAAGTTCGAGCATCGTGGCCGAAGTAATTAGAAAATAGTTGAAGACTCGAATTTTCATTACGCGAACAAAGGGTGTGCGGGTTTCCGCGGCCGGGAATAAATTTCCCGCGAAAGTGTACAGAGGGGCCGGTTGGACAAATAGTTTTCTCGAGGTATTTTCAATATGTGCTCGGGCCGATAGTAGACCAATCGAATGTTGTTTCGCGACGGGAAACACGGTCAGCGAGCGGAATAGCTTGTCCGATTTAATAAGCGAAAAACGCAGGTCGGCGTCGGCGTCGGCGTCGGGGCCAAAGAAACCGGGGAATGTCTGTCTTCCGAGCGAATTTATATAATAAATATCAATTCGCTTTTCCCCGACGGTGTTGTTTCTCTCATTTTCGCAACGGGGGCAACAAAAGAGGCGGACGATAGAAGGAAAAAGAAATAACGAATAAAAACGACAGGCGCGCGACGGTTCTCTCTCTCTCTCTCTCTCTCTCTCTCGCATCGATCAGGAGATCCCGGTTTAAACAGCGAGAGCGCGCGGCCGGGGTCCCCCGTCGCGGGCGGCGCAATTAAAAAACGTAATGGCACTTTTTAATCACATTAAACGCAATCGAAACAAATAATCAAGTCGGTATTTCTCTCCGTTTAGAGTTTCATTACTTTTAATGAATATCCATTATTTTTAATGAAGCCTCTAGAGGAGCCGTCGCCGATAGGTTTTTTGGGAAAATGCCGAGGAACATTGATAACTGCGGGAACGTTTCCATTTCGAAAGAATAATTCGAGCAATTTTTCGGGAAAAGGATGTCCGACAGGCAGACAGAAAAAGTTCGGCAAAAATCCTTGCAACAACAGAGTCTTTGTTTCGGCTCGCGCTAATTAATTCTTGCAAATTCGGTACGACAATGCTCTCGAAAGAAAAATATTTTTGGGTTGTTAGTTCCGATCGTAACTCTCGCTGTGCACTAGTTCTTGATCGTGAATATTGCTCCTTTATTTTTGTGCTGGATTTTTGTTTATATGGTGAGCGAGAGAGACCAATGAATTAATTTTCATATTCACGCTGAATGTCTGTTCTTAATTTGTATATCGATTTCATAAGCCAGAAGTGGTAGGTTGTGTGAAGTGCGTTGACACAGTACGTTGACATTAGCTATCAAAGGTTTTCTAATGATTGTGCCGTATCTGAAAGAAGCTTGATATTTAGTTTAGATAAGAATAATCTCAGGAGAAGTTGTTAAATTACATTACTCGAGATAGTTTTCTGGTCTACGTTGGATTGCGGCGGATTACAAAACTAATCTCGGAGGAAGTTGTTCGATTACATTACTCAAAGATAATTCGATAGATCACGTATGAAATTAGTGTCGCTAGTAAACAATTTATCAATTCTCCGATTTTTATAGTATCAATAGGAAATTTCCAATAGATACAGTGCATAGTCGTCAAACTGTAAAACCACATTAGATATGTCTATTACAAGTACATGAATTTTTATTGATCTCGAGGCAGTGTCAAATGGAATTGTTTGCTTAACAATAAAGAAGTTGACTGAGAACACTCATTTCGAGACAACCCCTCTCAGATGCTTCGCGCTGTTTCTCTTGTATCGAGTTTCAGCGAGACAAGCTCAGAAATCGCATTAACCGTGACAAATCGTTTCATCCTAGTTCGTAAACATTTATACAGTAAAATAAAAATATAAAAAGGCTGGTGATGTTCGCAAGTTTCTCTAAAATTTATCGAGACGTTAAGGGGTGGATATCGACCTGCGTGATCCGTTTTTCGGGCTTGATCGATCGTTGGGTCAGCATTTTAAATGGCCCGATAGAACGTTCTAAAGGGAAGAATAGTTTCCTTTTCGTCTGTTACGTAAACCGTGTCGGCGGTCGGACGAATGAAAATCCCGCTTTGAAACAAGATCCCCGGGAGATACTCGAACGCGTTTTCAATCTCATAAAGCCCTCGGCCCCGCGCGCCGTCGATTATTCGCCGCTCGATACTTGGCAGAAATTTTTAAGTATATTAGGAATACACTGGCTGCGGCTGAGTTATTCGAATGCTTTCAAGAAATTGCAGGATGCATTAGCTTACATTACGCCGCCTCCATTACATTATGAATATTACTCTACCCCCCGTAAGTATATATCGATGAGAAAGAGAGAGAGAGAGAGAGAGAGAGAGAGAGCTGCGAATCCCGGTTCCTCCGACGGAAAGGGTGCATCTCGCGCGATGCGGAGGCGGCGGCTTTTATTATTTCTTGCGTTTTCAGACCCGCCATTTTACCGAATTACCGTGTTAACGGGGGCACCCGATACGAGATTTATCGGCTCCATTCGCAAACGTAGTACACACAGGCGATGTATTATTGCGCCCGCAAGAAAACATCCACGGCTAACGCGATCGCTAGACTGGAGGAGGATATTCATGCAAATTCGCGGTTGGTTTGATCGACCAATTTTCAGAACCGGCACCGATACCGTAATTTATTTCTTCCGCCGACGCCATTATTAGATTGCGAATAAAAACTTCTTGCCGAAGCTGTTTGTTTTATTGCCCGCCGCGCGCATTTACATTCGCCCAGGGATGCCGAGCGTTATTGAGCTGCGCCCGCGCGCGCGAGCATTATTTTCAACCGACGATGAATATTTAACGAGTTATCGCCGTTTTTTTTTCTTTTTTGCGAATATGGACTTCGCTTTTATGCAGCTTATTACGCGAGTGATGCGGGGACAACGTTTGATAGGGCTGGAACACTGATTTTCACAAGTACAGCGTTTACTCGGTATATGTCGCAAATGCCTAGCGGATTAAAGTCACAGAACTATCCCCACTGCCGCGGGGTATACCCCATGAGGGGCCAGGAAGCTAGAGACCTCGATCGCCGAGGAGTGTAACGTCGCATGGATCGATAAATGGTATCTCCTGGCCGATATATGTCCCTGGCTAGACCCGTGTTTTCGACATATATCGAGTACACACTGTATCGTGCAAAAAGGAAATGGCAAGGTTGCATTATTTTAAAGAAATTGCTACAACTTTTTCGTCAGTTAGCACGTTTTTACCACGCGTAAAGATAAATTGAACTATTTATAAAGTTCATTTATTTATTTTCAGACAGAAAATTCGTTTCTAAAGAAACTTGGAAACTCGGAAACTACGTCTTAAGCAGAAACGTTCTTAGTAAGATGAAGCAAACGTGTATGCTGCAAATTCAGTGAATTCTCGATATATGTCAACAACACGGGCCTTGCCAGCGTTATGTTTACACTCCTCTGTGTCCGAGGTCCCTCAAGCTTTGCGGCCCCGCGGTAGTGGGGATAATTCCGCGACATTTATCATGCAGGCCTTCGCGACATATATAGAGAGATCACTGTTTACAGGAAAAAAAAAACATCAATCGAAAGTGTTCAATTTTCGATTCCAACCTGTCGTTCTGCACCCGATACAAGAACCAACCCTAGCAAACGTACTTGAGAGTGTAGCAAAATGATCAAACGAAGGCGCTCGAAAACTCATTAAGCAGAGAAGGATTCGAAAAAATATCCATCCATTTTCCAGGAACGTCCCGCAGCACACGGGGACTACAACCAGCGAGGAACGCTTAATCCGTACAACAATTCGCGCCACGGCGAATAATTCTTGCAGTCGTCCTCGCGAAAGAAGACGCTCGATCGGGATCGTTGGCGAAAAAGTCTGTCGGTCGGAGTGGAGAAGCCTGTCGCGACTCGGGAGTCAATTTAGAATGAGAATATCGGAAAAGACTGTACACGGTTGCCCGCGGAGAGACTCGTTCTCGCTTCGTCTCTCTTTCTCTCTCTCTCTCTCTCTCTCTCTCTCTCTCTCTCTCTCTGCCTTTGCCTGCCATCTGTAATGTTCTTGTTGGTCGGTTGTTGGGCTCTCTTTCTCCGGGACGCCTTGGTGCATTAGCTTGAACACATCCATGAATATTATCCCGTACTTTGGCGAGGGCTGAGAGAGGGGTGTCTGGAGACGGAGGGGGTCCGAGGGGTCTGGCGAGGGGCTTGGTATATAAGGTATAAGGTAGTCCATTAGCGTTAATATTATAAACGTTAGCTGCCCTCTGGCCATCCCCGTAACATACTCGCGCGCGCCTGCGCTCTCTCTCCCTGCGTCTCTCTTTCTCTTCCGGAGACCGCCACCCCCTTCGTTCCTCCATTCTCTCATCCCTATTTCAACGACCGTACCCTCCGTATACACCTTCCCCGTCTCTCTCCGGGAGAGAGGAGCACTCTGCGGGCCTCTCTTTCTCATTCATTCCACCCCCGTTCACGGCGTCCTTGTCCTCCTCCCAGAAACTCGTCCGTATCTTTCTCTCTTTCTCCCTCTCTATCCGCGTCTGCCCTCGTCTCTCTGTTCCACCTTCATTCACTTCGTTCTCGGTCGCTCAACCTCCCTTTCCCTATCTCTCCCTCTCTCTCGCTCCCTCTATCTCTCTCTCTCTCTCTCTCTCTCTCTCTCTCTCTCTCTCTCTCTCTCTGTCCTTCTCCGTCCCTCTATCTCGTCTTTACGCTCATCGTCGTGCAAACAACACACGCTAATATACCTCTCCACTGCATAGAGGGGCGCGCGAGCCACTACCACGACCATACAACCGTACACGACAGAACCTCTTACTTAGGTGTTCTGTTACCTTACTTTATCCCGGAGCCACGGTCTACAGGGTGACCGGATTGAGACCCGACACCCGACTCGCCGACAGGTGGCCGATCCGAGGACGCGAATACCTTTACGATTTACCTGGCCGGTCGCAGCCGACCTGATCCGATCGTATACCGTGCGTGTCGCAGGATTTCTCCGATTTTACCAGCTGGTTCTCGAAGAGACGCGCTCGGAGAGGAAATCGGCGGAGTTTCTTGCGTTTGGGAATCCTGGAGAAGAGCCACTGACGTTCTTTCTTGCGAATCGGACCTTTGACTCGATTAGGGTCCCTTTGACATCACTTCGGAATATACCCTGGTCCCCCTAGTAGAATTTTGCATTTTTTCAATCCTCGAGCTTTTCGCGTCTCCTAATTCTGGTGTCCAAGTTGCCTAATCCTTTGCCGTCGCATGTCTACTCTCAGCCACCACAGCAAAGAACCATACTGATCTTATATTATTACGCTGCGGATCTTTATGCAATACGCAGGAGCGAAATAAACATTTATTTCTTCTTTTGATTATTTTATCAAGTTGAAATCCTCAAATATTTTTAATATGTCCACTGCTTGAAATTGAGGTTACCCATCTTTGTCATAAAATCCGCAGTCTATATATTATATTAAGTCGACGAGCTTCGTTAAATAATATTTTACGAATTGCGTGCAAGTGTAATCAGGCATTTTCGCTTCCTCCGAGCAGCATGACACCTATGTATAAATTTAGTACGACCGCAATGGGACTACAGTCTTTTCTCGATATTTGTCACAAATATCTACCCGATAAAAGTCCTAGAACTATCCCCACTGCCGTATACCCCGCGAGGGGCCCCAAAGCTCGAGTGGCCTCGGTCGCCTTTCTACGTTCGTCAGCGTGTCAAAGAATAGAATCCTCTAACCGATATATGTCCCTGGGTGGAAACGTGTTGTGGACATATATCGAGAGAACTCTGTGTTGGACTTGATTTTTTCGGGGTGAACGAAAAGGTTTAGGAAAAATTCGTGATGGTCTGATGTCGAGGCGCATGGTTCTGAAAATTGGAAAATATCTCTGCGAAACTTGCTAACGGCCTAAGTGAATATTATAAAGCCATCAAAAACATCCGCCTTTCTACGGGCAAAGCAATATGACGTTGCATGTAGATCCGCACTCTCGATACCCTGGCTCCTGTGTTTTCGACATGGTCGAAACAAGGTTCACCTACCGTGAACTAGCTATCTGCATAACATGATGGGGATGACGATGTCATTATAAGGAAGCCCGCGAAGCGTGATTATAAAGAGAGAATCTTCTAATTGCTTTCACCTCGTCAGATAAGCGATCGCGGACGAACGTTTTCATTGTAAGGCTCGAAACAGCTTCGAACGCATAATCTTAACGAAAAATTCCTCCTCTCGGGCACTTCGCGTTGTCTTCGGGTAGATCTCTTGTGCTCGTTATTTTTCTTGCAATTGGAAATTTTTGGCATCAGATTCGTGCGTTAAAAAATTTTGCAACTGAACCGCTTGGCTTTCAGACTTCGCGGTTCGGTAAACTAGAAGTTGGATTTATGTTAGGAAATTTTTCTCAGCCACGTATAATGTTTACAACTGGTTCCGATGACCAACCTTAGCAAGCGAACCTCTCATTTCGAGTTTCCACCAATTTGCATCCCAGTTCCATGGTTTTCTTCGGGTTCTACGATCTCGACGGTCTCGGTGCCTTCTGATGTTAGCTTTGAGGAGTCAGAGAATCTCTTTTAGCGACGTCCGACTTTTGTGTAACAGGTTCCGAAGATCAACTGTACAACCGGACCTCTCGTTTTCGGATTTTTTCGGTCACCGAGCAGATTCTATGCGTTTCCTCGGCGCGGAACCGTCTCGGGGCTCTTTCGATTCGGCGCGGAGGGGGCAGGGTCGCGGTCACGTGAGTCAGGCACGTCTGTAACGATGCCTCGGCCCCATTAAGAGGAATGAACGCGTACGTATCGCGAGGCTGCGGCCAGATAATCTCCGCTTACGCTCCGCTCGAAAAGCTTCTCCCATCTGCAAACTGCATATTCCCATTTAGCGGTATGATCCATCGTTAGAAGCAGCTCCGAGGCACCACTGAATTAGCGAAATCCTCTCGAATCGGAGTAGCCTGAGAGGTCCCCGGGCCCCTTAGACCTCCATTAGTATACATAATAATAAACAACAATCGCACGGTTACAGGCGAAATTAGGATCCTCTTAGCGAGGAAGCTGGCCTCCTCGCTATCCGGCTCTTGGTTCTGGCTTCTCGCTGGAAATAGTGGACAGTAGCATATCCTGCGGACGTTTTCGCCCCGGCGCTGTATTCCCTTGGAACGTCTAAAAGCCACCAGGAGTTCTTATTATTCTTCCTTTCTTTTCGCCACCGGCCCGGAGAGTGCACAGGCTCTCTCGCGCCCGAGCAGATGCTGAAAAGCTGAAAGCTCGACGGTGATATCGCGCGTCGACGACCACCATCGGGAGAAATTTCTTTCGTTTACTCCCTCTCGCGGGATAAACAGATTTCGCCCGGCGACGCCGGCAGTGCCGGATAATTAATCGCGTGCACCCCGGGGGACTCGATCCACCGCGAATCCATTTTTTCAATCAGCACTTCGACCGAACCAGCCCCGCTTATTATCACCGACACGCGAACACTTTTATCCAGTTACCGCGACGACGGACGATCGTTAGACTGCGGATATTTGCGCGAAATAAAATTGTTGCGACATCGTCCGTGCAGGACGTCATACTTTCTTACTAATAATTAAAAAAAAAAATTAAAATTGTAACCCACTGGATATGTGTTATCCCAACTGTCACGAAAAATTACTATTAACTGTCCCGAGCGACCCAGTCACCGGACACGGCAGCAGAAAGTCCGTACTCAGAGTAATTAAGTTAAACAAAATTGTAATTTCACCTCTTTCAAAAATGGAGAATCTAATTCATTGGTATCTCAATTGTCTCGAGGATAAAGAATCAACACAACGGTAAAAATAAATAACATTCTCAGTAGCCTCTCTAGAAATGAAAAATTAAAATAAAGCGAAATAAGTGAAAAGTATATCGATAAACTGATCGTGCACAATATTTGTCTAGAACCACTAACAACCGTGTCAGATAAACAAGAAGAGCAACCGAAGCTCAAACATAGTCCCGATAAATCGGCCACCCCGAGCCAGCCTGGCCGCGCAGAAAAACCGGAAACGGCTACTACAACAGACATTTTCGACCACACTCCGGTACATAAACATATCCGAGTCGGTCCTCGAGCGGACACTTGGAACATTACGAGCCGATACATCCTCCTTGTCAGTTTCAGTCGACGAGGGGTGGTTTCGCAGCCCCCGAGCCTCCTGCCCGCCCTCCGATTACGAGCGTCGGCTCGATATCGCGGCGGCGTTAAACACGGACACGAGAAGTCGGTGCTCCGAGGGGTTAATGCGAGAAAGAATTCGACCCGCCCTCTGCCACCCACCACCCCACCCCTTGGCCCCCGGGTTCCTTATCGGACACAATATACTTCCGCCCTCGAGCCTTATTCACGATCGCTGCAGCCCCCGGCCCCTGGCCGGCTATCGGAACCACTCTCAATCCCCTTTAGAAGCTTCGGCTATCGTCGAGGGGGGTGGGGGCGGTAGCAGCAGAGGAGGAGGAGCGAGAAAGTGGATTGAAACGCGGGGAAGAACAAGACGGATACGCGTGACGCCACTCGAAGCAATAACGTTAATTGCTGTAATTTCAATTGCCACGGATTCCGCCGGCCACTCGAGCCATTTCGCCGATTTCACGGGAAACGGAGCAGCGACGTGGAGAAAGGGGCGGGAGGGGCATCCCCCATTTCCCCGCCCCAGCACTCGACCAGTCACCCCGTTTTTTTTTATTTCATATCGCTCGAAACCACCCACCGAGGAACTTCCGTTTCACGTGACGCCGATCGGTTTTTCCTTTTTTTTTTATTCACCCGCCCCTCCCCTCCCGCCACCACTTCCCCGACCACCCCCGCAGAGCCGTTCGTTTTCTCGTATTTTTATGTCGACGCTATTGATTGGAATGGAACTAATTGCTTAGAAGCTGTTGCAAATAACGATGCGCGCCCGGGAACACCGGTGCGGGCGACCGGCTCGTGGATTTTAGGTGGATTGTGGTTCCAATTAAAGGAAGCTGCAGCGCCCGGCTCTCTGTATCATTCAAACATTTCTGCTTTATGGAGCCGCTGACTACCGTCGAACATGCCGTGCAGCCTCTGTATGGTCGCGCTCGAGGGCCGGATGCGAGACCGTAGAGAGGCGGCATCGGTTCTGCGGAGCTGTGTTGATGCCCTGCTAGTTTTGGACGAAACGGATGTTGTATGATGCAGGAGAACTTTTATTTTCATCATTTTTCATTGGCAGATCATTTTGCCGCTGTTTGGCGACGCTTCGATTTTATTTATAATTATGCCGGATGAGGCGATTCATCTTTCAACGTGACTTTCGAAGCATTCGAAGAGCTGAACATTTTACTCGCAAGAATTGGAAACGTGGGAGGGACGTCGAATTTGGCTCGGCTCCTGGATTGAACACAATTTACTAGTCAACGAACACCAAAATAACATTGTAAATACTTCTCTTTGCCAAGATGCATGACTGAACTAATCTAAAATATAATACACAGTCCATAGCACCAAAAACACTTACAGTGATTTCTTTGTGTATGTCGCCGAGGCCTCGATGATAAACGTCGCGGAATTATCCCCACTACCGCGGGGTATACCACGTGAAGGGCCACGAAGCTTGAGAGACCTCGTACACAGAGGAGTTTGAACATAACACGACCTGCGCGATACAGGACACTGGCAAGACCCGTGTTGTTGACATATATCGGGAATTCACTGTATATACTTCTCTTTCGCCAGATATACGTTGGTTCGTCATGCGAGTTCTGCTCTAAATTCAGCAACTCTTCTCCATTTTATTTCTATTGTTCTTTTAATGCAAATAAAAATATCATTGCCGACGAGGTACAAAGAGAACAATGATTGTAAATTGTCTTTGTAAAGAATAAAGATCTCTCTATCCCCTATTAATTCCAAAACTACAGAGTCAGCAGAGCATTCCCAAAAACTCGAAAATTCCTCTAAAGCGATGCGAAACTTTTGATCCGCAGTGTAGGTTCACGGTGCTTACACCCTCCCGGCAATATTTGCAAGACCGCTTTCTCGGAATGATGGAAGTGTTTCTCAGTGTCCAATAAAAAATCAAGAGACAGAATTTATGAACGCAATATCGGGACCAAAATCAAGAGAGCCCGCGGTGCAGGTCACGATCGATAGACCGCCACGGTCCTCTCGTAGTAAGATTATCAGCGATAATCCGCCCTAAAATCCTTGAAGACCGCCTCAAGGACTGTCTGTTAGATTCACCCTTGTGCAAGAGGAGAGCTTTGCTTACAATTACAATTTCTCTTGCTGATACAATTAATTGAACATCAGCTGTATGTGCACATTGCACGCGAGTTGAGAACTAGAAGACCACAATACAAAAATCAATCGAGTCCCGTTCTCAGTAAAATTCGACCAGTTGAAGTCGATGTTAATTTTACATATATTTAAATATATTGCTGGATGTTTCATACGAGAGTTAAGTAAATTACAAACTCTGGGCTTACACAGCTTTGCGTCTCTTCTTAATTGCACGTCACCTCCAGTGTAATTCTCAAAATGCCCCGGTGTCCCGAACAGTGCGCAAGGGTTAACTAAATTACTGCGCATCCGCGACAAATGTTTGGATCACTTGTTAATCAGTGGAAACGCTGTAAACAAAAATCATGTTCGCGACATGATCGTGTTGCAGCCGCCACAGTTTCAGGGACTCGTTAGCTTCGATTCGCCGGCTCGGAGAACCCCTGGCCGCACGTAGAATCCTAAGATCTCCTCTGACGTCTGCTTAATTAATTACCATCCGCGGTTTTAATTAGCTGGGGCTTCTACCTTCTCGTTCTCCCTCGTTCCCTCGTTCCCTCGTCGTGGAAAACCATGTGCCAGGCTAGCTGGCTGCGCCGTCTCTCGTACACACGCACGCCTCGCCCACACACCCCATTCCCACTATACTGTGTACGCACACGAAAACCAGTCGGCAGACCGTCCGGGACACGTCCGCGTCTTCTACGCGCGCACCAGGTGCCGTCGGACACTCTGTCCTTCGCGTACGCACAAACGCGTAACCCACGACAAGGCCCGCGCACGCAACGGAGATGCACGCCGATGATAAACGTCGAAAACCACGCCGATCCGAAGATTTAGCTATTGTTGTGACCGGTTCGAACTGTTGTAAGGGAACTAAATCACGATGGTCGATTATTCGAAAAACTGGGGCGAAAATTACAGTGACTCGAAACAGCGTTATTTCCAACCAATTTTTCAGATGGGGCAATTCGACAGTGTGGGCCCACTTTTTCCGGAAACTTCTGTACACTGTAAACAGTTAATTATTCCTATATAGTAGTTACAATCTCAAAACATTTATCGTTTGAAGCACAAACGAAGGGCTCGCCTAGATTATTTATTTTGCATTAAATTAGTTGCTTTACTGAATCGAAAATTGATATATGTTGGAGTCATATCAAATTCCATGTAAACAATTCTGTAGAAAGTCGAGTGCGAGTAACTTAATCGATACGTGCAGTTAGAAAATTTTTTATTGTCTTCAGGGATGTGAGTAACAATCTTTGCTCCACGTTTTCTAATTCCAGGAATTGCTACCAGGGACGGATTACGAATTAGTTTGATTCAGCAGAGATTAAATTCAGAAAGTAGAAAAATTCAGTTATCAAGGAGAGTCGTTTTGGGTCAAGTTTCAACCCTCTGGCTTGATCGATAGGTACAGAAAAATCTAAAAAAAAAATGTCGGACATATTGCAGCTATCGAGGGACGTACTGAGGATTTTTTTCTACAATTTTTCGGACGAATATCCCGGATGTAAAAAATTAAAAGAAAGAAAAAATGCAACATCGTGTACATTGTTGCTGCAGCGATATATTGCTATTGCTGTGTCGTCAATTTTATCATATTTTCTGGTTGAGTGCACTATAGTTGATAAAGTAACAGATTTTTTCCATAAAGGAGAATTTTCTTTGTAAAGCTTATAGTGCTTTCCTTGGTGACACAGTGGATTAAGTGTTTAGTGGTCAGACACTTCAACTGACACGATCTACAGTGATCATGGATCGATGAGACAATTCTGGCTGTACTTCGTTTCATCCTCGAAGCAAATCAAGTATATTACATACTGTAATAAATATTTACTGCTCAAGGACATTCCTATGATTTGTCGTAACTAGACTGCAAGAATTGTCTGCTTTATTTCCAAAATACAGGAGCTATGTAGACATTGATTTCTCTTCTTAATCATTTTAATCAGCTGAAAATGATACAACAATATGTTCAAATTCCTCAAATGCCTTTATTGTTTTGCATTGGGCCTGTTCAATTTTATCATGAATGCATCAAACCCGCAGTCACTCGAAGTCTGTAAGCTGCAATTTTAATCGAACCAAAGGGATAATTGAAGTTTCAATCAAACATTCATATTTTCTTATTGAAGTGTGGCTAATCATTAAAATTTTTGTACAATACATACATCCTCGACACCACACTGAAACGTAATCATTAGACTGCGGATCTTTATGCGTTTATGGTATCTGAAAATTGTCAAAAAATGCCAGAATGTAAAATCGGATAGAATTTGGCACGATTTTTATTTATTTCAGATTTACAAAGGCTGCTACCACCGAAAATAATTTTCTTAACATTTGCCTATGTAGCGGCTAGCTGGGAGCCGGAAGAGAAATCTTCAGCGCACCAGCACCAAGAAAGATTTATGGTTTGCACAGCATAAGACGCTATTTGTGAGAAAACGTCTTTAACGATTTTGGCCACTTAGCGGACAGATGTGTCCTTGTAGTTCCTAGCGACGAACTCAATAGCGCAAGTGGACGCCATAAGTTTTGGGTAGTCTAAGGGTCTCCAGCTTAGAGTGTCCCAGCGACGCGTGCTTGCTTTCTATCAACCGGGAAAGCTGGGCCCGTTGACGTAAGCCGGCAGTCGCGTACCGCACTTAGCACTGGGCCCGGAAGACACCCCGCTGCATCACCAAAATTAGATTTTTAACGAAACGACGCGCTCACCCTTCTCACGCACGAGGGGCGTGGAACGTGGACGTGTTATGCAAAATTCACTGATTGGTGGAAGTTCCTCGAAAGGACTTCCACCAATCAGTCGACAAGCGTTTTTGAAATATAAGACAGCAGACTACCGACGCGAAAGAGTCTAGTCACAGCCGAGTTAGAATTCAGCTACATTCTGTCACTGTCGAGTTAGAGTTGTGTCGCAGTCAGTCACTGTTCAATCGCAGTTAGAGTAGTAGTTCAGTCAGAGTTCAATCGCGCTAGTTGAACTACCCCGGACGCCGCCGCGACATCACTGTAATAAATAAACGACTCAGTCTTTAACCCTGATTTTGAATACTCATTCGAAGGCATCCGCCTACCGACACCCCACTTCCTTCACCTACAAAAATTGAAAATTGCATGAACATCCGCAGTCTAGTAATCGTTCTACCAGCTTACAGATAGTCAACATCTCCCATTCTTCTATCAATCGATGAACCACAATAAAGTAATTCAACGACTTCTTTGGACCACCGGAAGCGAAAATCACCCACCAAAAAATGGTTATGGACAGTCTAACGATTACAATCTCTAAACAATATATAAATCGTCAACGAACGAACAATCGTGCAACCACAGTCTCGACTCACAGCGAGTCAATGTTTCCTTTTCTCCGTCAATCGTCGAATCGCAACAAGAACAGTTTCACCACTCCCTTTCGCCGTACAAAAGTGAAAGTCTCGTACCAAAAATCGCCGAGATCGATCAACGGTGAGCGAGTTCGGATCTCCAGGACGCGGATCAATCGAGCCCGGGGGGTCGTTCACCGGGATCGATCAAATCGACAGGGGGGAAACGTTAACAACCGGGGCTCATTTACCGAAAAAGGTAACCGAAGGAGGCGATAGAAGGGAATAAGGCTGAGTCGAAGGGGGCGAGAGGAAACTTGGCAAGAAACGTTTGGTGGCGGGGGTCCGACGAAGGTGGGGGGAGGTTGTGTGCACGGGGCCCGCCCGGTAGAGAGAAAGGGTACGGAACAATACAAAGACAATGTGTTTGTTGCCGATTAGCAGAAGGACGAGGTGAGGTTTTTACGAGAGTTCGAGGTACGGATCGGGGCCCTTTGGGGTCCGTGGAGGGGCAAGGGGAGAGGCACGCAGTCGTTTACAGCCGGAGAGAATCGGGGCCCGTGGCTTAAATGACCCCTCTCTCCTCTCTCCTCTCTCTCTCTCTCTTTCTCCCGAACCGCGCCACCCGTGGCTTCCCCACCTGTGTCAAGATTTACGGCAATTCGCTTTTTGCCCCCTTTAAGAGCTTTCGTATTATCTTACTGCCTCTGTCGCTGCTTCCTCCGCGAGCAAATGTACTTTGCCCCCTCCTCCACGGTCTTCTGCCCCCTCTTCAGGGCCACCTCTTCATTCGTTTCTCCTCGGTGTGTCTTCCACCTCCTCCTCCTCTTCTTCTTTTTCCTTCTTCGCTCTTTGTCCTTCTCTTTTTGAGACTCAACCTCCATCCCCCCCTCCCTCGCCGCTCTTTCTCCTACTCGTCTTCGATACGAACGAGTATATTTGCTCAGGTAAGAAGCACCGGGTACAGGTGTAACGCAGACACGAACACAACGGAACACCTGAGTCCGTAATTATTTCGGGACAAGCGACCCGCCACGACCAACCCTCATCCCCTCCGGCGATTCTCTCTTGCTGCCTCTCCTCCCTTCTCTTGGTCTCTTGTTAGCTTGTTTTCTTTAAACGGGGCGTTTAATTACGCCGGACTCGATTAAGGAAGCGGCTGAGTTACGGGAAAGTATTTTTCGGTGGTGGTTGGTCATCTCATTTTTACTTTTCAAGGTCTCCATGTTAGTCCGTGCTTTGGGGGATCGAATCGATTTCTAAATCGATTGCTGCAGTCCCTGAGCAATACTTTATTCATCCTTACTCGGCGAATCTTTATGCAAAACAGAAATGTTCTGCATCGGTTGCAAGAAATAGGAACTGCATGAACTTTCGTTTCTTTTAATAATTTTCATTGAATTAAGGGTGGTACAATGAGATTCTTAGGATCTTCTGATATTTGCACTATTTTACGTTTCATCTACCCAGTTTTAATGCATAAAATCCGCATGGTCATGTAAGTGTTGTGGCCATTTTTAGAACATGCGTTCAGTTAAGGGTTATAACTAAAGAATCGGGCGGTGTTTCTAGGTAGACCGTGAAGAACATTTTAGAATCAGTTGTACAGTGTTGTAATATGATTCTAATTAGACTGCCGGGGACAGTTTCGAATTATTGGAACATCGAATAAGTCTGTCGGAGGACAAGCAGAAGCTGGGTTTGTGTTGGTGTCAAAATCCTGACGGAGGAAGTGGCCTCGGACGGTCATATAAGTTTGATCCAACTAAGTTCCTAGTACACCGGCGCTTTGTGCAGTATTCTTGTTGCTTATTGTCCTCGAGTGAACGGAGTGTCTATGTTGACGACGCTCGGCGCTATTATACAACGTTTCACGGGAAACATGCTCTTCTTCGTTAAACACCTTCTTTCTCCGGGACGACGAGCGAGAAAAAAGTGTTTCGTTAAAACTAAACGCTGCGGCAATTGTGGCGAACATTTCAGCATGTATCACTGTGCTTGTGTCAACAGCGTTTGATCTAGCAGCTATTTGACGAATCTTTTAAAAAATCAAACGATTACGATTTGCGAAGAAAATTTAGTTTTGAAATTTCTGTCGGGCGTTATTAATGTCGGAATAATAATCAAAAATTTGATTGACCATCATATAACCCTTAAGGCGAAATTCATCTTCTGCTTCGAGATGCAGTGAAAGGTCCAATGAATTCCATTCTGAGTTCTAAGATTAACTGCATCTTTAAGTTGTACAATAATAATAATAATAATAATAATAATAATAATAATAAGGGGAAAATAGATGAAACGTATGTATTCGTCCACGTTTAAGGGTTGTAAGAGGGTTAATAACCTGTGGTAGGTAAAGTGGGAAGAAGCCTGTGTAAGAATCGGAGAATTTGTATTCATCGTGCTTCTGTGTTTACGCGGCGGGTTAAAAATCGTTAGGAGAACAATAGCGGTTAATTTCAGGTGAAAAGAAGTAAACAGCATTCATATTCATGAGATCTGGTGGCCTGGTCCGATGCTGCGAAGCAGGTGGATAATAGAAACGGTTTTTGCGCCGAACGGTTCGACAAATGCACCAAGCCGGGCTTATATCTCTGTATCCATCGTCTGACGGTGGCTCCCAGAATGTATCGTTAGCGGCCCTGGCCACGATCTCCCCGACGTTTAATTACCATCGCGATTCCTTTCAGCGTTACGATAATGGCGGCGCCGTAAGCATCCGCGTTATCGTCTATCAGCATAAATCTTATTATTCTAATGCTGTTATTACGATCCTAATCTGGGGGCATCCGAGCGTGGCCGGGGCGTTCGTTGCTCTGTCCCTTTTCCGCTTGCACCATCTCTCTTTCGGTTCCGTCTCCATCACTTTTAACCTTGAACTCCCTCGTTACCGTATCCACGCTCCGGAGCACACGGTTTTCAAGAAGTTTTAGAGATCCTCGGGGAATCCCATTATGAACCCCCGGCCGCCCAGAAGCCCCCGGGGCACTTGTGGAAACGTACGACACACCGGAATCGGGAACGAGGTCCAATCAGCCCCGGTCAGGCCCGATCCTTTGATCGCAGTCATCGGCGATGATCGATCCGAGCGCGTCATTGTTATTGCTCGAAAGGAAGACGAGCGCCGCTGCAAGATATTTTTCTCGGGAGTAGCCGAGAACGAGCTCCGTTGTCCCCCGATGTTAATTAAAAAAAGTGTTGCTGCAATTTGAAACTGTAGAAAGTGTAAAATTAGTTGGAAAACATTGTGTTGTTGCCAACTTGTTGAAAATTACTAAAAGAAGACTTTGTTCAATTCTAATATGAACACTCTTGTTAATCTGTTCTCGCTCGCTCTTGGACTTACCAGCAACAATCATTACCTCAAATTGACGATCAGGATTTAATTGTGTGAAATACAATTTTAGGACCACTTAACGCCGTAATGCATGACTTATTTGCACGGGAAGAACAGAATCGACCGCATCAATTGTTGTAAAAAAATTGTTGGTAACCACGACAGCTGCTATTTGTACAGTTGTCTTCGCTACAAGAAAAACGATGAATTTTTCAGTGATTGTTTCACGGAGGAAAGAATAGCGTAGACTTTCCGATTACGAAGTTAACGACGGCGGATCCGACAAGATTTCATTTTTCCCGGGAGCGAATAATTGTTTTTAAGCGCGGACAGAAGTTTCTAAAGTGCGACTCGACTTTGTAACAAGTCTAACAATAAGAGACCTTTTTTAACACGATTCTTTCTAGCGCCTGTTCGGACGAACCGATAATTGGTACACCTGTTTACGAAGTATTCGACAATTTATAACAACGACACACTCCAAAACTAATTAACAACTCTGACAACTCTTTAGTCACAGACTAAATCATTCTAAATTCATCCTTCGTCTTTATCATTTGCACTTCATCCGAAGTGCAACGAAACTGAAAATAAATCGCAGATTAACATTTCGGATATTATTGTAAAGGGAAGACTTTCCTTTGTACAGTCAGGTTAAACGTTTTAAACCCCCTCGCGGGGTCGTTACAATTTGTCAAATTTCAGAAGAAAAAGAAACCTCCTCAGTTTCCCACTCTTTTCATATTTTACGATTGGTGACAATTAAATTTTACATTGGAACTTTCGGCAGTTTTATAAGCAAGAAAACATTTAGCAACGCAGGAATCGTTTTGAGTTACAATATAATAATTTCTGATGTCTCAAGGGGTTAAAGAGAAGGACTCGGAGCCTCGCGAGAGAAAATCATCTTCAGCCTTGTTGGGCCAATAAAATCGAGCAAACGGGTCCACGAAGGTGCGAGGATCGCCCTGTCAGCAGCCTCCCCGTCGAGCAACCGGAGAAGCAATATACGTGCTCCGGCACTCCTCAATAAAATCCTCCGACAGCGCGTTCTAATGACAATCTCTTTTCTAATCGCGCAACGAGCCGCGCGGCGCGGCGGATCCGAGCACAATGGTCGCGCGAACGACACACGCGGGCGGGGGGAGTACGCTCGGGGGTGGGCGGCGGGCAAAAATTTAATTAGCAAAAGCTCGAAAATTAATTGCGCCCGGCGTCTTATTGTGCTCTGGCCCCGTGCCTCGAAGCGTAGCCGGGGACCCGCGGCGTCTATATACACGGGGAATGTAATATTCGCAACAGCCTATATTCGAGCTGGCAGTCAGGGTGGCCGACACCCCTTCCGTCCACCCCTGGAAGAGCCTCCCCCTTCAGGTCCCCGCATCGCTATACGTCGCTCCCATAGTTCCTTCGTCGAGCGAGGGCAACGCGCCGCCGTGCGCTGCCTCCGCGACGATGGGGGTGATGCGTGCGGGGGTGTCTGCGTGAATCGTTTGAATGCTGAATATTTTATTGTCCGATAGAACAGTCGAACGGTGTTTTAGTTATAGTCGTCGGATTAGCTGTCGAGTGCTTTGTGGATTGAATATTTCTTGATTTCGGGGTACGAGGGTTTTGGGGGATTTTAACGGTTGAGTTTGTGGGGGGTTCTAAGCTGAAAGATGTCTCTGTGAATATTGAAGATTTTATTTTTAAAAGATTAATATTAGAACAATGGGCATTTCCATTTCAGCTGAGCTCTGGACTGTTTTGTTTGCTGAACGAGGGGGTGGTTCCAGGTGAAAGAATGTTTGCTTTGAATTTTAGGGAGAACAATCGAGTGGTTTTTTTTAATTTAAATGTTTCAGATGTACTGTGGAGTGTTTTTTTACAGTAATTTCAAGGGAGGTAGGTCTGGAGGATTTTATTAGCCGAGCAAGGGGGTGGTTCTGAGTTGAAAGATGTCTGTTTGCATGAGTCGTTTTGACGATTTTATTGTATGTAACACGTTAAAATGATATAAATGTATCCAGCCCGCAGGCACCATAGAAACATCGTCAACATCCCCTTTTCAAGCTTTCGACCAACTAAACCCTCTCTACCTAAAAAAACCTCCATTTTTCCTAAAGTACAACAAATATAAATCTAGCAACGAAACCCCTCGTGTTCCCACTATAATATTTATGATCCAAAGCAGCCCCCTTGACCTCCCATACAACATCGTCGTACCAGACCCGTTGCCGATTCCGTTTCCGACGTCGTCGCTGACGTTCATCCCCCATAGTGATCGCGTACCTTCGCCCTGCCGCGACGGTAGCGACGGCAGCGTCAGGGATGGGAGGAGCAAGAGACGGGGAACAAGAGGGGCGCGATATGACATTATTAATTGCTCCACAATGCCAGGGGCGTGGGGTGGCTGGGGGTAAAGCGGGGGGTGGTTCGTTCTCTCGCGCTCTCTCGCCGATCCGGCCGCACGACGTCCAGTCACGGCGGAAATTTCATTAAGTGGATTCTTATAGACGCGGTTTTCAGATTAACCGTATGATATGTGCTTCGTGTCCTGGCCCGGCTCGGCTCGACTCGACTCGGCCCGGACGCGACGCCGACGCCTCGCGTCCCGACGCTCGATATTAGATCGGGGTCCGAGCTAACGCCATTCTCTCTCGCCTAGCTCCCGGCAGCCCCCCTGGTTGGTTAGACAAGCACAAAGCCTACCGTCAAACCCTCGACAGCCCCGGCAGTAATATCTGCACTTGCTATTGCTGGCAGTCTATGGGGTGTCCTACGAGCCTGATGAAAATTGCGTCTTAGGGTTATCTATACTTAGGGCAACGTAATTTTTTCGAGGGAGAAGATATTCTCCGCGACTGAAATAGCCATCTGATATTAAACTGCATTTATGATAATAATTTTTGTTATAACCATACTAAAATTTTCACCGTGTCGAAAGATTCAAGGATATTTCAATTATTTTTTTTTTTCAGGGACAGGAACATTGCCACCGAAACGTTTATGCACTCTCCAAGTGCATTCCTTAAAGCATGGAAAAACATTTTTTCTTTTTGTACGTGTGCTAAAACCAGCTGTACCTTTAAACTATTTTTTAAACTTGGGACATTGACCAGGTCTTTTAAGGCATCGTTTGAAAGAATCGTTCCATAAATAATTTTCCTGGCATATCGCACGCCACGCCGAACGAAACATGTCAACATGCAAACGTATAATTAGCCTTAAAAAAAAACAATGTATAGATGTAGAAATACGTTTCTGCGGAATATTTCTTATCAGCATGTTGTATACATATTTAGCAATGAAATAGTTGTGGCATAGATTATACTGTGCGAGTTCCTGGTTGGAATCCGTTACTTCCAGCAACAACTTATCATCCAGTTGAAAACTAAACGGATCAGCTCCAGGAAATTAGGTTAGTTGTCTGGAATTAATTACCATAGCTGCGTATACTGTTACAGAACAAGAAGTACAAAAATAATTTTAGCCACATCTTGTTCTCGCGTATATTGAATCGCTTGGCTCGCACGAATGCGAAATGCAGAATTTAATAAAAATCAATGTATTTTACGCCGAATTCTTTCGCTATTCCGGTTATCAATTACAGGGATTATTAATTGGAATGGTCTCCAGTATATTTATGGAGCCACGGTAGCGGTGAAAGCGGATAGAGTTCGCTCGCAAATGATACAGCGAATTCTCGGGCAGGCATTCTGCACAGGGGGTGGATCGTATTGTTTCATAACCAGGGGAAAAATTATCCCTATCCACGAGGACCCGATCGACCGGCTCGTTTAACTCTAACTGTCCGAGTATGCGGACTATTCGGTAAATTTGCCGAATACCGAACGCCGAGTACCAAATAGTTGCCGAATATTCGATGCATCTCTAACAGCAATTAAAGGCACGCAGATTAACCGTGAATGCAGCAACCTGCTCGGTCAAAATTGATTCATTATTGTCGGTTTCCAGCTAAGATAATGTACACGAACCTCCTCGGGTCCTGTCCCGCCTTCCCACAATCGTGGTCTTACGTTTCCTTCATTAGTGCTATTATTACAATTATTATTATTATCCAGTTAACCGGTACCATCCACCGAGTCTCGCGAATCCACCGACGTGTTTCTCACTTTCGAGTCCTTTTTGGTTCTTACTTCGTGGAGCGGAAACGCGTCTTAGAAATTTCGCTCGGTAACCTCGTTGAACGATCTTCTAAGGAATACAGGCTGAAAAGTTGCAATTTCAACGATTCTATTTCCTTTTCTGCCAAGAGGAAACTTGTTCCGCGTCTCTGCCACTGTGTACTCATTCGGAAACTATATCTCAACGCTCGAATACTAATTAGTTCGCTATGCGCCTCTCGATCTGGGCGATAGAACCGGAACAGATAGAATCCCATTTTTCAGAATAAACCGGACGACTTTTATTGGATTCGCCACGGAGAAGAGGAAGTCATATTTTCATGCTAATTATTTTCGATTCAGGGCGCAGGGACTTTGGAAGTCCACAGTCAAATATGCAGCTCTGCGACCTAATATAATACAATCATTCTCGCGATAGCAGATTTAACCCCTTGCCCTACAATATCGAGTCAGACTCGTGATAAAGATTCTGAACAGAGTCTGATAAATATGTATGTTATTAATTTCCTTTAAACCGAAATAAAATTCTATTTGGTTGTAGTTGATATATATCCCTTGGAGAAAACATTGGCACACGATAGATGTAATCTTTTTCCTTTCTATGAAAGTCTGAACTATGAAGAATTTCGAATCATTATAATCACAAAATAAATAGCAGTGTAAGGGGTTAATTTCTTTGCAGAAAATTTGCTTGATCAGGATCGACAAATCCGAGTTAGAAAAAGGCTAATTACAATTGAATTGCAGCCAAATTTAATAGTCAAAATACAAATTGTACAGTGCAGGAGGGTTGTTCCTAACCTAATCGGCCTCTTAAAAATCTGGGAGGCTGGATTCTAACCTAGTAGATCTCTGAGCAACCTGTAAGGGTTGTTTCCAACCACTCTTCGAACTAAAAAAGAAGAACAACTACAGTCTTCGAAAAACAAAATCTTTTTACACCTTCCGATGTCGAGTCTATCGCAGAACGAGCATGCCAAAACAAAATGGTCGGGAGCCCTCGAACGCGGACAATCGTTTCCTTTGTCGGCCGGAAAACGGCGGTGGCACGCCACGGTCTGTGTTTCCGCCGGTTTCGATTTTTCTTCATTAGTGTATTCAGCCATACACAGTAGACATTCTCGACCGACAGCTCGTGGGGGCTTGCGGGGGTGGCTGGTCGGCTAACGAATGACGGGGGGGGAGGTCTGCTTCAGGGGATGAGAAGGAGGAGGGGTGGGGGCGGTTCGAGTCGAAGGTAACCGACACCCTTTCGCAAAAAGTAATTGGTTAATGCCTCGGAAATGAGTTTAGTTCTTTTTTGCTCCGGGGCAGGCGTGTTGCTCGTTTTTCGGCACCTTCGCCGTCCACTCTCTCGCCCCCTTCAACCCCCACCCCGGTTTTTCTGCGCACGTACACTAGCGCTCGCGAGCATGAACTTACGCGAAACCGGCGTGCTCTTACACGAACAAGCGAGATTCGCTCGTCGCTCCCTTTTTCTCTCTTTCTCTCTCTCTCTCTCTCTCTCTCTCTCTTGCTCTCCTCGCGGTTCTTTTTCTCCGCTCGTTCTTCGTCTTCCTGTCGCCCTTTCACCTTCGAAACATTTTTCTCGCTCTCGCCGTCCCACCCTGCGATCCCAGCCTCCCTCGCTCGTTTACTCTTCCACTTTCTCCTTTCTCTCCTCGCCTCTGTTTCTTATTCTTTCGCTCGCTCTCTTTCTTCGCTGCATGCACGCGTGTGTTTTTATGCTCGCCCCGGGGCTCCGCAGTCACGCTTTGTGCCACATTGTGCGTGCCTTTGCTGCGCCATTATCCGCGTGTAAAAGTGTCATTACGGGCCTCCAAGACGCAGGCGAGAGCCGCGGAGCCTTCGAGCCGGCTAGACGGAGACTGCTTCAGGGATTTGTACCCTGTGGACGAGGCTGGAGATTCGATGACCCATCGGCCACAGGAATTCCCTCGCTTCCTATGATGCTCTCAAATTGGAGGGCCGATTCGGCGGCTTCGATGCATCAAATTGTTCGAACTGACCAATTTTTTGACAAAGTAGTGTTTCAATTCCAAGAGACAGGGGCCTAATATAAGTGTCTTCCTTTCTTCAACGTCTCAAATAACTAGACTGCGGATCTGTATGCAAAATAAAAATTGTTTGGATCGATTGCAAGAAGCAGAAGCAACATTACAATTATGTACTTTCTTTAGCGACCTCAAAAAATTTAAAATAATATATCAACGTTTTTAGAATCTTTTAATTTCTTTATTGTTTTAAATTACACCATTTTTGCCATAAATGCATAAAATCCCCAGTCTACTAATAACATAAGAACAATACATTGTCAAACTATAGTGGTTAAGGTTGTGTTGGGTGACCAAGGGAATACGATAAGAAAATACGAAAGGGTGAAGAAGAAGAAGAGGTGCAACAAAGAATGTCGTGCAATCCTTGCGACGACAAAAGTGGTATAGCAACTGCAGACAGCAATTCTCAAATTCGTCTAATCCGTCGACTGTCTCAAAACTGCGGTACAAAATAAAACTGCGGTATAAAATTGGATTGTACACAAAATCCGCGGTTTACGAAACTCTATTTGATAAGCTGTTTCGGTGCCCAAAATCGAAGACGGTGGACGAGCCAATCGAGTTGCGAAATTCGCATTGCGGGTCCGTTAATAAAGACCGAGGGGTTGTGAAAAAGCACACAGAGAGAGAGAGAGAGGGGGGGGGGGTGAAAGAAAGAACCTTCATTTCCCGGTAACGGTGTAACGACGTCGAGACAGACGCGCCGCGGGACGGATTCGTTAACTTGGTATTTCGACGGAGTCGTTCCCGTTTTCCCGCGGCCGCGGCCGGGCCGCGATACGATCGTCATTAGCAAGGAAGAAGCAGCCCAGGCAGCCCCCGCGTCGCCCTTTGTGGATTCTCTTGCGCCTCGTGTGTCCCTCCTGTACTAATGGTCTTAACGAACCCGACACTGCGCCCGGTCTGCCGAGGGTTAATACATCAACCGCTCGCAGCGTCCGGAGCCTTGATATTGCACGCTTCTCTCCGCTCCGCTCCATTCCGCTCGGCTCCGCTCTGCTCCGCTCGGCTCCGTTCAGCTCCGAGGCAACGCCGGGGTGCGCGGCCCGGCGTTTCGACCACGAAGACTTCGATTATCGCCAATTTACCGGCTTGTTCCGTGTTTATTCGGTGACCACCGCGGTGTGCCCTCCGGTAATGCGACCGCCCGGAAATACTGGCACCGGCGATCGATCGGCCGGAATCGTTTGACGAAATTAGACGGTTAACCGAGCCCGGTGAATGCTAACGCCCGAGCCTTTTATTCCTTGATCAATTTGTCCGTTGACTCGACCTCGATGATTAATTGGATCGACCCCGGAATGTACTTGCTCTTCGTCCCGGCGATCGTTTTCCTACCCATTCGATTTTCTTCTAGTCAGGTTTTTGGCTGAATTGTTCCGCTACCCCTGGCGACAGCTATTCGATCGAACAAATCGAGTGTCCGTCGTTGTGAATATTCGCAGTCTCAATGTGGGAAATGGTTCCAATAACGATGCAGGCGAATGCGAGAAATTGTACAGAATGTGAGGGTTATATGCTGATTTAACGGAGGGTTTAATCATCCCCTCGCATTCGGAATATTTTCAACGTTAGAAATTTTGGAACGTCTTCTACTGCCTTGCATTTCCGCTTCAAGATTTTTAGAATTTTAATGTAGAGCTTTTATTATTTTATATTTGGTGAGAAAGCAAAGGAATTCATCGTTTTATGAATATTTTCCTGACATCATAGACTCTTGTACCATATTTGTTCAATATTTATAGAATACTATTTAATGGATGTATAAATGGACGTATTTAATGGACGTTCAATAAATTCGTTCCACAATCAAATTCACGATTCTGATCCAATATTTTCTGCCAGGGGTTTACGAGCTTGAGGGTGGATTATAGTTGGCGAAAGAAAAAGTTACTGGGTTAAGTTTCTTAGAACTGTGTGCCCTTTAACCCCTTCTATGTTTAGTGTATGCCTATAGTTACTTTACTGCTTTAATATCGATAGGAGGAGCATTGAATTTGATTTCGATTTAAAAGAAATTAATACGAGACTGACTCGTTATCGTACAGTAAGAGTTAAGAAATTTTTGGATCTCAGAGCCTTGGAAAAATTGTTTAGTATTTGCCTTTCGTTGTCAATATTTCCCATTTATCGTTTAAACTTTAATAGAATCCTTGGTTGCATTTTCAGTACTCCAAAAAAATTGTTTCCAGTTTGAGAGACAAATTTGACCCTCGAAACCCTACCCGTGTTTATTTGTACTTACACATTTTCAACGTTCGATTGATAGACTGAAAATTTCCTTCGCCTTTTCTTCCCCGACGAATTCGTCCATCGATTAGGGTTGAACGATTAATTGGACCGTGGACTGTTCCCGGTTAATTCGGTCGATTACTCTGCCGCGATTCGGTTCCGAAGGAGCTTTCCCCGACAGCTTATGATCGGTTCGACTGGCAAAAGGGGAACTGGATTTTCTGTGCAGGGAGGGCGGGGGGAGACGATGGAGATTCGGCTTCGACTGTCAGAGAAATAATGAAAATTAATGGACAAGTTAGCGTGCTGGCCGCCGCCGCCACCGCCGCCGCGCTGGTGGCTTGTATTAATCGAACTGTAACGAAGCAGGTTAAACCGACGGAGGAATAATCCCCCGATTCTGCTAATCGATCCAATCCCCTGTTCGATTTCGTCCATCGCTCCGCCGCCGTCGTCTCGTGCCGAGAAAAATGAGAGCGGCGAGCTAATTAGATCGTGTCAAGAGCAATTCGGTCTCGGGAGGGGGAATTATTACAATGAATCGGTGAACGAGGAAGGAACTCAGCTATTATTAGAACGCGGTAATATCGGATAGATTATAGCTTCGAAAATTTCACGCTCTCTCTTGGAAAACGGCTTGTAGTTTCCGAAACGATTTCAAATACTACTGGCACAATAATTCAATGTTCAACGATAGTAGATACTCGAGACCTTCATTCGTCGATTGGTCCAAGATACTCTTTTCTTGTTTTCCTCTTTACTTTTGTTTTAGATGTCGTCTAAATACGCTCGATGATTTCGAATTTTTAGAATGTTCCGGACAACTTTAACAATTTTTCCAGATGCGACAAACGGAGGGTTCGTTGAAGCAAAGATACAGGAATATTCGCGTTTACCTTTGTTTAACACTAGATTCACGGGACCGGTAAAGATGCATCCATGAGGAATTATTGCATTCATATTATTTCTATAAAAATAGTCACTTTTAGTGACAGTACAAATATTTTTGCACCAAAAATTGAGGTGCTGGATAGCAAAGAAAATTTGGTTCACCCTCGTGACATTACTGTTCACCCTTATATCAGTAACTGAGTACCTACTGTCAACTTGTCTTTAAATTTTGTTGTTCTCGACAGATAGCAAAATTGTAACAGGTTTACACTTTCTTGGAAAACTTATGAGTCAAAATTCACGCTTGAAACATGAAAATATACAAATGTATGAATTATAGGGACTGCAATGTTCTTGAACACCGCAGAAAATTTGGGGTGCAGTCGTAAAGATTGATTAATGTTTTACATTGTACAACAGGTCCTCAAATCCAGTCCACAGTGCCCCGTGGACCTCGACGAAAAAGGGGCGGGGGAAGGAGGGGTGGCGTCGGTGATCCCTCGCTAGCTGGTAAAACGGGGCCGGCCCGTTAATTCGAAATTACACGTTTCGCCGTGCAATGATCATAATGTTAACGAGAATAACGAACGGCCGGCGTTCCGGGGCAGTGGCAGCTCAACATCAGGGAAGATTTAATGTCGACTTCCTGGCCCCTGCGGAGCCACCCCTCCGCCGCCTTTGGGACAAGTAAGACAAGGGAGGCGTATCTCTTCGACTCGTAAAGATAACCGCGAATAACCCCCTCTGGCTGCGGCAGCCTCGTCGCTCTTCTAAATGGCCCTGGCTCCGCGTCGCGTGGGATCTCCGTGGCACCGGCCTCTCGGCTGAATTCATTAAGTCACTGATTTACCGACGGTTTCCGGTGTAAACGAAATTACGAACACGCGAGAGCCGAACGCCTAGCCCCGGGACCGTGAAACGGGGCCGCGGATTCAATATTTTCGGCCGGCTGGGAACGGCCTTCCTAACCCACAATCTCCAAATTGCCCAAAAATGACACACAAAATCTTTCCTAGTCATGCTTCACATCGTCATCGATAAACCAGTCTCGGGGTTTCTCGATCCTCAGAAGCTGAATTTCGAATTATCTGCATTTTGGATGAAAAACTACCCTTATGTTTGTGTTCGCGAAATGGCCCAGAAACGCAAACAAAAATCGTAGCTTTGTTAGTTATAATTTATTCGTTACAAACAGACCTGACATGGGTGGTTTCTGATCTGTAGAATTTTGTAAAACTACGCTTACGGGCTGTGTTTCAAAACTAAAGGAATGGAACATGGTCAGTTGTGATTTCAAGAAAATCTCTTACCAGTTTCGCGACAAAGTCTGCACTTTTCTTTTTAGTCTATCGACAGTACTATTTGCAAGGGTCAATATTAAAACAAAATAAAGACGCTGCACGACGGCAGGACGTTTTCGAATAGGATGAAACTCGTAAAATGAAGTGGAACAATAAAATTTGTGTAACTTTTTCGTATGCACAAGTTACCTCCCGGAACATAATTTTCAGGTGAGGTGTGCAAACTAAAAATGACGACATTTAGTATAACGTGCTCCTCGAGTTTCCTCATAAACGAAGACAGTGACACTTCCCAAGTCTGTGTACGTTGAAATAAAGCAGAGCGATGAAATGAATGAGAGTGTAAACAAAGGTCGCCATATTCAATTCATTTTTATATAAAATGATGGCATCAAAAAAGGGTACAAAGGGTTTGAAGAAAGACTATGACACATAGCCTTGTCAGCTGGGCAAAAATAGTAGAACGCGAGGTAGACGAACTTCTTGCTTCCCGCCGGCGTGATCCGTCAATATTAACCGTAACAAGAAGATGGCGTCGCGTTTCCTGTACGCGACCGGTGCTTCGACTCTCTTTTCAATATTCCTTGGGTTTTTGTCGCGGCTCGGCGACAAGCTCATCCGTTTCAAATATGTTTGCCGTCGGTTTCTAGGAACGCGTGTAAACGCCTCGCGGCGAAGAGTACACAACGAGCACGCGACCTCGCCTATTTTCGCGTGAACGTCCGCGCCGCGGACAGCGTCAATTATGCACATCGACGCGCGAAAAGAACAAAAAGGAGAAGGAACGAGTACACACCGCGGGGAACGCCCGATCGAGAGACGTTTCTAATTGGGCCGTGTTAACGCTAGAAACGGGAACAGACGATTCCCGGGGCAACCCCCTCTCGCCACGGGAACAGGTTTCTATCGTCCTCTGGAAATGATTTCTTGATCCGAGGCAGTCTCACGCGAGATAAACTTAATAATGTTGCTCATAGAAACCTGTTCGACGTATTTATTACACCGTCGGTATGCAAATCTCTGCGTGCAAATCCGCCGGGGAGGGGACGAGGTCGGGTCTCGCGCACGTTCGACAGTCCCGGGAACAGTCCGTGAAATATTGATTTAATCAATCCGTGTCGTTAAAACATCGAGCGGCTTTTATTTTCACGCCGGGACACTCATTATCGCTCGCTTCTCCTTGGACCTGTCCAAACGGAATGGAACCACGGGACGAGATTCCTGGCTTACGCCAGACCCGCTGAAATATTGAACCCGGAGACCGATAATCGTCGGAACGGCGGCCTTTCGTTTCCCGCGGAGACGGCGGGGACGGAGAAACGATTTTCACGATGTGTTGCGATACAAACGAGAAATAGTTTCGACGAATAGAACGCCGATTGCTGGCCGTGTTAAAACAAAAATGCCGCGAATGTTCTCCTTAGTACACGCAGTTTCTCTTGGTTTGCGAGCCCGTACGCGTTGCAAGCGTCCGTTTAAACGTCGTACAATTAACCGATAAGTCATCAATTATTTGCAAAGAATTTGTTTTGCCTCTAGTTCTGTACCGATCGTTGTATCACGTATTCTTTGACAGTTTCCGGTGAAGCAGCCCGTGTTCAAAATATTCTAAACAGTATAATTCTTTTTACAACCCTGTAATAAAATGACGGCGTCCGTACCTTCGGAGGATCATATTCGTCGTTGCATACTTTTTCATTTTCATGCGGGATTTAATGCAACGGTAACAACAAAGAAAATTTGCGATGTTTAATTATTGAAGGTCGACAAGTGTCAACGTTGGTTCAGAAGGTTTGCTGCTGGTGATTATGATCTCTCTGACAGGCCTCGAAGTGGACGACCAGTCGAATATGATAATGACACCCTAAAATCTCTAGTGGAAGATGATCCAAAATTAAGTATACAAGAATTGTCGAGAAGCCTTGGGTCCACATGGACCCAACTATACAAAGGCACCTACACGAAATGGGAAAGGCATAGAGGCAAGGAATATGTGTACCGCGTTGATTATCTGAGACCAACAAGAATATTCGTCGATCAACTTGCACTTCATTGCGATCCAGATTTCGTAGAGATCCATTTCTTAGCAGAATCGTTACCGGAGATGAAAAATGGATTCTTTATGATAACATAAAGCGTTCCAAGCAATGGCTTTCTGCAAACCAAACAGCAATATCGACCCGTAAACCTAGTTTATCACTTAGAAAGGTGTTACTGTGCATTTGGTGGGACTGTCGTGGCATAATTCACTTTGAGTTGTTGAAACCTGGTGAAACACTTACTGCTGAGTTGTATTGTCAGCAATTACAACGGCTGTATTCAGAACTATTGAAAAAGAGGTTAGTCCACAGAAAAGGAGTAATACTGGAAATTGACAATTCCCGGCCCCATACGGCGAAACTCACTCAAGAAAAAATCAAAGAATTGAAATGGGAAGTTTTACCGCACTCCCCGTACACACCGGATATTGCTCCCTCTGACTATCATCTTTTCAGATCTTTGGAGCATTATTTAAGAAATAAAACATTCACTTCTGTAGAAAATGTAAGTATAATAACCTTGGATTTCTGTAAGAGGGGGGTTGAAAATTTGCAGGAAAGATGGCAAACTGTCCTTGATAATGATGGAGATTATATAATAAATTAAGAAATAAAAACTTGAATTTACTACAAAGTTTGTTTTAGATTCCAAAATAATTGATTACGTATTGGCCCCCCTAATACATGCTTCAGCGAAGAAATTCATTCACAGATTTCTTCTGAAAAAATTTTTCGAATCAGAATAAAACCTGTTCCGTTTAACATACGCGTTTGCAAGCCTGTCCGGAGCGCTCGTTCGAAGGATGAAGGGAGCCTCTCGGACGCGTAACAGCGATCATTAAGGTCGCGGTAAGGGAACGGATGCGATAGGAGAGATTACGTCGCGTCGCGAGGCTCCCGGCCGCGAAGCATTTAATTTGAGGCGGGCCCGGGCGGGTTTCCGCGTGAAAAATGTCGTCGCGGCACAGTTTCAATTCTGCGGAGGGGCGACCCGGCCCGCGGGGGCAGAGGAGGGCCGAGGTGTGAAAGGCCGTCGCACAAAGCGAGATTCCGGTGAAAAGGTGTGTTGTTAAGCCCTTCCAGGGCAGCGTAAGACAGTGGCGCGACGCCGCCTTTAATTAAACCCATAAATCATTGTCAATTAGGCCGGCTCGCGGGGTTGCCGCGCAATTAATTACAATTAACAATTAATAATAAAATAATTAGCGGACGGGGTGGAAAGTTTCGCGAGTCACGGACCGGTCGGGACGAGCGCGATGCCGACGCGAGCCTGTCGTCGGAATCATTTCGAAAATGTAACGACGAGGCCGGACGACTTTTAATGAATCCGTCCTCGAGCTCCGCGCGTTTATTAAAACGCGCGACCGGTTACTTCCGCTCGACGGACCCCCACCATCGTTCTATCGTTAACGATTATCCGAGGAAATTCCGGACAGCTTCGTCCGGTGACGATCGGCCGCCTGGAACCACCCTGGAATCGTCTTTCACCTGATGTTCAGCTTCGGAGGCTACCCTCTTCAGTCTTTGTGTTTTACACGGTTTTGTCTAGGTCACGGTGGCGGGCTTTCACGTATTGTTAGGCTAAAACGTTCCCTGAAAATCCTCTTTAGTCGTACGGAAAGTTACAATTTAATTTACGGGCATTTTGATTTATTTAAAGTTGTGGATCGTGGTGCTTGACGACACTAACACTAAACCTACCATCAGATTTTTTATTTTACAATTATTGAAATTATAAAAGTGCTTTCGTGTATTTAGCAGAGCATGTATTAAATGTATTATAAATAAATTCGGTCGCGTCATTTTTGTAAGACAACATGTATCAGTAACTCCTAAGGCTCGGTAGGTTTAGTGTTAAGGGCTATGTATCTGTGAAAATTCCGAAAGATGTGCAGACATAATTTACTCATTTGCAGAACAAAAGATCAGTAAATATTTTCTCTTTTTCCTCAGAATTTTTGAGGCCTCGATACATATCAACTAGACTCGTGAGGTTTCTGTTCTCAGTATTTTAAAAATCCTTATCAGTATGTGGTTAATGGTGGAGGCTACAATGGCTATTACATTTGACCATATGCTTTATGTGTAACAAATGTTGTGGAATGACTGGTATCTTTACGATTGCAGGTTGTGACATTCGTTTTCATTTCAACAACGAATATGTTAATGCAGTTGATAAACGCAACTACCGATACGGCACATGATAAACAAAATACACGAATCATTGTATGAATATTCAACGCAGGCCGAGGATCCACTTGCATTTACTTTAGATAACTTGAGGCCATTTACTGATTAAAACGTACGACAGAAAACTTGCTCAATTCAAGAATACTCCAAATTGAACAACCTCAACGAAGGCGACAAATTTGCGATACACAAAGATCACACCGGCTATCCAGCGTTCCCCAAAAAATTAAATGAACCTCGATCGTCCATCAAACTGCACAGCTGCACTCTAATCCCTGCAGACATCGGATCTATAAATTTCGCTAATCCACAAAAACCGAAGCCAAGTGGAAACCGATTCGCCTAATCAAGTGTCCCACTAAATTCCGAAATAAAGTAAAACCCACTCAAATTCCAGCAAATGCCCGAAAGCACCATAACTGCATAAAACCCGTGGTCTACTAATAAGATCCCCTCCCCTCCGCCGCCCGGCCACTAGAAAGCAATTTTCGCCGGATCCGGACAGTTTTCGAAACTCGTTCCGAATCGATCCGAGTGGGATATAAATTAGCATAAACGTCCGTCGTTTAGATAGCCGGTGAGGAGCAGCAGCGGTGTAGGACTCGGTGTCTACGTGGTTTGGAGCGTGTAAGCGTTACTAGCCGTGGCGGCGCGAGTTTCGGGGCCCGGTGCCGATGAAATTCGAATAAATTTAATGGCAGGGCTTCGTGTCGAGCCGAACGGGCCCTACGGGGCCTTGCTAGGCGAGCAGGTGGCCAGCGTGGTGGGGCAGGGAACGACCAGACTGACCGGTTTACGTGGCTGGAGATCCGAGAACGCCTCTCGTCGTCCCCTCTCGCTCTGCTGGCGAGCGAGACGAAGAGCAGATCCACCGGAGGAGATCCATGGTGTATGTATACCCGGTCGAGAGACTCGACTGGACCCGGGGGTAGGGGAACGATTGTGAGAAGCGCACACGCGTGTTGGTACGTGCGTGAACCGAGGAAAGGTACCAAAGGGCAAAACGCGAGGAGGTAGAGCAGATTTGAGACACGTACCGGAGACTCGACATTGTCGTTCGCCGCTGGAACGGCTTGATTCCGGATTATCGGATCTACCATTTAGATCCAAGGACTCGGGCGGCAAGCATTTTGCCTGGAGATTGTCAACTGGAGAGATGAACCTTCTCTAGGTTCATCGATAGCCTCTGGGTTTTTGAACGTTCGAGTTCTTTTCTGCCGTATAGAGGTCTTTCTGTTAGACTGTAGGACTTGAACTACGTCTGTACCGTACGGAACGTATAAATAGAGAAACAGAATGCTTTTCTGGTCCACTCTAATCTTTTCAAGTTGGTAGGTGCCCTAACGTTGCATCATCTTCCAGTGTCCGAAAGATTACTCGTGACGTCTATTATTTTAAGTACAGTGGATTGTCGATGTATGTCAACAACACGGGTCTTACCAGCGTCGTGTATCGTGCAGGAGACATACCCGTGTTATGTTTACACTCCTCGGCGTCCGAGGCCTCTCGAGCTTCGTGGCCCTTCACGAGGTAGTGGGGATAATTCAGCGACGTTTGTCATCCAGGTCTTGGCGACGTATATAGAGAAACCATTGTATTGTGAATTCTGCATCTTTGACAGGTCTTTCGTTTGAACTGTAGGACTTGTGAACGTCATCCTTTTTGCATGTAAATCATCAGTTGAGGAGCAAAGTACATTCCTGTGCCACTATAGCTCCTACAAGTTGATCGGTGTCCTCTACATTATAAACAATCGCGTTCAATGCAGCTTGAACAGACCCGTTCAAGGATGACCCCACTTAGATTCTAAAGCTTGGACATTATGTATTTCGCGTGGAAATCGCAGTCCTTATAAGCTGATTAGTGTACCCTAAATTGTGAACGTTCAAGTCCTCTGCACATTAATCAGGTCTCTTTATTTATATCGTAAAGCTTGGATGACTTGGGCATCATCTGTCGTGCGTATAAACCGTCAATTGAACAAGTAGAACGCTGTTCGATTTCACTTCAGTTCCCATAACACGACTACCGTTCCCTAAACAGTGATCAGGTCAACCAGTTAGTTCGCAAGACCTGTAGATCATTCATTTGGCGTAGAAGTCCTTAACCTATGATCTGAGCGTGCTCTTACTCCGCTATAATCCCTTCGAGGCGATCAGTGTCCCCTAAATGTTGAATGGTGGAATCCTCCACACCTTGAACCGGTCTCCCATTTAGATTGCAGAGCTTGGACATCATCTATTTCGCGTCGAAATCATGCACCGGGGATCAAGCCGGTCTCCCGTTCCATTTAGTCACTACAGCCTGATCAGCGTCCCCTAAATCGTGAATATTCGTGTTCCCTGCACGCTGCACATAAATCTGGACACTCTCAAACACTGCAACACATATTTAGCGCGTCGCTAAACACTTCGACCGATTCACAGAACCGCAAGATTGAACACGATTGAGCAGGGAGCTCTCGATGTCTGCCACCTACTAAATTACAATATCTAATCCAACTACGGTTTCCACTCGATAATTGTCCAAAGAATGGGTCTGGCCAGGGACAATTATCGGCTAGGAGATAGTACTGTTTGATCCACTGGTGAACGTGGACAAGGACGGCGAAGTTCTAGAGGCCTCTCGCGGGGTAGTGGGGATACTTCTGCAAGACAATTACAGGCTAGATATTCGGGACATTTATCGAGTAGAGACTGTATCGAACTTTTCGAGACAGCTCTTAGACCGTACTTCCAGCGAAAAGTATTCTCGAGCTGTCGGAATAATTCACCAGAGATCCGAAAGCGCCGTCCTCGAGGACAATAGCGCAACCGATCGTCGAAGGACATAATATTGCACGAGTCGTTGCAGGAAAACAGGCCAGCAAATGGAATACGCAACAAGAATAAATACACGGGGAGGAAGAAAAACATCGTTCGCATCGTGTATTCCCTTTCGTTCGATTCCTGCGCCCTGCGATGGCCGCCAGAAAAGAAGCAAAAGACGACGATCTCCATCGACCGGGCGGCATCAAGCGTCCGAGTAATGTTGAAATATCTATTAGCTCGGGACGCTTGTCCATCTACTTTGAGAAATACAGTGAGAGGGAGAGAGAGAGAGGGGGGGGATCATCGAAAGACGAAGATGAGAGGAGGAGAGGAGTAGCTAGAGCCGGCGGATTGTCCGGGGCGTGATTATGATCTCGAATCGCGTGTCGGATCGATCGCCGGAAGTGTTCGTCCAATTTGCAAAACGCTCCTCTCGAGATGGGGCAAGGTGGAATGCCAAGCAGACGGATCATGTTAAGGAGGCTGAGTGGAATAAACAAACAAGACGTTCGAAAGGCAGAAGAGGGCGGCCGACGGACGAGGAGAGAGAACCGGTCGGGGGAACGGAAGAGTGAGAGAGAGAGAGAGAGAGAGCGAGGGTGCGAGAGAGAGACCGGGAGAGAGGGGGTGAGAGACCGGGGGAAGAGAGACGTCGATACAGAAGGACGCTCGAGGAGCAGCGAGGATCGGGCTTAAGAATAGTGGAACGAGCGGGTAGAGGCGGGTCGTGGCGGGTCGCGGCGGGCCGCGGCGGGACAAGGGGTGGCAACGAAATGGACGAGTCTTGTTGGGGGTTGAAAGGGGCGAGCGAGAGGGTAAATCTTAAATAAAGTGATATGGAGTACTTTCGTATAAAAGCTCCATTTCCAGTGCTCCGCCGACGAATACCTTCAACACGGTTCCAGCGTTGGAACTTTGTAAGGATTTCGTTCCTTACATTGACCTCGTAAGGTATCCTTCTCCCCCTTCCCTATTTTTTACTCTCTCTCTCTCTCTCTCTTTCTCTCCCTCTCTCGATCTCTATCTTCTTCCTCTATCTTTGCGAAAGCTAATGTTTGCCTCTCTGCCACTTAAGAAATTAAATGACCGATCGCCCGGGGACGATGGATACGCTTCCATTAAGCTCTTTGTCGATCGAGTAATTCTCCCCGCCCTCAGCGGCCCTTTAATCTCCACCGCCGAAGATCGAAAGCTCTGGCCCACGGGATAGTCACTGTTACCATTTCTGAGTGGCCATTACTGTCTGCATATGCGAACTCGCGACCGTGATTAATCGTTGGTTTCTTGAAACGCTTGCTTAAGGTCGCCGATGATCACTTGTGAAAGATGGTCCACACCGCTGCGCTGGTGAGTTTGTAGTTTGTTGCCGAGCTGCGTCCGCGGATCAATTCAATTGTCTGCGTGGTCGTCGTTAAATTATTTTCTTGAAACGTTTGCTTAACACTTTGCTGACCCGGCGATCTCGAACCGAAACCAGCTCGTGCAGTCTGAAACTGTTCTTCATTCGAATACAAGATTAAACCCTTACATTTTAACGATTAATAAACTAGGATAAGTATACCTAAGCTAAGAATATCTAAAACTTTAAAATATCTATATTTCTATCAAATTTTGTTACCAGGTTTTTGTTTGTCGACAATGTTCGGAAAATGAAAGACCGTCATAATTAAACTGCGGATCTTTAGGGATTTATGGCCTCTGAAAATGTTCGAAAATTGCTAAAATATAACATTCGACAGAATTTCGTAGAATTTTTAGTTATTTCAGATCTGCAAAGCCTACTACCACTGACAGTAGAATTTTATATGACGTCACTTTCTTAAAATACCTCGACAAATTTTGCGAATTGCATAAACATCCGCAGTCTGGTAATAATTGCTTGTGGAAGATCGTAAATCATTTTTAACAGGCTACGAATTCCTGAAAGTTATTCAGGTGCCTTACTCTTAGAGGTGAAAGAACAGGATTGAGAATCGGGTTTCGATAAACCCGGAGCAGAATATGTGCGTTTGTATTTATGTCTTTTAATCCTGCGAGGACCAGTTCGGCAGCGTCGTGAAAGGTGTACCGGGTCGTGTATGACCCACGATGCAATATGGGTTCGCGGACAGGTACTTCGGAACTAGTTTTAGATCCACCTGCTGCATATAAATATAAATTAGCAACACGTTCTCGGGAAGTAATTGATTAATACGCCTCGTATATTTATCGCGTGTGCAAGAACTGGAATAGGAATCAGTGGTGCAGGTATTATATTTTTAGAACCAGACATTTGTTGGTGAAAATTGTCATTCTCTCCGACATTCAAGAATGCACAGCTAGATCCTAATATTCTATAGCAACAGTTTCGATACTTATAAATGCGATCCACAGGCTCGGCTACTCAGCAGAGCACCTGCGAAGGATCAAACTGGATTTAGAATTCTGCAGACCGATCTAAACGTCGCAATCCGAGCGGGACAACATGTAGCCTGTAACTAAAAGCCTTTTCACTGAGGAACAATGCCAAGAGTACTATATAAATATCGTGAATTTTTACGTTTCCGTAGCTTACGTTCCACAATCAAGCCTGTAGGCGTTCCACAAACGTGGCTATAAATAGCCAACACCTGGACAAGTGTGAATGGGCGTGGTTGAGTGAAAGGGATTCCTCTGTCACCCAACCAGCTCGATCTTCTTCCAAACTCCGTAACCAAGATCATCTGAATCTCAAATCAAACTCAACGAAAAATTCTGGAAACATGCAGGACAAGTTCTTCATAGCCTAGTTAAATCAGACCATCAGTCTACGCTACACTATCAACTGACAATCATAATTCAATTAGCTTAATCTTCCAAAAGCTCTCTAAGAACGCAAATTCCATCATCTAAATACCAAACCAAACTCCACAAAAAAAAAATTCTAAAAACACAAGGCAAGTTCTTCGTCTGCCCGAAATCGCAAAACATCCATAGTCAGCAACGCTTCAGCATCCTAGACGAATCAGATCCGAGACAGGACGGTCCCTAAGCTAGCCAGCCGGCTACTCGGTGCTTATCTGACGCGGAGCGTTTATTATCAGCAGGCACCGGTGCGGTGGTACGTACGTACACACGCGATCCTTCGAACTCGGCAGTGGCTCGTTAGGCCAGCGCCACCAGCATCTTTCTCATTACGTCTCCACACTTCTTTCCCGCGTTCCTTTTTTCCCGGTGGATGCGTGGCGTGCCCCCTTCCCTCCCCCACCCCCGGGGGCCTCTTGTTCGCCGATTTTCTTTTTTAATCGTCGTCCCTGTCCTCGTCGCGGCGCCGTGTCACTTGGCCCCGGTAATTGATATCGGTACGCAGTATGCAAGCTCGGCGTAGCGTGGCGCGGTTTAATTGGGAAGAGCAGAGGCGCAGGAGGGGAGGCTCGAGGAGGCCGGAGTGGGAGAAGAATGTGGAGGACGTGGAGAAGCTGGAGTAGGAGAAGAAGGTGGAGAAGCCGAAGGATGTAGGGAAGGTGGAGGCTGCCGAAGATGCAAAAGCTCAGAGAGTGCAGGTCGTAGATAAGGTGGAATAGATGAAGTAGGAGAAGAAGATGGAGGACGCAGAGAAAGTGGGGAAGCTGAAGGACTGGAGGACGTAGAGAAGTTAGAGGCAGCCGGAGGTACAGAAGATGGAGAAGAAGAAAGAGTGGAGAATATGGAGGAGCTGAAGAAGGTGTAGTAGGAGAAGGCAGCCGAAGGTGGAGAAGCTGAAAGAGTAGAGGATGTGGAGAAGCTGGAGTAGGAGAAGAAGGTGTAGAAGCCGAAGGATGTATGGAAGGTGGAGGCTGCCGAAGATGCAGAAGCTGAGAGAGTGCAGGGCGTAGATAAGGTGGAATAGATGAAGTAGGAGAAGAACATGGAGGACGTAGAGAAAGTGGGGAAGCTGAAGGAGTGGAGGACGCAGAGAAGTTAGAGGCTGCCGAAGGTAGAGAAGTTGAAAGAGCGGAGAATGTGGAGGAGCTGAAGAAGGTGTAGTAGGAGAAGGCAGCCGAAGCTGAAGAACCTGAAGAAGGTGGAGCCGAAGCGAGCCGAGCCGAGCCGTAACGACGAGGGAGGTGGTCGCCTCTTATTGGATCCGCTGCGCCGGCCGGATTACTGCGTTATAAATACAGGGGGCCTGTCATTATTCGGGGACTAATTGGAGTAACTTCGCCTCTCCCTCTCTCTCTCTTCCAGCCCACGATTGTTTACCGTGCACCGTTGGACGCCGCAGTTTGACGCGTGTCAGCTCTCTCCGTTCGAAAAAGACGTCCTCCCCGTAAGAATAGCAATTATCCTCGAGCGCAGCCTGGACAAAGATCCTAGGCCCCAACCGGCGACGTCCCGCTCGCGTTTTTTCCCGGTGTCCCTCCTGGGGACGGTTCTATAATTCAACGAGCCGCGAGGATGTCCTTTTCCCGGGTAGCCGGCCCTTTATGAATAAAACAACATCGGCGATCGCGGTAATTGGAGGGAACGGTTAATTGTGCTTTTCGGTGGAGCAGCCAGAACTGGCCCTTCTCCATGCACGCGGGGACCGGAAGTGGATGGGTCCGGCGTTTTCGACTGGTAAAGCAGGCATCTTTATGCAGAATAAAATGTGTATGTTCTACGAAGCGGGAGACGCTTGAAAAGTTTTATCTTCAATGATCTCAGTGTCATCTAATCTTTCTACTGCTTCGTGTTGCAGCTAAAATGTACAAAAAGAGTTCAAGAACATAAGAACATAAGGACTGTCGCCTAACAATTTTCACAACGATCTACTTCCACCTCAAACACGAACAACCGCAAATTAAAAAATACTCCCATGCTTCCATCATTAAGTTCACAGCCCATTCGTTCGAAAAGACTCGATCCAAAGGCTTTTCCTCTCGCGCACAGAATCCGATCCCCTCGAAAGCATCAGAGCCCGAGCACACAGTGGCTTCTCAGCGGCGGTATCGAACTAAAAACAATACACGCTGCGGGGAATCGTGCCGAACAGAACCGGCAAAGCCCCATTGTAACAAAGTTCCCGATCTCCTAGAAGAGGATCGAGCGATTGCGCGTGTCTGGTACTCCGAAACGAACGCCGCGATTCCGGTGTTGGTTGTCGAACCAACACGCTGCAGCGTGTACAGGCGGCACAGCGTTCCGCGGCGCCGGAATCGGGCACGCAACAGGAAAAGATTAGAGAGCCGCGGCGGTGTCTCAAGGAAGAGAGAAAAAGGGGTACAGAGTATCGGATCGATGCGATCGGCGGGGGGGGGGGGGGGGGATGCATCATGGAAAAAGGCGGCCGGCAGGCACCGTCGGGAATCGATAATCGAAGTTAAAACATAAGCTGTGCTCCCGCCGCGCCGGCTTCTTCCGTGAAGCGCGACGGCAACTTTCGCGTGCTGCTATTGTCTCCTGGAGCTGGAGCCGAAGCTGGAGCCGGGAGCTGGAGAGCAAGACATCTGTATAGAGCGTTCTCCCTCTGTTCCAGCCCCCTCTTTCGCTGTAGCGAGACGAGGGGGTGGGTGGAGGACCAGGAAAATTCGCAGGCAACCAAACCCCCATTTCGAAGAGCGCATCGGTCCATGCCCGGAGAGTGCTCTCTCCTCTCTCTGTCTCTCTTTCTCTCTCTCTCGCTCTTTCTCGTTCGTTCTCGGCTCTCGAGGAGGACGGACAGAGCCAAATTGAAATGTAATGTACACCCCTCCAACCTCCCACACCGATCGGCCGATCCCCCAGCCGTGAACGCACCCGTTCCTCCTCTTCCTCTTTCTGTCCGCTCCGTTTCCCAGCACGCCCCGGTCCGCTCGCGACCCAAGATGCCTCGTTGTTCCGCCATGGAAAGAGGCTCGGCTGGTATAAGTGCGGGTGATTTACTGCTCCGGGCTTAATGGAGGCTGTTTACTGCTAATTAAAACGAAGCCCCGGTTCATACCGTGCACACACCGTACCGAAAACCGATTCCACGGAATCGTGTCGCCCCGCCTCGGCTCGCCTCGGGTCTCAGGGGCTCCGCAGCCCACGGGGTGGCTCCAAAGGGGACAAGGGGCTGTTCGGGGATTCGGTTTGATGTATATGGAACAGTTACTTCGAGACGAGGCGAGCCTGTGACGAGGAGATTGAGGCATGCGCCGCTTTTCGACCCGGTCCGCTCGTCTCCTCTTCCTCCTCCTCCTCCTCCTCCTCGAAATAAATGGCCGGCTGAACGTGTCAAGGTTGCTATTGTCTACCGCGTGATTGCGAAAACCGGCCGACGACGCGATTGTTTTTCAAGCTTCACAGAAGCACCGGATCATCCGCTTGGACAGCTGCTCCCGATAGGCTAGGACGATAGGCGAGTTTGCTATTAGCGTCTGCGATTGTCTTCTTTGGAAATTTTTCTGGACACGATGGAGGTCTCTCTGGGAAAGAAAAAAATTGGAGTGGAACACTGAAAGATCAGTACGCGTCTCCTAATATTATCAACATTTTTCATTTCGTTATAATCGGTGAAAAAAATTCACAAATGTCCACCATTTTTAGAGTCTAGCTACATACAATATTTATCCGTAAGGACCCATTATTCGAAATTATAACTCCGCCATTTTGTAGCGTTTCAGCTTCACAAAGATTGCTATACGAAACAGAAAGTTGCACTAATGTTTCCTGAAAAGATCGAAATTTTTCGATCATCGAAAACAAATTCGCGTACCTAACCAATAATAATCCCTAACGTGGGACTTCCGAAGCTCTTATGCGTGACAATTAAATTTCCCCAATTCGAAAACCGACCATAAAACATTTTCTATTTATTTTACGCCAATTTACAAACGTAAAATTGTAAAAAGAAAGAATTGTAAACAAGCACTAGAGCATCCGACGCACAAGCAGTCTCCATTTCAAACTTAAAGCATGATGCATCCTGTGTCCCGGTCCGCTGAACAGTACAGTGTTTTCGAAAGTGGCGTGTCGTTCCCGAATATCATAGAGGAGATGTTTCATTCGGAATTGGCCTGATCGCGAAGTGGTGCCACGTAAACTGCCTCCCGGAGATCAATACAGAGAAAGAGAAGGCGAGCGGGACGGTAAAAAGGAGCATGCACGACCGAGAGAGAGAGAGAGAGAGAGAGAGAGAGAGAGAGAGAGAGAGAGAGAGAGAGAGAGAGAGAGAGAATGAGTCAAGAGGGGGGCCAGGCAGGCGTGCGGGGGAGAGGGCGAAAGGTCGGTTTACTGCAAGTGAACCGACGATATACGATCCTGCAACTTCATCTCGACCTCTTCCATGAGCCGGGGGGTCGGAGGTCGAGGGCTTCGTCAAGTCAGGAACCCGTCGATCCAGTTTGTGCTCGGAATCACGGTCCCGTTTTCACCTCAAAACCCTTGAACTCGACCCGGGAACCGAGAGTCGCGCCGCGGCGTCATTCCGCAAGCGTAACCGACCAAGAAAACCCGGGAATCATCGTCCCGTTCGAAACTCGATGGCTACGATCCTTGTATTCCCTTGCGAAATCATCCAATAAATCATCCTCGAAACATTTTATTTTCATTTATTTTCCAACCATATTTTTGTACTATGTCTGTACTTTAGGCTGCAAGTCAACTTCGAGGGTGGCAATTTTCGATTTTACGGGTGGTTCCACCCCTTCTAGGTTCCCTATAAAACTTTCTAACCAACAATACCCTCCAATCCTTCACTAAAATCGGATGTAGACAAATGTAACACTAGAACTGGCAAGCAGTAAATGCATACATTACCTTATAATAACAACAAAGTTGCATTTATTTAGATCTCAGTTCTGTTTAAATATCTACTTCGCTAGAGAAGTTGATTAAAAAATTTTCTCATGGAAACATATTTATAACTTACTATAAGTCACTGAATTCTTGAAATTACAAAAATTTGCTAAAATCTACCTTTTAATTTTCAAGTTCATAAACATTCAACAGAATTATCTACGATCTAGCATAACACTGGTCAAGGCTGGCTAGTGTTCAGTGTTTTGAAGAATACGACCATTTCCCAAAAAATCAGTATCGTCAAGGTCACAGGAGAGGGCTTCTCGGATCTCGCGCGGTTCTCAGAAACGGACATCCGTCGGTCGAATCCTGCCG
This sequence comes from Halictus rubicundus, assembly GCF_050948215.1. Taxonomy (NCBI): domain Eukaryota; kingdom Metazoa; phylum Arthropoda; class Insecta; order Hymenoptera; family Halictidae; genus Halictus; species Halictus rubicundus. The sequence continues at coordinate 11,780,008 of NC_135152.1, read as the reverse complement.
AAGAAGATCTGATAACGTTTGCTGTGCCGCGTTTAGGCGACCCGCCGGTTGTCGCAGTAATTTTAGCGAAGACGCCATTAAATCGGAGGGCGAGCCGATGCAAAGGATTCGGTCGTCTCAAAGGAAAATCTTAACGAGCAAGAACAATGAACCTATGTGAATTATTACCGGGCACAAAGCGGCCGTGTTTTCGCCGTTTAATAAAACGCGGAATGAATTAAGCGGACGACGTTCTCTCCTCTCCTCTTCCCCTCGTCCTTTGTTGCCCTTCTCCTCCTCTCTCTCGTCCCGCGATTTTTATTTTGAATAACGAGCCGTACGCCTCGTTTCCCCTCGGCAATCGCCGCGGTCTATTCTCCTTGGCATCGCGGCTGAACCAATTACGATATTGGTAGCGAGACGAGATGCATCGGAGGCACCCGGAAGCTGTTTATTGATTAGCAGTCGTTTTCGCGGGCCGTTGTCCCGGCCGACGGCGGTCGGCCCTTAATGAGTTCGCGAATCATATTCACGGAACATAGCAAGTTGATTGGGAACATTTTCTCTGTACTTAGGAGAAACCTCAGGAACCATTTTTAAATCTAAATATCATCGAAGTCGCTGTGAAAAATAATAAACTGCAACGATTAACGATTAATTAATTTTCGTACAAAAGTTGGAAGAGTACTCAGTGTTCCAATTTTTACTTCACTGAATAAATTACTTTGATTTTATAATATTTCTTAGGTTACACATCTTATACTAAATTTCTTTGTGTACTCTTTTCGTAATAAACATTGTATATTTTATGTAATAATCAAAGTAGAACTCGTGTGAAGGTGTCATCCTTTGATAAAAGGATTGAAATTCATACTTTCAATAAAAGTTGCTCACTCACGTTCTACGTTGCAATTTACAGAATTGAGCTATAGCTTGCAATTAATCCAAACTATTTTTATTGTGCATGAAAATTCGCGGGAGTCTAATCGTCAAATTTGAAATAAAATATACACAAGAGAAGTTAGTACTGCGACCCGTTGTTACACTACAACTGATTTAGTACATTTACCACAAATGTAAAATATTGAGCATCGATCAAGTCTTTTGGCAGTGATTCACATGAAAATGGTGGGACGGTTCAAGAACAATCGACATGTTCTCGAGCAGCGAATGTCCAACTCATTTTCTGAATGTTCCCAGCAACATTGCAACGAACCGATCGAGTTTGCCAAAATGTTATTACAAAAGGATCGAAGGGGGAGGAATAAGATTTCTCTGGGACGATGTTACAATTTTCTCCGATTTCACGGTAAAGAGGCGGCGGCGGCGGCTGACGATCGAACGGCGTCAATGTAGCAGAATTCTTATTAACAGCCGAACCCCATCGTGTTCGAAGAAAGAAACGAGAAGAAGGAAGGCTCACAGGCCGTTCCCCGGTTTGTGCGGCCGCATGGCTGCAATGGAACCCTTTGTGAGCCCCGGGGGCCCAACAAACGGGCCTTTGTCCTCCGTTCGAACGGGATTGTGAAGGGAGCAGGGAGGGGGGAGAGAGAGAAAGAGTGACGGAGAAGGGGGAAGACAACGTAGAATGGAAAACGTCCGCCCGAACAAATCGAATCTATCGTTTGTTTAGTTTTGCGATCTCAAAGGCACCCCGCTACAGCCGCTACCAATTTTATTAGTTCAGTTGTCCGAGAGTGTTTTCATACAGAGCCCGCGCTGCCCGATAAGCCTACCGGTCGCTTTAATTACTCAAGATTAACCTTTAACGGTCCGGATGTATTTCAAGTTTACTTCCCACCAGGTCTAAGCTATCTTTCATACGAAGAGAAACTGTGGACTGAACATTTTTATATCAAGTATAGAAAGGAAAATATTCATATTTTAGTGGGGTCCGATACACCTGGGAAAACATTTGAGTAACGTTCTATATGATTTTTAAAAACGATTCCTTCGCAAGAAGTGTTTCATTGCTTCGCGAGAACCGTTTACCCTTACATATTTTAGTGAAAATTGATTAATATGTATTCGGAGTAATAGGATAACAAGATGAATTAAATTTGATTTTTGCCGCTATATACGCGGCATTCGACCCAGTAAGGCATTGGTCCGTTAAGGGTTAATGTGAACCTCTATCTGTGACACTTGCGGACACTCACTTCAACTAATACTGCAAACTGAGGTAAAGTACACACGGCATACAAACTATTTCCTTATTTTATAAACACGACGGCTCTAATCAGAACCGTTAACACATCCTTCTATAGATTGCAGAAAAATGAGGAAAAATATTAGGCTGTCTCAAAAGTTTGTGTCGCGTTGAATGAATGAGCAGATTCGCTAAAATTTTCTGTGAAGGCAAATGGCCTTGTTGAATAAAAGGAATCACATGGTGATGTAAACCAACAATATTAAAGGTGCATACTGCGAAAGAAGCTTGGTTGGTAGCGGAACGACCTGCGGCAACGTGAGAGCATTTCTCAGCTGAAGCTCTAATCCGCCCCATTGTCCCATCACGATATAGGTGTTCGTACGCTCTGGATCAGTGAAAAAATCGTGCTCACGGTCAAGTTTCCAGCTCGTCGGAGTCCCTGGCCGAGCCGGAGCTGTCTACCGAGTCGCGACGTGACTGCAAGTCCATAGAGGATCGTTCCGGGAGAGGAAGCCGCGCGGAGGTGTGCGGGGGTGGCGATGGTGTGGGTGTCCTTTTCCCGAGGGGAGACCGCAAAATCCTCGCTCGCAAAATACAGGCCACTCGAGCGTCCCGGTTGTGGAAGGCACGCGGTGGTCCAGGCTTGGAATCGTGAGCGTCTCTCGTCTGGTCTCGTCGCGCCTCGTCTCGTCGTGTTCGAGCCAGCGCACGTGCTGCTAGCAAAGAGCAAGTTTCTTTCGTTAAAGGGGCGGCTTGGCTCGAGAGGGCGAGTTAGAAAGAGAGAGAGAGAGAGAGAAAGAATGAAAAGGAGACGGGGAGGGTGTATCCACGGCCGATAATCCCTCCGGTGTTTTTCTTTTCCGTTCCCCGACCACGACCCACTTATCCCGGCATCGTAGAAGACCTCCAACCCTCTCTACGGCCCGTTTTATCGGGTGTCGCCGCGGGTTATCGTCGTGGTTGCTGCCACGGAGGGTGAAAAAGGGGTTGAGCTGCTGCCGGGCTGAAGCAGCAAGCCCGGTAGTGTGAGGTTGCTACCACCTGTTGGCAGGACAACGTCTTAGCCCACCCCACAACCCCCGACCCTCTCGCTCCACCGACTCCTTCTTCTCTTCCTCTTGCTCTCCCCCCGTCCTCCTTCACAGACACTCTCGTTTCCTTCTTCTTCGTCGTCTTCTTTTTTCAACTTGTTCCTTTTGCCCTCGCGCTCCTACGAACAACCCTCCGCTAGCCACCCCCGACGCGATTCGGCCCGACACATTTCTCAACGACGGACTCTCCTCACGCAAATCAACCTTGGGAACACTAGGGGGTTCTCGCGCAACCCACCGAACGCATAATGTCGAGCACACGTGGTCTCTCTTATTTTTAAAAATTTCAGGATATCATTTGTTGTAGTTTGTGGCTTCGGGATTGTTGCGAGTCAACGGTAGTTGGTGGTCGATGGAACTTTCCTGCTCGAAGCACAATTATAATAGACTGCGGTTTTGATGCGTTTATGAGACGAGTGAGCAAATGAGTCACCAAACGGAAGATTACATCGCATGAATTTAATATTATTTACAACCTATTACAATTTTCAAAAGAAGATATCCATTCTTATGTAACTCCTTTTTCTTGGAATTCGTGCAGAAGATCCGCAGTCTAATAATAATAATAAAGCTTATGTAGAATAACCGAGAGATGCATACTATGAAATTATGGCATTATTAATGAAGGTAAAGTAAATCAGTGAAATAAGAGCGGGAAAGTTAATGTCGAGTCTGACTCGACATAGGACCGGAAAGGGTTGATAAATAGATGAAAATTAATCGTAACAAATTATTCGGCGGTGTCGCGACGCGCCGAAAGGGTTGAAAATTGCGTGATTCGGCCAAGAAGAATCGGTTCAACGACGAGATGTTTTCCGCGTGCGCGCGACAAATTCGCATTGTAGCGGGTTTATTAAGGGAGAGCCGGTCGTATTTATTTCGCGTGTAATTGAATTACACCGGGCGTCTAATTGCGGCACGGGTATTTAACATAGCCCGGGTTCCGAGGCTCTCGGTGCTCCATCAAGATCTATCAACCTGTTTGCGCCGGTGTTCGCTGTTCTCTGTTCCGCAACGGAGAAATACGGCCCGAGGGGGTGGTGGCGTGGGTGGCAGTTCGCGTGCGCGGGGGAAGGGGGGAGCGAGCGGGGGATGAGACGCGCTATGAGGTCCGGTAATGACACCACTCGCTTCTCCGCCGTTAGTATTTGACATCGCGACACGGTAATGCTCCTCTGCATCCTGCGTCCGCAAATGGATCTTGACGAGACTAGGAACGAGCACGTCGCCTGATAAATGTTAGATATGACTGTTTCACAGCCCGGCTCCCGACACCATTGGCCTGTCGCGGTCTCGCTAAATGACAGCGAACGACCATGCCCAGATTTCACCATGATTTTTCTCCCGGGGAAATTAGAATTTCGTGTAACTGATTCTGAACGGACACCGGGAACCTGCGACGCGTGGGAGGCGGGCTTGACAACGTGATCGAGAGTCCCGTTGCTGAGCTTCCCCTTTTCCTGCTGGGACGATTATTGCGAAATTATGCGACCTCTGTTTGAAAGTCAAATCATTCGATCATGTGGACTCGTATTTTGCTCCTTTAAATATTTGCAGTTCCGTTCATTTCGTTCCCTGAAGTTCCCGAGAGTTCCTCCGTAACAGGACTTTAAGAATTCATTTATAACTCTTACAATATTTACCGAAAAGCTTTATAAAAATTTGTGCTATTGCTTCGTACATGTGCAAATAGGCGTACGGAATTTCAGCTTGATCAGTTAGATCGTTTTCTTTAAATTAATTCCCAAATGTCGCACTGAAAACGAGCATCTCTGGACTAGAACTTACCCTCGAGGTTGCAGAATTATTTTCTTGGTGCACTCCTGGTGCAACTGACTGTGCAACAAAGATTCCGTTCCATCTCCCGATACAGTCATTATTCGACTGCGGGTGTATGTGCAAAATAGAAATATTCGTAAGAATGTAATATAATGTAAAAAGGTAAAATATTGTAAGAATTACGACGTCTCTTTAGAGTTTGGAAGTTTGCGCAGTCGTTTATCCGACAACTGCGCATAATTCGAAGATAAGGATATCGAAGTTCGACGCTTCGGTATCGAAATTAAGGCCGGCGAACCACCTTTTCCCGCGTGCATATTTCTTGCACTGCCGGCCGCAACGAAAAATATGAGGGGCATCGAAAGTTTCGCGGCGGAAAATGTGCAAAGCGGAAGATTTATTCGCCGTTGCGCAAACAGAACGGCGTAGCCTGAAACTTTGTAAACTAATTGCATAGTTAATGTCGTTATTACTTAACCGGCTCGCGGATTAAAGGTTGTACGGTGGTAAGAGGTGGCCGGGGCTAGCATTATGCATGGATCCGGATTAACGAGGCTTTTTAATCGCAATCCGCGTCCTTTTTCCGCTTGAATCTCCGTGTTATCGGATGTCGTTTTTATTTTTTTTTTCGTTGTCTGTATTTTATCGAGTATAATTAGGAATACTGGTTTTTGCGGTCGGGACGATCGCGCGCGCGCGCGCGCTCACGCTACGTTCTCGATCAAGTTTGAACCAAGGACAACGTTAGAGTGATCACGTGCGCGCGTGTTACGTAATATATTCGAGATTAGACGTGGCGTGTTAAGTGAGGTGAGCACACAACAGCCGGGACGGAACAAGAATCGAGCCGAGTTAGGCCATTATTTCTTCGTGACAATGACGAATAAAACAAGTCGCGGCGATTCATTAGGGAATAATGTATTCGCGGGACGGACACGGCCGAGTTCCATTACATTTGTCGTAAGTATTGACGAGAGTGTGTAGTAAATCAACCTAAAGTGCACTTCATTTGCCTCGTTAAGTGCATCTCGAAATGCACCATCAGGTGGATGTAATAAAATTATACGGTACCGCTTCTGATAACGAAGAGAAGGGACGGGTATCTGCCGGCAACAATCTCGCCGAAGAAGTTCGGCTCCAAGGAAAGTATAGCTCTAAGTTCTTTGTCATCCGCCGACTGACAGATACATTAGCGGAAAGAGATTGCGTTGCACAGTTGGCTGCAATATTGATATCGAAAAATTGTTAAGATCGCTCATCGAGAGCAGGAAAAACTTCTTCGCGCTGATTACGAACTTTCTTATTTATTACTTTTATTCTTACTCTTTTAAATAGCGGCAAATAGAAAATACTAGATCAAGCACATTTCACTCATTTAAGTAGTGCCAAATAGAAAACACTGAAGCAAGCAGACATAGTTCACTTGTTCGATTCAGTATTAATTGTTATACGGTACTATCAATTGTCCTGCCTCGCGTCTGTTCTATTCATGCAAATTTTTAATTAAATTCCAAGTGCATGCGTTCGACTTCTCGTTAATTCAAGAATGTACTGAAATGATGACGCTTTGAAACGAATCCTTCATTTCTTGCAAAACAATAGCACTTTGTTCGATATTAAAGCAGATGGAATTCAATATACCGTAGAATTTCTGTTATCTGAAACTGTCTCATCTGTATTTTCCATTAATTAATCACGGTTTTAATGCAAATAAGTTCGGATAACAGAGGCGCTACTGTACTTAAAATCCATCTGTGCAAGCTTCTGTAAAAATCTTCAATATTGCAGTTCTAGCTCACAGTTCCAATGCACATTTCTCATACCACAAATGTAAATCAATTAACTATCCCAGAAGAGTAGAAATCCGCAACAGTTCTGATACTTTCCAGCAAGTACGTACAAAACGTTTAAAAGATAAGTTAACAATAAGCATGCGTGTACTTAAATATCGTTGCACAGGTTAAGGTAACAATTGAATGGCCCAAAAGGCCCCAAAAATCGAACACGTAGGTTCCCTAAAATCCAGGTCCCGCCATCTTGACGAACCGAGCGCATATCGATTTCAATCGTCGAGACCAGCATTGTCGAAGCTGGGAACGAGACCAGGATCATTGTCGCCTGTCCAGGCATCATCGGCCGGTCCCCAGTCATCGTCGTTGACGTCGTAATAACGGTCATTCATTATTATACCTGGCGGACGTTCACCAGTGTGTATCGTGGCCGCGAGACCCCGTATCTGCTAGTCATTCCTGGCAATGATGTGAACGAAAACGGGTCGTGCAAACGTCGAGAGGGGACCACGCGTTTCTTATTTGCCCATTTTTGTGCCGTTTACCTCTTCATTCTTCCTTGCCAGTTTTTTTTCTCCCCCTCTCTCCCTCTCTCTCTCTCTCTCTCTCTCTCTCTCTCCTCTCCTCCTACCATCGTCTATCGTTACCTGCCGCCGGTCTCAATTAGAGTGAAGGAAACCGTTGAACTGGTCGCGCGTGGGTTTTACGAGTCCCTCTCATTCTGCCTCCTCTCCATCTCCCCGCGAGACATGTTGAAATTGATTTAAGAAAAAAGTTTCTCTGCCGGTTGCGCAACTCAGGAACCGCGCTACCACGAAGAGCGTGGGCCGGCTTCGAATCGAGCCGCGTGGACCAGTCCTCGCGGGGAATCGAGATCCTCCGCTGGCAATGATGGATACTCCACTGGCGAGGAACCTTCGAGGTCAGCTATGGCATTCCGGGGGTGGTGAAGGTCACCGAGCTGAAATTCCTTCTCGCTGGAATTTTCTTCGCTACGGCCGATCCTAATGAGACGATTGCCAGGTTGAGGACTTTTCTCGATATTTGTTTTGTCGGTGTTCGGATGATCTGTCTGTGATGAGGTTCGAGCGGCTTCGAAATTGTGGAAGGTTGTTGAAGGGGATGAGTATTTGTATTCTTCTTCTGAGAGAGCGGAATAGTTCTTTGAGACCTTCCCTGGGCAGCAAGGATAGATACTTGTCTGTAGAAACAGATACGCTTATGTCATTGATGATGTTACATGGGTGGTCACCATGTTGGGATTAATCCTTGCTGAAATTTTCTTGAAATGGTTGTTGACTTCAATGAGACTATTCACAAGTTGAGGACATTTGCTGATGCTTGTGTGAGAGGGTTGGGAATTGTGGAGAGTTGTTGAAGAAGATGAGCTTAGTCTTTCTTTTTAGAATAAAAGAATCGTATTCTGAGCTCTTTCGTGAGCGCCCTCTACCTGCAATTTCTCCGTAAAAGTAGACAATCTGGAAGTTGTGAATGACATTACTCGTGCATGTACGTATATCAACGGTATCAGTGATATTTGCGAATGTTGAAGCTCACGAACTTGAAATTCCTATTTTTTCAAATTTTCTCCACAATTCTCATTCCTAACAAGCATTCGTGATCCTGCGCTGCTATTCACATTATCACTAAACTTGTTCAGCTAATCTATTGCTAGCAGTGAGGTTTAGTATTGCTGAAAAATGCTGCTGTCCAAGAAATTGATCTCCCACAAAACGAGAACTTCCATCGGACATCTATTTGTGTCAACGAAAAGAAAAATACCTCGTAATTGTACTCTCTAGCGCATTGGCATGGGCTTGCGTATACCTATTATTACTGGACAGTATGCGTGTCTATATTCAGCATTGTACAATTTTCTGCGGACAGTAATGCGATCCCCGCTCGAATTCGTAATGCAAAGGGTTCCCAACGAGATTCCGGGACGTCAGCATCGTTTTAGTCACTCCTGCTGGCCACGAGAGCGAATTCCATCGGTTCTGTGCTCCTTATTGTAAACACAAATAGAAAAGCTGAATCCGTGGCGGGCTATTGTGAGGAGGAGAGACGCTTTGTTGTTTTTTCATCGAGCCACGGAGGACCTTAAGGCCCCGGGGCTTTTGGGACTATTCACGGGCAACCGAGTGGAAGTCCCATTTTGTTGCATCGACGGCCCAGCCACGCTTCGCTTAACGTTTTTCCGTTTTCTTTCATCCCCGTAATCCGATTCTTCGCCGATCCCTATTCCCAACCGCTTGGCTCGTTAGCGAATTTTGCGATGGAGAAACTCTCTCCGCTGCTCAACAAAAATATTCCGTTATAAACGTTGTTCGATCAGGAACTCGACACCACTTTCAACTAGCAATTTTTATCAGCCTAAAATCACCTAAATCTGCATCTTCTAATTAGAAATTCAGTGTCCGTACTTAAGGATACTGGAAGCTGGGAATCGAGAGAAAGGGATCCAAGGATCCAGGAAACACAACTACGACCTCACTAGGCCTAGGGACTCGAGTTCAAAGATCTCGAGACTTAAGAATCGACAGAAAAATAATTTCAGACTCAAAGATATCAGTCAGGGACTTCAAACGCAGAATCCTCCAGTTTAAGGACTCCAGCTTGAATCCTTAAGTTTATAAAAGGTGACCAGCTTGGAATCTTAACTTTACGAGGTCTCTGTTTTCGATTCTAAGATTTATGAAGTCTCTAGCCTAAGTAGTCGAGCTGAAAGTGTCCCTAAATTGGCTTTTTAGGTCCTTGAGGTCTCTAGCTACAATTCTTAGATTTACGAGGACTCTAGCTTAGGTCCTTAGCTCTAAAAGCTCTTTGAAATCGTGTGTTTTCAAGTTTCTCTAATTATTTGTCGAGTCGTGTTCTTTCGACAGCATTCCGTTTTTCGGTCCCCACTTAATTTGTAACGAGCGCAAATCCGCTGAAAGCAATTTTTCTCGATGGGAATCAACAGAACCTAGCACAGAGGAACAAAGTAAACGAACACATCCGACAAACGGAGTTATAATTTCCGCGGCATTTCCGTAATACCGGGCAGGTGTTGCCAGAAACGCTGGCGCGTCTGATTCCAGCACCAGCTGGTTCGTCAAATTCAATTTCTGCAGTAATTGTTGCTTTATAATTTTATCGTGGAAAAGAGTGTTCTCGCTACTCATCCGCTATCCGGCGGTATCAGAAAGCGATGATCGACGGCGATACACCTGTAATTACAACGGAGCGAAACTGTTATTGCATGGAAATTATTAATCGTTTCCTATGGCCGAGTCAAACTCGATAGCATCTGGCCAGCCTCCTCGCGGTGTGTATTCCGCAATTTTCAGTCCGTCTTAATTAGCTTTAATTCGCCACGACGCGATTCGACGACTCACGGTTTAGTCGGCCTACAATCGCGCAGCCTCGCGGCCATTAATATCGAGAGCTAAGCACGAAATTTACAGGATCTTCCGTATCTTATCTGCGATTTTCGATCTAACCGCCGAGGAGCTTTTACCGTCGAACACACGTCCCGCAGATTTATCGATATTAGGTGTATTCGCGTGTATCGCAATCCATTATTCATTCGACAAATTGCGCCCGCGCGATCTCTTAGCGATCTTCCGGTAGCAATAAACTTTCTAACGAGATAATCCGGCCATCAATTAAACCGGCTTATTACGTAATACATCCTCGTCAGTCGAACACACAATGCCCGAACGGCAGAGAGCCATACCCCCGGTCGTCGATGTGTTTCGAGTTCCGCGCCGTAAAATATCATCCTAAGCACACCGGAGCAGCAGCAGCGCAGCGCGCGACGGCGCGGAGGCTCGTTTAGAAATTTATAAGCCGTTTAATTACCGTTGATCGTCAACGTCAAACGCACAGTGGCCAGAGCCCGTGGCACGGCACCGGCACCGGCAGCAGTCCCACGATTTCTACACGAAGTTTCAATATATCGGTCGCGATGATAACGTTTTATGCGCGCCGTAAATCATACGGTATCTAAGTGGCTGAAGTTGGTGATCCACGAAGAATGCTTGGTTCCGGGCGGAGCATTAATGAATTTCCATAATGGCACGATAACACTGTGCACAGTGGGGTATTAATACGCACTCGTGAGATCTTTACGGCCGTTTTACGCTTCTCGTAAACTTCACCCGCGTACAATTTGTCCTTCTTCCTTCGGACGGATCAGCCCGCGATCCTGCGACCCCCTGATCCCTGGAAACGGCTGGCCGGGGCTTCCTGTCGTCGACCGGCCTCTCAAAATAGGAGATTTCTCGCCCCACCGCTGGGAAATCGAAATTCAAATTTTTCTTGTACCGAGAACGCCCAGCTTCGGGGACATTAAAATTCTTCAGAAGAACAATTTCGGGGACCTCTTAAACCTAAGCGTCCAAGTTTCCCCAAATCTGAAAACCCAAGTTCGAGTCTTTGAATCATAAGAATATACAGGGTCATCCGTTTTTAAACGGCCAAACGTCAACCAGGTATAGAGGACCCCAAATGAAACAACTTTCACCCCTAACACTGTTTTTGATTCGGTCTTGATTTTTAGATAATTGCAAAAACCCGTCATTTTTTGCGTTCACTTAAGATTCAATATATTAGGACTGCAATTATGTATCTTGATGATTTTTCCTTTGTTTGGTTTATAATAAATAGCGGCATCTTTTTTATTGGGTCAACTTTTTTGTATGACCTTTGGATCTTGGTTTTTTTGACATGGGGCACACCGTGGAGACTGAATGAAATAACTTCGAATCAAAAAAAGTGTTAGGGGTGAATGTTGTTCCATTTGGGGTCCTCTATAGCTGGTTGACGTTTGGCCGTTTAAAAATGGATGACCCTGTATACTTTATAGAGTTCAGCATATCAAAACGAGTTCGCTGTGTATGATTTATTAAATTAAATCGCGTACCAAGGGAAGGGAGCGAAATGCTCAGGCGTTTCTCTCGAAGCCGGAAGTCATCAGCGCCTCGTACAAACAATTACCCGTGTGACGTTAAGTAAAAATCGGAGAAAATTTCGAGGGGAAAGAGGGTAATATTTATTACGCCGTAACGACCCCGGCGGACCGTGCGCTGGAGTCAGGGACCAAGAAAAAGAAGAGAGACGGTCAGCAAAGGTCGGAACAGCGCGACTTACGCGCAGCGCGTTTAACGACCACCGATAAAACCATCCTCGACACTGAGACGACACGTGACGAGAGTCTCGTGGAGCGGTTAAAGGCGTTAGATCACGGGCCGGAGGGCCGATCACCGCGGTCGATAAGAAATCGCTCGGAAAATTGGCTTATTCCGATCGAACGGCCCCGCCGTCTCTCTCTCTAATGCTGACAAACGACTCTGTCGGAAGTGCCGAAATACCTGCGCATACCGGCCCGCAAAGTGGCTGTGTTGCTCGATACATCGGCAGACGAGCGCTCGACGATCTTCCACTGATCGATTATGGTTACCGTTTAACCCTTGCCCACCCCTAATTTTTGTCACTTAACGCTCCGCGTGCCACTCGGTCATAGAGCAACCGGTGAACGAACTAGTGTCTCATTGCTAGACCGCGAATTTCATGAATTTACGATAATTTATGTTTGAATATCAAATAGAAAGAGCATTCGAAGAATATCAAAATGCTATTATTTGCACCTGCTTACAATTATCAACAGAGTAAACAAAAGTCTGTGTCGTGTCTGTGTCTATGCACGCAATTTTTATTTTGCAGAAACATCCGCAATCTACTCGTTACCTGTTCTCATTCCTAAGTGCATCGATCATTGTTATTTCTATTGTCGACGGTCGATTTACACTTCATCGTCGAAGCACGACCTTCGGTTTTTTCGTCGACCAGCCAGAAAAACCGATGAATAATACGTTCAATCGGTATCTCGTACGGTGATCAGCGAATAATTGATCACGATAATTATCGGTAATCGCGAAGAAAATCGAGGAGGAGGAGCAACCCGGCAAAAAAAAAAAGAACAGAGGAACTGCCGCGCCACGATTAATCTGTAATCAAGATAGCGGTGTAACTTGTAATCACGCGTTACTCTTAATGCCGCGAGTAAACCGTTTTCGTGCGATCCTCGTTCGGAAGAGGAGGCAGACGCTCAACTGCCTCTGGCTAAAAACATCGCCGCTGATTTATGCATGAATTTACTATCAACAGGCATCTTATTAATACACAAGGCGATCCTATAGTTTACAAACGATCGCTAACTGTTCCCAGAAGCGACACGCGAAAATAAGTTCGTGACTCGACGAATATATTGTCGTGGTCGTTAAAAATTCACGGTTCGAATAAATTTCCAAATATGCTCTTCACTCACACGTTTACACTTGATGGCAGCTCATTTTTACGCTACATTTACTTGCTTATTTCAACGCAGAAATGAGCACTTTGCTGAAAACGGTACACACACCACACAGTTATTCTCTTATCTATCTTCTGTTATCTTTGGGTGACGAATTTAAATCAATTGAAGTCAATTTTTACTCATTTCGCATCATTTTTTCTCAACACAGTGCGCATAAACATAGTCCATATACAACACAGTACACATACCACATTCTCTTATCTGTCTTTTCTTATCTTCAGCTGGCGAATTTAAATCAATTAAAGTCAATTTCTACTCGTTTCGCGTCGTCACAAAAATGGGTACCATTTCTGCTCAACACACTGCGCATACCACATTCTCTTATCTATCTTCTGTTATCTTTAGCCGTCGAATTTAAATCACTTAAAGTCAATTTTTATTTGCTTCCTTCGCATCGTCAAAAAAATGGATGCCATTTTTGCTGAACGCAGTGCGTATACCACATAGTAATTCTCTTATCTGTCTTCTCTTATCTTTAGCCGTCGAATTTAAATCAATTAAAGTCAATTTCTACTCGTTTCAGTAGTCAGTAGTCAATTTTTATTTGCTTCCTTCGCATCGTCAAAAAAATGGGTACCATTTTTGCTGTACACAGTGTACACACACAACGCAGTAATTTTCTTATCTTTCCTCTCTTATCTCCAACTAATGAGTCTATACTTTTTCATTTTGGTTTTAGCCAGAATTAATCCTCCGTTCCGATTTACTTTCGCCCCAAAAGCGTCCGTCGATCCCCGCAACCGCGAATTAAACATGATTGGCCCCGGGTAAGGTAAACATCGGCTCCGCCGGGCCAGTCGCGTTCGAGATCGGCCGAGATCGATCCTCGGACATCGTCGAATCGAAAGTTTGACCGAATCATTTTCCCGTCTCTGGGACGGGTGTATTTTTGGAAACGCGGCACCGTTCCAAGCCCAAGATCCTACAAGGTGTCGTCACACCTGCGGCTCGCGGAAAATCAAATTTTCAGCTTTCGAGTAGCCGCATTTAGATTTATAAATACTGGACTGGCCGGCGGCCAGTCAACAGCTAGAATTATCAACGGGCCTTCATTGGCGGTCATTGAGATCGCTGATGGCGTTAGGGGATGATGCAACGCTGCCCCGAATGAAATTCGAAAAACCATTAACATGGATCTCTGAACGTAGAAAAAAATTTCTTTATTAAATTACTGTGGAAGCGTTGTAAATTTCATTCGTCAATTATGTTGATTATTGTCGCTACCTGACATTATTGGTAAATCACTAATTCGCGATTGTTAGGTAATTTAATTCCAACACCGACTGTTCCATTTGCACACACGGATTTTAATTTCTCAATTTTGTTCGAGAATTCTTGAAATAACGCGAAACATCGTCTTTATTATTTAGGGTAGACCGAGCAAAGAATTCGATGAGTAAACTATCTGTGTGAATGAATTTGCACTGCGTTGAGCTTCCTTATGATTTTCGGATCACTTTCCGAGTTCTTTTTTGGTGGTTACGAATTTTGGAAAAATTCTGCCGCACGATGACGTCAGCAGAGTTTCGCGAGTGTGTAGTGCAGACGGTAGTGCAAATTTCAATCGTGCGTTACACAGATACGTAGCGCCATTAAACCTGTTGCGGTTGCTGCAAGGTTTCGGGAGCTCTTGGAATAGCTTTATCGTGTCTCGTCTCGGACCGTGCAGTTTCCACCGCGAGATAACACTATCTGCCGAGTCCGTAAGATAATCTTATTGTTGGCGTATATCTAACTATTGTTCCGGAAGGTAGTTTACGTGAATCTTTGATACATGCGTGACTCGGCTTGCCGAGCCATTTTGTACGGCGAACTGTCGCGTCGCGATAACGTGACTCGCGTTCTCTCGACTTTCTGTCGCAGTGAATGACGATTTATGACAGCTATACAAAATGCTATGCCTCTCAAACTAGTTCCATTTTATTTGTTTAAATAAACTTTGTCGGGAAACCATTAATAACCCAGTGACGTTTATTCGCTCGCGCAGTTACAGTGTCACATCACCGGATCAAATTATTAGAGCCAGTTCTAGAAATTGGCGAGTTCAATTTTTAAATAGAACGATGGTTAGACGAAAATATTAATGTTCTTTTGAGAAATGTTGATGTCCGCAAATTGCGAGAATATTTTTGGCAATATTGTAGACAACATTACGTGTATGTATGGATAATGGAATCGCGACAGCTTCGAATGCAAAGGCTTAAACAATTTAGTATTGTTGATGTCCGCAAATTGCGAAAATATTTTTGGCAATATTGTAGACAACATTACGTATGTATGGATAATGGAATCACGGTAGCTTCGAATGCAAAGGCTTAAACAATTTAGTATTGTCCGGCATGGCACGGATTGACTAATGTTTTGCTGTAGAATCAATTTTTTTGAAATTGGAATTGTTTCACAGAAAATCTTCACAAAAATCAATATGTAAAGAATTGTGCACTAAATAACAGTTTTTATTAAATTTTCAATGTAATCTTTTATGCACTTGGTAAAGTCTAGTAAATTTGAAACATTTCTTTCGATTCACGATCTAAATTGGACAAAAGCAAACGGAAAAATGGAGGTGAAAATTGTGAATTCGTTCCGACTGAGTTTCATAAAATCCAAGTCGTGCTCGTACAGTGTGTTTAATTATTATTCGCGTATTTTCCGTTTGTTTTATAGAATTGACGCGAGGTGTTTTCGAGTGCGCCAATTTCTGACGTTGAGCAAACATTATGCTCGGTAAGGTATTGGCGCAAGACCGGCGTAATAATCCGCGCGGATTCGGGGCGAGCGATTTTAAAGGATCCACAAAAGTTCCGTTGTTCCACGCAATATTTACAGTTTAAGAGATATTTGAGATAGAAACGCGGGGAACCGGCTCGCTGGCGGCGTCCAGCGAGCGGCAATCCCCGAAAGCTTTGGCCAAAATAAAGTCTGCGCGCAAATTGGATGGGAATAGAGGCCGCGCGCAGTTTTGTGCAAACATTCGCCGGTTTACTTTCCTTCTCGTAACACGTATCAAATGATATTCGAAACAAATTCCGGGGCGTCTATTTTCCGGCAGATTAAATTCGGTTTTCGATACCGTTTTAACGATCCCGATCGGCAAACGGAACCGATTTTCAGCGCCGGCACTTCATAAGCGTAGCGAATATTTCCGCCGTCCTTTCTCCTTCTCCCCCCGTCTCACTCTCTCTCTCTCTCTCTTTCTCTTTCTCTGTTGCGTTTCGATTCGCGAACGATCCCGCGTGCAGAATTCCCGATTATAAATCGCACACCGGTGCACGACGGGAAGGTTTCGTGCCTGGTCACCCCGGCTTCCGTGATACGCGTTCGAAGAAGAACCTGTTCGAGAAGCGACCGGGCGACGTAATTAAAGCGCGATTGAAAAAAAAAGGAAGAACCAGCCGAGAGAGAGAGAAAGAAATAAGAAGGAGGAAGTAGGTGGGAGCCGCTAAAGTGTCCCGTGGCAAAGTAAATACCTGCCTCTCGCGGAGCGGACGCTTTTACAAAGGCCAGGAACTCCGCCGCTGGAATCCCATTTTGTCGGGAAGGTGTCCCCGCACGGACCCGATCAAGCAACATTTTTATGAAACTCGTAAATGAAGCCGATGCTCGCGTCCTGTGCCGGTTTTATCTTTCAATTCGATGAACGTTACGACCTCGGAATCGTTTCAGCGGCGCTCGCGTCGGGAAAGTGGGCTAAATACCGTGCCCCCGCTCGGCGAAAATTTATTCCTCCTCAACTAAAAATCATTTCAATAAATTTCAACTCAAACAAATACAGAACCCATCAAATCAGAGCATCGTAGGATCCTGAATAGAATCTTACTGGCAAGATCTTGGGGATAAATTATTCGCTACGTTTATGTTGTTGTAACTCTGTGATAACAAATTGTACGATGATCTACGTAGCCGTATTTTGCAGATTGAAGTCTCTATTTTTAATTCCCTGGGTTGTATTTCGTCCCGGAAATTTTCGCAGTGAGAACCGCTTGGAAATGTAAAATTTGACGTTTTATTATCAATTTTTTAAATCGATCGTCTCTGCGGAGTTAAAAATTTTGTTCGGGATTAAAATTGTTACAGATTTGACGATTCGAGACTTCCTTCCGCAATGAATCCGTAAAATTTGATGTACGACTTTTTGTAGCAACGTACAAGTCTGTCCTCGAGTTATTCTAATGCCGGCAGCACACTTCGCATTCAAAGTGTAATAAAACGGCAACAAAAAATCGTACATCAAATTTTATGGGATCGTTGCAGAGAACAGACTTCACTCTTTAAATCCACGGTGATTTGAGCAACGAAAAAATTTTTCTTAGAACAGAGGTGCCGTCCTGGCGTCGTTAAAACTCTCCACTCTTTCCTACAAAAAAAGAAAAGAGGAAGAATTCAATAAGAGCAATGAGACATATTGCCTGAATACAACTAGAAGAACAACAACCGCTAGGTAGTAGAGTTTCCTTAAATTTCCTTTGTCCCTCGAAACGATTTGCGGAAAAGAATTGCCCCCTGCGGCCTTGTCCTAACTCCTTCACAATCACCGACATAAATACCACGCCCACCCAAGACATTTTACAAAAAAAAGACCAACAGTTTAATATGAACAACGAGATAAATCACTGAATGAACCTAAAAGAACGACAAACCACAATAAACTTTCCTTAAATTCCCGCTTATCCCTCCGAACGAGCCATGGAAAGGGATTGCCCCCTGGGGCACCGTCCCAACTCCCTCAAAATCACGATCTGCCAAACCACGCCCATTCGGACCCTCCTCAAGTAGAGACGACGATATATAATTCTCCGCGCAACTAACAAAATCAAGATCCTCAACATCATTTGCTCTTTCACTGCCCCTGCGGGCAAACCAGTGCTCATCGCCCATGCTCTAGACTCCGGACCACGACTACCAAGAAGAAGATTACCTTTTCGCCGAAGGACACTCATAGCATCATATACCCATAGAAAACATTTCGGAAAAGAACATTAACTCTTTGTGCTCGAAGCTTTTTCGATTTCAGAAATCGAACGTTCCCTCTGATCTAGATTCCATTTTGTCCACATGCAATTGCATTTGTACCACACTTGAACATTCAGTAATGTATTGAACCGTTTTGGATTATAGTGTACTAGTTTTTGACGGGGACAGTGCAAAAGGTTAATGATTACTAGAATGTTGATTTTATGCATTTGTGACGAAGATCAGTTAATGAAATTTCAATTATTAGACAAATTTAAAAAATTTAAGTCTATTGACAGCAATGCTTATGGGCCCGGTCTTCGTAGATTCGCGATAAGGTAGAGTGACTACATTACCGTCAAAAAATGGTTTTACGTGCCTCAAGTTTTCGTCCTGATATAAGAATATTTTGTCGCTGGTAAAGGGTCAGAAGCTGTCGAGATTATGCAGATATTTGGTAATATAATCGTTAGAAGTAGGCCAAAAATTGACGATGTGCATGCCGTGGAATCTAAACATTTTTATGCCATTGAATGAGTTTTCTGGATGAAATCGAGAGCAGCGCGCACTAGAAAATATCTCCAGCTACAAATTCAGCTATATTTTGTCTCGATTCTCTACGAAATAAAACCAAAAACTTCAAGCACGTTTCTGGCGTCAGAATTCGTAATATCGATAATACAGAGCAAGAAATGTGGCAAGTTTAGTCACAGACTTAAGACCCGTCGGATCTTAAGTCTGTGTCTGAAGGCTGTGAGTGGCAAATTATTAATTATAAAGTCGCGTGACTATCCCGGGCCCTCAAGGTGTCTCACAAATCGCCTCGAACGTCTGACCATTGGAGTAATTACTCCACTGTTTGTGAAAAAATAAATAAGAATATTAAACTATGTCGGCCAGTGTTTTCCAAAAATGTAAATTCCCCCCAGTCCCAGAGTGTTCTCACGGAAGCAGCGTCTTCCCCCGCAGAATCGCGGATTCCTCGAATCAGGGGACAGCCAGGGGATTAGCGAAGGTGCGCGAAAAGCGAGGCGGAATATTTCTGCGAGCAGCAGGTGTGTCGAGGGTGGGCGTCGGTGGGAGTATCGGTCCCACGGTGTTGGCCGTAGCTTTCCTTCAGCATCGTAGACTCGAGGATTCATTCGTGAAGGGTTCCCTCTCGCTAACGGACGTCGTTGTCGCCGCGGCCGTCGCCGTTAATTCCGCGTTACGGTGTGCGGGGACCGTCGACGCACACGGCTCGCCGTCGCGTCGGTCGCAGGCGACCGGCGCGCGTATACATGTACATATATGCAGGTACGCACACGTACGCGTGCACGCGTTCACGTGGGAGAGCCGGACACGCCAGATGCGGCGCGCCCACGCGGTGAAAGTCGCGGTAATTGATTCCGTGCTCTTAAGACATCTCGGACGGAGATCCTGCGGCGAGATTAAGCGGCGAGGAGAGGATCGCCTGAGAACACCGTTCGTCGCTCGATAGAAATCTAATGGGAAGGGATATATATTCGTGCGACCGTTATACGGCCAGGCCGTCGCTGGAAAAACGAGCCCCGGGGGACAGTACGGCCAACGCGACACGAAAAACTTACGGCCCTGGTCTCTCGACCCATTGCTCACCGGCCGGTGTTTAATGGATTTTAAACGCTCCCGATCCGCGAATGAGAATCTCTCCGTTCTATTTCCACGACAGGGTGTCGGAAGACACGTTCCACGGAACAAAATAAATCCATCAAATCCGCGGTTGTAACCCCGTGTGCGTCCGTATTTGCGTAAAAAATCCACAGTATTAAATCGTCCGTCGATAAATGTAACAGTGGTAACAATTAATCGAAGAACGAGACGAATACCGTCACCTTTTAACCTGAAAAGAAAAATGTCAAGATTTCCGAATTAAAGCGGATTAACCCCTTGCCCTACAATCTCGAGTCATACTCGCGATGAAGATTCTGAACAGAGTCTAATAAACGTATTTGTTATTAATGTCCATCAAACCGAAATAAAATCCTATTTTGCAGTTGTCAATGCACAGCTATTGAAGAACATATGGGCATACAATAGATATAAATTTTCTTCCGTTTTTAGGAAATTACGAATCACAAAGAAGATCTAATTGCTGAAACCGGAAAATAAATCGCAGCGCAAGGGGTTAACGCTAAACCTAGCAAGCTTTAAAAGTAACTGGTACATGTTCCCTTCAATCATTTCTTGTGAAATAATTTTTATCATCTCGATAATTGTAGAATGGAAAATCTGGAACCGGTCATTTTGACCCCGGTGGTGGTAGGTTTATTGTTAAGTGAACCGTCGATGAGGATAGAACCGGGTCGAGTGGCCTGCCGAGCGAAAAATCAGATGAAAGCGACTAATTGTTAAAGAACAAGCCCGGTTACTATGAGTTCTTGTCGGAACTCCGCGGGCTGAATTCCAATCGTCGTATTTTCATTCCTCTGTACACTTCACGAAGTCGAGTGGCAGCGGTCTCGAGGGATCGGGGCTCCCCCACTTGAGAAGCCTCTTCTTTATTTTTTCTAATAACGATGAGTCAACCGTGACCACCGACCGACCAACCCGCCGCGCCGGCGAGAATACGAGAATCGTGGTAACAAAACGAACAGAAAAAAGAACGGAGGCGATATTGGGGGCGGAGAAAAAGGCACAATGCCGTTACCTGTTTATTCTGATCCACATTGATGCGCATTGATTTCACGGACAAAAAAACCGTGCTCACCTTCCGCGGTCGGTGGCCGGCGAAATTCGGCCCTGTTTTTTCGGAGGAAGCTCCTACAGAAATACGTATCGATCAAACTTTTTCTCTGTTATCCAGAAAATTAATTTCGGTATGAACTTCGTTGAAGAAAGAAGTTCATAGGAAATCACATTCGTACGAGGAAACGATTCAGTCATAAATTCTCTTTAGATTCTTTAAAAATTCTTTTAGAAGTATTCAGTAGTACAGATTTGGTACATTCATAAGCCCATCACATTCGTATGTAATATCAAAATGAAAATTGCTTGCATCAATTGTAGAAAGCTAGAGCCAAGTAGAAATTTTTTTCTTCATTTAATAATTTTAATAAGCTGAAAATAATACATCAATATTTTTAACCCTGCAATGGCGTCTTGGAGTTTTAATTTTCACTATTGCGCGATCATTGTAAATATTGACTTTCCTTAACTCGGAACATTTGGCTTATTTAGTCTTAAATTATATACTTAAAGAAAGACCTAATAGTTCGAGTCAAGATTGTACCACTCGAGGGTCAGATTCTTTCAGATTCTTTTAAACGCACCAAATCCACAGTCCAATGGTATCGATTTTGTATATCCAATCCCCTAAGTACAAAAGTGAATTTGAAAGATAAATCCTTTGGTCGAAGCACATTTTTCTTTAATCCCTTATAAAATAATAGCAGCAATCAATTAACAAGAATAGCCAATTCTTCATAACGTCTGCAACTTTAGCACAGTACAGAGGTTCCTCTACATATGTCGCCAAGACCTGCAGGATAAACGTCGCGAACTTATCCCCACTACCGCGGGGTATAGCCCGTGAAGGCCGAGGACGCCGAGGAGTGTAAACATAACACGGCACGGGTATGTCTCCTGGACGATAAAGGACGCTGGCAGGACCCGTGTTGTTGACACATATCGAGAGTTCACTGTACAATGTTCGCATTTGATCGTTTAGGGGACTAGTTTTTCTTGACGTTTAAAGACAGGGGAATAATGGGCCCAGGATGTCCGGAGGTGTTCGAGCGACGATTTCGCGTGGCTGTTTTCGCGTCCGCGTAAAATAACAGCATCGACGATAATCGAGACGGTAATTTGACGCGCGCCGTCGTCGTGTGTACGCGGTGAATATATTACGTCCAACAAATTTGACACATGTAGGAGTGCCGAAAGAGTGGATTGAATGTGGCCGGGACGGGGATGCGCTCGCACTTGCGCCCACCCCGGACTATTCCACAATAGACACCAAATGTCGCGTTCAAAATTGAAAGCTAAAACGCGTTAACAACATTCCGGCCATCTGAATCGATTTCGTAACGGCGGCAACGAAACGCGCGTTACAAACACTAGAGGAGAACGTAAATTTCGCGTGTCGCCCGGCCACCGGCGGGGGATCCAGGCTGTTTCGGCCTGGGAAATCTGATCGAGCACGTTTCCGAGCCATATATGAGCTACGATCGTATCTATTACTATGCGCCCGTGAGTCATTGAAGTCGCTGCGCGCCCGTTTTCTGTCGCACTCGAAGAAAGATAGCCGAAAAACTGCAGTCGATTCCCGATTCTCACCTGCGCACTCGAAAACCATCGTTTCATATTCAACTGAGCCCGTCGCGATTGAAAATTTTACTTTTGTTGGCTGCACGAATTAACTCGTCTTCGCGAACTTGTTAGCGTACAAACGATCAAAGTGTGTGTCTTGAAAATTATTCCATGCAAGTTTTACGTATTTACATCGTTTCATAGGTAAAGCCAGCAACAAATTGGAATATAAAACGAAGTTGTAGTCGAACAGTTGTGCGGATCGTGAATTAATTTGTACATCTAATGACTGCGATTCAGTGCATTCAAAGAACGTTTTCTGTGAAACTGTTGCGATGCAATTGTATTTATTTTGGGCTTATCGATTCAACTCTTTGAAGACGAATGACGACACATTCGCGACATCGTGACAGTGCGTCTAATTCCTGAAGTTGTAAATGTATAATTTATTTATGTCCATATATAAAATGTGATATAAAATATCAGTTGTTCGTCTTTCCTACGATTTTTTTACCTTGAGACATAATCTAGTTCTCGGAAGAAAATATTGTTAGCCTTTTTAAAAGATCGTCGCGAAGAGTTGAATCAGTTTGTATAAATGAAATCGTTGAAAGATGCATCGATTTCGGCTTGCCAGAGTAATTGATGAGCCTCTCAAAAATAGATCGTTGTTCGCACTGGCCGATCCATTCTCTACAGATTTAATTAGAGTCCATTTTCGAATTACCATCGGAGCCGCGCCGCGACTCTGAATTCGCGACGATTTATTAAATTTTTGTATCCTTGATCGAAGGCACCAAATTGGAGAGTGATTTAAAGCACGACGCATCCGCTACAACGCTGATCTATCCAATTAAAATGTACAGCACGCGTTCTTCTTCCGGAAATATGATTAAAAATTCGTGAACGATCTATGAATGGATTGGACGCTGGAATAACGTGTCTATCCCCGTGGCCATTTCACGTTCTCCAATAATAGCGTTGCATTATTAATTGGCGTTGTTCGGGATTTAATCAATCCAATTTTCGCGGGACTAATAATAACTTTAACAATTATCCCATTCATTCCGGCAACGTTGATTAGTCGGTTCTTTATGAAATAAACGCTTTCGGTAAGTTTTTGATTTTTGACAGACGTATATTCAAGAATATATTAAAAAAAATGTATAAGTAAAAAATCCTAACGTAAAATCATTCTTAATATAATTGTTAAATGGTTGTCACTAGACTCCCGATTTTATGCAGATATAATAAAAATGAGTAGGTGAAACATGAAACAGTGTTAAGGTGAGAAAAAGAAACAATATAAGAGCATCGATATAGTATTATCGACGTATTAAAACGATTAAAAGAAGAAACATGCTTTTATCCGGTTCCAGTACCTTGTGATCGACCGAAGAAATATTTTATTTTTCATGAAGATCCGCAGCCTACTTATCGTTCTGCTTATACCAATGATTTCCAGGCGATTACGATCGTAATAAGAGCAGTAATTTTTAATCGACCAGAAACCAATAATTTCACGTTCGCAAAATTGACGTGAAACATCTTCTTCGAGGATAACCTCGCAGCACGCGGAGCGAGAGGTCCTCGAAAATTCTTTTTACACGGTGACCCAGAGCGAGAGCCCTTTCGTCCCCGTTCGGATCGTTAACCGGGGATAATGATGATTCGATTACGGGCATCGCGCATAATTCAATAACGATCCGGCGCGCGGTGGTTTAGGCGTAACGCTGCTGCGACGCCATCGTCGGCCAGGCTCGGCCGGCCATGACGATGACACTCGTCCCGTGTAATCGGTCATTACGGCCGATGACGTGCGTTTTGCGTGAGACTGCGACCACCGCGTTAACTTTGTTAACGTTCGAACGAGATTCCCGTTGCATTAGCGGCTGATGGACTGCCCAGGCTGGCCGCGCGCATTAATCTTGCCTTCGCTTGCCACCGCCACCGGATTCGAGCACCGAAGAGACACACGGAAATCCATTGTCCCTTCGAGGGATACTTGACGTGCCAGCAACCCTTCTGTGGAAGACCGTCTTTACGGTCTCAGATTTTCAGGTCTCTCCAACTAGGGAATAGGGCCTGGAACCTAGGGGCTAGGCACTCAGCACTGGGGCTAAGGACTATTCAGACTAGGGGTTTAGGGACTATGGGGAGCTAGGGCAGTTAGGTGGACTGAGGGACTAGGGAAATTAGGAAGATGAGGAATAGGGGGGGGGGGCTAGGACTAGAAGGGCTAGGGGCTAGAAAAGCTAGAAATTGGGGGGACTAGGAACTAGGGGGGCTAGGAACTGGGGAAGCTAGGACTAGGGAAGCTAGGAACTAAGTGGACTAAGAACTAGGGGGACTAAGAACTAGGGGGACTAGAAAGTTAGGGGACTAGGAAGTTGGGGGACTAGAAACTAGGGGACTAGGAACTAGGGGACTAGGAACTAGGGGACTAGGAACTGGGGGAGCTAGGAACTAGGGGAGCTAGGAACTAGGGGAGCTAGGAACTAGGGGAGCTAGGAACTAGGGGGGCTAGGAAATAGGGGAGCTAGGAACTAGGGGAGCTAGGAACTAGGGGAGCTAGGAACTAGAGGAGCTAGGAACTAGGGGAGCTAGGAACTAGGGGGATTAGGAACTATGGGGGCTAGGAAATAGGGAAGCTAGGAACTAGGGGATTAGGAACTAGGGGACTAGAGATTAGGAAAACTAGGAACTAGGGGAACTGGAAATTGGGAAGATTAGAAACTAGGGAGTCTAGAATCTGTAAAGATCCTTCCGGATCAGGTCGGACCCCGGACTCCTTTGAGCCCGCCAAGAGGTCCGTCCACCTTGACAGCTCTAGAGTGACTGACAATTTTTGATGGTGCTACTCTATTTCTATAATTGATCGAGCAGCCGTTGACAGACGGCGCTATCATCTTTGTTAATGAATTTTCTCTCGCGCAGAACTTTCTTGCGATAGTCTGGATCTCTATCTATGCTATTGAACTTATTTAACTAATTAATGCAGAAATTGTATTTTTCATGAAGTTCCGTGATAACTCTATTTTAACACTCGACTTTCTGTTTGTTGCAGGTAAGGAAATCGTCCGACCACAAGCATATCTTTCCGCAGAAAGTGCCGGGTTTCATTGGCGAGTGAGTAAACTTGTCAGTGCGTCGCAGCACGTTCAACAATTACCTTAATCTTCGATCACAATTTCAGGAAGCGCTTTTAAGTCCATCAGAAAATAGTATTAAAAACAAACAGACGAGCCCATACCACTTCCCGATATTAATAAAATTTAGATGCATGAGGAAACTAAGTTCGCGAGTTCGGAAACTTCTTTATTGAAACATAAGCTCGTGAATTAAAGATTACGTTCGAGAAACGGTCCATTCTTTGCCACGGAGGAGGAGGAGGATGAGGAGGAGGAGGAGGAGGGGAAAGATTATTCATAACCGACGGGAAAGACCGTTGTGGAACTATATATTATATTTCGCATATTAGAAATAAAGCACGGCTCACGGGTCCGCAATAAATAACGTTGACATTTAAATTTTCTTACTGTCTGTTTGTGCTTGTTAAATACTATAAGTAATCCAACTCTCGAGGTGGCTATTAATCTTTCGCACGCAAAAAGGTAGATGAGGTCCGGCCGAGTTGATCTGTACGTTACTTTTACTTCGCAAAGAAACTAGTCCCATTACGCGATACCTTCCTCGTCCGCCCCGATCATTTTTGCGACAATTATTCTCCATTCTTCCATTTGCGAGATCATTATTGAGTCATTTGTTCGGGATAACGGGGATATTTCAGGGGAACAGTTATTGGCGTAATCTGTACGCGTCTGGAACAGGAGGACGCGGCGTTACGTACGCATGTGTGTATGTAACACGGTCGAGGCATGCTTTCGAGCAACTTTGTGCCCCTGCACGCTGCAATTTACTCTTTTAACTGCTAGGAAATGCAGTCTAATAGTCGAACCTGTTGCCGAGATCCTTTAATACGCTATCGCGCGGATAATAATAAAATTAAGATAAACGGCGTGTAAAGGAAGACGCCTCGCAAATAAATTTGTTTCACGTCCCGGTAAAAGCGAACGAACGGTCGCCACAAAAACCTGGCGTTAGCTTTATCCGATTAGTTAGTCGCGATTTTTTCCCAGCGGCCCGCACTCTCCTCGAAATAGAGGGTCAGCGTGAAAATTGTGAAAAGACGTGGAAGTTGTAATTAAGTTACCAAGCGAGTCATTCCGACCCGGTCAATTGTCCCGCTCTTCTAGCGGAAGTTTCGACCGTAGATTTAAGCTTTCTCGTGACACCGATCGTAAATATCGCAAATATACGTGACATTTAACGGTGGAGCTGTAAATTACGTTATTGATAACGATATCCAACTGGCTGGACGTCTGTTCAGCCTTTGATCTTTCTCTTCTATCCATATGGCCATATTGTCGGCATTATTTATATCCCGCGCGTGATTTATCGACCTGTCGTTTCTACGTTTCGCGCCGCAAGTTTGAATAACTTTGAATGTCTTTGTCTTCTATGGATTTCAGTAAAGGGAGAGACAATGGGAGCAAAACGGGGAGCCAGCAATGACAATTGAAATATCGTCGGAATTTTAAAACAAGAATTGCTAAAATAAACCGGTCGATCGTTACAAGCATCAAAGTAATCTATGGTGGTCCGTTTCGTGTTTAGAATGCGAGATAAAATACTGATGTACATTTGTATTGTTATTTATAGTCGAAATCGTTAAAAGCGATATAATACGATATGGTACAGGATTTGATTATGCCAAGTGCAATTTTATTCTATTAATTAGATTCAATGTCGGATTTTCTATATTTGCCTAAAGAAATTACGTAGGGGCACTTTTTTCCTTTTTCCTGATATAGAAAAGAAGATCCTTTCTATCTTCGAACAAATTTATGATAGAACACGACAGTCTGGCACGAAGCTGCGAGTGTTACTCGTGAATGCAGCTATTTTTATGTCGCAATATTATAACCTTTTGACGTTAAACTTGTCCCGTGCACCAGACGAACCATAAAAGGTTCAGGGAAAGGGGATAGACAAAAATGTGAAAGGCCGAAGGTGACTGACGAAAATCAGTGCTCCAAAGTTTGCTGTCTGAAACTCATTTGAGCTATTTTTATCAATGAAACCTCTAGCAACTTTCCCCATTATTTTTTTCACGGTAATTTTACCCTTCCATGTTTTTAGCCTTGCATCACGTTGTTACAAGGACATATATTATTGGCCTCAGACAAAATGCAATTTTAAGCCTTACTATTTCAAATTTCTCGCATGCTTGGTTTCCAGTGACATACACGTAATTGTTACCTGAGAAACAATGTTTCCCAGAAATGACAAAAGAATTAAACTACTTCTATAGAACGTTAAAAACACTCCTAACGAGAAACACTCGTCCATTTCTACTAAACCAAACTAAATGAGACTAGCTAACTACCTGCGATCGTTAGCGAGCGCAGTCTAGAAAGCCCTAAGGCTGCATTTACATCAGCAAAACATTCCGCAATCGAAATAAAACAGACCATTCGTTCTCTCAAAGTGGAAAGGAATTAATGGCGGACAAGGAGACCAACAACAACACAAAACATCCTAAGCAGATTATCTCCAGTACATACGAAGTATATAAGGAGGATCGTAAAAGTGGTAACACTGACTTTCATAAATATTTCTCGTACAATGAGACAGAACCCCGATGTATTCTCCAATGGCTGAACATCGTCTAGAATACAACAGAATTCAGTTTCAATTTAAGGGGGATTAATAACACATATTTAACCGATCCTGTTCGAAGAAGCTAACCCTTAACACTCGAAGCCTCTAACCTAGAATATTTCCATTCCACGTGATAAACTTCCTTTAACATATGTAATTTATTACTATTAAATTTTTGTCGATACTTTCAGAGACAAATATGGTAATGTAAAAATTGTTTTAACATTACCAAGCCCGTCAAAACGACGGATTTTCTTCTTTTACAATTTGTGAATTTATCGAAATATTTTCTTGAGAAATTTTTTAGTCCTTGGTAAATCCTACGAAATCTGAATAAATTCAATTCTGTTATTATTTTAAAGGGATATTCACCTGGAGTATAATAATAGTAAAACAGAAGGTTAATTTTTATACTTAATAGAGGTTAATGTAGCTTCGTAAATCATAGCGGTCTTGGAGATATTTCGTCCCCAGTAGTTGCTAAGAAAAAGAAGAAAAAAAAGGGACGACCAAATTTCCCAGAAGCTATAAAGCAAAAGAAATAGAGGACTGCGTGAAGCCGGTCCTAAAACCACGAAAACGTGTCCCAGGCTCTAACGAACGACGGGTAGCGACTTACGTTCACCTCGGCAACGAAACCGTAAATCGATAACAGCCGTCCTAGGCACCAGTTACATAATATCGAGCCGAGGCACGGGCACAGTATCCATTAATTAATTGGCATTATGCGCAAGATAGCGCACCGTCTCCCTTCGTCTCGCTGGGTCCTTTCTAGGGCTTTTTCCCTTCCCCTAGTCTGTCTGCTCCCACCCTTGGTCCAGTGTCTCCTCTCCACTTCTCCCACCTCTCTCTCCCCTCCATGCGTTTCTCTACCCCTTTCGTGCGTCTACACCCTCTCTCTCTCTCTCTCTCTCTCTCTCTCTCTCTTTCTCTGTGATCCTCTCCTCCTCTCATTCCATCTCTGTTAGTCTCCGCATCTCTGTCGCGCGCCGAACCACTTTCCCTCCCTGACGTCCATTAGAATATTAATGCGAATTGATGCACACGTGTCATTACCGTAATGAGTTGGTTGGTGCTGTCCATGGGTGTACAAAGTGTCGTCTGAAAAGCAATCACGAAATTGCGGGTGTCTCTCCGTGCCATTCCTCTCTCCCTGACTCTCTCTCTCCTCTCCCTCTCTCTCCCTCTCTCTCTGCCTGCTTCTCTCGCCCATCGTTCTCGAGCGTTCTCCACCCCAGGAACGAAAGCCGTTTCTCTTTCAGCCCGCAGCTCCCGGAGAATTTAAGTAACCGTGCGCGCCAGGTTGCCAGACAAGGTGTCCTCGCTACCTGGGCCAGGTCCTGGTCACCAAAAAGATTGCTGGTCCCTGGGTCACCAGCAAACGGGACCCTGGAATCCCAACGCCAAGGGAAATCCAGCATCCCCCCCCCCCCCCGAAAAACACCCAAGGCCTTTTTGCTAGGACGGTCGATCGCGCAGGACTCGGCGGCCATGACGAGACAATATTGGTTTACGAGGACTTTATTGTCTTAATCCTGCTCGTTGCCGTACTCGGCCATTCAGCCATGCTGTTTTATGGACGATTACAGGGTGCGGGTTGTACCAACGCTTTTTCTTTCTGTACTTTGGCTGTTCAACCCCGTGACCCAGGATGCATTGTCGCCGGGACAAACCAGATTCGGTTTTAGGCCATTTTTTTTTTTGCACCGACAGGATTCTACGAGTTACTAGACTGAGGATTCTCGTGCAAAATAAACATTTTTCAACTTGATTGCGTGCGAGTTTGGTCGAGTGGTATTTATTGTTTCAGTAATTTCAACCGATTCCACACGTGTGGCGACTCTGGTTAAAAATTGCTGTACACTATCAAAACATTTTTCGCATTTTTAAATTTATTTGTATTCAATAAATGATTAAATATTTAAATATTGTATGCCATTTCACATAAAATGGATGTATTGTAGGTCGAAAGAAATGCTCGGTTTCCGAGTTAAAACAATTCCAAGCGCAAAGTTCTTAAATTTTTGTAATGTCTTTGCAGTGTTACGTCGCACTTCCCCATTATTACCATAAGTGCATAAAATCAGTCCAGCTATCATCCGATTTGCTATGACTCTGTGTGTTTGTTTGTAACTGCTACAGGGTGGAAAGAGGTTCATCGATGCCGAGGGAGTCGTTACGATCGTGAAGCACGAATGAAAAGAAATGTTCGGTCATTTCCCACAAAAAAAAACTTCTACAACTTCAACTATTATCAAATAAAATACGTAAAACCGTTCGACTATCAACGGCCCATTTAACTGATTAAAGACTACGGGAGTTTCTCGAGTCACGCAAAACGTGCAAACAAAGAAAAACGCCTCGGACGCATTCTCCGGACAAAGTATGCAAAATCATGGATCGCAATCATCGTCCAGCACTTTCCAGGATTAGCCAGCGGGTAGGTACGCTCGGAAAAATCGAAAATCGCGACGTCGACGAGGGTCGTTCATCGAAAGATGTCCTCGGCGACGAGGCGGGGCCGTCGAGCGATCGTTAGAGAGTACTGGGTCCACGGGTACATACGATCGTATCGGCGGCTAATGGACGTACAATTAACGTGCCGCGCATCTGCGATTGGATCTCCGTCAAACGGCGATAAATTAAGTTAATTAGCTCGTTACACGTATCACCCGGTGGCTCTGGGAACGGTTTGACGAATGTGACGCTCGTTAATCGTCCGCTGACTCGCCTCGCCTCGCTCGCTCGATTTCCTTCGGCCGAGAGAGCCTGGCTTTCGTCATCCAACATCCTCGACTTCTTCAAGGCTGGACACTCCGCCATTCAGTCCTCGGAGAAACGCTCTTTCCAGCTCGATGGACTTTCCTCCGGACGGAATACGCTCGTGTGCCTCGTGAATGAAACGTTTTTTTCCCGCCCCGTCACCGATCGCTGGTTTTGCGATCCACGCCGGTGGACAGTTATCTTTTTTTCGGGACTCTCGATTGAGATATTCTTGTCGCCGTTTGTTTCGGTAATCGGCCCCGCAATTTTTTCTTCGACTGCGCACAGTCCTTTCCGAGCGTATTCCAAAATGTGTGTCCGAGAGAACACCGTGGTCTCTTTATTATGCATTTTTCTGGACTCCTTTTATTGTCAAAAGTGTACCAGAGAATGACTAGACTGTGGATATTAATATAAACAGAATTTGCCAGGTACAATTTGTGAATGCTGAGATTAAGATCAAGTTGCAGTTAAATTTGACCGTGACGCAGCTGCTGCGTCATCGGTGGCTAAAACAGTGAAACAAAGGTGTTGTAATTGGTCTATGAATGTCACGTGTCGTCGTTTCGACGAAACCAGGCGACTGTGATTTACGATACAGGCAATTCTTCGGTCCGTGGTTCGTCGGGAGTAAAAAGAAAAAAAAAAAATGATGTGTAACTTTCTTATCAGTTTGATTATTCGATAATCTCTGGTCTAGATCTGAAAGTTAATCCTCGCCCTCGTGGTATTGAGTGAAACGAATTTGGCCAAGCTCCAGGAGACCCGAGCTATCGCGATGTAAAGAACTGTATGTTCAATTATTTCGCACGTGAAAGAATTCCCGTAATGATACAAACTTTTACAATTACAGCGAAATTACTGGTTCGAACGGTTTTTTCCGTAACCGTGTGTAGATAGAAAAAAAAAAGAAGAAAGAAATTCAAACGTGATGGGGCAATTTATTCAGGATTCCAATATTAGAGCGGCCGGAACTTTTGTTCGAACGAAACACTGACAGTGACGCTCTCGACACGAGGGAGCGTTTACAATGGACCTACTATACACGATCGATAAATGCTACGAGTATACACCCCATTAATATTTCGTTTCATCTGCTCCTGAGAGTAATGTGGACAATAGTTGCGCATAAGGCACCGGCTAATGGCCGACGGTGTAAATAAATTTCCGAGATGCATCGCCCCTCCAACAATTTGTCCCGATATACAATAATAAGTATATGTTTGCACTAATTTTTATGTTAGGATGTGCAGCCTTGAGAAATAAATTTATCAGCAACTTAATTCTTTTCACTTCTTTCCTGAATTAAGAAGACTGTATCCCATGATTTTTATTATTTTTAAAAGAACTTGTATGTCCATTTTTAGAATACAAACTAAACACAGTCTATTTCCGGCACAAGAAATTTTCTAGTTGACAACAAAAAGTTTTCCTCGTTCTGCAAAAATGGAAAATTCCATCAAGGTTCACAGTCTGATCAATTCTAAATGGAACACAAATTTTCAGCATTTATCTTTAATTTCTTGAAATTCGGCGCTACATTTTATTAAATGTTTAAGAGAAATGGCAGAATTAAAGATTAGCCCTCACACGTACCTCAAGATGAAAATGAATCCATTCTCTTTATCTTTTAGGTACAGTAAATCGTTTAATTTGTTTCTTGCGTTGTAATACACATTTCTTTAGAACCTGCCATTATAAATAAAGCACACCTTATTGATTTAAACCGTCCAGCAAAAAGAGCTAAAATGATATCCTTCGATCTATCGTACAACCGTTTCCAAACCCTATAAAAAGACTGACCATCAAGATTAAAATAATAGGTTATCGAAACCCCTCAATAATAGCTATTAGTTCGCGAATAACGCATCAGAGCGTAATCCACTTGCAAAATGGTTGAAGCTGACGAAGACAGTCGACGACGGAACACAGCAGCGAGTAGAACGAGTCTGGCAGTCTATTATACTAGTTGCTGGGTTCTATGGCGGGCTGTGTAGCTCGAGCACATCCTATTTGATTAACGGGCGCGAGAAAAATAAGAAAGAAAAAAAAGAAGAAAGAAATAAGAATGGCTCGGGCTCGGGAAATGGTACGACCTTACGCGCGGCCCGCTTAATGGTTAATAATTATCCGGCGCAGGCTGGGGAGCACGTAACGATGTTTATCTTCAGACCCATTCCGCTTCGAACTTCTATTACTAAATAAAAGATCCTTTCACCTCGATAACGCGGGTAACTCGTCGCGAACTCTCCGAGCTGCGCGCCGCGCCGCGCCGAGCCGAGCCGAGCCGGCTCGCGACTCGTTGCTCTGCCTCGGAAATTATCGAGCGTGTCCGTAAAATCCTACGATTGCCCGTCGTTAATGAGTAATTAGCGCTCGAGCGGCAATTAGCGCGACTCCCGGGGATGCAGCTGAGAGTTGAGTGGAGGGGAGGGGAGGAGGAGAGCAGTCGAAAAATATTCCGAAAAATAGATGGTCGAAGGCCGAGAGAGTCTGCAACCGACGAGAACGAACGAGAGCGAAAAAGTTCGAGAGAGAAAGAGAGAGAGAGAGAGAGAGAGAGAGAGAGAAAAACGGTTGTGTGCTTCGTCGTAATTAGTCGGAATCGACGGATTAAAAAAAAAGAAGAAACAAAAGGAGAACGAGATGAAAGGGAAGCGGGGGGCGGAAGAACAAGAGAGCAGAGCGCGCGTTCTTGTTTATACGGCCGAGAACTCGGGTCTTGGCTAGCTGGAGCGCGCGCGAGCGCGGCCCAGCAACATCGGCCGAAATTTTAATTAATCCGGAGAGCTTATTAGTTCGAGTGCCGACAAGGACGGCCGGGATCGAGGAGGGGCTCAGAACAATTTCCAAGTTGAGCGAGGCGAGGGGGATGAAAACGCACGGGCCGAGAGGGGGTGGCGACTACTGCGTTTTCCACGGAACAACGGGCCGGAGGAAGAGCTTTCTCTCTCTCTCTCTCTCTCTCTCTCTCTCTCTCTCTCTCTCTCTCTCTCTCTCTCTCTTTTCCTCTACGGGCCGGGTGAAAAAAGGCCTGCTGCCACGCTGGAAAAGCGACGCGATACGAAACAGACAAGCCCGATAAGCCTCGTGTTTCCATTGCCCGCCAACTTTCGAGCACCTTGCCGAGTTCTTCACCGGATAACCTTCCTGCGCAGCGGTCATGCGTGAGCCTCCAACAGTCTTTCGAATTACTACCCCTGGGAATGTATATTCGATCGAAATCGCCGGTGGAATTGTTCAGGGAACTGTTCGTGCGTTCGTTGGAAACACCAAGTACAGTCTTTTCTCGATAAAAGTCGCAGAACTATCCCCACTATCGAGGGGTATAGCCAGGGTTAGAAGCCACGAAGCTCGAGAGGACTCGAACTCCGAGGAGTATAAATATAATACAGGTCGAGTACGACGTTCACGTGGATCAAAGAATAATAGTATATCCTGGATGATATGTGTCACTGACAAGACCCGTGTTGGTGACATATATCGAGAAAACACAGAGAAAATTTGAAAACCGAATTTCCTGTTTTCGATGAATTGTTCGATTTTCTTCGTGGCTATAATGATCAGGGCTTCTTTGTGCTTAACAATTTCACGGAAAGGGAAACCAGATTTATATTTCTTTATATTTATAAAGACTAGAATTGTATTTCGTCCTGAAAGAAAAGTATAACATTCGAGTTTGAAGCGTTCATCGCGAGTCTGACTTGTCGTTATACTACAAGGGGCAAAATTGTTAGAGTTTCGTGAAAAAAAAGATCGTACGGTAATAAATGTGGGTTAATTTTAAAGCTTGAAGGTTCTACTTTAATCCTGCATCGTTCATTGTATTCTAACAAATAAGTCGCTTTTATTGTAAACTGTTCATGCATGATAGAGAATTGAAGCATTTTTGCTCGAACGTGGCACTAAATTGGATCGTTTCTAAGAGCACAGTAAAATTTTTTCCCGGACTGAGTCTGCCATAGATTCGACGATCGATGTTTGCC
This sequence comes from Halictus rubicundus, assembly GCF_050948215.1. Taxonomy (NCBI): domain Eukaryota; kingdom Metazoa; phylum Arthropoda; class Insecta; order Hymenoptera; family Halictidae; genus Halictus; species Halictus rubicundus. The sequence goes on along the minus strand of NC_135152.1, from coordinate 11,745,164 downwards.
CTCTATAAAAACTCCTTAAAAATTAATTTGCGATTTTTTTTACCTATTTTATGGAACAAAAAATAGTCTAAAACTCGCATAAGCGCTACTGTTTGCGTTTTTCTACTGTAGAATTTGTTTTATTCTCGCGAAATGAGGTTGGCTTAAAACTGCATAAAATTTTATCAGACTTTTGTTTTATTGTTTTCCGATCGCTTTTACGAGCTATAAACGCATAAAAATCGGCAGTCCAATAACAATAAAACGTCTTTATTACACCGTTGGAAAGAAATATGCATGTTCGTGAAACAGGTATGCTCTTTCAAACTGGAATGACAAATAGTAAACAGAGGGATGCAATCCAAACTAGTAATTAAAGATAAAAAGCTTCCGTATTGTTTCTAAACCTTCTAAATTTTTTAAGTAATATCGTAGGTACTTTCAGTAGCAGAATAGTATAAAAGCTTTTCAAGCGTACTTCTGTTTCTCTAATATGAATCAATAACCTAAACAATTATAGTCTAGCCTTATTTTATTCATCAACCCACACAACAACAAGTCAGGCTCCCAATGCAAGTTTCAAACAGAAGATATTAAAAATGCCTTCCTTCTGTCATTCATTTCCTTTAAATGAAAATGAGATTTTCTGTTGTCAATATTGAAGGGTTTCTGTAAATGTAAACAATAGATATAAAGTTTCTTTCTCTACTGGGAAATTGTTAGGAACAAAAGAGTTCTAATTTGTTACCGTAGCTGCGAAGAAAGTAGTACAGAAAGGGGTTAATAATCCTCGCAGAATCTTTCAGTGCAACAGACTGCAACCTGCCGGCAACACTGTCGCCTCGCGAACCGACAAATCGCAGCAATTAATTCCACTGCAGTTCCGAATGACGCTATCATCGTTCGAGATTCCGACCCCTGTGCAACGTCCCCCGAACCTTGTCCCCCCTCTGCCAAATTTTCCACGGGCCTTTGAATGACATTTCAATCCAGGATTGAATATCGCAGCTGCCATTGCTAATGCTCTATTATTTCCTGTTTCGCAAGCGAACGGCTACAGGATGCGCGAATGCACCCTCGGCGTTGCACGCGTACCGGGGCTCCATTCCTCATCCTCCTCTCGCCACGGAACCTCATCCCACCTAGCACTCTCAATTTCCTCGACTTCCTTTGTCCCTTTTTCTTGTTGCTTTACCTTTTACCGTTGCCTCTTCGCCTCTATTTACTGTCCCTTTCATTCCTCCGCGATTTAACTACTCGAGATCTGAAGGAAACCGTCGATACTCGAGGATTGGGGTGAGGCGACCACCCTTGCAACAATTTTTACCGTCGAGCTTTATTTCTCGCACGCGGAACAATCGCGCTCCTACCACCGGAACGGAAAGCTGTCATTTATCTCCATTTCTCTAAAAACCGACGGCTCGACAACAAATATTTTGCCGCCCGCCGAGCCTTGAATCCCCTTCAACAATTTTTGCTATTACAATTTTCCACGTGGAGGCACAGAAACTTTCGCATTTCCCAAGAAAAAAGGAAATTAAATTATCATTCTCTTCGCGGTTCTATTGACGATACTCGCAAATTTACAACGCGTAAAAATACTCGGAAATTTCTAGACCACAAATTTTTATCAAATACACGGTTTCCCTTTGTTCAATTAAATTTGATTTGTACTGTCCACCAAACAAAAATTTTAGATTAAATTACACTTGCCACGATCGCAAGATATTCTACATGAATCGCAATAAACTGAAATGAAATATAGCAATGTTTCCAAATTCGTCTAGTAAAAATATTGTTTTGCGTCCTACTCATCATAATTCCGTAACATTCGCTGTCCACATATTTCGAGTTCAGGCGCAGCAACAAAGCGAAAAGGCACCGCAGCAAACCGTTTTGCCATCTCTGTTTATCTGCTTCTCCGCGATCGTGTACAGAACCGCGAAAGTTGAAGCTTCCGGGCCGCCCCGGCGGTTTTTCCTTTTATTGGACGAGCGCTCATTGTTCACGAAACGAGAGTGATCAATTATTTTTGAGCAGCGGTGTATATTGATTAACAAGTACACAGAACCGTTTCAATCTTTTCCCGGGCTCCGGATTTTTAATTACCTTCGCGGAAGAGGTAAAGTGGCGGTCGCAATTATGCAATTAGTGTGTTCCCTCGCCCTCGCCCTCTCCCTCTCCCTCTCTAAATCGCGTTTTGTCGACCTCGTTATAGGCGCATCAATATATTCTCCCCCAACCGCACGGTGTTCCCGGGTTCGAGAGTTTCGATTCTTTCACCGTTATTGCCACGAGCACGGTCAGATATTGGCCGAAATTCGAGCCGCTGATTCTCACTCCGTGTACGTGACTCGAATTGCCGAAGTTTGAATATTTATGGCGCGTAAATATGTACTCGTAGGTGTCGCTTGTCGATGACGAATACTTGCCGCGTGTTTCGGGAAACGATTTTCTTGCGGCCACTCGCGAACTACTTGGTGTCTGTCGAGCAACTTTTATCCCCTGCAGAAATACTTAAAATTGATACTAAACTTCCGACTGGAGACGACGAGTTAATTCGTCGTTTTGGATCGCTACTCATTTCCATTGTTACTCAATGGAGAACTCTTTCACTTTATTCTTTCTTTACTCGATATATGTCCCAAATATTTAGCAGATAAAAGTTCCAGTACTATCCCCATTGCCGCGGGGTACAGAGATTAGTATCTTCTAACCGATATATGTCCCTGGATAGGCCCGTGTTGTGGACATATATCGAGTACACACTGTAGTCATATTAATTGTGGCGGGACTTTTGTTACCTCAATTTTACTTGGCTTTCGTTACGTCTTCGTAAGTACTTAGACTGCGGATCTTTATGCAAAATAAGAAATATTTGCATAGATTGCGAGACACAGGAGCGAAATAAAAATTTCTTTCTTCCATTAATTATTTGTTAAGCTAAAACCAACAGTTGGCCTTAAATCATTTTAATGTGTCCACTGCTTTAAACAGTGGTTACCGATTTTTGTCATAAATGCATAAAATCCGCCGTCTAGTAGTCGTATAAATAATACAATGGTGAGAATTTTTCGGTGAAAGTTCGAGTTCTTGCACATCGGTATATCTAGAGTGCACATTTGTGTACAAAGTAAAAATTGTCTGCATTTATTTGTCCGGGACTTGCACCTTATCTGCTCTTCCACAATCATTGTAGTTGGAGATATATGTTTTCATGAGAAATTTCCGAGTGAACTAGTGAAGTGCGTATTCTAATAAAAATTGTACAATTAGAAAGCTGAGGCGGAAGAACGTAGCAACGTGCAGAAGAAGTTAGAACAGACTGGAGTTCTTACAGTGGTTCGGGCGGCTGCAAACGCGTCCGGAAATCAACGAGCACGCATTTTCGCGAGCACGCAAATGGCGGGGACACGCATGTGCGAAACCGCAGCGACGTAAGCTGAGAACCGCCAAATGTCGGAAGCCACGAGCGATCGAGGAGCAACGTCATGCCGGATTGCATCTGCTGAAAGGAGCTCTTTTCGTTATTCCCGCGGAGGCAGATGTAAAACGGGTGGTACAGGACGAAGGGGAGGGGGGTGAGGGGTTGAGACACTCCGGACGAGGGAGAACATCCCCCGGCACAATCGGAGAAAGAGAGATAGTCGCGGAATTGTATTAGAGAAGGAGGGGACAGGGGGAGAGAGGCAGAGAGAGAAAGAGAGACTGAAGGAATGAAAAGGGGGTGAAAGGGGACCTGGAAAAAGAGAAACAGTGGTTAGAAGGGGTGGCCGCGGGCGACAGGGGGGCGAAGGGAGGGGGAGGAAGTGCTCACTCTTTAAGGACTTCGGTCCTTTGTCGTCGCTGAGCAAATTAATTCGATGAAGGCACGTTAAGGATCCTGTTCCCTCCGTCATCCTGGGACACGGCGAGGGTAACAGCGAAAGAGGACCTTTTTGCCCGGAAAGGGCGGGGAAGGGGGGAGGGGGAGATCACGTGAATCCACTCGAGCATCGTTAGAGGGATTTACAATTAGCGTGTCATCGGGCCGGGGATGCAATTAGCGCGAACGCGGGTTTATTAGACGCGGGACGTGTTAGTTTCGCTTGTCATCGGACTCCCCCGGCCGAGATCATCTGGGAGATGTTCGATGACGGGGCGATGATGCAGGGGACAGGGTGCTCCGATCCTGCACGATTTATGCCTTTTATTTCACTTTTTTCTGACAATCGATGGCGTAACAGTTAGCGTGATGCCCCCAACATGAGATTTGTAGAGGTTTGTCCATTTATGTTTGATATGTTGGCATAGGTGATAGATCTAAGAATGTATGAATATCATTGACAGAGAAATCCTTCTGTATAACTTCACACATTATAAATTACAATAAAGACATTTGATTTTGCATTTTCCTCGAATAATAGCCGTTGTAATATTTAAAATGGCTGTCCACCCTGTTACTTACTTCAGACTCTTTGCTAATGCGTTGCAGTAGTGGATGGATAATTATCGTAACAATTGATGCGTCTAGAGGCTCCTCCTCGAAAAGAAAGTTAGTAAATCTACTACATTAAATAATTTTATTGACTCAATGGAGCAAGACGACTAAATAGACATGTTATTCCTCCAGTATTATTTAAGAAAATCGAATTTAAAGTACTCACCGAATACAACTTAGCACCATCAAGACCGATGACGCAACGGTGGCGTCATTGACTAAAACCAGCACTATCTCTCACTCCTCGGTTTGAAACGAAGGAAATCATTTTAGTAGTGAGTTCAGCTATAAAACGAGATCTCCGAAACACCGTATAACGATCTCTAGAGCACTGTAAACCACTGTACAACTTCTGGAAACATGTTGTCGGCCATTGGGGACAGTCTTTCAAAAATCCGCTGGTCTCGGACGTGTTAAATAATAAATCAAGTCCAGAAATTTCTCCGAGCAGCGTTGACTGGATTAATATACAAACATATATGCGTGTGTTCCAATTAATGGCGAAGAGCAAAGTTTCCCCAGGAACCGTCTCCTGTAAACAATGTAGCACAAACAGAGGGAACCACGTTTAATACCGAAGTCGTATCTTATTCTCTCTGGCTGTTAAAATGTCCCGTTGGATCTGATGCATATTATCTCGGGCTCCGGGGACTCAATACCCAAGTCCCTGAACTTATACGACATGATTGAGACTCTTGAGATATCCCCGAGATCTCAGATATTCTCGTATATGGAGCCCACGGAAAACACGTTTATGGTCGTTGAACATCAGTACCGCATTCCATAAGATCAGGTTCAGTAGTATTCACTTTCATGAGTCCTCGCAACTCCTCAATCGTTGATACTAGTTTCCATGCGACTTAAATATCCCGCGTTTACTGTTATGACTGCTTACCCGCACGCATCGAAGCTGGCGAGCTCTAATAAGATTATACTAAATTATCGGGGTCATTATCGTCCGACTCTATGGATAGTCAACCTAGCCTCAATGTCTACTAGTGATTAGCACTAGGTATTAGCCGGTGCTCGCTATCAATCGTTAATGGGAATTAAGGAGTTCCAGAGCTATTCTTGCAAATACATACAAATACGTACCGAGTGGTCATTTATTCATCAAGGTCGCACTTTGCAAGCTGTAAATAGGCAGTGCTGAGTTCTTTGATGCAGGGTCGTTGCTGTAGAAGTGTATGTGGTTTTGTGGTACTACAGATTAGATAACACCAGCTTCCACATGATTCATATTTTCGATATTTATTCATTTTCGAGTCCAGCTCTGCTCTAGGCATTGGTATCGGATTTCGTTTATGACTCACAGCTATTGCTATCGAGTTTTACAAGTCCCCGTGAGTACTCCAAATGTTAATAATAGCTCTCAATCTCCAACATTCGTATTTTCGAGTTCCTAGACATTGAATATCGAATTTTACAACCTCCAGGTACTCAATACCAATTTTTACGATTCAAAGCCTCTGTTGTCGACTTTCCTGAATCTTCCAGTGTTGTGGAGGACTCAGGTATCGAAGAACGACGTGGCCAGTCCAGAGTAGGACCACGAAAGATCAGCACAGCACGATTATTGTCGCTCGTCAACAGTTCAGGGTAATCGCAATCGAATTTCACGAGTCCCAGACGACCGGCGCGGCATCGAGCTCCGTACGACTCCGTACCGATCCGCACGAGTCCATCGTCGTCATCGTCACGCTTCGTGGTATCGATCAAGCCACGAGACTCACATCGTTCCCACTGAATCACACTAATCCCGCGGCGCTCTTACACGGTCCACGGCTCTCGAATCATTAGCGGCGCGTCCTCCCCCGCGCCGCCGCGCCGCGCCGCGCCGACCCGACAATTAAAACTCGATTGCTCGCGTAAAGTTTATATATTTTCTTCGGCTGAAATTTAATTAAACTTCTCGCCGCGACCTGAATTCAGTTAATTCAAGCCTCACTTTAATTAATTTCGCGAACAAAAACACGCCCGGTTCGCCGGCCGGTTCGAAAATTGAAGAACCGATTCGCGAAACGAATTGAATCCTAACCCTGAAATGACCTGCTCTCTCCTCGGATCATGAAGTGCTTGGAAAGTTAGCGGGATCCTCCCGAACGTCTTGTTAAAATACTACTAAAATGTTTTCGGGTGTACATTGGGTTGTAACTTCCGTTTCAGTGTGTCCATTTTACTCGGAAGTAAATGCAGTAGGAATTGTAGTTTAATCGATTGTACAATACAGTCAGCATTATTTGCAAAGATTTAAAAAGTAATAATGCTAAATCCTCTTATTATAGTTTGTTCCATGAAAAAGAAATTGTTCGAGCCAGAAGTTTCAGGCTACTTGCATCTAAAAATGTTCAAAAGAAGAAGGAATGTTATACAGTGATTTCTCTATATATGTCGCCAAGGCCTGGATGATAAACGTCGCGGAATTATCCCCACTACCGCCATATACCCCGTGAGGGGCCACGAAGCACGAGTGGCCCCGGACGCCGAGGAGTGTAAACATAGCTCGGGTATGTCTCCTGTACGATACACGACGCTGGCAAGACCCGTGTTCTTGAGATATATCGAGAATTCTCTGTATTTGCAATCATTCGGCAATGTTGCGAAAACCAGCGTCCAGAAAACGTTGCCACAGGAGTCCGTTACAGGGTTAATCGGTGCCGGCCGAGTCGCACCGATCTTTTTACGTCTTTCTGTCTTTTTTCCGTTCTTTCAACCCCTGCGGCACGCGATATCGACACGAAAACTTGGTCCGAGCCCGACGCCGTTCGAAAATAATCCGATACAACATCGCCCGGAGGGGAACATCCGTTACTATCGTCCCCTTTACTTTCACCTCGCGATTCACGAAACCGAAACCGAATAATCTGAATTCACTGGGTCGGCTGAGGGATGAAGCGAAAGAAAAAGAGCGATCGAGGGGTTGGTCGCGTGGGCTGCGGCAAAGAAATTAAATTGGGTCTGGTCCACGGAACCGGGCCGTGATAAATCTGAAAAAATATGTGTTTGACAGATATTGGCCGTCTTACCCCCTCCCTACAATAAACCACAAATTCCCTCTCTTTCTCTTTCTCCACCCCCATTCGTCTCTATCCGCTTTCCCGAGCCAGTTCTCTTTGTAAAATTGCCATACCTTTGGGTAACAGCTGTCACAGCCGCCCTCAGCATCTGATAAACTGATAGAAGCGGCACATGCCTGTGTCAAGGGGTGCGGAATGCACGCACACCCCCGCCGAGTTTCGGAGGAGGGGGTGAAATGACGTGACCCGAGGTTCTTCAAGATCCTCCACGCTTCCGTTTCGCGCGCGGTGTTTGTACGCGCTCAGCGACGTTTTTGATGTTTCGTTTTACGACTGTTTTGGTTTACTGTCGGATTTTCCCCGGCCGTCGCGCCCGACACCATTGCGATTGTAAATGGCACTGTTTCTGCGAACGAACTCGGACCAGGTTTATGGCCGGCGGTGCCCGCTCTCGAACCTTTTGTCACGGGATTCGCAGGAATTGTTCGACCCTGCGGCCGACTCCGAGCTCTCGTTGCAAGTCAATTTTCTCGAATTTGTTCTGGCCCTTTGTTCTCCGCTTCTTGAACGCGAGCGTGAACCATCCCTCCGGAGTGCGTTAAAGCAATCTCGGAGTGATTCGGATCGCGGAATATTCGAGAAGATCTTAAAGCATCAAATTATTCTTCGTAAACCCTTGTTTTCTTAGACGAAGCTTTACGGAACATCCTCGGACAATGTTTCCCTTTCTTCCTCCATCAAATGGCGTTTTATTCGTGAGCTTGTATTTGATAGAAACGTTGTTCGTTCGTTAAATGATGTTTTATTCACGGGTTTATATTTTGCAGCTGGTCTTTCGGAAAAATTAGGATTGGAACATTTGAATCTCGCAACACTAGATGGTTCACCTAGATTTTAAATTAGATTTACAAGATAAAATGGAGGTCTTTATTCATAGGTTTATTCGATAACATGACAAGTTACCTAAAAAATGGCGAAAAGTAGTGGAACAGAGGAAATGTGTTATTGAATAAATCTGTGACTCAATATCTTAATTTGAAAGCACCGCGAACTTTCGTTGCAACTTTAGTGCAAGGGGTGAAAGAATGTCGACAAAAATTAAATCGACCCAAAAACTGCTAAAAACTCACCGGAACCCTTTTTCAAGTATATTTGTCACTCAGATGACCACATCATTCCGCCCAGCTAATTAGCGAGGCCGCGATCAGTCCCGAGGGTCGCGACTGATTAGAAAGCATAATTCTGCCGTGTAGCGACACACCGGTTTTTGCAAATTCCGCCGGGATCCACCGGGTGTAGCCAATTTTGCCGGCGCGCCCGTAAAGTAATGATTTCAATTTCGCGAGATCGCTGCCTGCGCCAGCTACGAAGGGTTTACCCCCTCACCCACGCGTCTTCCCGTACCCCCCGCCATTCGACCCTTTCTCTCTGCCCGGCCGTGGCCGTTCGAGGATTTGGATTAAGCGACTAAGGAAATTCAATATCAGTGGCTGAGATGGGCACATAAAATTACTGACTGCCACTTCGCCTTAATTTGCGCAGTAAAGTTCCCCGCCCCGTCGTCGAATCCCCTTCGCGCGTCACCGCCCCCTCTCTCCCAAACTCACCCCCCTTTACCCACCCTTGGTCGAGCGTTTCCGTGTAAAACTAAGGGATTATGATTCGGTTATTGGCTCCGGAGCCATTTCGCTGCGTAATTCGACGAAATTTCCTGGGCCGACCACCCCCTTAATGAAATACGAGGCCACCCTTTCACCCCTCCGGGGGTGTCGTTCGAACTACTCGCGAGGAACAAGCCTAATTTTAAACCTCTGCAAGAAAAACCCCCTTACTCGAGGATCTAGGCGCCCGAGAATCTACGACCTAGCTGGGGAATCGATTTGCTTTAAAAAGAAAATCGTCCTTTAAGCTTTTCGTGTCTAGGAGCAAGATATTTTTAGGAGAAGGATTTATTATCTGTTCCGAATTCTTGAAAAAAATTGAAATGTTCTCCATTTTGGTTCGTAAAATATCTTACAGATTGACACTTGCAATACTATTCATCCGGGGGTGTGACACAGTGATTACGTAGCTAATTTCCTTTTTACAATAGCAGTTGAACGAAGAGAAGCACGTTACTGAAAGTTGTGTTAATAAAGGGATAAGGGATTCATCGATTCGAGAATATTAATTCGAGCAAAATCCCGGGACTTAGATTGCGCTGCCCTAACCGAGGGAGAGAAGGACATAAAATCAGCGTTCAATGTGCACGCTCTCTCTCTCTCTCTCTCTCTCTCTCTCTCTCTCTCTCTCTCTCTCTCTCGTGCCTAGCATGGTAGATCTCATCAGTCGTAACAGATAGAGGAAAACTTTTTATACGCAGACAGTATTATTTTGAAAGATTTATGGCGGCGCGGAAAGAAAAATTTAATAAGATTTAAAGAGATATAAAAGTACATAAAACCTCGGGGGGTGGCTTCATCCCTCTTCGAGCGAATTCCCGGTCTGAAAACGGAGAACAATTTGTTTTCGAAACTTATTCCACTGTGCTCTGCATTATCGTGAAGTTTTATTAAAAACAGATTAACCAACTTCGCTGGAATATTAAGTGGACGCGAGAAAGAATTCGATTATAATATTTATTCAGGACACTAATATTTACTTTTTTTTTCTGCTTCCACTCTTTCACCGGAGGACAGGAAGTTTCTCGCGGCTAGTTAGGTTAAAGATGTTACAGCTAGATTGCGCTGTTATAGGAATCGCAGTTCTAGAGTACGCCGTAAAATAGAAAAGTTAACGAACTTTGATGTTCGCTCTAGTCTCGAGATGATCAAAGCCTTCGACAGTAAATTTCGGTCTACATCCTGTTCCCGTAAATTCGTTCGAATGCGTCCACATTCCTAGCATAATTGAATCCAACGTCCGACTTGGCAGCTATGTAAAACTGTTTACACAGAAATATTCGTGCTCGTTACATAACGAGGCAGAAATGAATGGCGCAGTCGAGCTGCGGATGCTACACGTGTTTGTGAACTCTGGGAATACACTATTCTTCCATTATCAACTCCCATTCGCTGGCAAATAAGAGGAGTGTTTCGTTGCGAAAGAAATTAACGTCCAACATTGTTTCCTATATTTAAAGATGAACAAGCTGGGGTTAATAAACAAGTGTCAGAGCTGCACGATTTTGAAGAATTAAATTTTATATACAGTGGTTCCCGAAAGTACACTGTTTTGCAATTCCCGAAAAACTGCTTTCATGCGGTACAATTTTAGAAAAAATGATCGCAGAAGGACGAACCTGAACTCATTTTAAACAAGCTCTATTTTCACAAGCTATGTTTTATTTCTGTTGTTCAGATGCTTTGGCTCGGCGTATCTGATGGAAAATTTTCTGAAGCAATTAAAAGACGTCGATTACAAATCTGTTCCCCTTGTATTGATTTTTATAAGAAATTGAAAAATAAATGGAGAAAAATCTGTCTCTCGACAAATACTCCGAAAATCGTTTATTTCGAAGACAATCGACCGGAAGCGACGGGAATGAATGAATTAGAAGAACGCAGGGGTTGAACACTGTGCGACGAACGCTTCGGTGGTTGAAGTGCTTAAAATAGGGGCAGGTTCAACAGGTTTACGAGCCCGGAAGACCGGGATCGCCGTCAAACAGCGGGAGAACGCTCGAATTCGACTTTCTTCGCGGACAATGGCTGGGAAAAACGATTTCCGTTGAATGGGTCATTATCTGCATCGGCCGAGGAAACGGGCAGAAGGTGACAGGAGTATCGAAACGTTGTCGCGGAGAACGGAGAAACCGCAGCGCGTGAAACGCGATTCCATCGGCGCGGCGCGGCGGGCCAAGCAGCCCGACATTTCGATAATCAGCGGCCACGTGTTGCGCCGCGTTGACTTGCCATAATTACTTCGGCCGAGCCGTTACCGTTCGCCACGGCCGATACACACACACGGGGAACACACCGTTGCCGCGGAACAATAATTTATCGCGAGCCGATGCACGTTCCCGCGGCGCCTCTCCGCTCCATTCCGCTCCATTCCGCTCGCAAAATTATCCCGCCGCGCCAACGGCGCTGGGAACCTCGTGAAAGCGGAGACTGTATGTTACAGCCGATCCTCGGGACTCGTCGTCGTCGTGGTCGGGAAAGGCAACACGCACGAGACAAGGGAACAAAGATTGCTAAAATATACGATACACGGATCGTCGATTCGAAAGGCCACGATGTTGCATTACCCAGTCTAATGAGTCCGCGGATTTTCTTTCCGGGGCAACGATTGCTATCGGAGAGCTACTATGATTTCTCCGAACAGTATGCTAACAACGCGTTATCTGCCGGCGAGTATTTCATAATTTTTTTAAGTCCACGGTTCACGACTGGAAGACTTTTCAACCTTTCCAGCCGAGGAATTATTGGGTCAGCGGAAGAGTTCGTGACCGATTCCTTGTTGCATTTTAATGCAAAGTAAGAAATTTTGCATTGGCCTAATATGATGTGTTACATCAGAAAAAATTAGCTTCCTTTTGGTGCAACACAATTTTTGGAAGCTCGGTAAAATTGGACAAGTCGGGAGACCACGTGAGAAATCTCCTAGTACCACTAATAGTTCTTTTTCCTAAATACAAAAGCTGAATCACCGATTCGCATGTCTCCATTGATTCTTCACGAAAAACCGTCAAAATCCCGAAGAAAAGACCCACTGATTGTGGGCACAATCATTTCTGAACTTTTCCTTCGGAAAAATTAGAAACTCTCACGCTCAACCACCGGATTCATAGAGACACGCTGGTCGGCCGCACTCGAAGAAAGCGCCCCGAGCAGCAACAAAAGAAAACTTTCGCCGCATCCGGCAAACGCGAAGCATTTTCGCAGAGGCATCGGCGGGGCGAATGTTCTCCCCGCGACCGGAAAAATGCGAAAACGTCTCGCGGCCTTAAAACCGCTGTTTTACCCTCCGCCAGTCCATAAATTGTCGAGTTAAAGTCGAAACTTCGGCCCCCGTGGAACGGGCACGGAACCTACAATTTTCATTTCGAGAAGGCAAATTGACGAGCTTGGAAGAACGGCCGGAAAGTTTCGAAAGAATGTTTCCGCACCGAACGGGTCATCGATGGAGCGAAATACTCTCGCGGGGGTTGCAAAGGGTGGGGGGCAAGGGGGAGAGGTAGAGAGAATAGAGGGGGCAGAGAGAGAGGGTCGTTTTACAGCGGTGTTTCGAGCGCCGCTGCGAAATCACCGTGCAATTTTCTTTCCGCGAGAGAATCCGCGACGGTAGAGGGTAGGGGGGCAGTTACGGATAGCGGAGGGATGGTAGGGGGAGGGGCAGCGCGCGCGTTCCCGTCGGCCACGTGATTGGTCGTAAACGCCAAAAATATGCGCCGATTGGCCGGCCGTCCGGCTAGCTTTATGGTAGCGCGCCGGTATGCCGGCCAGGTTTTATGGTTAATTTTTGCAATTTTGTAATTGCCTGGTGGCCCCGCGGGCAACTGCAACGCGTCCAACCCTCCTCCTCGTCCCCTTCGTCGTCCTCGTGCTCTCGTCCTCCTCTTACAGGTACTCCCTCTCTCGTTTCTCCCGCTCTAACGATTCAAAACGCGAAATATTTTGATATTTTTGTTTCAGCGGAATCAGTAAATTTACTAGATTGGAAAAAATATCGAAACCGGAGCTACCAGTGCACGGTGATATTGATATCGATTACGGATGTTTTGAGCTTTTTAACCCTTTGACTGCGGCCGGATTTAACCAAAACCTGTTTCAGATAGACGCATTAGCCGCGTGACTAAAAACTAAACTGCAATACTCGAACGCGGAAATGAAACTGTTGATTGATTAGCTCCTGCCCGGCGTGTGACTATTTTTTACAGCTTGGAACCGTTTAGCCGGGAAGCCAAATGATTTTTACTCGGAAAATACGTTTCTGGCACATTCGCCCAGTGATTTTTCAAAGCTTCTGTGTGCGTGACTCGCGGGTCATTGAATTACATTTGAGCTTAGTTTTTAGTCGCTCGCAGACTCGTGTCTCCAATACTGACCCGATCTCGGAACACTTTTGACGATGTCAAAAAGAGATTCTTTAAAAAACAGCGATTTTAAATTTTATCTTAAAAATTCTTCGCTAAGGAATAGATAATACCTCCAAGCTTGAGAATAAAAAAGATTGTTAATTTCAGACGTTTCAATTTTTGTCAGTAATGGCGACAGAGAAAGACCGTTTTAAAAACAGGAATTAATTCTCCCATTTTTTAATATTTCGTTGTGGAAAAAATGCAGGATAGAGTTAAGAGTTATGTTAATGTCACTATAAAGGAACGAAATTTTTCACGCATTAATTATCCTTGCGAAAATTTCCGAAAGGAGAACATTTCCAGCTAGTTACGGTGGTCAACGATTTTCCAGATTATTTTTTCAGGTGATTCGTTTTTTCTTCCGCGGGACTTTTCAACCAATTTTTCAATTGTATGGTGGCGGCGTTACGCGCCGTTTGTAGGCCGTACCCGTTGCCGATCGACGCGCGGGAAGCTCGAAGATTAGCGGCGGCCGATGGTTAAATAAATCGATTCACGCGGAAACGACATTTTTGGGAAGCGGTTTTACGGGGCTCGTAAAGCGACGTTATGCGTAATTCGAGCGCGTCGCCGAAATTGATCCAATTGAGGCCGGCCAATTCGGACCGGTCCAATTCCGACAGGCTGTATCGCAGATTTCTTATCGGCGAACTGTTTGAAAACGGAATTATTGCAAACCGACGGCGAGGGGGAGGAGGGGAGGGTTGTTCGCCGGGCTACCCGGAAGAGTGGGAGCGGGGGTTTATAATCCCCGGAATCGTACGGAATTGTCGTTGCTTCGACGGCATCGCTCGTTAAATTGATTGAACAGAACGGGGAGCACTCGCGCCATGATTAAAAGACGATGTTCGACGCGGAGTCGTGAATTGTAGTCTGCAGATTTTACGCGTTCCTAGTACACCGGATTACACGGAGCGCGCCCGATAAAATAGAAAATTCCCTGAATTTCCACGGAGCTCTGTAATAGATTTTTATTATGGTAATGCAACGTTCGGGAGACGAAATTAAATTTCTCCAGCGCGACCTTCGGTGAAACATTGTGATTGCTGCTCGGGCTCCGGGCACTCATAATGACGTTCATATAAATTCACTGCTAGCCGAATAAAAACTTATTGTTCGTAGCGTTTTCGGAATGGTGGTTCATTAGACTTTAATCGAATCAAGTCGGGCAACTTTGCGAGGACAAAAATGCATGGGACATTTTCAGCAGAGGAATTATTTAGAGGCGTGTGTCGTTCGTTGGACCGAGAACGTTTACGCGGTCACGGCGTTTGTATGAAAATTCAAGTCGACCATTAAACAGCTTCACGACATTCGACGGTCACGTGCAAGTTTCCTTACGGTTAGATTCTGATGGAACAACAAAATCGTAATCTTGTCTACAAACTTATCTACAAGAAAGACAATAAAGCACACGTATATACACTCCCGCTCATAAGTCTTAGTATAGATTATACTTAGTATAGATTAACTGTATTAACTACATAATATAGATATCCCCTCATATGTGCAATAATAATTACAACTTCAATAAAATAATTCATTAAAAATGATGATGTAGCCACCCCAACCACCAGATTTGAACCCCATAGAAAAATTATGGGATGAACTGAACAGACAGATACGAAACTTTTGCCCTACTTCGAAATCAGATTTATGGAATATTTTGGAACGAGAATGGAATGATGTAACAACAGAAAGTATGAAAAAATTGATCACGCGGATGCCAAGAATAGTGGAAACTGTAATAAAGAAACATAGCGGATTCTTACAGAAGTAAAAATATTTTTTTACTTCTTGCTAAGATTTTTTATATATAAGTGCAGCATAGACAATAAGGAAGTGAGCATCGACGATTGTTTCATTTTTACGGAGTCGAATACAAATATCATCACTGTCCCAAGATTTTTGAGCGAGAGCGTAAATCGCACGAGCATATTCGAAAAAAATCAATAACGCTGCATAACATTGACCAAACACCTGTTTTTATAGAACGAGCAGATGTCGTACTGAGCGAGTGTGTGCACGCAATAAATGAATGAAATCCGCAAGAAACAGGATAATGGCAGAGAAATGAAACGTCCGATCAATCGACGAGACGGTCACGTGAGCTGAGCCACGCAACAGTTATTACGCTTGACAAATAGAAACATAGCGGTGTCTTTTTTTCCCGCGGTGGAGCGCCGCTTTTTCCACGGCTAATCCGGGCCGCGCAGAATTTAGATCAATGCATTAATTCCCCGGTGACCCCATTGTGCGTGGTCCGCGCGCCCCACGAATCAACATGCGTCCTGGGCACGCGTTATCCCGTCGCATTCACCGGTCCTCCGGCATATTAACGTCAATACGTACGGGGGTGCACGCGTGCAATCGTGTATCGTTGCACCCGAGGACGCAAGGGCATCAGCTGCCGCGTTGTGCCACGAGGGCCCTTAATTATTCTATTAAACGGGCCGCGGACTTATTGTAGTGCGCGCTCGCGAATGCCGCGCACCTTCGTCCCCCACCCCTCCCTCAATCTCTCTCTCTCTCTCTCTCTCGCAATCTCTCTTAATCCCCGTGTCTCTATTTCTCTCTGTGTCCCTCCCTTCCTCTGTTTGCGCGTGTACATTTGCCGTGTGCGTGTGTTCACGCAGACACGGGTACACAGGCGGTTGACATAGATGGTGGGGGGGGGCTAAGTAAGGGCTGAATGGAACCATAAATTTATTGTACCGAGAAGGAGAGATTGGTCATGAGGGGAGCCACCGGGGAAAGCTGTTCCCCGCGATTGTATGCGAGTTGCGGTATTGTACGTTGGAACGGAAAGAAGCCGGATCAATCCGTTCGGATGCTCTTTTTTCCCCCGCTCCTCGAGACCAGCACCGGACAAGGATATTGATCAAATTCGACGGTGACCCGCGATTAACCTGCCCATCCCTTGCACCTTGTTTACTTCGCTCCTTTTTTGGAAAATCGCCTTTACCCTGCGGTCCCATCTTCGACCCTTTCGGGCCCCGAATTTGTATTTTCTCTGGAAGTGTTAGGCGAGTTTCTGGTAATTCGCGGCAAAAGTGAAAAATCTGAAATTATCAGAAAAAGAAATAATCGTCTACGATGGCTCCTTGCGTCCCACAGTTAATACAAACAAGTTTTATTTTGCATAAAAATGCGCGGACTCACGATGACCCAATTAAAGTGTTCAAGTAATGATCAGAAATCGCTGACCATGCGTCATTTTTCTAGTAACTTACGCGTACCGTTGCAATAAGAGAACGTATAAAACCGATTTTATTCGCAGATCGAAGATTCGATTAGTCGTGGTAAATCTAGCGCGGTAAAATGTCGAAATTTTTGTTGAGGCGCGCCCTCGTCCATGTGTTATGTTAACCAGCGTTTAATCCCTTTGGATGCGTCATTAAAATATGAAATGGGTTTCGCGTGATGATGTTATTCCAATAAAGATTCCACGGAGATTAGTGGCCGTCTAATGAATAGTGAGGAATACAGCGTTACTTTACGACTGAAAGATTGCCCACGGCTCTACGGATTAATATATGATTTATGTAACCGTGCATGGATTCGAGATAGAGAGGGGGGGTCTCTTTACGTTTATCCTGCAGCCTTAATTAGCTGGTCTCTCGTTAAGAAAACCAGGCGAATTAATAGTAATTCGATTTCTAAAGTTAATCGCGTTCGCTACCTATATTTTTCGTCTTAGGTTGTATCGTTTCCTCGACTTAACTATACGGTTGCATTTTTAATGAAAGAGTCGTGGATGTATGCGTATATATGTACGCCGGGGGGAGGATGTTCAATGCGAGACTGGTGATAGCTCTTTGAATATCAGCTTGTGAAGGAGAAATCCGCTGATGGTCTGGATAGTTAGAGTACTGTTATTGTAAAACGCCCTCATCGGGGTGGGCACCGGTCCAAAAGTTGGTTAAGAGTTTTCATGGTAAATACAGGGATCGAGGACACGTTCGTTTGCATCCCGAGCTACTAGACCGCGATAATACGGTTTGAATTCGGTTTATTGTCGCCAACTTGTGATCGGACAGAGTTGTTGTAAACATTCGTCAGGACAGGAAGTCGCTAATACCTTCCGTCATCCAGCGCATTTATTGCACGGAAACGGGACACGACGAACACGGAATAATCCTGATCCTTCGATTCTCATCCTCCTGCTCAATACCGAGTCACTGAAACATGCTGCACACTTCAATTAATTCGATTAATCAAACCCAAATTCATCGGGCCTTCCACATTACTGTTACGAATCAGCCTTTTAGTAAATGTATGCAAAACTTTAACCCTTCTTCCAATTTTCTTTTATTTATACAACAAGAAGATGTTCTGCAGCAAGGAACAAGAGTGACCTAAAAATTTATTTCTTCCGTTAATAATTATAACAGTCGAAAGATATTACAGCAATATTTTCTGTTCTATGTTAAAAAAAAAAACGCATAAATTCCGGTCTAATTATAAGTCACTATTAAAGATGGCTGCTCTGTAAATTCTAATGAGATTTTGCGTAACAATAATTAATTTTCGAATCCAGGCGAAGACCCGCGATCTTCTCAGATGAGCGACGGTGCAGTCAAGACGTTAAAACGCGAAATCAAAGCGTTCGCAGCGCAACGTCGAAGTAAACTGCGCTTTTAATCCCCGCGAAATGAATCCAGGCTCATTACAGCACGCTCACGGCCATTACAGATGCTAGCGAATTTATGTAGACATTTATATAAATTAGAACTCCGTGCGTGGGATGTATAATTCTGGGTCACGTGCACTTTGCTCGCAACTATATCAACGTCGAAGCCTTCCGTATAATTCATGTAATAACCTAAAGTGGCCGTATCCTCGGAGCAATTGATTTCGGTCTTCGTGTTTACCAGAACTTGTTACCCGCAGAGTCTCGGACGGTTTTCGAAAATAAAATTCAATCCCGGGAACCGGCATTTCGGATGTAATCAGCCCTTCGACGAAGAGGCAATCTGTTTTGCAACATGGTTGTCGCGGTGAACGATGGGTAGAAACGAGATACTAAGTTCTCTGTGCATTGTTTGACCCTGCGATGTGTGAACTAAATGAAATTCGATGCGACCAAGGATAATATTTATCATCCAATTTTAACATTCGTATACATTTTGGTACGAAATAAGGTGTCACTAAAGATAGCTTTGTCGTTGCCCAAAATATTTTTCTGTATTATTAATTTGTTTATATTAAAGGAAATATTCTAAGGAATTTTTGGCTTCGAGTTAAAGTAGTTCCGAGTGCAAAGGGCTAATCTTAGTCATGACCCGATAAGCCATTCTCATGAATTCAATGCAATTGTTCCTCTCAGGACTGGTTCTTAAAGGAAGGATTTTAAATTTAACAAATTGTGCTATAAAGAAGAGCTTCTACAACGCTGGAAAAATATGATTTGCAAACAAAGTACCACTTTATAAATCACAGAAGACCCTCTCTGACAGCAACGCCCTCCACACAAGATTTGTAAGGGCCAGGGCGACCAACGAGTCGAACGACGAAAACATAAAAATCGAACGTAACTAAGAGCAGGAAACCACCAGGACCAGGGTCAATTAAACACGATCGTGTGTCCCTCGCCGAACCAATGGGTTCCCCGCGGCCCTCCCGGCGGAACGAGCTGCGGAAAAAGGAGAATTGTTCGGGGGGCGGCGGGGGTGAAAGGGGGCTTCGGCGCAGCTCGAAACTGCGGTAACACGGTTTAAATACACGGGCCGCGTTAAGGCGTTGATATCGCGGCGACGGTAAGGTGTAAAACCGCAGGATTCCAATGGAAACAGTTATTTGCGGTCACGAAGTGCTTCGTGACGTATCCCGGGGCCCGTGCTCTCGGCCGTTCGTCCGCTCGCGCGTGCGAAATTCTCCGGAGTCGGTCATACGTGTATGCAGCCGGTCGCCGCGCCGGTGTGTGCAGCGCCGTGCGTTTACACGCGCGCTGCACACAGAATCGTAGAAGCATACACAGACAGGCAGGTACACGCATGCACACAGAGCACAGGCAGGCACCGCGTAACCGATGGTAGGTGTACACACCTTCCTTCCGTCCTTCCTTTCCCAGGAAGTGGAGTCAAGTGGACCCACCGCCACCGCCGGAAACTCCACTAATGACTAAACTTGCTAATTTCGACCAATTAGGCTCCTGCCGCCCCTCGCGCCGCCCGTTTCACCACCCGACCGACCGGGCTTCCACCCCCAAGCCTCCCTCCGCCCCCTGGAACCCAACCCCCGATCCCTGAACTCCCCAAAACCACCCCCCAGCCACCGACAACGCCACCCCCACACTGCGCTCGAGCCAACTTGCAGGCTCCGTCTAATGCGCGCCGCATTTACCTTGACCGATAGACGCTCGACTCCTAATTTCGCGGTACATTGCGCACTGCGGACCGGCGGCGGCGGCTGCGGATTAAATATTTTCTTATTAAACACCCTCCCGCTCGCCCCCCGTGTACACAAACCACCCGCGCGACCCGTTTTCAGTTGTAACCACGCGCGGGCGCAACGGGATCCCGACATTCCGGCTAATTTGACGGGGTAACGGGGACAAATGGTGATCGAACGTTGCCATTGCGATGATCGATTGCCCTTTGATTAGATCTACGGCGAACCGGCGCCCCTGTGTTTTGCCCTATGCGCCCGGCAATTGATCGCTATCCGATATCTAGGAACGATCGATCCGCACACCCTCCCCCATCCCAGCACTATTCTCGATGCTCGAAATACTGTCAAGAGGCGATTGTAATTCGTTTGTCCGCGTTTCGATTCGAAAGGCGGTTTTAATATCGGATATACTGCTGGGGCACAGCTTCCAGAAACAAAGTTAATATCCAGCTCTGTCCGGCTACCGATGCAGCGGGGGATGCGAATTGCACCCTTCCTATCGGCGCTGAAGTGCTCCATTATCGTTCGCCCGTCCACCCTCGTAATTTATGCACTCGCGTTTCGCAAGCCTCTCCGACGCCTACCCCTGCGCCGAACATACTACTCGCCGGTCGTAATAATAAATACACTCTTCCAGTGGCTCGTTCGTGGGCGAGAGACCGCGCTGTGCCAGAACCACGGAGCGTTTTTGGGAATTGCTTCGAGTGGGAGCGATTTGAAGGTGGTGCGCAGAATGATTTTGATTTGTTGATGGTCCGTGGGCTTCGGTGGCGGACCCCATGTGTTTGTTTATTTTTCGGCGTGAGGCTCTGCAAGGTGAAATTGATCGCGAATGTGAATTTGGATAGGTGAACCGTCCTGAGGGTATAGAAGTTGGGAGTGTTTCCGGATTTTTTTTTTGTAGGTGATTAGCGTGTGGAAAATTATGAGATTTTTCAGAGATGGAAGTTTCGGCTTTACATTGCAATTTTTGGAATGTGAAAATGTCGAATGTTGGCGGAGTTATTGCGTAATTTCGAATGAGATTCTGCGAAGCGAGGCAAGCAAAATAAATAATGTTTAGGAAGTTTTTTATAGGTAACTACTAACTTGATAATTTTGGTATTTCTGGGAACCATGTATGGAACTTTCTGCTTTCTAGCCCAATTTTTGCAAATGTGAAAATGCTGTAGAATGGCAGAGTTATTCTCTAGTTTCGAAACCTCGGTCCTGTCAAACACCAGAAATTTAGAAACGGAAAATTCCTTTCAACTTGTAAATTGAAATATATTTATTTACAGTATAGTGTGCGAGTTAAAAAACTTTTATCCAGCGTGGAAATAGCAATAGAAAGGAAGTCACTTTACCAAGTTTATAGGAAATTAAATAATTGTCATAAACTCCACATGTATCTACGCTCTCCTCGTTAAATAATTCAGAGACCTTAATGGACTAAATTCTATATAGAACTACTGTCAACATCAATATTGCATTCAATTATAAATAGACCGTTGATTCTATGCATTTATTCATGTATTCAGCTATGCAAAACACAATGAAATAAAAATTTTCATTTTGAACGCACCAAGGAAAATTCTATTTAATTACGCTCTTGAAAAATTATTCCGGGGAAATGTGGACCCGCATGAATATCCGCGGTTTCATTACAATACATTGTCTCTTTCACTTTGTCTCGCTGAAGCAACGTTGCTCACACAACTACAACGGACGACATTAATTGAAAACTTACATCTGGATGTTCAGAATTTGTCAACAGGTTGCGTTTTATATTGCTGGAAAAAGAATACTCTGAATAAAAATTAATATTAAAACTATACGCAGTTTAACGAAGATTAAATCTTGATGTGAAGAGAATTTTATAACGTTGGAGAAAATAGTAAACTCAAAGAAAAAATTTTCATAGCAAATTGAAGGATTTTTATTCAAAACTTTATCTAAAGTTATCCTATTGACGAGTTTAAAACAAGGTGATTTCAATATAAATGGTCAGTAATTTAGTCATTTTTACAGATTCATTTAAACATAGCACTTTCAAACCACATAATCAAAAAATCAATTCGTTTACCTCGATACGCAAGAATTAAGTTTCAAATGTTCAATACCGTCAAGTAATTAATAATCTATGAATACTGAAGTTAACTAGATCATAGTGTACGGTGAGAACATCATTATCAAGTAGCTGAGAATTGTCATTAGCACCGCTGATCGTCGGTATAAACGAAACAAGTAAACCTTGCATAAAGCGGCGCAAGATTCGCGCGGTGTTCGTTGCGTTAAAGCAGAAACGAGGACGAATAAAAATGTTTGGCTGATTCCGAGTTAAAAAAAAAATTCAATTCATTGTTGAACTGTCTGGGAAAGGTTTCGCTTGCGCAGGAAGAAAGAGGCTGGTGGATCCGCGTTTCGAGGCAGGCGTGCCCTGTAATCACGATAAAACAGTCAGCGGAGTAAGTTCCTCCGGATTATTCGGTAATTGAACGGCGAGGGAACGCGACGGATAAGTAGTCGGGGGTTATTGAGTGTTGTGGTCGGTTTGAAGTTCGCATGGTGCGGAGTAACAAGCTGCCACCGTAGGATATTTATGGGGGCCGTCAGGGGTCGAAGCCGGTACACCGTCCAATACGTTCAAGCCGTAGTTGCTACGGAGTCGAACGCAGGCTAACACCTTTACATTTTATCTCCGAGGCCGGGGTTCCGTCTTTCATTGCGCAGAGCACGGCCCTGTTCCCCTCTAACCCCTTTTTTTCGCTACCCCCCCGAAAATCAATTTTCCGTCGCGGGGACGCGTAAGCAAATCCCCGCAAGCCGAAATTAGGGGGGTAGTTGGGGGGGCCCACTCTCTTGTGCACCCTCTGTCTTTCTCTCTCTCTCTCTCTCTCTCTCTCTCTCTCGCGGCACCCAAAGTGATTTATGGGATGTGGACAAACGAGCGTGATCTTTGGTAACGAGGACTCCTCGATGTCGAGCCACCCTTCATCCCCCTTTGCTCCCCACGAAGGTCGTCGAAGGTGACGCTAGATTTCCACGGCCGAGATTAATGGATCGGGAAAGTAGATAATGGAAGTCGTAAAGGACTCTGTCGAGTGCCGGGATTATTCCGAGCGACCGAGAATGTTTATTTAATTCTTCAGGGTGTTTCGGCGTTTAGCGATTTTCGGGAGGAGACCGAGGAGACGTTCCGGGGTAATTAATGGAGAGATAAGTGGCCGGATAAAAGGATTTTTGGATACTGGACTGATTACGCTCCGCAGGAAACGTGGAGTTTGTTTGGAAGAGTGATCATTGGATGGAAGGGTGGCGGTGTCTTTGAGCCTTCTGCGCTGCTCAGAAAATTGCTATACTCGCGTGTTGTGAATTATATTGGTTCCATCTTATCATTGAAATTGCTTCGATAGGTAGACGCAGCTTATGAATTTCTTTATTGTGATCTTCGTATCGTGATCTTTATCGAAAAGAACATTAACGCGAACGTTGAACATTTGAGTGTCGTCTACCTCATTATTAGCATTTTTTCAACCCCTAACAATACAGGCTCTTTGTCTGCATGATACGAGAAAAAAATATATTTCAAGCGTTTGTAACGTTTAAAAATGTTCGGACAATTTCGGAAAACGACATTTGATAATGTTTTTTATCTATTGATTTTTCATAAACTTGTTGGATTTGATTGGGGGAGAGGGGATTCTTCTACACGCGGACAACTTTTACAGTCGAATTGTCGCTTCTGTTTGCTGTTTCAGTAAACGCGAAATTTCTGTGCACAACCCCTCTGTTGTCGACTATTATCGACCTCATAGGAGTAGTCACTCCATTGTTATGATCGGAATACCTTCGTTCGAACAGAGGAAAGTAAACATTCCGCATAAACATTACATATTTGTAACGGGAAATCGCATCTGCTGCTGGGAGGCTCTCCGTTCGAATAACAGAACGTTGTTACATTAGCGTACTCGAGTTTGTATATTCTATTGCATAATACTGTATTGCTTCAGAGAAAACGGCTGAGCTAGTTGACCCCGTTAAACTCTAAATCAACCACGAAGCTCATTGCAAATTGCTAAATGCTATAAATTAGCAAATTTCGATCGAGTGAAGAACGTTCCAGTATTTAAATATTGCTAGTAGTACCCACAGTCTGTCCTTATGACTTCACTCCTCCTTCAATATTTCAAACAATAAGTAAAAAAATTTGAAGCAAATGATGTCTGCAATCATACTATTACTAGTAACCGCGCGGATTAAACAGTGACCTTGATAACTTGCTCCAAGGTCATTTTCATGAACGAGATGGTCCTTAACCTACCCTATTACCGTACATAAAGACTTGCAGATTTAGTATTTCGAAAAAATTGATTTCGAAAATCCCATTACAAGTATTTTTATAACGAATTTACATAAAACAGCAATGAACCATACTGCGGACGGTGTCCACCGACTCAGGAACAAAATTGTGATAAATACTCACCAAAGGACACCCACATTGTACAAACCGAATGCGGCGCAGCATGCGCAATCAGGCTGCAGAGATGCGAGCCCAGCTCGCAGGAACCGCAGTAACGACGAGCCTGGTGGACACAAATCGTCAGTGGGCACTGGGGGAAAAAAATCCGCCATTACTCGCGACCGTCGGGGCCATTATAACCGATATATTATGCAGCGAGGAGGACAAATCCCGCGGCGCCGGAAGGCTCCTTGCAAAAAAGGACACCATCGGTAGCTGGTGGAGGAGTCCTTATCGTTGGCCACACGCACACGTCGCGGCGTTAAGTCCCCAAATCCAACGATTTATCGCGTCGGAGGCCTCGATTCTCGTTTCCCGGGTCATAGGTTAAGTGGAACAGCTCCGGGAGGAGGGAATAATGAGCGACCGTCCGCGAAATATTCAAAAATTCGGGTGGAAGGGCCCGCGGCGGGGTAGGCGACATCGATAAGGGGGGCCTATGGGGGCCCGCGGACTGACCGTATTAAGGTGGTCGCCACACCGAGAAGGGTACCAGGCCCTCAGGGGCGTTAATGCGCCAGAGATTTATGCCGTAACGGTCGGGATGAAATTCCATCGCGGTAGGTACGCGTGCATAAGTGGCGCTGCTGCTTCGGTCTGTGATGCTGGCGCAGAGTTATGGTGGCCCGTACTGATATCCAACTATAAACCCCGCCCGCCAACCCTCCGCCCCACTGCCTCGCTGGCCATACTTAATTAAATACGTATTAAGGGCCTGAGTGTGTTCCAATGTACGACCGTATCGCCCCGTAATATATGTACGCTCACCTAGAACCGCTACAGGGGGACAATCCCCTTGCCCCAACCTCCTAAGTCCTCGGCAATCATTACTTTCCGCGAGGTGTTGCCGGAGGGAGATTCTGGGTCGCTTAGAGCAATTTTTAGGTAACGATCGCTATGGATCTTGGAAGAACGACTAAGCTCCTAATTTGATGGAGCTGATTTTCTGAAGTGTTGTTCATGGAATGACATTTATCACTTTTTTAATGAGCGGTTGGGTGACAGCAATGGGCGGTCAGGATTCGAGTAAGTTTCAATTTTTTCAAGGAAATTTCTAATTGATCATTGGAAGCTTGGAAAAATCTCTCTGTGCTCGAAGAGATTGAGAAGCTTGAAGAACTTGATCGCATATTGCTGTACCCCTGCTGAATAGTGTCGCCCGCTCCCACAGAAGAATTTCGCTAACCGATTACGGCCGACAACAGTGTTCTTGTTTAAAATACGCCGTGCGATTGTCAAGCGAAATAATATTCTTTCGAAACAGATAATTTTGCTATCGATATCCTACTGTCCCGATGCGTCTACTCACAATTAGAATCCAAGCGTGCCCCGAACAAATTAATTCCTCTGGACCTCACCCGGCTAGAGTCATCGAGCGGCAATTTCCGCCGAAGATTACGCGGAATAATTAACTCGGCATCGCTTTTCGCGTCACTATGCCGTTCCTTTGTTCGGGTCGGGAGCCCGACAACGAAATACTCGGTACGTAAAGCGCTTCGGGGGAATGTCCATAATGATGGTAAAGACTCCGTTCCTCCGGCTCCTCCTCCATCTTGGCCGCACCTGGGCCGGCTTGTCCACCTCCTTCGCGAAACGAATACTCTCTCTCCTCCGGCGGGTTAGTATCGTTCGGACATTCCTGTGCAACTGGCCAACGACAATAAAATAAAACATTACTATCTGGCCGGTGTGGCGCGGACGTTCTCACCCTCGCGGCGAAGATTTGTTCTCAGTAATAAACGCCTGCCGGTGAGCGCGGGGCCCCTTCGAGGAACGGGCCGACGCCATATTAGAAAACAGTCTTTACTGCAACGCCGCTTTAGCTCCGCTAGGAAGCGATCGCGCCGCATGGAGGATAATAACGGAAACATTTGTTCGAAAGTCAAGGGAAAACGCTACGCGGCCAGGTAATTGCTTCGGCCGGGGCCGTAAAACGATCCCTGCGGATCGCTTGGGACTACCGAATCCGGCGAGGCGCTCGCCTAATCTCAACTGAAAATCGCACGATTTGTTCCCTGAAATTTTCTTGGATCAGACACGGACATTGGACGGCTCCGAAGATGCCGATAACTTCGGTGCGTGTCTTCAGTAATTGGCCGACGCTATTTCTTATGTCGAACTTATTATTTCTAGCTTTTTCACGGAGCTATGAAAGAATTTCTACAATTGATACGTTTACGACGAAATTTAATTGGCATTAGGGAAGCGTGAAAATGTTAGCAGAATTTCTGAATCAACCCATAACACCAAGTGCTCGGGAAACTACTAATTTCTGCTGAAAATTTTTTATAGTTGTCTTGGGAACAGGTTCGAATCCTCACTTCTGGACCATTATAAATTAATTTACGTAGTCAACACGAAGAGCCTCAACACTGAGTGCCACGTGATATATGACCGTCACAATTTTTCTACCAAACTTGAAAATCAATTTTTACTGCAATTTATTAAGTACAGTGATATTGTATTAGAATCTAGGAGGCGTGAGCGTGTTGTGAAAATTAACTGCTATCATTAATTTTGTCCTTTCTATTTTTAAATTATTAATGAAGTTGATTAGATTTGGGGTGACTTTTACGGGCACTGGTGTGGCAGGTTTTAACCCTTTGCACTCGAAGCTGTTTAACTCCGAAACGAAACATTTCTTCCGACCCAGAACATTTCCCTTCTATATATATATTTTTCATGTTGTACATACGAAAATGGTGCAATTTACGCGTACAATACTGAAATGTTTAGTAATCTATTGACCCTTATCGGACGCAACGACCACATCGTGACAAACTACTGTTGTCACTTGAGAGGTGACTTACGACCGTTAAATACAAACAAATGTAATAAAGTAAAAAATATTCTGAATAATGGTACAGCAATTTTTAGAGGTGCCTTACAGTCGCCATTCGAGCGCTAAGGATTAAAGTATCAAATACGATGAGTATCGTCTTGTCTCTCGAATGAAATCTGGAGAAATCTAAATTACCGAAAAATAGCATCGTTCTCGAAGTGTCGAAGAACGCAGGATATTAAGTAACACGTCTGCAACAGCTTCGCAAATGAATCCCAAGGGACCCGGTACCAGCGGTCCGGTGTGGCGAAATAGCACCGGAGTGTTTAGACCCGTTCGAAGGGAGCCCGGTGCGAAAAGTAGTCTCCGCGAGCGCACTAAAACATTTTACAACCTGTGTTTTGGAGTAGTGCAATTTTAAACGAAAGGAACATTGCGATCGCCGCACCGCGCCGGGCACCGCGGGCGGGTCGATCTCACAAATCTGAAGTCCCCCGTAATTGAAGGCAACGAACGCGTTAGGGAGAAGGAGAGAATAAGAAGAAGGGAAAAGGGGGACTGGGGGTACAAAAACTGTCGGATCGAGCGAACGAGACGCAAACAAAAGGAGGCGGTCGGGCCAACGGTGGGGTCGAGGTGAAGCCCGGGCCAGAGGAATCAGCCCCGGCGAGCAGATATAATGGTAACTTGGACCCGGGGTATAATGACCAGCGAGGGACAGCGCTCGAAGACACTGAAAATAATCTAATTATTAGCGAGGACGATTATAGTAATTACATGCAGAGGCAAGAAGGAGAGCGAGGCAGTGAGAGGGAGCGCGGACCTCACTCTCTCTCTCTCTCTCTCTCTTTCTCTTTTTCTCTGCCTTTCTTGTTCGAGAAAGAGAGACGAGTCCCGTGTTTGCCGCAGCCCGCCTATTACAGGTATACGCTGCCTATGAGAGCGTTCAAATGAAAAGGTGTACACTCCTACGGACCTCCTTTTCGAGGAACCGCGTGCCCTCCGGACAGAGCTCAAGCCGAACACAGAACGGAACGGAACGGAACAGAGCAGAAACGGACCAGAGTGAGGCAACGTTCCCGGCATGCAATTATGTAGGAATCCTGACGGCGGAAGAAAGCTTCGCCGATCGCTTGGCTATGCATTGAATGCAACAATCTCGAAATGATCGCCTCTTAGAGGACGCGGCATTTGACGACGGGCAGCTCCTTTTGTGCGGACGATTTTCTTGCGAGCGCGATATGCTCTGACTTAGATCCCCTCTCCCTCCCCCGCCCATCGGTTCCGCGAACAACGACGAAAGAGCGACGGTCAGGGCCCTTGGGGGAAACTGCGGCGACTCCTTTGACCACCTTAATTCCTGCATTCGTATTTTCAGTTCGCTGGCATTCCTGGCGGAGGTAACGAGCTCGCTAATACGTGAGTGCGACGAAATCGCTTTGGACTCCTGCTGTAACACTGAGATTCAGAGGTGGCATCAGGCGAACTCTGCGAATACAGTGAATACTCGATATATGTCCGCAACACGGGTCTTGCCAGTGACTTGTATCGTCCAGGAACCATACGCGAGCCTTGTTATGTTTACTCGGCGTCCGAGGCCTGTCGAGCTTCGTGGCCGTCACGGGGTATGCTCCACGGTAGTGGGGATAATTCCGCGACGTTTATCATCCAGACCTTGGCGACACATATGGAGGAATCACTGTATATGAAATCCAAGGATTCCGAGCCTCCGTTTGAGAATGCTCTGATCCGAAGATTTAGATCTTGTGAATTGAGTCACTTGGAAATGTCCTCCTTCAGATAGTAAGTGTACAGCTTGGGAACTTCTGGTTTGAGGTCTTGGGTGTCCTAGAAGTGTTTGTCTTGAGTGTTTGGGTCCACTGGACTTCTAGTTCCTAGTGCCCAGGAAGTATTCACCTTGGATCCTTGAGTCTATGAAATTCGAGATCTACGATTCAAATCCCTTTGATTTAAGTGAAGCTTCTGGTGTGGGTCATCTGTAGGAAGTGATTGCCCTAGTTTCTAGATTTGGAAAGACTCTAGTTCGGAGCCCTAAGTGTCCTAGAAGTGTCTATCTTTGGGTCTAGAGGGTGTCTGGCCTGATTCCGTTAGGTCTTGTGGGCTTAGAGAATCTGCAGCTTGAGTTTTCAAGTCTAAGAAATACTAGCTTTGAGTGTAGATGTCCTCTTCAGCTTGAGTCCTTAGATATCCAAGAAGCTTCCAGCTTGGATCCTTGAATCCAGGGAGTCTACAGCTCCAGTCAGCTCCAGAAGGCATTTGCCTCGAATCTACTTGTTCCAAAGACTGACCGTCTGGAATCAGGTCGAATAAAATCCCTTCAGTTTAGAAAACTTCAGACGTGACAACCTAAGTATCCAGAACCCTGCCTTCGACTCTAGAGTCCCCGGTGCGATTCCCGGCATGGATCACGGGATCCCTGGATCTCCCCTAAAATCCTCAGACCTCGTTAACGTAGTCAAGCCGAACATCCTGCCGTCCTCGTCATTTCCAGTTCAACTGCGTTCGAACAATCGTTTTCCCCGATCCACGAGACATTCAGCTTTTTCGAGCGATCTAGCAGAAGCATAGTACTCGGAACGCGGCTGTGAGCCCGGTCCCGGTCACCGTCGCAACTCCTCGACGCAGGGGATTCTTTTCGTCCACTACAAGCATCGGAACGGCGTCGTTATTGTATGGAACGAGGCGTCCTCGTTATCGTCGCTTATCGCTAATAAGATCGCTGGACCGCTCGTTATCGTCGTCGTCGCACTCGCCCTGTCCTCATTTTCGTACGATTGCGATCGTTAATTATCCCTATCGCAGCTGATCGTCCTCCTCCTCCGCTTCTCGTTCGGCTGCCATCCCCCTTCAGTCGCTTCCCCTCCCCGCCCTTCCCCCTCGCCGCCTCTTTCCTCGTCCAGCATCTCCCCGCTGTCGCCGTTGTTGTCGTCGTCGTTCTCCTCGTCATTATCATTCCGGTAATTACCGGTGTATTCTCTCGTTAT
Source organism: Halictus rubicundus (assembly GCF_050948215.1). Taxonomy (NCBI): domain Eukaryota; kingdom Metazoa; phylum Arthropoda; class Insecta; order Hymenoptera; family Halictidae; genus Halictus; species Halictus rubicundus. The sequence continues at coordinate 11,714,946 of NC_135152.1, read as the reverse complement.
CATCTTGTTATCGCTCGACCGTCGTGCGCTTCCGCGGCTGATCGAATTTCGAGGGATCCACCCGGTCGCAGACGCGTCGATCATCCCGCGATCTCCGTTCCAGACGAGGCGGGCCTCTCGAAGGATCACCGCGATTACGAATCGATCGTTCGCCTTGCGTGTGTGGCACAGTTCACGTACGTACGTCCGACGGAATTTTGTTCCGTGCGAATCAGGTCGTCCGGCGCCTCGCTGGCTCCGGAGGAATAATTAGCGGATCGATGACGAGCACTGGATCCTACGGTTCCTATTTACTTCGCAGTGTTTCCCACGATGCCGCGGGCGTTTATTAAACATTTTCTGAGACGTTTCAACAAACGCTCTCGCCACATTCTAATTTTCTAGCGGGCGGTGCTTATCATTAGCTATTTGTGTTAGCTCCAGTAAGAAGGCTAACAACGTTGATGTCAACAAGCTCTTTCCCACGATGCCAGGGTTTTTATTCAAACTTTCTAGCATACTAAAACTAACCTTCTGTCCGCATTCTTATTTTCTGGTGAACGGTTCTGATCATTAGCTATTTATATTAGCTCCAATAGGAAGATCAATGTCGATCTCAGCAAAGATAGATTTAAAAATATGTGAAGAACACTTGCTATTTAGGTATCTAATATTTGTGTTCGGTCTAACAATGGCGATCCGAAAGAATCAAGCTCAGCAATGTGTAAAGAAAAATTGGTGCACGAGGATCTAGCACAGGATCAAAACCATACACCATTACAAGGGTTAAAGTCCTCGTTTGACCCTCCCGTTCATTGTTCTTGGATCCATCCCCGCTTTTGCACCATCTTGATTAGATTTGTATTTTTATAACCACGTTCAAATTATAATTTTATGTACTCGTAAAGTACTCCACGTTTTATCGTTCGGTTCACGTGCAGGTATTTCAAACGACTTCTTCTTCATGTTCTTCAACCCTTCTCCTAATACAACCCTTAAAAGATGTAAAAAATTCTCTTCCCGATTTTTCTGAATTATATATTTTTATGGCAGACGAACTTTATGTACACATGAAATACTCGATTTTCTATCGTTCAATACACGTAAAAATTTCAGGCATTTCATCCCTCTTGCACTCGGTGGGTGAAAAGTGACCCATTTTCGTCTTTACATTCAGTAAAATGTTCGATTTCTCTCTGGTTGTGTTTCGCTTGATATCTTTGCTTAAAACGTGATACGAATACGACATACTTGAATTAAGGAGTAAAAGAAAAATAGGTGAATTCGAGGGAATGTATAAAGTAATGCAATCCTTGAAAAGTATCAACGTTTTTCTGAATTATCGAGTGGAAATCGTTGTTTCTCTCCCAATTTTAACTTCCGCTAAAACTGCGATTTATTGTTGGAGCGGGCGATGGAATTATAGGACGTTGCATTATTTCCTCAACTGCTTATCAACGGTATAGCCTTTTTTATACGAATGAAGAGACTGTTGCGGCGCCGATTTTCTTCGGGAGCGTGCATGAGAAACGATGGTCGGTTTACGAGGCCTCAATTATTCCGAAACGTTTCGTTGAAATGGGAAACGGTATGCCCCGACGTTTAGGCACACAGTTGATCGACCTGAATTCGACTAATACGCACTCTGACTTCGATTTAAGTATAGCGTTAGCTCGATCTCATCGAATCCAAATGAATATCCGACTGTCGGGTTCGGCGGTGTGTAATTTCGGTGCACGGAATTATTCCGAGGAAACGTGGAATCTTGTGGAAAAAATCTTCTGCCCGAAGAAGATGGAAACAGGAGGAGGGGAAGACTTAATATCGCTGTTTCTCCGTCGTGACCTTAGAACAACAATACGTTACCTATAATTAAGACGATCTGTCTATTAAACCATCCCCCAGGCTCTTTCGTAAATTATTATACGCTCCTGGCTTGAACAGATTTTCAAAATGCGATCAAACCTTAGACTATCATTATTATAGAAAATTACATTTTTCTTATTGTCGTCAAAGTATGAAGTCCCACACATTTTTCTTAAAATCGATCCACTAATTTTTACTTCAAAAATAATATCTGACGCTCGAGAGCAAGTCCAAATTTTTTGATTGCACGCAAAATTGTATAAATTATAGACGTTCAGCAAAAACATACAACTGTATACTCCGCAAGTTTCAACAAGTTCTCCTTGTCGCGAGTAGTCTTGTTTTCTTCTTATCGATTATTTGCAATTATTATTCCGCGTTTACAATTCAGAATATTTTAGCATACCTTCAGAATTATCACGCATCGTTAAATTTATCAGTACTACATGAACCATTTGTTACAACTGCGCCGCGGCGCGTGGAATTGATCAATCAAGCGCTGAAAATGTTTCGTAAACATTTTTTTAATTTTGTGCGCGCATAATTTTAAGTTACACTTCGCCCCGCGATTAAATTGTAGCATTATGAAGCATGCGAACATTTTCGGGAATGATATATTCGCGGAAATTCGAGATTTTTGTAATGAAAAAGAAAATAGGAGAGCGCGCCTCGAAATAACATTTCATGGACGTTAAATTAGAAGATTGAGCGGCGTCTATCTACGAGGCACATGTGCGTACATCGTCGTGGTACGATGTTAACCAACTGAGACCACGTAACTACTCAGACCCGTGATACGTAACTCACGTCTAAATATAAAAGCAACGAGTCAGACTCGTTATGACTTTTCGGGAGGCAGTAAACATTAGCGCGTTAAACGTGACATTTACGCGACCGTACAAAATAAATACATTGCTATTAACTGCGAATTCCCGTCTCTTCCTGGTCTATTGGCGTTCACGGTCGAAACTAATTGCAGGCGACAACCGCCCGAGGCTGTCTACAAATTTCGTAGTTTATTAGTCGACTCCTGCCTCTTATGACAAAGCGAAAGAACCGTATCGAAAATGTTTCAATAAAAACCTAGTACGATTCATTCTTCGTTCGTTGGATGGATACCTTGAGAAACAGAAAAATGGTTTTAAAAAATGTAAAACATTATGTAAAACGATCGTAGAAAATAGTATAAAATTTTATCATAAATGGGACGTCTAAATGTGTAATAATAATTATTTAACGCTCTCTTGTAGTCTAAAAAAGCTAGATTACACATATCAGACTGCATTTAAATTATATATAATAGGATAGTAATAGAATAAATGATAAAAAATTATGAATAATCACTGTAAAAAAACGAGGAAAAATTATATTATCGTGCAGTATAACGTGAGGCATCTAAGACAAACATCATGTATTACATGAAATGATATTCCGCTTGAATATGAAGTAAACAATTAGAAAATGTATACACACAATATTACAGTAAAATGCAAGATAATGTGTTTGGGTAATAAATTATTTGTGTATTAAATGAGGTGTGAATATGAAGTGAAAAATTAGAAATGATAAAATGTCGTATGAAAAAGAAGATGCACGTACCATACGTGCAACGTAAAATATTTGAAAAATCAAATGCGAAGTTAAATGAAGTGATATTCCTCCAGAATATAAAGTATAAAATTGAAGGTAATTTGTCATAGAGACAAGGTAAATATATTGAGGTGAGACGCGATGTAAAACATGTAAATTACACATGTACATATTAAGAGGAACACGCGCATTGTTCGCAAAAGGTGACTACTTTACCTTACTTCATATGAAATAACAGGAAGGTATTTATTCCGATGTCCAGCAATTTACATCGTAATACACGTCCAAGGAAACGAGTTCACTGAATAAATTTTCAATAAATATATCTTCGCGATAATCCTAAATCCAACACCTTGAAACCCATCACCTTGACGGGTCCCGCGTTTCCACCGTCAATGAGCGACAACTAATTCCCCAATTACTTCGGCCATGGAACAAAAATTCCCTACAGACTAATTTCCCAGTTCGACGAACCTCCCCAGAATCGTTCAACGGAGCATAAGCCCATGCAACCTGTCGTTTGTCTCTGCATAAAAGTCTCCGTTGTCCTTCGTCCGCTTTCGTCCGGCGTCGAGTAATGATCGAGCGTAATGAACAAATCTCGCGACTAATTGGAACAGATTGAACGCAGGAATCTTATTATGCCGTTGGATCAGCTCGTGACGTTTCTTCGCGATTAATGGCGGCCCGGTGCAACAATCTGCATAACGACTGCAGTGCACCGGGACGTTCGTCAGCCTCTAATCCCTAGCAAACGGGTTTGCTCGTTCCCCACCCCCTTTGGCCATCTCCATCTCCTCTTTCCCTAATTAATATCTTGCCCGTCGCGTTGCCCCACCACTTCTCTTTCTCGTCGTCGTCGTCGTCGGCGTCGTCGGCGTCGGTAATGAAATGGGTCCTCCCTTTTGAATTTCCATCGGAGCGAGCGTCGCGTCGCGTCGTGTCGCGTCGCACCCGCCCCGATGAAAGCCTGTCGTCCAGATGGCCCGATAAGCGGAACCGGTAATTAATAATTAACGGTTAACAATTAAGAGTGAAATTAGCGCGTAACGCCGCCAGGTTTAATTGGACGTAACACACGGGGGCCGGGCAGGTGGTGCGCGACGGGACGTGCGCGACTCCTTCTTCGACGTTCCACCGTTCTGAATTTAATTTCCTCCACCGGCACGCCACCAACCACCGCTGATAAATATTACGGGCCACGGGATTCCCGAAGACCCACCGGGATAATTAAATTCGGTAAAAACGCTCTTAAGCGACCATTCCCGCGAGCAGCCGTCGATTTTCGACGATTTACTGAGGAATGAATCCGTGGTTGTCGTGGATCACCGGTTCTTAACATCTCGGATTTGTCTTGTTCATAATTTCAACTATTATACTTATTTTTGTAGCCATTTCTGCATGCCTGCTACGCGTCAGAGTAAAACATTAGGCTTTTTACTGTTCTTTCTGGAAAACCCCTCATCCTAGGAATACAGTGATTTCTCTATATATGTCGCCAAGGCCTCGATGATAAACGTCGCGGAATTATCCCCACTACCGCGAGGTATACCCCGCGAGGGCCCTCAGACGCCTAGGAGTGTAAACATAACACGACTCGGGTATACCTCCTGGACGATACACGAAATTGTTTGATTGTGGGGTATCGTGTTTTCTCGAGATGCATTCTCAATTTTGTATTGTACAAATTTTTTGTAATTTCAATACTCACCATGATACTCGAGATTCCACGACTTAGGTTGTTGTACAGGTACATCTGAAAAAGAAATTAAAAATGATCTGAATTTATATACATATGTGCATAAATATGGTTGTCTCGTGATCCAGAATGAAAAGAAAATTTTTCTAACAAAATGGCAATCATGTACAGTGGAAATTTATAAAATTTGTGTCTTCTAAAAGAAGCTATTGGACGTCTTCTTTATGTGTCTAAAATTTAACTGCATTTTAGTTTAGCCGTCTTGGAATCGTCATAATTTTGTCATTTTAATAAATCCAATCACAATATATAAAATACAATAAATATAATAAACACGAAAGATACAATTCCGAATTTACGTCGATTTTTCTGACCTCTCTGAGTACGAACATTTTGGCAGTCGGTCCTCGGAAATGGTTAACAGTTAGCCAATTTGCAGTGGAGCGACTCGCAGATGCGTCACCTTTGAATAAGTGCTGTGTCGCCAGGGTGCAGCGTTTCGTCGAGCGAGGTCGATCGATCGGATCGCAGCAAATAGGAGACGAAAGTTAATTGGTGTTACGGAAGTGGGTTATCGCCGAGAAACGTGCTCGATGTTTGCTGTTTTGTAATATAATATTGACCCTGGAGGGACCAAGCAATTTGTCTTTGTACGCATTTGATTCGGCCGAATGGATTTCGTTTAATTTCATTTTCGATCTCGCTGGACGTCATTCGCGTGTCATTTATTCTTTTCCCTTTATTTCCTACCTCTTAAAGTGAACGATCCTAAATGGTGCTTCCATCATTTTTCTACAACCTCGTATTTTTATTCCAAAAGTTAACTACTCTGATTTTTTGTTACACGTAGCTGTAATTTCTGTTATTCTAACTGTAGACGTTCCTCGTTTAAATATATAATGATCAGCGGATTTGATGCATTTAGAACAAAAATGGGTTGACCAAATGCAACCTAGTATTTTTATAAAATGTTTATATACTGTTGCATCATTCCCAGCAAAAATAAATAAATGTCTGCGTAGCTAGTGTAGCTCGAAACGAATACAATTTTTATTTTGCGTAAAAGTCCGCAGTCTAATAACGATGGACGATGAGTAAGGTGCGCGGATGAGTATAATTCGGACTCATCAGGTGGCGAGTCGCTTCAATGTTACACCGTGTATATTTAATTGCGTTTCCTGCGACCCGTGAGGAGAACGTCGCGCGTCCCTAAGAATAGAAACGAAATCGAAAACCGGGTATGGAGTAGATTATTTGCGTTTCGGCACGGGTTGGACGGAGACATTTTTTTTTACGAGCGGCGTCGGCGTGACGACATCAAAGCTCTAATCTTCTTTGCTAATTCGAATCATCTGGGGATACGTCGGGATCGACGGAGGAGAGATCTTCGACGCCGGAAACGGCGCGTCGTCGACGACGAACAAAGCTTGCTCTAATTACTACTCTTTATGATCTTCTCCGGCATCCAATCAGATTTCCCCCGGCTCGTCATTTCCTTCCGACGACTATGCGGAATTATCTCTCGACAACATTGAAGAGATAAGAGCCTGTCATCACTGACAGACATGAAATATCTCAGGATTATCAAAATTGGCGAGGTATACGAGCAGAAGTATTAGAATCTGAAATGAAATACCTAATTTAGCAGCATAACTAATAACTGGACCGCGGATACTTATGCAAAATAAAAATTGTGTAAGTCGATTATAAGAAATAGTAGCTATATGACAACGCATCTCGTCTTTTAATAATTTCAGTAAGACCTCAGCAATGTAATAATATTCCTAAATTCTACTAATGTCTTCGCACTGTTATATTTCATCTAAATTATTGTCGCCATAAATGCATAAAATCCAGCAGTAAATAAATTCATTGTATCAGCACACAGAATCCAATTTCAATGATAGAATTAGCGCCCTAACGGGGGATTAAACGTCGACAGCAAGCCAACACGGAAACCCCAAAATTCTGAGCGTCACCTGTGCCATAATTTACCAGGGTGGAAAAATGGTGGCTCCGCATAAGATGTTCAGTAATACGGGGTGGACGAGGGTTAATCAGCAGGACGGTAACCACGCGAGCAGTAACACGATAAATTGGATAGTCCGGTGGTTCTACCTGGTTCTACCTGGTTCTACCTGGTGCCCAGGTTATTTTACGAAGGTGCATCCTCCGTGTTGTAAACGTCCGGTGCACCGTTAGATCTTGCCCTTAATGCCCTGGTCCCAGGGCGAAATAAGGCGTCGAAGAAAAGGCACTCGTTACCCGACTGCACCGGGGGTGGCTGGACGGGGAGGGGGACAAAAAGACAGAAGTTTGTCGGGTACAGGTCGGTCCGCGATCGTGTCCCGAAAACGACACCCGCTGAGCTACCAGGAAGGACGATTATTGTTAATTAAGGTGGGCGTGTCCGGCAGGTCGCACGCCGGTTCCACGGCCCTTAACGAAGGGACAGGTCAGCCCCGTTTTATGAATTCTAATGCCATCCCCCCACCCCCCACGTTTGTTCGGCCAGTTGACGAAATTTCTCTCCTACCGCATTTGCATTTCACCGGCGGTTGTCGGGGGGTGGGGGGAGGGGCTCTCTCTCGTCGACTTTTAACCTCGTTCGGCCGGCTCTTAATGCAATTAGCCCGCCTATTCACGGCCAACGGCCCGTGGTATTATCAGGTGTTGACGGTCACCGAGGTATTTGATAACCAATCAAACGCCATTGTCCGCGCACCCCGGTTAATCGCTTCGCGCGAAATTACGATTTCATTAGGACCCTTACTGTCTAAGCAACAACTCGTAAGACGCGCAAGAACCTCGTTGTTTATTCTTGCATGTAGTTACTTGCTCCCGTAAAGGATTAATTTTAATACCCTCGGTTGAAAAGATTTCTGAAACGATTATGGGATTATTCTTTGTGTTTGCGCGACGTTGCTTGTGGGTTTCGGGATCATCCCCTAATTCGCTAGTGCCTTTGTCGGTGACCACCCTTCCCTTATAATTTTCTTACAATTAGTTTTGTTTATACTAAAGAGTTTCTCGAAATTGTTAGTTGAGCGTGACGAACCGGAAAATAAAAAAAAAATTAAATTATTTTTCAGTCGGAATCGTAGAAAAGATTAAAGGGTTATTTTTAGGAATTAATTACGGGGAAACTAAATAAGATGGCGCTAAATAACTTGTGGCAATGTGTACCAGCATGGTTAGGTATCATTTAAGAATTTTTACTGCGTACCGAGTTTGATGGTGATCATTATAGAAAATGCTAAAGGTATCCTTAACCTGTAAGCAGCAAGACAGGCCAAGATTATACATGCATCAATTTTACGTGGAAACGATTCAAACTTCCATGCAATAATTCCAGCTCTCAATAGCAACGGAAAGGTTCTTAAAACCGGAATAAAAACTTGAAGACAGATCTTCCGATCTGCATAACACGCAATTCTCGAAAACTTGTTTCAGTAGTTCGCAGAGGTTCTATGTTCGCCTGCGATTCCTCGTTTCCGTGATCCGGATTCGGTCGTTGGGGCGCTGGTGGGGGCTAGTGGATGATCGATTTAATTGCACGGCACCCGAATAAACAAATAAACCGGTCGCATCGGTTCTCGTAAAATGTTTATTACGGCAATCGCTCCGCGCTCCACCTCGCCGGTTACAGTAACAATCGAGTACATCTTTATCACGCGGGAGGTGGGATCTAGAGGTCGGAAACAAGATTGCGTTTTGCTATCTTGTGTGAAACCTGTCTACCAAGTTAACAATCTGTACAAGTTGTGACAATTTTTCCACTGCGAAGGCTCAACAAATGATTGAGTAACATCTCTCCTAGAAGGATTGTCTGAAATAAAAAATTCTTGAAGATTCTGTTAACATAAGATTTTATCTAGTAGACGAACGGAGGATTTGTTTGTTCAATGAAAATCTTTTTGCAAAAATGTCAACGTTGGACCGACGTACCATTACGTTAAACGGCTGCGATTTTGTAAGAAATCAATTTCTTTATGATTAATTTAGTTCTGATGATTCAGCACCGAGAAATCGCGCGTTCGCCGTATAATATCTTCAGGAAAACAACTTCCGGGAAAGGGAATGCCACTCGGACACTTTTTAAGATTTATACTCTTTTGAATAAGGTACTCGTTTAAAAAAAAACTGCATTAATTTTGCGAGGAGAAAAGTTCTCAGAGGTCACGCTTTTCTCGGATTGTTAGCTAGCCTCGACTCCTGAATACTACCCCGTTCGGATTGAATTTAAATATTTCCACGACCGACAAAGTCCTCCGCGAATTGCGCCGTCGTAAAAGGCACTCCCCAACCACCCCGCCCTTTGGGATTCGTTTTGTTACGTACCGTTGTTTCATCGGGATCGGCCGGGGGATTATGAAATCGTTGCGCTACCGTCTTAAGGACCAATAAAATTGCGCCGGAACTCCGGAGAAATTAATATCAGCCGGGCACAATTTCATCGCGGCATCTAATGCAGCGGTCGTCTTTACGGCCAGTTTCGAACTGCACCGAGCTAAATATCCCTGCCTCGAGATTTTCTTATGAAAGAAGTTTCGAAGGCTGTTTGAACTGTCCCGATCGGGTCTCTCGATCGCGCCACTTTGCTTTTCCTTTGAACGTAATTAACGGCCCACCATACCTCATTGTCCCACGACAATAACGATTCATTAGTATGTCAGACTCTGGCCCGTATGCGCGAACAATTAGAGCTTGCAAACAATGTATTCAAACGTTCGTACGTCAACATTACGACATTCATATTTTAAAATCAGAATAAACATCAAGCAAATTAAAATAGCACATCATTTGTGGGGGAATATTATATCTCTTTATCTGGCATCGGATCGTTAACTGAAAAAGGCAGACATTTTGCTTTATAAACTGTCATTGGAACAAAAATATCTTATCTCTTTACTACTATTTTCTCTCTTCAATGCATCCATCTTTGATGAACCTTTGATAGAAACCTTTGATATCAAGAATAATCCATTTTACTTTATTTTGTTCAAATTATTACCTATTCGAAGAATGAAGTTCGCATCCAATGTCCCCGCGCGAAGGTAGACAGTACACTCCAGTCTTGCACAGGTGTAACCAATTCACGCGTCCAACGTTAGCAGTCTTGCGTCAGCAGTTATTTGATCGATGATCGAAGCCGTGCAAATTTTCGTCCGAGTAAATACGTTTGACCATCGTTCGTCCCCCGGGGAAGAGATCCCTGTTTGCCGGGTTAACGAGGACAACCCGCAAACACAAAGCGGAACGACGACGACAACAACACGCCTAACACCGTTGTGTTTTTCTTGTTCCAGTTATCGTCCGAGAGCCGGAAGAAGCGAGCCGGTTCTAGGAGAGCCGGGACCCAATAAGCTTCGTGCGTGGTGGGCTAGCGAAGCTTTTTGTTTTTCGTCGTGGGAAGCTGTTGGTGGGCTCGTCGGGCCCACCCTCTCATCGGTCAAGCTGGCGAGCGCTCTAACCGCTGGTATGAACCCCCACCACCCGGGCCACTCTGCAGCCTACCCGCATCATCCCTCGCTCTCGAGCAGTCCCCATCATTCGGGGCCCCATCACGGCTACAGCACCGGCGGTGGGGGCGGCGGGGGTGGCACAACAACCACCCCTGACCTGCCGAGTCCCCATTCACCGCCACACGGGCCCGGAATCGACCAGGCGACCCCGTACGCGTCCATGCAGCCCGGGCAAGGGATGGGCAGCAACGGACACCATCATGGCGGCGCTGGTATGATGACCGATCATCCCCATCACCCGGGACACCCCCATCCACACTTACCGGGACACCCCGCTTATCCACCGGTCAACCACAACAACAACTGTACGCTCAAGGTAAGACCAGCCAACTATATCAGTACAGTGATTCCTTTATATATGTCGCCAAGGCCTGGATGATAAACGTCGCGGAATTATCCTCACTATCTCAGGGTATACCCTTCAGGGGCCACGAAACAGTTAGCATAACGTGGCTCGGGTATGTCTCCTGAATGATACGCGACGCTGGCAAGACTCGTGTTGTCGACATATATCGAGAATTCACTGTAATTGACTTACACTATTTTTATTTTGCGTAAGGATCCCCGGTCCAGTTATTGTGCAGCTAAGTAGATTAGGTATACTTTTGTACTCCAGATTTTATTTCGGATTCTAACACTTCTGTTTGTATACCTCGCCAAATTTGATAATCCTGAAATATTTCTCGCCTGTCAGTGATGACAGGCTCTTATCTCTGGACTGTTGTTGGGAGGGTAACTTTTTCCCCTGAATTCGTGTCAATTCCCCTGATCTGGCGACACCGACGTATACGTGTACTATACTATTCGCGATTTCAGTACCCGGGCTCTTTATACACGTGTAATTATGCATTCTATTTTCCGTGTTCACAGATTTAGAGATCGGTGTATTTTTTTCTGTATTTTTCTGATCCGGCACGTTCGAGGCAACTGATGCGTTTTTGTTTTTTGATCGGATTATTTCCGGCTGTTGATATTAGAAGCGAGATGCAAGCCAGACAGCAATAAATTCACGCTCAACTGTTCGACGTTATGTTGTCACCGATTTATATCTAGTGTCCACACAGTTAATACGTTCGTTATAGTAATTAGACTGCGGAAAAATGGGTACGTACTATTTAAAACAGCGGACATATTAAGAAGGTTTAATGACATCGGTGTATCGGTTTCAGCTTAATATTCATATAGTGAATATTGTTCGGCGATTATTCCATAATTTTTAAATAAGAATTGAATTTTTATGTCCACGGCCATGACTGAGGATTTTTTCACCCCTCGGACCCGACGTCAGTACGCCGTACTGACTCTGAGGAATATTTCAAAATTGTTCAGAGAGGGTCAGATTATTAGAAGCGGTGTTTTTTCATTAATTATTGTTCGCTTTCTAGAATTTCAAGATAGCTAGGGGAAATGTAAAACAAGCGTAAAATCATCATCAACGTCGACCACACAGAAGAAAAATCTTTCTATCTTTTCCGAAATTTAATTTCTGCGATGCGATGCGGTGCTATATTATTTCTGGCAATAACACTTCTTGCTCGAGTCACCGGTGACTAGGTACACATAAGAACGATCGCGCTTCGACGGTTTTTGCAAATACACCGCGTCGACACTCAGTTGTTCGAGCTAGGCGTCGGAACGAGGGTGAACGAACCCAAACATAAACTGCGTTGCGCCAGTTATTTACAAATTTGATTGGCTAATTTCCTTTATTTCCCTAGCAGCGCCGTTCGTCGCGCGCTAACGAACGCTCGGTGCCGTCGCGTCCTTGAAATTTCAAAATTCACACTTCTTATTCCTTCCTTAAACGACGTCCCAGAGCAGTGTAAATAAATGTCCTCTGTTTACAATTGAAGAGCTCGGGGCAACGAACGGTCGGCTCGATTTCGACGCGTCTATAAAAGAACGAAAATTCTTTCGATAGTTCGGTGCAACAAACGGTCATATCACGAGACGTTTGTTGCCTCGAATATTAAAAAGTCTAAGTGGACAATCACTTTGAAATCGAGCTGACCGTTTGTTGCCCTAAGCTCTTCGATTACTCTCGCGCCCTGCACTCTATCGCGTTTTTTGAAACACGTGTCCACAAATCCGTTCTGGAAAGTGAGAATTACGCGAAGAGCCTACTCCACCTGCTAGTATAGTTCCGTGAAATTATTTTCTTCGGCAATATCGTAGAAATCTGACGAGTAACACTTAAATCGGCCTTTCTCCAATGCTTAAAGTCGGACTGGAATTTTAATTGATTTCGCGGCGCGGCGGTGTAATTCGAAACCGTAAGAACGTCGATCGTTATTATAACCCTCATATTTATTTAGCGTCCCATTTGGCATTGTTTGCCGGTCGCGTTCGCCCATTGGTCAGCTGGCGCGCGAGAACTTTTTAACACGAAATAAGCAGAATGAGATTAAACTTCGCTAAGGCATCCCCCGTTCGTTGCCTCTTCCACTCTAATGACACTTTGGTCGAGTGTGCCCCGTCATTCTCTCGTCGACATAGATCCTCGCGGTGAACGGTTAGGCTCTCTTCGCGAGTCGCGATTAAAATACACTTTCTACGCGGGGCCGTCGCGCGAGGATGGCCACGAGAAAAAGTTTTCAACCGGAAGTAAAACGAACGAGTACGTACCGCATTGTTCGCGTAATAACCGCTGTTGGTCGTTTATTACGTAAGGCCACTTCGCTCGACGATTTCCCGCCAACGAGGAACGTGTCCGTAATCTACCACCGAGCCCAATAAACGTAATCGGCGGCTGGTGCCATAGGTGCACCGAGAGATTGCCGATTATGATCGTCAATGGACTGCTAATACCCGTTCTCCATGGTTCGTCCGTTGAAATTAGATTCGTAGAAAAGTTTCATTCGTCAGTTGCGAAATATTATTAACTTTATTTGTTGTACTGCTGCAAGATGCATAGACTGATCAAGGGACAACTGATTTTAATCCTTACTGGATTGCAATTTTCCAGTGTCGTGGGTGGTTTTGCAAAATTGAGATTAAGCGAAACATTTTGTTCATTGACTGTGCGATTGTTTAAATCCTGTTACGCTCTCTTATGTTTTACATATTTGTGCGCACCATAAATACAGAAAGATCCGTGATCTAGTTCTAGAAACGCTTTGATAAATCTAGGAAGTTCGTTAGCGTCCACGTAGTTTCTTTATCAATCAGCGTATCGATCAAACAAACTTTCTAATTGGTAATATAGTACGCGTTGTGTTATTTGTGTAGAGATTAGTAAATTGCGTGTTAATAAGGGGAAACGGGGCACCTGACAATCTCCGTTGATCGATATTTCTATGTCTGTGAGGAAATTGATCTATTCCAGCGATGGTAAATAATGATGCAACGCTCGTCTTCCTTTCTGACACTTAATATCGAATCCTTCTCTGTCGTTCCTAAGTAATTTATAATTATTCTGCGACAGCTCACAGAGTTTTTCACTCTTTCTTGCCTCTGGAAATCTTGACGTCTTAACCCTTCTTTTGCGTTCACCTAACAGACTAATACGAAGATAATCAGAAATTATGACGTACTGAGATAATTATAAATCGAATATACAGTAAAGTATTCAAAAAATGTGTTTATTAGATCGCAAAGCTAAGACCTTTCCCGAAGAAACATCACGCACGTTTTACAAAAAAATAATCCACCAGCTTGTAAAACTTTGGGGAACAATTGTCGAGAACGATTGATTAAAATTGGAAACGCGGTTGTTTAACAAATATAACCGCTCGCGTTTCATTTTCAAATGCAGCACGAACTTTTTCGATCATCGACTCGACCGCAAGTCAAATATTTTTCAATACCGGGAGAACTGTCTCCAATAAAGAAAACACCGGCTAAAATGAAAGAGAACAGGAGTCCCCGAAAGTTTTCCGAGGAACAAGAAGAAGAAGTCGACATCATAAATCCGCGATGAATATAGAACAAAGTGCTTAAACTTCGAAACACGTTTCCCCAAAAACAGGTTTCCCAGTTAACCATCTTCCCCCCGCCTCGGGTCACGTATACTCCTCCGCCATCTACAATTCAAATAAATCCCTCCGGCTTTCGCAGCACCGAATCACCGAATCGTCCGATTAATAGACAAGCTCTTGCTATCGCCATTAGTGCCATGGCAACAAACAAAACTCGACAATGGAGGAATCCCGCACCTGGGGATCGTCGCAAGAAAACCTTATCCCAACAAACTGCCGATTGACACGGTTCTCGAGGGCCGAGAGCGTTCCACCCTCTCGAGGACACTGGCTCTCGAGACGATCCTGATGATCCTGTCAACAAATCAAGGTCCGCGACGGCTTTTCACCCGGCGAAATCTGCGTAACCGTGCACAGGTGAGAGAGGAGAGGTGGGAAGGTATGGAGCTGTGCCGCAGGATCAAAAAGAGAAAGAGAGAGAGAGAGAGAGAGAGGGAAAGAGAGAAGGGTCGCAGGCTAAAATTCAGAAGGCATTTACCCGTCTACGTGACCCTCACTTAGCTCGCCATTGACAAACGTAACAATATAGGCATTTACCATGGAGAAATATAATTGAATAGGGGCGGAGGGGACTGCGAGAAACCCGGGGACCCCGCTCGTCCCTTCTCTTCTCGAGCGTTTCACTCCATAATGCAGCGGTGGTCTCGCTCTCGGGTCCCCTTCCACAGTCTGGCCGTCCTTGTCGGGCCTGGACGAAGCTATGGATGGGCCCCGTCCCCTTTCAACGTTAGTTAGGTCCTTTCTAGGCTCACCTTTTTATTCCCCCCACCAGGTCCGCTCCTCCTGGCTGGCCGGGGTACCTGAACCCGAGGCCTCGCGAGGCATTCAGAGGCCCAAAGCAGCGACGGACCAGTCAGTTCACTGTTGACTTCGGTCGCGACCGGTTCGCTTTTTCCATCCTTCGCGACGCGTGTTCTCTCGCGTCGCTTAGCTCGCTTTTGCTCGATCGCTCGGCCTCCTCTCCCTCTCCCCTCTCCCTCTTCCTCTTCCTGTTCCTCTCCTCCCCACTCTGTCTCCCTCCTCCCGGTTTTTCGGGGACCCCGTCGCAGAACATATCCCCATCCTCCAGGGATGATCGTTGCGAGACGTTCCGCAAATTGTACCTGCTCGTTGCCGACGGCGACGTGATCCCATCGCGAGTTCCTGGACCATCAACGTGCTCAGTGAAGAATAATCTGTGGTGCCACTCTGTGGATTTTTAGCCCGCCGGTCCCCGCGCCGCCAGTACCACAGACGGGACCCACCGATGATACCGGCTCGAAGGTGAACCCGAGACTGGGTCCACTTTTCAGTTTGTTTTGTTTCTTTCTTTCTCCCGATTTCTTTCTTTTTTGAGAGAGAAAGAGAGGAGAGGACACGTTCCCCCGTTTTTTTTTGTCTCGAGGATAAAGCCTGCTAACACACCGCCCATCATGGAGGTTCACGCGCATCACTACAACACCATCGCGTCAAGGATGAACCAGATGAAGTGCTTCCCCGGAGACAAAATTGTAAGCAACCAGAATCCCTCTTTTTCGCAGATTACTCGACGGATGCTGCAGCGTGTTGACACTGTGCCGCCCCACGCGCGCGCGAGCGAGCGAGCGAGCGAGCGAGCGAGCCCGGACGCTATTGTTCCGCAGAGTAATTTAGCAAATGTCCTTGAGCCACGGCTCCGCGTGGATACCCTGGTAACTGGTAATAGCGATAGTGATGGGACCTGGAGCGCAGTTTCGGAGCTTGATGATCTTTCTTGCGATCGAGACGGTTCGGATTCTTGGACGAGGAACATTTTCGTGTATGCCTGTGGCAAAGCCGAGGAAAAAGTGAGATAATTGAAGTAGGAGGCTCTGTTCGGGGATAGTGATGATTGTAATGTGATGTTCGTGGTCGATTATGGTTTAGGAAAATTGTTGGTTCCGCGTAGTTGGATTGAAACGGTGATTTCAAGTAGGAGGAAGTTGAGTTGCCGTCTTGTGGGAGGTGACGATTGTAATGGATCGTAGTCGGTAGTTTGTTTTTTTAATAACCTTTGAGGAAAGAAGTGTTTGTTGGAAGATAAATTTATGTACGAGTCATTTCAACTTCGTCTGGCACTTCTCGTGTTAACGTATTCATTGCAGCGACGATCACAGGGGAAAGACAGGCAAACAACTATACATCATATTCTTGTGCAACTTGATACTATATTCAAATCGGTATTCTATCGCTCTTTCTAATACAATGAAATCAATACAGCGTCAGAGGAAAGTCCATTACCGCGATGAGTGCCGTGCTATTTATATCCGTGTGACTGTCCAAATTAAAGAAGCGAATCAAAAAATGCAGAGCAGCAAATTTGCTTGCAATCTATAAAATACAGGAGAGTCGACAAAGTAATATCGTGAATCTTAACTTCTCAGTTCCAGCCGATTAATCTTACTATAATCCACTTTTGAATCGCACATTTGAAATATTCCCGAGCAAATGAGAACAAGGGCACAGTCACGATTTTCCTGCACGTTTCGAAAATATAACCTTCAACCTTTAACCTTTACCATAAACTAGAGGACTTGAGTAAACGTGGAATAAAAAAATGTTCTACAATCGACACAGTATTGAAGAAAAATCAATATGCAAATGGGGTCGAATGTACTCGAGCAAGAGTACAACAGTGTTAGTTCGTTTTGACTGTATTTAGGTTCACGGAGCACTAAAAATTACACGAATGTCTTCATCAAAATTTGTACGCATTTTTTCAATAACATATACCCAAAGAAATCAATTTGTTAAATAATTTCTCATGGATCTTTACAATCTCGATGTTCGTAAATTAAAAATATTCGAGTCCGTCATTTTGACGGGTCTCGTAAATCTAGTGTTAATTTCTGTGATCATGAAGTCGACTACCAACCTGCTCAAATACAGTGAACATGTTAAAAACAAATTGGCTTGTCCATCAATGCGTGTAATTCGAACAGTTTCGAAGTAAAGACGAGTGTACAGTAAAAATTGAGTAAACAGAAAAATGTGAACGATTGCTATGACCTGTGTGTGTGTGTGTGTGTGTCTTTGAACGGTGGGATTTCGAACTAGACAAAATCAATTTCGAGCATCTCGGCGATAACAACAAACGGCAACGGCTCTGCGCCGAAAATCGTTGCGTATTTAGCTGTTTCGTAGTTGCCAGCCCGAAATTCCGGGCACCGTGGTCGGAATCTCGCCACGTATCTCCGGGATCCGTTTCCTATCGGATTTGACTTTAGCCGGGGCAAATTACTTAAACGACTCCGGGTAGTTTCGATTGACTTGATTTGTCTCGATACTCGACTGTTTCCGATTACAACGTTGCATTAATGGCATCAGGGCCGATCGAACTTTGCGCCGGGCCCCGCAACGAAATCCATATCCATCGGTCTTGTCCAATCAAAAACAATGCTCGATTTTTCTCACTGCAATCGCCTCTTCCTTCCGAGCTTATTTCTCAGAGCCGAGTCGGAAAACTAATTAAGCTATTCAAGCCACTTTCCTGTGTGAAAATTACAGCACCCTTTCGCGAATGTTTATTGCAACAGAAAAATAAAAGAAAATTTTTCCTCGGAGGAAAAATTGGAATGTAGCTCTCATTATACGAATCTTGAAGAATGTATTTTTTCTTCCTTTTCCACAGTTTGAGCTAAAGAAACAATTGAATATCTACTCTTGGAAAAACGCATAGAACTTTTTTAAAAAATATATATTAATTTCTGTGGAATTTATATACTTTCGAGTATAGTTTTGGTCAAGATTCCAAATTAAAATTGTGGATAATCGTGGAAGATATTTATGTCTGGATTGTGAAAATGTTGTTCGATGGTAGCTTTGAAATTTTGACAGGGCGCCAAATTCGTAAAAATATTCAATTCGAGATAAGAGTTTAAATGAACGATTTTTCCAAGGGGCTTGATGGTGTGGGCGCACTCCTTAAATTTTCCGAAGGGTAGAAGGATTTCGCAACAAATACCGGCGGGGCACATTTGTTTAGACTGCGCTGATTGCGCGATCGCGAGTCGGCAGCTGAAACGCGGAAAGGTGGTGTTCGCTGGTGAATTCTTGCCAGGATTATATTATTCCCGGGGAATTTTACTGGTCGCTCGAACGACCGTAAAAGTGAGGTTCTCGTTCGAAAACTAGCGCGAGAAATCGGCGAATTTATCGTCTAACGCGAGACAACTCGCGAGCGGCGAAAGTAAATGCGATTCACGGCGATTTTTGCGAATCCTGGAACAGTTCGATCGGAAACTTGACACTTTATTCGCTGGAAATCAATCAGCGAGCCTCTGAATTACTATACCGCATTGCAAAGAGTCTGTTTATAATATTAAAACAAACAGAAACTATTCTTTTTTTTTTAAATCGACACATTACTTGGAAACTGGAAATCTGCAAGAATTTAGATATCTGTATTCCAGTTCACAGATTTCTGAATACGCTCCTTTCTATGTAGATTTACTTGGTACGATTTCTAATAATGTTGAAATAATTTTTTTACGCGTATGTAATCGCGAGAAGCTACGATTCAATTCAATTTTGTCGATGGATTACGCTAGTGAAACTCCGTCCAAAGTTAAAGGAGTAATTGGAAAATGTTTCGATCTGTCGTTACAACCGCAGCACGTAGGAGAAAGTTATACACAATTTATTTATGCAAAGAACGAAACCTTAAATGTCTCCGACATGGTCATATTAACCCGCGCACCGTGGGAGGGTTAATTGCTTCTGCAAATTTTACTGCAAGGTGAAAGTATAGATCGTTTATTCTTCATTTGTAGCCGCCATTGCGTTGTTTGCTCGCGTATGTATTTTCTGTTCGTACAGCGACTAACACGCTTATTTGTATATATACTTTTCAAAGCAACAACCAGATGTAAAAGCTTTTAGCTGACTTCCAGTCGTTTGTTCTCGTTAGTTATTCCTTTAGTATGTTCGTGTGGCTAATAACTCTTTCCCAGGCGAATTCTAATGTGACATTTGCAGTCTTGTGCAAGCCGATTAACTGCCACGTGGATTAATAAGTAATTCTCCGTGTTTCATCAAGCTGGGCATTGATTATCGCTGGACTAATAGCCTGTGTGCGTTTATATCGCACGGAAATCTTGAAATTGTAAACGGTGAAAATTACCATTTGGAAACAGTACTTCTTTATTTTCATTTTCACTGAAATCCTCGACTTTCTAATAAATTCTATCAACTTTCTTTAAACTGAAATGAAGTTCTATCTCTCTCTTGTCGACATTTAGCAATTGGTGTAAATTTCTTTTCTTTTTTTTTTTTTTTAGGCAATTACGAATCAGTGAAATAAAATAAAATAAGTTACAGTGTAAGGGGCTAGCCAAGAAAGTTTAAACAATGTTTTTACCTTTCGGAAAATTTTCTTGCCACTATCAGATTTACTAACACATTCGCTACCAGCATTGTCCCGACTCGTTATCTCGCTTGTTAAAATGTTTTGTCAAGTGCAACGTACCACCTTCATGAAACATTAAAACAATTCCGAAGCAGAGGGTCATGGTTTCCCTGAATACTATGCTGTGCGCTATGACGACGTTATGCAACGAACTGTATAAAACAAATTTAACTATTTCTGAGTAGCGACATTAGGGAAGTCACGTTGTGACGCTAGCCACGAACGTGTTAAGACGATTCACTTTTATTCATTCACAATGGCTGACGTGGTGCAAGTGCATTTCCAAGAAATAACTGCATATTCAGGCCCGATAACGAGGCAGACGCGAAATCCAAATAAATGCAGTCATGTCACTTTTACGGGGCAATAAAAAAAGTTGTTAATGCTCGGTAGATTTACTATCGATCGAATCAGTTAGCATCGCGTTTTGCGTCGCAGAGTTGCGCTCGCGAAAGTAATTTTTCTCGGGAACAAGGACGACTATAGGTGATTAAAAAAGAATTGTCTCCCGGGAGTTTTTCTTAAGTCGCGAACCGTCGAAACGTCGCGAACAATCGTCGGCTCGATCGGCCCCGCGCAATTACGCGAGTTTGATTCGATTATACAGTAACTTTGTTGGTAATTGCGACGTAATTGCGAAAGAAGTGTCGTTAAGCCTAGCAGCGCGCAACGGCTAGGAGGAAAAACGGTTTTTCGCCGATGGATTAGCGAGGCGCACGCGTCGTTTTTCCGAGGGCAGAGCGCGCGCGCGAGAGAGAGAGAGAGAGAGAGAGAGAGAGAGAGAGAGAGAGCCCGGTGTGTTGATTCGCTTGTTCACGGGAACCGGCTGCCTTGAACCCTTCCCTGCTCTCGTATCGACTAGCCTCGCGCGATATTTCGCGAGATCGGAGCCGACCGATAAGCTCTACACGACTGTGAGCAAATTACAACAAAGCCACGGCTTGAAAATTTCCATCGGATCGACGGGATTCCGCGCGCTCGCTTCGAACGAATAATTCTCAGCCTCGCTCGAGATGATCGCGTTCTTAACGCGTTCGCACGTGACCCACCGCTCTAAGCACACGGGCCCACAAATTTCACGGTTTCTTCCGACTTTTTGTGCCCGGCAGAACAACCTAATAGAATTTCTGCAAACCGTTCTTTTCTCCATGAAGAACGGCCAGGTAAACGTTAAAAAGAATTTCTCCTCACTCAACGCACACTTCACGTGTGCGAACAACAACAATTTTCTTGGACACCTTAGGGCGATACGCTCTCGAACAAAAATTATTTACGCGCGTTAAATGTTCATATTGTATTCAAAAAAATACCGTTGTACTTGGAAGAGTGTACAGAATCGTCCTGTGTAAGAATCATTCTGACAGCTTTTATAGTTAAGACAGCAGAAATAGTTAAAGTTGAAGGTTTTTATAACACCTTATGCAATACTGTTTATTCTATCGATTTGTCCTGCAATATTATGGCAAATGATTCGCTGAAAATATTTATTGTATTCAGCAGAAAGTCGTTTCTGTTCGAACTACAATCTGGACAACAGTAAAAACTAATTATTTATGCATTAAAGATCTAAAAAAACGTCTTTGAAGAAGGATATCTGAGAACATCTTAAAAAAGGACATCTAAAAAGATGGGAGAAAAGGATAACTAAAAATATCTGAAAAAAGGACATCTAAAGGAAACAAAAAGCGAAAAATATGTGACTCGGATAATTTTCGTAATGGCATGAGTCACGACAGTTTTGAATGAAAAAATTGTAAGTCACGTTCACTTCAGGAGAACGAGTATCGCTCGCATGATTCGCCGACAGGTTTGAATCCGACGACGGCATTGCGCAGCCGTCCCCCGAAAAGGAGTTTTATTATTATTTATTATCGCTCTGCAAAAAAAAAACGTGTACCACAGCGAGTAGTTTCACGTTTAATAGAAAATCAATTGGGCAAACAAGGTTGAACACGATTACGAACACGTTGAACAACCCGCGTACCCCGAAATGATTGATTGCAGGGTTTACGAGGTTCGGTCTAACAACAGAATAAATATCAGTGTTTAACGCGACTAAAAGTAACGTAATTTGTTATCGGTGTTTACAGCGAGGTGTATAGTTGTCGCGTCGAAGTTGAACTGCCGCGTGGTTCAACCGGCGCGGCGGCACAGTGAAAGGCGATTTCTTTTGTCGTCGGTTAATGACGGTCGAGTTTCATTTGCGCCACCTGTAATTTTCAGTGATATTTCGCCGCGCTAATTGCCCCATTTTCTAATAAGACTTGATAATGAATGACATTCGTCGAATCTCATTACCGGCGCGGACTTCCTTGGGAATTAATATTTTCAGTTTTAGCTTATTAAAATTTTACAAGAAGAACAGAATTTCTGTATGGCTCCTGATAATCGTGATCGCTGCAAACAATTTTTATTTTGTACAAAGATCCGCAGAAACATTAACAAATGGCGGAAGTCTAACTGACGAAACCCGCAATTATTTTCGAATATAACGAAAAAAAGAAACGAATATTTTCGATATTGATTAGAAGCGTCGAAAGTTGACTAGAGTTGGAATCTGGGATTAACACGGAGAGAAACCGCGAGGTTTAAATCTGTCCGTAAGGAAATTAGATTAAGACCAGTCCCGATGCTCGGTGTATCGTGAATTAGTTTTAATTAACGTGTATCTATCGGCGTCGTTAATCTCGATTCGTCTACCGTTTCACTTTTTCGCTCTCGGCTGCGCAGAAATCGCGGTGGCCGAGATCCCCCTCGAACCATTTTGCAATAACGCCTCCGTTAATCATATTGTTATCGTGCACGTGAAGTTTTCTTCGTAGCTATCTGATGAATTCCTCCTTCTACTACCGGTGTAATGAGCTGAAAGAGTAATGAGCTCGCTTATGCCGGATTAAAAACGACCGCTTAAGATCGGTGAGCAAGCGCGCGCGCGCAATTGCACGCCGATCCTAAATGCTGTATTTTGCTCCGATTTCATATCCCCGCGTTTTAATATTTTCTTGCGTTCGAACGCGATATTACTCTCGACGTCGATTACGCGAACAAGAAACCACAATCTTGGATCGATGACTGGCATTTGCAATTCCATTTTTAAACGGTTCTACCCCGGCAAAAAGGTCACGTTGCGGATAGGTTAATAAATTACCGTTCGTGTTCGCGTACGCGCTTTACTAAATCAAGTGCAAAGTTTGTATGTTCGTGCTTATGCGTTCAACCATATCAAACTTATGTGGCTCTGTTTCGGTAAATATTCATATTTGTTTCATAATTCATACGGAGTCACCGATCCCTCAACGATCACATTTCGCAACGTAATTTTCCATTCTAAAGGACTGTACCGTTAACCTCGAAGCTTTTTGTAAGGTGCAGTGGGTCCGTTCTGACCAAGGAATGAAATGTTAATTTACAGGAAACTCGTAAAGACTATACAATATTTAAGAATTAATGATCTTTAGATTTAATAAGGAATAATCTTTCTTGTAAGCAGATTGTTATACACTTGTAAATAAAAATGAAAATTGTTGGGAAGACGACAGAGATAAATATTTCATAGATGCAATTATTAGCTAATTATGGCTCGCAAGATGTATCACCAGAGAAAATAAAATTCCAATCCATTCCACTTTCTCGATATTTATACAAAAATATGAAACAGCGCAAACACCTCGGCCAGCTAATAAACGATCAATCTGGACCAATTAAAAACCGTGAATAAATGCGGTAAATATCTTGAACCAGACAGTCAATTAGCAGGTAAAATTTAAATCGGTGAAGCGTTGAAAAAAGGATCTTTCGTGTGTGTAGCATAAATTGAATGAAAGTGTTGACTCCGTTTTTCGCATAGCTGTGAATTCATCGAGTTAGGAGATGGGAACAATTCCGGTGACGTTTATCGGGGGAACCGTATATTTTAATAATCAGCCACGTCGGCTGCGATTACTCACGCTTACCGGCGTTTACATAATCGCGACTAAGTGTTCGCCGAGATTACTCACTCGACGGTGCGCGATGATTTATCGTCCGTTAATGACTTTCGATTCCGTATTAATTATAGGAATGCCTCGGTTCCTGTTAATAGAGAAGCTGCGCCGGTCGCGCGGATGCCCGCCGACCACGCAACCCGTTATTATTTTCAACAATTTCGTTGCATAATCGGCCAACGGACGCGCATCTCCGCGACGTCACGTCCCATCCTGTTTCAGCAACAGCTTATCTCGCTTTTCAGCACCGAGTTGAAAACCGGGAGGCCATTCTTCGACGAACAATCGAGGCGTTACTTGCTGCAAAATTATTCGTAGAATTTTTAAATCGAGAAAAATTGTAGGTTTTCAAGCGTTTCTAGCCGTTTAAATATTTCTTCTCTTGTCGTTATTGCCATACTTTGCTAAATCCGTACTGCTGAATATCGAGGACTAAACATACAGAATTTCTGAGGAAAATTCGTCTATTTTCGATATTTCTATCGAAATGTATTTAAAATACACTCCCCACTCGTTTCTTGCTTTTTTAAATTACTACTCTTCTTTTACTGTTTTCGTTGGACTATTCATTCAATCTCACGCAAAATTAGATTAGAGCCAAGCAGACGTTCCTTTCTTTCTACTGTTATTTGTGCTGATTCATGTTTGCCGAGTGCATAAAATCCGCAGTCTAGTTATTATATACTCTCTCGAAGATCCTGAAGAGATCTGTGAATGTAATTGCCGATTCAGGTTAGCTCCGAGAGACTGGTGGCTTTAGCGGTTACACGGTGATGATGTTGGAGCACGTATGAAATTTACAGCTCACGGTGAATTTGTTTTCTCGACTGTTACAGCAAGAAGGTGGTCCAAGCGGAGCAACGGGAATCCAGCAGTGTGCCGGTTGCGGCGGCCAAATAGTCGAAAGATGGCTCTTTTACGCGATGGATCGGTATTGGCACAACGGTTGCTTGAAATGCACGTATTGCGGCGCAGCACTGGCGGAAATCGGCCACTCGTGCTATACCAGGAGCGGCATGATTCTCTGCAAAAGCGACTACAGAAGGTAAGAGCGCTAACTTTCTATTCAAAGCGACTCTCGCGGCTAGACGCGCCGCTGAAATCGGCGGCAAACCGATCCTCCCGAAAAATTACCATTCGGACGACGAAAACTCCAAGCACACTTCGAGCCGCTCTCCTTTTTTCGTTTGTTCGATAAAATGGTACAGTCAAAAGATCGGCAAAATCGTTTACTGAAATTTTTCTAGTCGAAAATTATTTTACAATATTGTCTAGGCTGTGTTAACAAATTTTTAGCGCGAAAGTTAGTTCTAAGTATGAATGATACATAGACTGAGGACCTTCGTGCAAAAAAAGTCTAATAATCTAATCTAAGTCTAATAATTAACCATAGCAGTGACTTTCGTATAGCCATCATTTTTAGAGGTATTTCGCGGATCAGATTTTTGACAGTGTTTTCGTTTCGCTGGCAAAGTATCGTTTTCCTTGTTAGTCGAGTAATTATCGTGGTTCCTCCGAGTAATTAATAACCAGAAAAATGGTGAGGACGACGCACGCGGGCGCAGTCGAAATTTATTCAGAATTACCGAGTCTTTATTAGTGATAAATGGTTCAATTAGACACTTCCGGTGTGCCACTGATTATTAAGTCGAGACACGCCGGCTCCCAAGTATCGAGTAATCAACATTCCGTGGACACAAAGTAGGTGCAATTTAGGAAGCTGTCACTTAACCGTTGATTAAGGCACCGCTGATGAAATATTGTTAGTAATAACTTCTTTGACACTGCGAGCTCCACCAGACAGGTTGAAATGACCTATTTTCAGAACCCACCCCCTCCCCTCCCTTGTCCCACGACAACTGAAATCGTAAACCATCGTCGCAAATTGTTAAACAAATTCGTTTATTTAGATATTCACTCTTCGATAAAACTCCGACCTTTCATCGGTTTTCTACGTCTCGACGTAGCTCCCGCAGGATCATTAATTATATTTGACGCTCGGTTAATTGAATGGAAAGGCCTAAACCCACGGTCTTCTACAACTTACGCGGTGGTCTATAAAAGTGCTCGTACAGGCGGACGAAGTTCATTCGATTCCATTTTATTAGACCCTTTGAACGACTGTTTTTAATCAAAGCGAACTTTTTCACACTGATTAAGAACTTCGCGTTAATTACAGACTGTTATTAAAAAAAAAACTAAATTTTAGTTTGCAAAATAAATTCGATAATGGATGCTCGGCTAAAGGAAAAGTTGGCGATCCATAAAATGCAGTGTTTGAGAAGTTTGTTTTTAATTAAATGTAATTATTAAAAAACGAATAAAATGGAATCGATTTCATCCTGGTCTATTTGTACACCGTACGAAGAATATTTAATTTTTGTACGAGTGTCTTATCTTCGGTCGAATTTCGAGTTATACGAGCATTCAAGGGCACACTCTGTACTCTGCATCGTATCGGAGCTCATTATACCAGGTGGCGCGTCTCTTCTGTTCCCTCGTGGAGCAGAAAAACTTTTGAAATCCGCCGGGTCGCGCGGTGGATACAAACCTAATCGGCGGGGACCACGTTCCAAATTTAGAAGATTCGAGGTCAAAGCGCAATTTAATGAGAAACAGACGCAGAAGTTAGTTAGCGTACCCGAAAATAGATCGGCACAATCTGGCCCGGGGTCGTGCGTACGGAATCTAATGGGTCTGTCCATATTTTTTTCTTCATTGACCTGTTAACTCTCGACGGAACCGACGGCTCCTTTTCATCTCTGATTAAAACCGGGAAATATACGAGCCCCGGGCTCCCGTCGGGACCCCTCGAGAACTCTGCCGACCGTTTATTTTCGGTTAATGATTCCCGTACAATCCGATTAATTTACGGTTAATTGCCGGACGTCGGGTATCAATCGATTTTCTTCCGTTTCTCCTTTTATCTCCGCGCGGAGCCGATCTTTTCTCGCTCTCCTTCTTTCAATTTTCAGAGAATCGAGTTTTCGAAAGCCGCAACGTTGCTTCGACATATATTCTCGGTGCAAAAGGCGAGCAGAAGTATTATTTCTGCGCGAGGAGGTCGCGATCATTTGAAACTGCATTTTTCAATTTTCAAATAATCGATTCCCCTGAAATTCCAAAGGCTACTTTAATTACACTTTACACGAATCAATTTTATCCAGTTTTACGAAGAGATCAATGGTCGAACTCTTTCACAATTTCTTCTTTCAATTTTGAAGCTATCGATTTTTCGAAAGTTCCAAACGCCGCTTTAATTAATTCCTTTTGAAGCAATTAATTCGATTAATGAAGTTCGGGGACAAGGAAAGGCGAGAAGAAGTTCGATCGGGAGCCCGGTGGAAAGTTGGTTAGATGAAAAATTCTTGGAGAAGTGCAGCGAAACGATTCGGTTATTACAATTAATGATAATTAATGTTCGGAGCCGCATTAATATCGCGGCTCCGCGCCAGCAGCGATTCAGTGCTAAGAGGCTAATAAGTAAGTGTACACAGTGCTTTAATGATTCTTGCCGGTCGGGCCATATGGCGCTGAGTTACGAGTGGTAAGAATTATTAGAGTCGTATGCGCCGGTGCATTCGCACACAGAAACACACGCGGCAGGCCGTTCTGCTTATTAAATTCAAAGTAATGCAAATGTAATAATGTAAATGCATACAATCGCATTACGTATGCATCTCAAAAATCAGTTCTCTGGCCTCGGGGGCTGGGAATAAATTACCCCCCTCCGAAATCGAACGCGCAAACACGTCAAATTCATTAAGTTAAGTGGAACACTTAATAAATCGTAAAAGGAAATTTAAGCAAGTTAGTGTTCCGCTCGTCCTTTCAGCAGACGAATAAATATGGCGGGTTCTCACGCGTTCATGCAACAAGCATTTTCTTAGATATTTCAAATTAAATTCGGACGCGTTAAGAAATGCACAGGACTGTTTCGGGACGCATCAAACCGTTGCAAATTGCACCGAATTAACTCAAAGCGCAACGAATCGCTCAAAAATTTGGCAAATTGCTACTAAACTTGTCAGCTCGCTAAAAAATTTGGCAAATTGCTACTAAACATGTCAGATCGCTAAAAAATTTATCAAACAACTGCATGAACACGTCAAATCGGTCTCAAACAAATCAAATTGTTTCGGGAATAATTAAATCGCTTTAAAACGAACCAAGTCGCTGCAAATAGCATCAAATCGTGGATTTTATGAAAACGTTGTTGAGCCGCTACACAGGACTTCTCAGTAAAAATTGACTAAACGCTTCAAAAACATCCGTAACCGTTTCAAAACGAATAGGATTAATCCAAACCCAATCAAATGCCTCCAAAGCTAATTAAATCTCTCCAATACGAATCGAATCACTTCAGAACGAAATGAAATCTCTCCAAGATGAGTCAGATCCCTTCTAAACGAATCAAATCTTCCCAAAAATCGCGCAAAACCGTTCGAATTATAATTTTCGATGGCGGGGAAAAAAAAAGAAAAAGAAAATAGAATGGTAAGAAATCTCGATTTCCGGCGAATGCTATGCGGTTATAAGATTTTCCGTGGCATTTGTATTCTTCGTTGTCGTCGTCTTTCTCGTCGGTAGGACCAGCCGGACCAGTCCGCAGCACACGTACGCCCTAATCTGTTAGCACAGTCGAACGATTTAGTCTAGCGTAGTATCAATATTTGATTACGAGGCGTCTCCGTCCCGCATGCCGGAATTGGAGACAGAATCGTCCATCCAGATGTCCACTGGCTCCTTCGTATTTCCGGAAGTCGGACGTCGTGGTGGAAATCGATCCCGGGGAACGCCAACGCGAGAAAAACGTCCCGTTAATTGCGACCGGATTCTCTCGTCCCTGTCCCTCGTGTTCCCGAAGATGGGGATACGTAACAAGGGACGTCGATGAGCACGCGTGTTTTTAAATAAACGAAATTCGGAGATGCAAATTTCCATCGTTTCGCTCGAACGTACCCGTTCAGGTTATAAATCATTAATCAAACACCGATGATATTAATGATAACCGTGTCTATCAGGAAAATATTTAACCTTCGACGGCGGAAACCGGGTCTACTTTGACCCAGAGCATTAACACGTTAACTGCCACGTCAGTCACATATGACTGACAGCGATTTTTGACTGGGTTCAGAAATTCATTTTTATTATGAGATGTCCAGATAAACCGAATTTTATTGGAGTCTTTCGAATTCAAAAAGGTTAAGACAGCATCTCCTATAATATATTTTAAATTCCTAGTTTTGGTTCCATTAATTAAATTTCTCTGATTTTGTAAGGATCTCTGGGGTTGATATTTGGCGCTTAACGCGTTAAAATCGATATTCAATTAATTCCTACCGATTGAATGTGACGAATAAAATGTTACATTAGGAATGTCAGAAAGACTAATGGCGTTACAATAAGCATGTTTTAAGAAATTGATAATTAAAGCTGTGAGAGTGATCTTGATCAACAGGAATTTTATAGTTGCGAGAAAAGTAATGTCCGAGGTTAAGATAACAAATAAATTTTTTCCCTTCGTTTGAAGCTAGCTACGATTCAATTTAATTCAAAGAGTCGCGTATAGTAATTTTCTGTGAAGTGTAAAAGCGTGAACGGTGCAGTTTCGTTGTCATTGACTGAATCAGTTCGATTTTATGTGATTCGCCTGGAAGGTTTTCGAGCAGTCAACATATTCTGCTTTTCTGCATTCTTCGCAATCGAAATTACAGAAGTCCTAGGGTACGGGACCCAATTACCGTGGGGTGTACCAATTACTGAACCTACATCAATTATACTTATTTTTAAAGCGTAATGAATACTAAAAAAGAGATATATAACATATATATTAACTGATTTTAATGGAAAAAATGTAATAACTCTTTTTCAATAGTCATAATGCTTTAAAATTAAGTGTAATTAATATAGGCACAGTAATCGGTAGCCCCCACGGTGATCGGTTCCCTCACCCTATTATCTCAGTCATTTTCTACTCGAACTTATGTTTACCGAGGCTCTTAATCTTTCTGGCAAACGTCCTCAACAGTCCCAGATATTCGAAAACAATTTTGATTCCTAGTACAAACGATTCCAACTGTATCTCGGTGTTTATCCTGCGTATCTTGAACGAGGGGTGGAGGAGGTGTCCTTTGACGCAGCCTCGCGAAAAACGATGTCTCCTTTGTGCATCCCGGTCGGAAGCGGGGACGAACAGTCCCGCGAATTCCGCGGCGCTGTTCGCAACCCCGTCGGAGAATCGGCTCGCGAAATTTTCCCTTGAAATTTCGACCGGGGAAACATGATGCTATCCGAATTGAGCGAAGTAGCACTCGGAGCGGAGTGACGCGACAGAAGAAGCATCGACATCAAGCCTTGCGGGTAGGGGTTGCTACAAGGGGGTGTCCAAGAAAGAAGAAGAAGAAGAAGCAAACGAAAACTACTCGAGAAGAAGAAGAAGAAGACGAAGAAGAGAGAAAGAAAGAGAGACCTCGTGTAGAAAGGGAGATACAATCGAGGAGAGAGAGAGAGAGTGCGAGAGAGAGACAGAGAGAGAGAGAGAGAGAGAGAGAGAGAGAGGAGAGAGACGCGCATACGGTTAGACAGAGACTCGACGATCGACCGAGTGAATGGGGGGGTAAAGGCGAAAGAGAAGGCTGATCCAGAGACACGGGCGAGATAGCGTGACAGAGAGAAAGAGAGAAAGAGAGAGTTAGAGACGGCGAAACACGGGCAGCGCGGGGCGGGGGGGGGGGGGGAGAAAAGAGACAGCAGAGAGGCAGCAGGCAAGGGTAGGAGGTAGTGGTTCGTTTCTTTTGGATTCAAGGAATGTTTCAATCAGTTTGATTGAAGGGCTGAGCCACGGCAAGAGGGTAAACTCGATTTACAGCCGTGCAGGAGGAGGAGGGGTGGAGGAGGGCGGCTGTAGCAGGGGCGGAAGGGGGTGAAGAGGGGACCTGGACTGGGAGAGAGTCGGGGGTATATATAGGTATGGGGGTGAGAGGGGAGGGAACGGTTTGCTGGCGGGGAACGCCGGTGGCTGGTAGTTTCGGGAGGGGTTTGCAGGGGGGTTGGAGGCGAGGGTGGCGGGTGCCACAATCACCGAGATGCGTCCAATCACCCCCAGCCTCCAACGCCATCGGGTTTCGGGTGCACGGACGAGGGCTGAAGGGATTGAAGGTGTACGGAGGGCGAAGGGGCTGGGGTTGCGGAGTGAAGAGAGCGGCCAATCATCGCTCGGCTTTCCGCTGGAGCGACGTCGTCGTGGTGCTGGTTTGGCCTAGATGTGCAATCAGACCGCTTCAGAGCATCTCCTCTCTCTCTCTCTCTCTCTCTCTCTCTCTCTCTCTCTCTATCCGTCTCTCTTTTTCCCCTGTCCCTCCGGCTCGCTCTCTCTATCACGACGTGTCTCGATCTGTCTATCCGGGTTTCTCGCTCTCTCGTTCATTCTTTCGCCTTCTCTCTGCCTCTGTCTCCAGACTTTCCCTCCTTCCTCCCCCTCTCTCTCCTCCTTTCACCCTTCTCTGCCGCCCCCGAGCATCCCTCTACCGGCGTTTTCTCTTCTCCTCTCTCCTCGCTCCGTCTTTCTGGCCGAATACCAAATTCCAGCAATTTGGTAGGTGGGTACTTTGTTGAATCAACATGATTGGGCTTGACGGAGCCCGGCGACAGGGCGCTTCGTCTGGTCGTGCCGCGCGATTCCGGCCGGCTGGAAGACGCGCCGGATCCCTCCTACTCTCTCTCTCTCTCTCTCTCTCTCTTCGTCCATCTCTCTTTATATCTCTCTTTCTCTCTCTCTCTCTCTCTCTCTCTCTCTGTCATTCGCTACGGCGTGAGAGAACTTTGTAAACCCTTTCGCGGACGGACCGGTTTGCCGGTGGTAATTCCATTAAGAGTAGAACGTAGCCGCGGCGGCGACGACGGCGGCGGCTACGCCACGCGTTGTCACTTCGTCCCGTGGAAGAAGAAACAATAGGCATGGGGCACCATGTAGCGATCGAATAGCACGAGAGACAGAGAGAGAGAGAGAGAGAGAGAGAGAGAGAGAGAGAGAGAGAGAGAGAGAGAAAGCCGAGATGCCGAGTCGTGTTCGCGGACCGCACGATTCTACCAGCTATTAGCGAACCCGAGATGATAACTGATCGCAGCTTAGGCCCTCGAAGAAAGAGTAAACGTGTTTCGATAGTACGAACTTGTGTTCGGTCGCGGAGCCATTGTGCTCCGTCGTGTTACGTTGCGCTACCGGAATTTTTTGGTACACCGTTGCCGAGTTTTCGTCTCGTATTGTTCGTAGATATATTTGCACGCAACAGCCTGGTGTAAGAGTTCGTTCGTAACAACAGCGTCGCGACGGTACAAGCCATACGTCGATGAGAAGAATGGCTCTAAACTCGAAGAGAAGAATGGCGATGGCGAAACGATCCAGGGAACAGAGGGCCAAGTCTAGGCGGTCCGCGCGAACATTTCCGCAGGTCCCGGTAGGTCGATTAGGCTCCCCCGACCTTGGTCAACGAGATCCTGCTCGAGCGGTTCGGCAGAACGTCGCAATTCCGGCGGAAGTATCACGCGACGCCACCGGTGATACGCTCGGGGGTGGTTTTCGACCGCGAAAAGCAACGTAGCCGGGCGAGAACGAGAACGATCGTCGACGCTCATCTCCCGATCGGGGGAAATATTTACAGTAGAGGGTATAATGGGGGCGGGCACGCGACGATGAATAGAGGACGACTTTCTCGTATGACAGGAATCGCGATCGACGCGGTAATGGCGCCTTATCGTGATCCGCGCGACACGCGGCCGGGAAAATCGAAGCTGCCGATGGGTCAGGGGGAGGGTGGGGGTTGAAGGGGGAAAAAGAACGATGGAACCGAGTATATGTCGTTGCCAGGGGTGGAGGGAAAAATTTCCGAGAACGTCGGGGACGATTGTGACAACGAGAGAACAGTCGCTCGTGCAGTGTTTCGAACGGTGCTGGCTGGGAAAAATTAGAACCTGGAAAATAATTTACCAATAGTTTGCACGGCGTTAATAGTATACATCTTTACGTTACCCCTACAATTTAATTCTAAGACTTACATCGCTTTAGAATTAATGTAAGATGTTCAGGTCGCTATTGGATATATTATGTTAGAAAAATAAAAATAGTTCGTCATCTTAAAGGCAAGGGGGTGAACATACTTAAAAATGATGTAGATAGCTTAATAGAATTCTGTTCCGTTCGTTACTAATAACCATGGACTACGTTAGGAGTTAGATCGATTCTTTTGAATCCATTGTGGAAGAACATAACAATATGGTTTCGTCCAGGTAGTAGTCGCCATCCTTTGAAACACCGTGGGTCGGTGAGAGGGTGGTTGTGATGGTTGCAGGTGAATTTCTGGGCTCGGTTCGGAAACACGCGGACACGTACATACACACAGGTAGACTAGGTCCTCGACTGGCTAGGTCCTCGGTAGGTGGTGGCGAGGTGGTAGGTCGCTGAAGAAGGCGGAGGGTGGTGGCAGCAGCGATAAGGGGTTCATTAGAGGCAGTTTATTACTGCCTTTGAAGTCTCTCGCGTGTTGCCGTTAAGTCGCTCGATATCTCGTAATATCTCGCTCTAATCTCGCGAGGAGAAGTTAATTGCTACCTCCACCTCCGCCACCTTCTCACCTCCGACCTACCTATACTCGACTCCCCTTTCCTCGACCCTTGCGGAACCACCTACTTCACCCCCGCGCCAAAGAGACTCTCTCCTCTCCTCCCTTTCCTTCCTCTTCCATACTTCTCTTGTGCCTTGGTCTCTCTGCGCCACCCCTACCACCCCCGCCGCCCACACAGCCCTGCAACCACCCGTTTCACCCCGTGCTCGCACGTGTCGCCTTAACAATTAGACGCTTAATTCGGGCCACCATCGTGGCGAAATTTTCACCCCATGCACACCAGTCAGTCCTCCTACCGATTCTCTTTCCTGTTCTCCGTCCCTGGGATCCTTGGTCAACCTGTGATCCCCGTTGGAAAGCCTTCTGGGTGCAGAACTGATCGTTGAACTCTGAGGAATAATTTGCCCTCATTTAAGCAATTTGTAATTTTTATTTTATTTAGAAGCTTCTCCTATTCGATAAACAAAACTTGTGGTCCAGTTTCAGGTGCTTTCGTGATTTATTCCGACCCGCTACGTTCCTCGTAGCCGCGAATGCGCGACATTTATGGAATATGTTTTGCGTGATTCGCGGTCGTTAATAAAGCGTGTTTTGTTTGGGTCAATGAATATAAGGTCGCGCTCTGCAGGATGTTGTTAGCGCGCGATGCAAGCGCGTCTTTTGAATCGATTCAAGCTCACTGAGTCGCGTTTATTAGAATGGTGTTTCTTCGAAAACTGGAAACCGTAGGAGCAACGAGAATTTCGAGAACAGAATCTTGTATTTTACAAAATCGTGTTCATTAGTAAAATACACGAAACCGTGTATTTCGCGTTACGGTGTCGAAATGATTTTCTTTCAATACTCTGGACCTCTACTAGACTTTGAATTTCTCTGGAACGTTGAGAACAAGATTGCGAGAATTACGAGACTGCGAGAAATCGATCAGATTCTTTTACACCGGTCGCAGGCATTCCAATTTCGAGTTTTCGGTTATGAGGGACGGTCGAAGTCAGAGTCGCTCGTAAATTCCGTTGACGCCCGTGGAAAACAGCTACGAATCTACGGGGAGCGTATCGTAATTAATTTTACGTTCCTTGAACTGGTAATCCTCGGAAACGACTGTCTTAATGAAGGTAATATTTCAGTGCTTAGCAAATAACGTCCGCCTGCCGCGTGTAATTTACGAGGATCCTGTAATAACAGTCGATCGTTCGTAGTATAATTGTAATTCGAATTAATGTATGGTATTAGCGTGTCGATGCGTCCGCTATTATTCGAACGTGAAGTTATTTTGATCCAACAGTGGCGGCGCGTTATCCAAGGATCGCGCGATAAAACGCACGGGGGCTCCGGTCTTTATCATCGAAAATTAGCGCTCGCCGAGGGATCGCTACGCATTAATTGCCCCGGAATTCACGGTGGTGCGCGCACCTGCAAACATGATTTTTGCGATCGGACTGAAGTCAAGGGGAAACGGGTAAATCAAGAGTTCGAGCGGAACAGGTTCCCGACAACGATTCAAACTGTATTAAAGTAAAATCGAACGAGTCTCCTCCCACGCTGCGTAAAATTATTAACCCTCAAATTACTAAGGGTATGGTAGAAACATATACTAAATTTTAACCCTATATCTCGACTAGGAGTGTAGTTTTGGGGTAAATTGGAAAAAAATCATTTTTAGTCAATTTTCCCTCATTATTCGTATGCAAAAATTCTGCAAAAAATTGATCCACATACCCAGATGCACATACTGCAATTATTTCCGATTTTTAAGTTGAAAATCCCGGCTACAAGAAATCAAAAACCTCAAATCGGGAAAGTGCAGATTTTGCGTTGAAGTATAGGTGCGACGACATTTATATTTTTACAGTACCAGTGTATAGGTATAAGTATCGCTCATGAATTTTTTCAGATTTTTCGTCGCGCCGGGGTAAAAAAGAAAAAATAAAAACTTTCTTTTACTATTTATTAACGTGGTCCAAGGTTTACGGAGACTCATTCTCCAGCAACTCGATTACTATCTGTAGAGGAAAGATAATGTTCGATCGTACTTCGAACTTGAATACAGAGAGTACAGAGAGCTTGATTTTATTAACGACGGGCACGACGGATTTCGATATTAACGCGCATTCGACTGGCCCGGAATTTCTGCCGGCAATTTAGTCGAAATTCCGGACGTCTGGCTAATAACGGCTGATAACAAACACGACATTATTACTCCACCTTTGACGGCGTTAAGCTTTGTGCCCTGTGTTCCGATCGTTGATACACAGCCCGAATCCAGCTGCTACGAATCTATGGTTTCTGTATCCGGCGACAGAGCGAGACCGATTCGACACGGAAAAATCGGTAATTTGCAACATTCACGGAGTCAGCGCAGCACGATTAGCGCAAAATTACGCAAGAACCGACTCTGGAATAGCTACATCAGCAACAATTTTCGAACACTGGTATTCGGTAGAATTTTATACTATCTTTAGGAGGCTTCTAAAAATCTGACGAGGCCAATGATTTTGACAATTTATACATAAATTTTTTATTTTCTTTGATCAACGTTGATCCTCTTGCCGAACCTAACATAAATAGTTAGTCATTCAAACTAGCTAATGCTGGGTTAAATGAACTCGATCCCACCTCAGGGTTAGTCTTTGAAATTGTATATTTATACTGCTGATGTCTTTAAAAATTGCAGTAGATTTACCGATATTTGAAGAAACATAGGTCGCACAACGTTGAACATATGAATATCTTTCCAATTGTAATTCGAGCTTAACACTATTCTACATTACTTTCTAAAAATAACGAAAATGTATTCCTTCTACAATTTATACCCAAAGAAATAAATTTGTTGAATAATCTCTCGCACGTGCTATTTTACAATTTCGATAACTGTGCATTAAGAACACTAGAACCCGTAAACCTACTGTTAGAGAAGCAAGAATTGAGCAAATCGGAGAAAGATACAAATTCATTGGACACGCGAACGAACGTATTGACACGGGATACACGAGCAGTGCTGCACACTCGCGAAGACGCCTGCATTAGGACTGCACCGCGTCGTCGCGTTTTCCAGCGTGGCATAAAAGAATCTTGCACAACGGAGATCCCAATTTACCGTGCGCGCAGACTCGCCTAATAAATGTTCCATGTGTCGAGCACTCGAGAAGTCTCTCGACCACAATATTCCCGCGGATTTCTTTTCACCTACGCCGTAGCCTCGTCGCAAATTGCCAGGCACTTGATGCGAAACCGAAACAGCCCCCCAAGAGGCAATTAGCCGGTCCCGCTGCGATTCGAGTCCCTAATATCGATTTTCATACGTTTTACACTGTCGCCAGGTACAACGAAAGAAAGAGAGAGAGAGAGAGAGAGAGAGAGAGAGAGAGAGAGCATCATGCTACCGCCGAGTCGCGTCGCGTTTTCTGAAACGTTTCCGATCGCGCCAACAGATATATCCTCTCTATTGCTGCACACAACACTCGTGTTGTTATTGCTCAACGTTCGGCGCGGAACTGCTTATGCAATTACGCGGCTGCGAGTGCCACGAGAAAGAGAGATACAGCGTCAATTAGTTCGTTCCGCGGAACGTTTCAATTAGCAGCGACCCGGAGAAACCATCGCGCATCGGCCCGATGGTACCGACGTAAGAATTCGTTGGAAAGTTTCGACATTGTTGCGCTCTCGCGGTCCACGATGCAAGTTTGCACGGTCGCGATAGGAAAATTTGATTCCGCGTTCCATCGATACTGTAGAACCCGTACGCCAATGGCTGACATACTCTGGTCTGATTCTCGAAAGAAGATAGCCGTAGTCGTAATAACCGTAATTGCTCCTTTGTTGCGAGTCTAAAGCACCGGGAGAGTGGTGTCGACAACTGCGCGTTACGACTTCAGCTATTTTCTCTCGAAAAAGCCGACGTAATTGTTCCTCGTTGTGCGTTAACAATATTTTCTGCATGCCGCTGCCCCGGGTTTTCGTACTTTACAGACTTCGCGAAGCGTGTCAGTACTAACCCTTTGGCACTCTAAAAATTTAGTATTGCACTGTAATCATTCTCAAAAATTCAAGTATTGTACATGTAAATTGGTCTGCTCCACATCTTGAGGAACAGTGAAAATATCTTCAAACGACTAGACCGTGGATACAAAGCAGAAAGACAAATAAATTAATAAACTTCACCACTAGTTCAATTCTCAAGTGAAGAATACGTTCAGATACTCATCTAATCCGTATCAGCAATTCGGACAAAAATTGCTGATCTCGCTACGATTTTAGAGTAAATCTGAAATCTATTTTGACGAGCTCGGAAGCGACAGCGTTGAATATACGAATTAAGGTGATTTTCCGAGTCCAACTTGGAGGCCCGCTTAGGCCCGCTTAGGCCCGCTTAGGCCAAAAGTCCCGGTACCCCCGACCTCCCCAAACCCAGCGCATGATGGAAAATATCGTTTCTAATTCGCGTCCAGTTCCACGGTGCTGTTCCAATTAGCTTAGCGGCGTCGCGCCGCGCCGGTCACGCTACTCTGATGAGGGTGGTCTGGAAAAACGTATCCACGGTGTTTGTTTCGCAGGGGTGTTTAGTTGCCCGGTGGTGGTGTACATACGTAGGCACGTCGGAATATGAGTATCGACGTTATCGAGTAGCCACGTCAAAGGAGCTCGAGCGACGCCGGGACAAATACGTTTCGAGGCACGACGACGATCGCGACAGCATTTATTATTCAGCGGCTCGAAAGGGTCCGCCCTGGCTCGCTCATACATACATACACGCAGACACATACAAGTACGTACGTATGTTCATCTGTGTGTGCAGTTCGATCGTAGGTAAACGTCCCCGGGAACGTAATGTGGGCTTTACTTTAACGATTAGGTTTTTCGCGAGCGTGCGGGAGAGCCGGCCGGCTCTTTCTCTCTCTCTCTCTCTCTCTCTCTCTCTCTCTCTCTCTCTCTCTTTCTCTCTCGCTCGCTCTTCTCTTTGTGCATATACTATTCGTCGTCGCAGTCGTCGTCGTCGTCGTCGTCGTCGTCGTGGTAGCAGCCGCGAGGGCGACAGGACGGCTCACTTGGAATTGATTCGGGGAATAATCAATGCGGGAGTAACGTCGTTCCCGTGTACGCGTACTGGAATAAACCGCCGCGTCGCGACGAGCCCGTGTTTGCTTCCCTTTCTGTACCGCGAATGGCTGGCTCCGTGGCTCGTTCCAACCGCGGATTTTTCTTTCGCTTGGACACGACCTGAGCCGACGAGTCGCGATGCTATTGCAATTCCAACGCTCTTCCCGTGGCTCTTCACCGACCCGGAGAAATTGCCAGAGTCCAGTTTCTGTTCAGTCGACTCGCAACGTGCATGATTAGGAACGAATTTATAAAATCACGGTGCGAAATGCTTCGTACCGAGTTTCAACCACCAGCTGGACCTAAACTTGGAGATCGCACGCCTAGAGTCGCATCACTGTGTTCGATTTATAATCTATTGCGT
The DNA here is from genome assembly GCF_050948215.1 of Halictus rubicundus. Taxonomy (NCBI): domain Eukaryota; kingdom Metazoa; phylum Arthropoda; class Insecta; order Hymenoptera; family Halictidae; genus Halictus; species Halictus rubicundus. Next base: position 11,675,839 of record NC_135152.1, on the reverse strand, counting down.
CGTGGGACGCGGGGATTCCAATTCCAACGATCTTCCCGTGGCTCTTCACCGACCCGGAGAAATTGTCAGAGTTCAGTTTCTGTTCAGTCGATTCGCAACGTGCATGATCAGGAACGAATTTATAAAATCACGGTGCGAAATGCTTCGTACCGAGTTTCAACCACCAGCAGGACCTTGGAGATCGCACGCCTAGAGTCGCATCAATGTGTTCGATTTATAATCGACTACCGCGTGGTTACAAAATGTTCGTCTCTTAATATGCCATGCATTTAATTTCACTGTGAAACGTTATGTACGATCGATTGTGCACGACCATTACGTACGAACTCCATTATGTACGATCGTACACAAAAATATTTCGGAACTATCGAACGATGAGCTGTCAACTTCGAGCATCGGAGGTTTTCATTTTCCTTACAAGACTTTTAAATATTCGGAAGAATTGGTGTCCCAAAATGCGACCGTTTCGACTTATTGAAAGAAACATATTTTTGTTGAATCACAGCGACTCGTAATCGATGCAGGAAACTTTTATTTCGCGTGAAGATCCGCAGTGTCCGCGCGTAAGACTTCCCGGCGAATGGGGAGGAGCAAAATGAATTCCCGGTGATCACGCGGGAAAAAAAGATCCCGTCGGACGCGTACCGGACAAACGAACCGTAACAGTTCGCCGAAATCACGACGTCCGATCCTCCGCATTCAGATTCGTCGGCGCGGTTCGCGCGGGAATTTCGAAAAAAACCGCGATGCTCCGAAAGTCGGTAGCAAAAATCTCTCTGAATAAAGAGCGCGCGTTTAACCGGGCAGGCAGAACGAGCGAGAGAGAGAGAGAGAGAGAGAGAGAGAGAGAGAGAGAGAGAGAGAGGAGAAAAAAAAAAGGAATTCACAGGAACGCCGTCGCCGCATGAATTATGGAACGGTGTACGCCGAAGGACCTTCTTCTTTTTCGACTATGCACGCTGAATGCGCGTAATAGCGGGGAATAGAGTAATAAACGATTCCGCAGAGTCTGCTGGAGCACCCCGCATACCTTAATGATCGGGGATACAGGGGATTTGCATAGGCCACACAGTCTCACCGGCTCGGTCAATCAGTGACCCTCCACGGACCTGTCATCTGCTTTCATAGTTGCCGGCGACTGTCCCCGCCGCCTCGTTTCCCCGTTTACATTGGCAGTCACGAATCTTTGAAACGACGTGATTGAAGACTCGACCGCGTCCTTCTTCTCGTTACGTTACTTAATCCCGATGCTCGATTGTCTACCAGACGTTGAGGGACGCCGGGCGCTTGGGCATTATCGAAATAATTTATTCGAATAGTATTCGCTAACCCTCGTGGGCAACCTCGGTCGGTTATGTCCGCAGCGAAAATTCTCTCTTTCCAATATTTAGTTTTTCTCATTAATTCTTACAGCATTTGACGTTCCGACGATATTAAAACAGGAATACTTCCACACGTATTCCACAAATTTTTGTAGATTTTTTGAAACAGTATGCCTGCCACGGCGTCGATAAAAACAAGGTTGCAGACGGAGGATTGGACAGTACTCTACATCAGTATGCACGACGTTATAAGTCGTCCTGTGCATTATAACTGCACGCTATAACTGTTCCAATGCGTCTTTCTCAGACCACAAAGCCGACGACTAATTTTGCTTGATCCTTGTTTCTTGTACAATACGTAAAAATAGCTTCGAAACGAGGAGGCATTTGAATATGTATAGAGTTCTGACGCCTGTTCGTAGGATCATAAAATTGACAAATAATTTGAAGTTCGTCTCCCTTTGATTCTGCGGTATTTTCACGGTATAAATATTGGTTCGAACTCGAAAATTCCAGCGATTCTGCGCTTCCGTCGGCGCTCAAAAAAGCCCCCCGTTTCCCGGCGACTAGTTCTTTCCGCCTCGAACAAGGGACAGTCGACTTGAAATTCATGTTGTTCCGAGATTTAATTTGAGATTAAACTTAATATTTAAATTTATTCCGCCGGGAACATTTGCCCACCCCCTGGATATTAAAGGAGAGAGGACCTCCTCCTGGCTGCACCTCCTTCTCCTCCTCCTCCTCCTCCTCCAACCACCTCTATCCACCTTCTTGTTCCGGCCGGTCGCACGAACCAACCGCCAGTCGATATCCGCGACCGAACGAGAGCCGTTGTTTCCATCGATCGATACGCACTATATTCAGGATCGCATGTTAGCAAAACGATGCCATCGATGTTCATCAAATATTCAATAGTTACCCGCCTACGAAAATTCACGCATCTGTTCCGTGAACGCCCGTATAAAGCGATCGCCACGATTACAGGGAAAATCAGCTGAAACCAACCCTTTCGAGACGAAATTGTTCTATCTGACCCACCACCACAAACCACCACCACCACCCTCCCGCCGTCCCCCAGCGAATACGGGGTCGCGACAGGTGGCTCGTTGATTTCCGATTCCCTGGTAAGCTCATTACATTAAACATATATCGCCGCTGGGATCTTCCTCCTCGATAATACTGATTGTTAACCCACCGAGGGACGGATACGCTCGTCGAGAAAATTCGGAGCGAACCAATACAATTTTTCCAATTCTTATCCGTCCGAGAGAGACTTCGCTAATTCAGCGCAGACGAATTATTTCTAACAAGCCCACAATGAACGTAGAGAGTCGTCTTATTCCGATGTATGGATTAAAAAATAAATGAGGTTTAAATTTTGAAGTAAGCGGTCTAAAATCGCGAAATAAACAGGGTCTTGTAAAATATATATTATTAAAGTTTCATGCCAAATTTCACTGAAATGGAACAATTATTTCCATCGTTACACAATTTTGTGAGAAACCATATTATTTAGTAAAGGGGTCGTGGAGGGTTAAAAAGAAATTGGTAAAAAAGAAGAGGGCCCGAAATGATCATCTTTCATCTTTCATTATGACACAAACTCTCGCAGAAAACAAGCTGTATCCGAACAAACAATTCGTGCAACTGAACAAAGTCTTCTGTGACTGTTAGGCGAACGCTAGGCCATTTTCCCGCAATTAAAGCCAGAGAAAGCTCTTCGTAGAAAATGGAGCCCACCGAGGCGGCATTGAACGTCCACCTGCCGAACATTGTACCCGAACGCGACCGAAAGATTCTGTGCAGGTACGAGCCTAACTCACGGCCATAAAATAAAACCATTGTGCCCGTTATCGGTCCATCTGCGAGTTGTTCCACCCGTTCCGGAATTCGCTTGGAAAGCAAACTACGCCCGAGCAAACTGTCCTCTTTGGGCAGCAGAGAAGAGGAGGACCCCCTCCCTCGGAAAGGGTCGCAAAGTGTCCAGATATATCCGTGCGGCAGAGATTATGGCACCGCGGCGCGGCGTGTCACGTACATCGTGTCCACGCGACCGAGAGCGAATTTCACGCGAACCTATTCGCGAGACAAGAATAAGGAACGTTGGACAGCAAGGAAAGACCGAAAGTCACGACTTCTACACTGTTATTTGTAAACAATCCATCGAACGTTGCCTTTGTGCCATTTAGACGATGCAGTTGGCGAAGAGTTGTAGAATCTTTCAGAATTTTTCAGAACTTTCAGGAGTCGTTATTTTTATCAAAAAGTGGCAAAAATATATCGTTTCTGTCGTATTACTCGAAGTATTAATGTGTGCGTATTGTATCGTTTATTTCTGAATGATAACGATCTTGAGCTGTACATCGACGAAACTACCATTCGGGGAAAATGGCTATGTCCCTTGTACAGTGATTTCTCTATATATGTCGCCAAGGCCTAGATGATAAACGTCGCGGAATTATCCCCACTACCGCGGGGTACATCCCGTGAGGGGCCTTGAAGCTCGAGAGTGCTCGGACGCCGAGGAGTGTAAACATAACACGGCTCGAGTATGTCTCCTGGACGATACACGACGCTGGGAAGACCCGTGTTGATGACATATATCGTGCATTCACTGTATTATTCATCAATAGACTCAGAATTTTATGCGTTCATGACAAGAATGAAAAAATACAAAACTGTGAAGACCTCAGAAAAATTTAAGCGCACCATTACGCTATTTCCGGTTCACTAAAATTGTTTACAGAAAAGGTACATTTTAATTCAACTTCTGTTCTTTAAAACCGACTTAGGAAATTATTATTTTGCATAAAGTTCCGCAATTCTTTTCAGTAGGTAATAATAAACTCTCTGGCTCGAAAAGAATTGAATAACACTCATGTTTAGTAAAGCCTGTATATATATATATTCGATTAATTGAAAGAAGCAACATGGAACGCAATATTTGCTCAAATAGAGAATAATTAAGAACGAATAAAGAACAATTGAATGCGTTATATTCTAGTGTGTTAGGATCGAGGAGGTTTGAGAAATCAGAAAAGTATAGCAACTGTTTGCGTTCTTCGGTTGTGGGCATAGGCGGTTCCCGGGGCCTCTATGAGAGTAATCAAACAGATTTGAGCGACTAACGTAATCAGTTCCCCCCACAAAGAACCCATTAATGTGTACAATTACTTGGTACCGAAATTGTAAACAGTGGCATTACTCGCTACGTGTAACGAGCGTTGACGAAGACACGATTAGACACGCTCCATGTTTGAGCGGGCAATACCTAAAGCCAACGCTTCTAGCGAGCCTTCCAGTTTGTGCGAGCCACTGTCCAAATATCATTACTCGGTCTGATGCTGAATCAAGTGCCATATTTGAATACTTTGGTCACTGGTCACCGATCGCCCTAACATAAATATCCGATGAACGTGCCATCAGGCTTCATTTGATCTTTGATCGTGCCCACAGCGGTCGATCAATGCAATCTAACGCTTTTAGAATCTCAAACCGATCAATTTTCCCATCTCTGAATTATTAACCCATTGAGCACCAAATTTTCAAATTCTTCATTCAAATAATTAGTAGTTACGTGTTTAAGACGTTTTATGCCAAAAGTTAAATCCTAGCTCATCCCAGTCTATTCTAGCCTATCCTAATTAAATTTGAAAAATTAATTATTGTTAAGATCAATTGAAAAAGTATCCCCATTTGGAGATGACGACGCTTGGAATGTATTCAGTTCTTTTTATGCCATCCCTTAGCAAAATCCATGTGCATGATCCTAAATGAGGATCGTGGTATTTACGGGTTAATATAGTTTTTTTTAGATGTGTACAAAAATCATTCGCGTCTCGTCCGATCGATTCTTCTTGTCTGTACGAATCACGTTCGATCTCTTGAAGATATTCAAGCTGATGAGCAACGAAGTTGGTTGCACAATGTGCTAGGGACTGCCCGAGACGCGACAGTCCCATTCTGGTTCTCGTAGCGCCAACTTTTCGGACAGTGTATTAACCCCTTTAACACGGTGCGTATCGTTTTCCTTTCCGAAACCGGTTCTCGAACTCACCTCTGTTATTTCGTGACTTGGGGAACATTTTCGTCTGCGTGGATATTCCGCCGAGGCACCGATGCATAAATTCGGCTTCGTTTCAGATCCCTCTGCCGATAGACTCGCAGATTCTTCTGCTCAACCGAGCTACCCGGTCATATTCTCGATACATTCAAAAAACAATTGCTAATCATTCGACGAAGCAACAAAACTCCAGTTGCATTGGATACAAAAACGATAATTAGGAACTAGTACCATTCGAGTTCAGTGAACGCGAAGTTCAAAGATGACACCACTTCCATTCATCCTTGATTTTACACAAAAGTAGCCTATACCAATGGAAATTTGCGTAAAAATGTGCAATTTAGTTACTGTCAAATTTTCACTGTATATGATTCACACAGATATACGGAACATTACATTTAGGCCCATATAAAAAAGTTGTAAAATACAGTCAAACCTGCTTTTGTGCGGTTCTTTTCTATGCGATTTTTATTTTTTGCGATTTTTTTTATGCGATATATGAATGCCAACGGTGTTAACATTATAACACCCTTGTAACGTTCTCATCACAAGAAGATGCGTATTTTGGACTACGACGAGTAGTATTGAATTATGTGCATTTTGAAAATTTCTCCATGTTTAAAATGAGAAATTAAATTTTTTTTTAAAATGTTTCCATGTGTAATTTAATTATTTATTTTGTTTGGAAAGCACTTTCTCGTTATTTCGTCAATCTTTGACACATTTTGTAAGTGACATTTTTTTTTTATGCGGTCCCTCTCCTCCGCATAAAAAATTTTCTTTAATATGTTGTACAAAATTATTTCTTATAGCTATTTATGAAGTTTCTGAATATTTTTTTGTGCGGTTTCTATTATGCGGTCCCTATCTACCGCACAACAGGGTTTGACTGTACAACTTTTAGTATTTTTTCTTTTTGCAATTCCGACCAATTGCAATTTTGGAAAATTTTCTCACGCCGTGTAGTAAATTGTTTTAACTTCTCAAAAAAAAAATTTCAAGTCGATGGTCCAATATTAACAAAGTTATCGTCTTTTTAGGAGTGTCCGAGTCACCGTATTCTTCGACAAGATTAGCGTCTTTCTCAAGTGTGCTGCTCGGACGGGCCTAATTTTCTCAGAACACAAAGGTGTCCACAGTCGCGCAACGTCTTCCAACGAGCCCGGCAAATCACGGGCCAAGTCCCCTGTCCGCGATTAGCGTCGTTAATAAGTCCGCGCTGTACAGTTCGTCCGATTTGTTGGATCCGCGTCGTCCGGGGTGTCTCTTTGAGGGCCTGGCGATTCCGTGTTTCGCGCGTTTGTCGCCGGTAACACATTAAGTCGGTATTTACGGGGTCGGGGTCCGCGTTGACAGGCTCCCTTTGAGGTTAATAATAGAGCCGCGTCGGCTAAGCACGTTCTTAATATTTCAGTAATCGCCGTGACCCGGCCCCGCACGGATTTACACGTAACGGGCCGACACCGTCGCTTCTTCCATCTTTGATGCCTGCAAATGTCTGGACACTCGGTAGAGTCGAGCTAAAAGTCAAAACCGACGCCAAACTTCGTGACAACAATCTGCAATCTTCGTGACGTACAATTGCATTTTAGACAAATTATGCAACCATTCAGCTTCATTTCGTCAGAGTTTGTCGGAAGATGCCCATTGCTTCGGTAGACAGTCCCTAATACGCTATAGTCAGCGTCTCATTCATTCTTTTCGATTAAAAACATATTTTTTAGACAAACCCCTTCTAAGTAAATACTACGGTACCGTTTCCTAAACAGAACGAAAATGTGCAAGACTCAGCACTTACGGTAAAATCTTGATCTAAGCCCAATCCTCGGGTCCGTGCTGTGACATAGATCGTGTAGGACTACTATTTTCTTGTGCCCACCTCAACCGTGCCGAAGACACACCACGTCAAATTATATCGCCTTTAGTGTAATTTTAATCAGAAAAATTCCACAAATTAGTTGGTGAAAGTCCCATAAAAAAAAAAATAATTAAAAATAAAGAAGTTTTGTAATTGGATTAGCAATGCTTCTTGGCTCCTCCAGTGGAGGTGATAGACGAACTGACTAAGATCGTGTAGCTCCGTTCTCGACTTTACAGTATATTCGAATTGCACGATAATGTACAATCTTTCCAAAATGAATACGATATATGTTAACGATAAAGATAAAAATGTTTCCCGGCTTCTCTGACGAGAAGTAAACATGCAACCATCGGAACCCCAAGTAAATCGGACGCAATAGAATTTTCTGGGCGGATTTCCACCACCGAGGAGTCGAACTTCGCCCCTTAAGCCCGTCAAACATTTTTTAATTTGCCCAGCGCGGTTCGTTTCGTTCTCTCGCGTGTTCACACTTTTCCAGCAACGCGGGCCAGAAGTTTCTTCGGCAAGTTCTCCCGGGGGACAGGTCTTCTACCCGATGGAGAGATCATTTTCAGTTAGGCCGTCGGCTTAAAGGGTAGAGCCGGGGCGCGCGCGTGCCGCAAATAAGCGTCGATAAATCCGAGACGTAATACAAGCGGGTCGGCCGCGGGGCAACTTAATCCGGGGCCAAATTAAATCGTGGCCCCCGACAAATCTGTGCTTTCCGAGTGATTTGTGGCTCCGTTTGATGCCGACTCCCCCGCCCCCCGTCCCCCCATATCGGAAATAGCTTGAACCGTTCCTACCCCTGCGATCCCGTCGCACACCGAATCTTTGAACTTTGTTTCATCTCGTTTCATCGTCATTCTTTCTTTCACCGAACTGTTCCGATAAAAGAAAGCATCGCGCGTTGCTGTGCTCGATGGTGCACGCCGAAAGGTGTATTTACTTCTCAGGTATTCGATTAGATTTTTATGGAATACGTGACGAATCAGTAGAGCGATCTGTCCAGTGAATTGACATAATGCGCATTATTAACGATAAATAATTTAACACGCTCTGCTGTGTGCACAAATTTCCTGAAGAAAATATTCTCTTTCATACGGGAGAAGAGGATACATTTAATGGAACGTTATAATTAGATTTTATGGAATTTGTGACAAAAATTAGTAGACGCAATTTAAAACAGTGGAAAGATTAGAAGGATTCAAGAACATCAATATGTTATTTTCAACTGACTAAATTTATTAAAGAAATTGCCAGATGGTTCCTCTGACTTGCAATTAGTGAATAAAATATTTATTTTGCATGAAGATTCGCAGTACAATAATTAGAAACTGGAGATAGATTAAAAGAATTGAAGTATGTTGATGTGTTACTTGCAACCTAGTAAGAAAAAAATGTCTAGAGCGGTTTCTATTTCTCGCGATTGAAGCCGACAATTTTTATTTATAATTACACAGGCTGTTCCAAAAAAAAAACTTGCTACGTGTTAAATATAACGTTCACACTCTATAAAATTCGAAGGGAAGGCATAAAACCGAAAAAATGAGTTTTAATGGCAGGCTGAATGACTGCACAAATAGCTGGCGAACACGGTGAAGCAACAGACAGTATCTTTTTACACGTAATCACGGATTAATGATACATAGTGTAGCAATTACCGGCGAACTTAGCAATAAACTTACGAAATTCGTGGCATAAAAACTTGCTTTATATACGCGTGTCACACGAATATAGCAATTTTATCATACGTAACCTACTTCAAGACATTCCTTACAAGTCGTTACAATTTTATATTGTGCGTAAAGGAAAGGAAATGAACTTTTTGACCGTCGTTATCTCAAATTGTAATCTATTTCGCGATAGCATGCCAATTTATGACTTCGCTGTGTCAATCTTGAACGTATCTCGTTTTACATTTTATCGGAAGGTGTGCCAAATGTATTTTGACATACTTTCCAATCCCGGTGTTAATTGTTCGAATGTGCTGTGTTAGAAAATCATATTAGAAATGCTAGAGTATTTAACCGTGAACAAGTGTGGTACATAAAAGTATTTTTTTGCCCGTTCTGTGAAAGGGAAACTGGTCACTGGTCTCGCCATTACGGCGTCCAGCGTGTTGATAGAACGTTGTAAAAAACTGATGATAGACAATTTTTCGAGTGAAAGAACAGAGCCGCATCGCTGGTTAAATAATTGACCAAAAATCGGCATCGAAACTCGGAGAATCCAGAATATTCGATTTCCACGCGATCCTCGCGCGTTGGAGCACGTGGGAACGCGGCTTAAGGTTGTAATCCCCGTTCCCCGTGTCCCTCGTTCCCCGATTCTTTAACGAACGTATTCTTCGTGGAAAAAAGGCGAGCGGCGAGGGGGCAAGGGTTGAAAATAAAAGGATTGAACGCACACCTGGTGACGTCTCAGGAATCTGCGAGTCGGTTCAGGTCTTCCCGTCGGATCGCGTCGCAACGCGGATCAATATAACCCTTAATGGCGGGCAAATTGTGAACGTTGACAGGGAGATTGAAGCCGGCCGTTTCGCGGCTGCACTGAACTTCGCTAATTGCTCAGGATAATCGAAGTTAACGGTCCCGGGGAGCGATTTTAACGGTCGCGCCGCCGTCGAGGGATTCTTCGCGATGAGATCATCACGGAAGAGCGCGCGAAAGCTGCCAGAGAGACAGAGAGAGACAGAGAGAGAGGGGGGAAAGAGAGCCGTTGTCGTTTTCCACGTGCCACGCGTTTCCCAGCCGGGCTTCACCTGCGAGCGTGTCTACCGGCCGGTTAATTAAGGGACCGAGAAAGTTATGAGACAACCTTTGACACTCTGGGAAGACGCGCCGCACCGGGAGGATCATTGCCGTGGAAAAAAAATCCGATTTCTTTCGTTCGATGACTCGAGCCGCGCTCGCAATGGGGTTTTAATGGAAGATTTCATGGGATTAAGACTCGTTGATCTCCGGAACGTTGAGCGACGACTGATCTGGCAGAAAAATCTCACACGATCAATGCAATTTATAAATTTGATCCGCGAGAATGGAGCAGCGCTAAATTCTGATTGAAATATCGCCGGTCTTTGAACTGCTGTAACTTTGTGAATAGAAATCGTACGATAGTCTACCTGAGCTGATTACGCGTCGCTGAATTGACATTTCCGTAGAGATTTTTGTTTTATTGAAAAAAAAAAAGAACGGAATACAAATATGGAGTCAGATTTTGTACGAAAAAGTTGTGCAAATTTTCTCCCTGACTGGCTCAACAATAGTTTTACAGAGCAGAGTTTCTTCCTTACAACGATCACAGGTAATCCTTTAAATTCTGTCAGAATTTAGAGGATCTTCAATTTTGTGTAGTTCATTTCTAATATATCTTTTAAACAGGCGATGGATTTAAAAAAGTTTTAAAGCTTCGGTGTATTGGTAGCAGCTTATCAAAATTATAAAAAGGAAAAAGAAATTTCTGTTTGGGTCAAAGAATTTTTATTCAAAATCCGCAGTCTAGACATTGCCAAGAGTGAAATGTACGCTCGAAGAATACTAATTCTAAGGGCGCTGTTTTTTTTTTCTCTAAAGTTCGTGCAGCCATCTCGGAAGTCGGTGTTATCGTCGCGGAAAGAAAACGTATTCGAGCGGACGATGTATATTTAAGAGATCGTTCTCCAACATTTGCAAGAATATTAAGCGTATTTTGTCTTCCGTTCGATCCCTCCTCGTTTCGCTATTTGCTAACCAGATGAGGACCGGCGGAAACGAGGTATATCGATCAGCAGCCGCTAACGATCGAACGCGGCGGTTTCGCCCGCGGAATCACTCTCGTTTTCGCTGGCGTGTGTACTCTTCTCTTTCTATACCGGCGAGGAGGAAGAAAAGGGGAAAATTTTTGACGGTGTTTCTTCCCTCGGATCCGGCAGGAAGAATTAAAATTCATGGGCGCGCGGCGTCGCGGTCGGTAACAACCGTACCAGAGGAGAGGAACGGGAAGAAAACCGGTGGAAGAGAAAGAAGAAAACCTGGACAGAAACTCTCTCGCACTTGTCAGCGACTTTGTTCAAGCACAATAGCGCCGCCAACGTTTTCGTCGTTCCGCGAACAATGATCAAGTTTATGGAATAATACGCTTTTACATCGTGTCTCGCCCTTCCACGCGGTTTTTACTCCTCGCGAAAATAAATCGGTAAGCGCGGCCACAATGCTCCACATCAGGCCAGAAATTTTTTTAAAATTTCCTTTCAGCGTAATTGTTGATTTTAACATACAAGTTCCAAACGTTCTCACGCGTTCTGCGTACAATTAATGGTAAAGTGGTTATTAAGACACAGTGAAAGAATCGTTGCTCGAGTTAATACTTTGTCTTCAGGAAATCTGTTGATTAATTTTTATTGACTATACTGCGGATTTTTATTCAGACTAAGAATTGTACACTGCAAGATGCAGGAGCTACATAGTAATTTGTTTCTTTACAATAATTTTATTATGTTGAAAACGATGCAACAGTATTTAACTCAATTCACAGTCTAGAGTAGAAGCTCAATAAATTGCCTCATTTTCTGATGATAGCATCATTTTCCCAATTTGTCCCAATTTGTGAATAAAATTGCTGCCACTGTTGATAAATTGATTAAAGATTTCTAGGAGACTATGAAGCCAATCTTCGCTTTGTCAAGTGTTAGAAAAGTAACTAAAAAGGCGACAGCTAGCGTGAACGACAAACGAACTCATTCTCGACAGTGAACCGGTTAATCCATTGCATTGTTTCACCGTGGACATTCGCGGGAAATTAAAAGAAGTGTCCCCGGTTAATAATATTTTGTTATCTCCCCTGCGAAAATTGTTCGCGATGACGATTTTTCAGGTGCGACGTGTGGATTGGCGGTTTTGTCGGCGAAAATTGTTACTCTGGAAATATTTCGTGAATTCGTCGAGCACTTTCGGGCCCATAGAATTTTATGAATACTTCGTGTCGGTTCATTTCGGAAGATTAATTTTATAACTTCGGATCGAAAGCTCTGTCGCCCCGGTACGCGAGTAACGAGGCGCGGTCGACGCGTTAAAACGGAATCGAAATTAAAACCGACACCGGCACGAAGAAACGGAAGATGAACCGGCGGATAAACGCGCAACTATAATGTTTTATTGCCGCGGAGATTTATTGCGTCGAACGCGTCGTAAAACTTCCCTAATAAATCCTGCATTTTCATAATCGCACCGTGCCCTCGGCTCGACGAGAAATTCAATTAAATATCGACCGTTACGCTTTTTTTCTCTCTCCCCCTCCCCCTCTCTCTCTCTCTCTCTCTCTCTCTCTCTCTTTCTACCGGTCGATTGACGTTAACTCGTTCCTTATTCTTTTTTTTTTCGCCTCGTAAAGTATCCGTCCTCGTCGAGAAATTTACGCTCTTCGAGCATAAACTCTCGCGCAGGTTCTGCGAAACAATCTTTTTCGCCCGGGGATTTGAAATGGTAACGCTCGATTGTGGAAGTAGTGAAAAAATAGTGAAAATAGTAGAAGATTTTTAAGAACTCGATTATATTAATTGTAACTGACATTGTAGCCTGTGCAGCTTCCTTTTCTCGCAGCGGATGCGCAAACTTTTTATTTTGCATACAAACTGCAATACACGCAAACCTGCATTGAAACTGTATGAAAAGATGCAAAACGATAATAAAATATCGAGGATTGAAGCTTATACTGCAGAATGTTAAGTGTACCGATTTTCCAGTCGACAGAAGTTATTTATCATTGGAACGCGTTAAAATTTATGCTCCAGCGACGCAAAGTTATTTTGCAGTATTTCAATAATTTTGTTATAGTGTATTACCAGCGTTATTGCAGGGAGAAATACACGTTTTGTATTATGAGGATGGACAAGAGACATTTACAGTCCTTTTTACGTCCGGTCTTGGACACTGGCGTTGCGCTATGCTGAATACCGTGTGTAATTTGCGAAACGCGCAAGAAAAGTCCTTTTTAGACGCCCATTACCCGCGAGCGTCTTCACCATAATGTTACGCTACCGACTGAATGGCAATAATGTGTGTAAAATATAACCGAGATCGTTTTTTTCACACGTTGTACTGGAAACATGCATCTGACGCTAGATATATCATTTTATTCTTCTGACACAAGAATGGCCATCTATCTGCTTCTAACCTTATCGAAATAATTACTAAATGCGTTATTTCTGGTCTCTGCAAAATTAATTATTCCTACGCTCCTATAACACAATAAAATTAAAAATATTTATATTCTGACACCTCGTAGATTCTACTAAAATATATCTTATTTAACCTTTCGCAAATCTAAGGCTACCCTAAAAATTGCCATATCATTGTTTAAAACAATTTTTATATTAGTATATTTGTATTCAAGAAATAGATAAAAATTTAAGTGTTGTGAGCACGAGTAATACTAATAAACTGCTAGGAATAGCCCAGGTGAGAAGAAATTTCTTGGTTTTGAAGTTGGCATAGCTGCAAGTGTAAAGGGTTAACAGATTATAATAAAAATTGATTTTCTAGTTTGGCAGATAAATTGTACCTCTCATATAAGACAAACACGAGGTATTCATCAATTTCAGCGTAAAAATGAATGGCCAAAAATCTGAAACCTTAAAGCTTGCAAAGCCATTTACACGTTTGGTCATCTGCGGAAGGCTTAAATTGGCATAATATATTTCTCCTGCTGTTTACCTAACACGTCGAAAATACGCAAAAGCGTCGACAGGAAGAGAACTTGGCGAAAACCGCCGAGAGGGTGGGCTTTGATAAAAACGTCGGCGGATCATTCGATTAGAGGGATTCGTAGGCCTTGACAGGTGGGCCCTTCGCGTTTTTCTTTCGGTCGAAGGGCCGTGGGTGGCCCTCGGTGTACACAGGCGCGGCTCGGACGTCAAAGGCGCCGCAGTTGGGGTAAACCGCCCCTTCCGGTGGACGCGTTTGCCCGTGGAACCGAGTCTGCGGCCGCGCGCCACCGTCCGCTTGCAAAAATAACGGCAATTCGGGAAAAACCGTCGCGTCGGCACGAATTAACGGTCGCTCGCTCTTAATCCGCGCGACGATATGCTCTCGGCGTTTTCCTGCTTTTTTTACTCGGCCACCCCCTTTTCGGCTGTTTCGTTAACGTCGGCCGCCACCCCCTCTCGAAGTTACTGTTGATTTTTCTTTGCGTTGGATCGGGGCACCGGAACCTGCGAATTTACTTCCGGTCCGTCTCGTAGGGTGAAAATGAGCTGATCCGTATGTTCGATCGCCAGGCAATGTCTGCTGTCGGTTTTTTCAATTTCACCCCATTATGATAGTCTGACTGTAACGAAGATGATCGACTATAATACTGACTTGTTACTTGAATCTTATAAATGGACATAAAATTGTATCCGTCTATTGTCAATATACCGAAGTAAATGTAGATATTTGATAAATATTAGGTTGTAACATGAATAAGTTCGTGCGACTGTACGTTGTAAAAATTTAATTGCGAGTCGGTATAAAAGTGACGAATTGTAAAACTGTCACAAACGTAAATGAGAATCATGTAACTTGCCGAATGTAAGTCTGTACGATGTTGATGTCCTCAAAAAATTCGCCTCGAACGAAGAAACCTCGTTCAACCCTTAAAGCGCATTGTCTTCAGAACTATTATAATTGCGCTCTTTGCAGTCGCCTAAAACGTCGATCCACTTATGAATCGGGGAGCAACTCGAACTAACAAATAGTTGTAGAACCCGGGCAGGCAGGTCGGGGGTTGGGTCTCGAATTAAAGGGTATCGACGGGTCTCGCGAGGCGGGTGCAACCACCGTCCAGGAATTCGCCCCTCTATCCGCGTCTAGCTCTCTGGTGGTTTGTCATTCAAGGCACGCCGCCATAATTTGATATATTAGGTACACATAAGCGACGGCTGATCGCGGTTATTAGGTTGGGTACACGGTATAACCACCCCCCGGACCCCATTCGAGCGACCCCTGGCCCGTTCTGCCCAGCCACCCTTCGTCCCTCCTCCTCCCGCCGTCATCCCCTTGTCTCTCCGTTCCTCTCTTTCTCTCTCCGTCTCTCCGTGTTCCTGCCACGTCTGGCGCTCTCCGTGTTCAACCCCCTACCCACACGAACCCGTGGAAACCACCCCCGCCGCTCTTTCGAACCGAACGTCGTGCCCGACGTAGAAATTCGCGTCGCAAGGCTATTTACTATGCGGCTCGTGGCCGCAAAATAGGATTATTATTGTAGTCGAGCGAGCCCTGACAGAGAGGAGCCTGCCTCTCCACCCCCCGCCCCCGCCGTGTTCGTTTTCAACGGGAATTTTAAGGGTCGACGATGAGGAACAGCCGCGGATCACTCGTGGATCGGAACTGTTGCTTGGAATTGAAACCGCATCATTATTAATAACCGGAAAGCCCGTCTTTATGCTAAATAAAAATTGCCAGCGTCTATTGTGAAAAACCAGAGCCACTTAGGAGTGTCTTTCTACCCCTAATAATTTCATTAAGTCGAAAGTAATGTGAAACTCTTCGATTCTTTCGATCTTTCTGCTGTTTCAAATCACAGCTATCCGTTTTTGCTGTAAATCCATAAAATACTATTAACAAGAGATTTATTACATAAAGGTCTTCAAATAGTCGATAGACATTTTGGTAAAATTCAAAGGAATTTTTCTTCATTTTTAAACCTTCGTGCATGGGTCTTGAAATTTCTTTTAATTTTCTTTAAATTATCGGGGGCTTCCCTAATGAATTCTTGTTTCACAGCGAATCGTTTTAACCAATTTCGCAACGATACAGTCATGTAAGAAATGCTCTGATGTTTTAGACTGTGGTCGACGAAAAAATGCATAGTGGGTTCATCGTGAAGCACCATTTTCTTTGCTTTCGTCGAAATAGTTGTTGCGTTTCATATACGATTGCTCTTAGTTCTCTATTTGTGTAATTGACTGACTTTTGTTTTTGTTCCAGGTACGTACTTTACGCTGACTCTTTGGTACCGTTTATGTGAGTACAAGATCGAGTATCTAACGTCAAGCTTGCTACACATGGATAGGAAAATTCCAGCAGTGTTGCCAATTAACGAAAGCTAACTATCTCTATTAAAATAGAAATGAAAGGGGGTTAATTAAATTTCCGAGGAAGCATAGTGTGTACAACGCGATCTCTTTCTTCAGGAACACGTTTAGTGCACCGGCAAAGAGTTAATTCAAGGACGTACATACATACATAGATGCCCGTATCATTTTTAAAAGTCACGAGGATAATTAATAATAATTAAGCATCCGGCAAGAAAGGAATCGACCCGGGTGGTCGTAACGAGTATTTGCCGAGCATAAACGCTTAACTGCGAGAGAGAGAGAGAGAGAGAGAGAGAGAGAGAGAGAGAGACCGATACCGCAGCTTTCTCCATTACGTCCGATAAATTCCGAAGGAAGCTTATGTTTATATAAAACGATTCTCCCCAGTGCAATAAACTGTTCGCCGCTCCGGATAACAACAATACAACCGTGTTCCAAGAGAATCGATTCGAACAAAAGAGATATACCGTTTTATACATGCGCGTTGACAAAGAAGTTCCCCCCGGTGAAACCCGCGCGCCGCGAGCCTAAAAAGGGTCTGCTCTCTCTCTCTCTCTCTCTCTCTCTCTCTCTCTCTCTCTCTCTCTCTCGCAGAAGTCCCAGGAACCGTCTAATGAACAAGGTTTTGCAGTCCGCAAATTTGTTTAATTAGCAGCGAACCGTGTCCTCCTTACCGGACAGCGAAGGAACGCAATTTCTTCTTCTTATAACACTAATTACAATGTACAAAGAAAAGTAATAGTTTCGTAGCTCTCTCAACGGCTGTCTCCCCCTCGTTACCCATCGAATTCTAATTACCGTGGCATTCCGACGCGAGAGTTTCGTCCCGAGTCCGTACGGCCGTCGAATTATAATCGATCCCGAAGTTCGGACCCGGCCGATTAATTAATCGGCCTCGGGATCGACGATCGAGAGGTGGGGTACGCAGCCGGTCCCCCATTTTGCTTTCTGCTCGATGCCCAGCTTCCTTACGGGGTCAGGGAATCCCGATTAAAAACAAATACGACCGCGGGAACGCGCATGAATTATGGAAGAAATTGCCGGTGCGCGAGGTGGGAGAGCACACGATTAATTGGCAAATCTACCCAGCGCCCTGCCAACCGACGCGACGCTCTCGTCCTCTCTCGCTAACGAGGTTCGTTTCGAATTGTTCGCCCTTTTTGCGTATACCGTGCTGGCATGCACCTTCGTTACGGTCCCGGCTCCGCGTGCCCGTCCTGGCGGGAAATTCAAAACGGTCCCATTGGAATTGTTAATCTTTCCGTATTAACGTGCTGCGCCCGGATGGACTTACATTAATACATACGATCAAGAAGTGCCACCATAGCTCTCGAAGGTGGTACCCGCCCATTTAGGGGTGCAGAAGGACATAGTCGACTACGCACGATTTCATCGACATCTTGATCCTTTTTTTTTTTTCGTCGAATGCTTTGTAAAGTTACATTCGCTGTGTTCAGCACGTTTCGCTCGGGTTTCTCTTTTTTGATCGGCAACGAAAGAATTAAACTTGTCGATTTTTTAGCATGTTCTTTCATGATTGTGTTCGCTTAGAGCACGTTTTACTGGCTGCGGCAATAATGACGAATAAATTGGGGAATGCAAACATTGTCTGCAAGAAACAGGGACCAAGCAGAAGTTTTCTTCTTTGTCTAATGACTTAGTACCTTTCTATTCTTTCAAATTGCACCTACTCATTTGTCTCGTAAGTACATAAAATCTGCAACGACGAACTATGTAACAGCAAAGAATGATCGTCTTTGTTGAGTATTTCATGGAAATTGGATCAACGAAAGAAGTTCCCATTGATCCGAACGATTTCTTATTGTAAAATCGAAATAAAAATTCCGTAATTTTATAAATATCCACAGTCTAGTGAAAAATAGCCATTTGCAAATTGGGCAACACGTAGGTACCCATTAAAAAGAATTAACGTAATTCTCCCTGAACGTGCTTCAACAACTTCGAACAGTATCCACTAAATATGTAGGATCTTATTAACATCTTTTAGAGAAAATAGTAGACAATAGAAACTTCGTTTTTTTTTTTCAAAGAAATTACGAATGACGAAAAGGGGGTTCTCTAGTTACTGTAATTATAAAGAAAATCCGTGGGGCAATGAATTAATGCGCGAGTCACTTTTAATGAGATAGGGATGCGTGCATGTGGAGACTTGATTTACTCGAGGAGCGAGAAGTGCTCTTTTAAGTCCTTTAAACGGCGCAGCGCCGTTAACCCTGGAAACTATGCATAAATTTGCATCTTGTCACTTTTACACGAAGTTGCTTGTAACCCTGAGACGTAATACGAGAAGACCGGCGAAGAAATATTGAAACATACCGGGGAAACTGGAGCTTGAAACAAGAGCAGGAAAAGAAAGGCCGCTAATTAATAAGAATACGACAGTACGCAACAGATTCCGAGTTAATTGAACAACTCCACCGACTCTCCAATTAGAAAATCGACGTTTCACAGACTTGAGTCAACAGAAACAGATTCCATCACGAAAAAACGCAGCAAAATATAGTAAATTTCAATGAACAATCCCCTTTGTGTTCGCACAGGTCCTAACTCTAATTGCATGACAATCTCCCCTAAAGAAAAAACTAAATAAGAAATGTTAAAACATACCAAAGAACAGTAATAAATTCAAACGAACAATCCTTTTAACATTGTAAGACGATCTAACCGTAAGACGTAATCCATGTTAACAAATATCGAATCATATCGAGGAAACTGGAGCATCGAACAAGAGCAGGAAAAGGAAGTCTCCTAATTAATAAGAACACCACGCAACAATTCCCGAGCTAATTGAACAATTGCTCGGTCTCTCCAATTAGAAAATCTCTATTTCACAGACTGGAGTTCACAAAAAAAAAAAAGAATCTACGGCAAAACAGAGTAAAATATCCATAATAAAATCGCTCGAATGCTCTCGGCGTCGGAGGATGCTGGACCCGAGCGGTCGAAACTAATTAAAGAGAGAGAGAGAGAGTTGCAGCGATGTCGCTAAACCGGGGAAGCTCTGGGATTCGGGCGTTTTCGGCGAACTAGAAATCGAAAAGATCCGGGGAGGGGGGGGGCGGTTGGTGTCCGTGTCATTATCCGGACGCACACGTACACGCGTACACAACGTTGCGGCCCGGTCAATTAAACAGGGAAGCGGGGACACGGCTGGCTCTCGCCCCCATGTTTCCGGGTGGCATTACTTTTCTCTTTATCTTTCGGCCGATTGATTTCACCTTGCGCGCCTCCCTCCTCTCTCTCTCTCTCTCTCTCTCTCTCTCTCTCTCTCTCTCTCTCTCTCTCTCTTCCCCTCTCGTTCCCCGAGTGTATCGACGGGCCGCGTAATTGGACGCGGCGGATAATTGTTTCGTTGTCCGGCGTCTCGCGTTAGCGGCGAGCCTTTTAGACGGGCGCACTCATTACCGTTAAGTGGCGTGTCGCGTCGTCGTTGCCCGGTTTTCGGCAGCGATATGAAACCCCCGGATTCCACGTTGTTAATTGCGCCCCCATCGTGTGCCCCTTTGAAGCCCGTCGCGTGCACGTCGTGGCAAATTTGAACCTCCGATCGAAATCCGTCCGTTTGCTTCCCTTAATTGCTATTTTCACAGACTGCGTATTTGTGTGCATTCTTTTCTTTTTGTTTTTTTTTTTTTGCGAACGATTCGGATGCTCGGGTTCGATATTTGTAGCTCTAGCATGGCGAAAATTGATCGTGGAAAACATAAACTGTTATTTAGTTTCTCGATTGCTTCCTCAGCTTGAAGATTCATCCATTTGATTCTTTTTTTTTTTTTTTTATTGTGTGTAAGAATTAAATTTCTTCGTGCACTGTGGGGTCGTGGGATGCAAAATAAATAATTGCTATTTTGACAAACCTTTTTGGAAGTTTTTATCGAGGACCCGCATGCTCAGATTCGATATTTTTAGCTCCAGCATGATGCAATTGTTCGTAGGGAAGATGAACTCTTATTTAATCTTCATACATTCCTCGTGGTGACAGTGTACCCATCTTTATTTTCTTAGGTGCTGTAAAACCTTCGATTTTTTCTGCATGTGAAATAAACTAGTTCTCCTTACATTATGTAATTAAAAATAATTAGACTGTGGATCTTCATGGATAATAAAAATTGTTTGCATCAACTGCAAGAAATAGAAAGCACATGAAAATTCCTTACCGATGTTAGCGAGTTGAAACTAATACAGTTTTTTCTCGATATATGTCGCAAATACCTGATAAAAGTCGCAGAACTATCCCCACTACCGAGGGGTATACCCCGTGGGGGTCCACGAAGCTCAAGAGTACAACGTTCGGGGCGGATCAAAGAATAGAATCTCCTAGACTATACATGTCGCTGGCAAGACCCGTGTTGTTGACATATATCGAGAAAGCACTGTGCATTGATATTCTCAAATTCCGTTTAATCTGTCTACTGTTTTAAATTGGTCCCACTCCTTCAAGTGCAAGGTAATCGTTGACCAGAGAGAAGGGATTGACGTTAATATCGTATCAAGTACACTTGATCGCAGATTATAATTATTATCGCCGAATGATCTTTCCCGTAGCGACTCCAACCAACGCCTAGAAACATCGTCGACCGTATGAAATTTAATTTTCGCCTGTTTTCCGCAGGCGAAAGGGAAAACAAGCGACGTCGTGAGATCCAATTATGCACGCTGCTCCCCGGCGGATTTTAAATTGCGTGGCTGAACTGCGTAAACATTAGCGAGAGTATCATTAAGCGTCGTCAACAACCAGCGCGGAATTCTAAACGCTTCTTCTTCAGACCTGTATCTTGCCGGGGGACCGGCCGAGGATTATCATCGAAAATGTTCATCTTTATTCTCGCATTAGCGCGGAAAGTTCGCGTCGTTGTCGTCGCCGCCTGCGAAATTCTTGAGAGACGGCGCGGCAAGGCGGCGCACAGTCTCGCGCAAAAGTTTCGAAACGCCAATTGCGCCGAAACCAATTTTACTTCTAATTCAAAGTTGCTTCGCGACGTTGCACTGTCGCACGCGATGTGGCTCTTTTCAATGGCGACGCCCGATTACTATCATTAATTCCGGGACTGAGAAATGTTCGTTCTTGACGGGGGTCTATTCTGTGGCTGTGTTCTCAAAAATTGGGACTAAGAAATACTTTTTTTCTAGAGTTAATAAACGAGTTAAAATTCTGCAAAAAATGCAGCCGATAGAGCTGAAACGCAGTCAACGTCCGCATTTTGGTTCGTTTCGATATCTTCCATAGCAACCGAGAAACAAGCTTGTGAAGTTAGGGGTGGTTTCGAGACCCTCGCGAGAGAGAGAGAGAGAGCATCTTCAAATGATATTGCGAGAAAAACGAAACTATTCTAAGAATATAAATACTAAAAGCGTTGTTATTACACCTAACGCTGATATTAGACCGACCGTAGCAAACATCTTTGAACAACAAATTAGGTTTTCCCGGCTTCCTTCGAGAATTCCGCGAACAGTGTCGCTAATAAGAAAACTTGCATCGAATCTGCGGGCGTAGAGAGTTCCCGGGAGTTGCACAGAGGGAGATACTACAGTTCTTTCCGTGAAATTGCAGATGTGTTTCACGCGGTGGTGGGTTAATAATGTCCGCGGGACGGGGTTTCACGCGATTGGTTCCGCGAGACTTCTCGGGCCGCGCGGTTGCCGGGCAGATCCCTTTTAACGGGAAATCTGTCTCATTAACAATCTAATTAATAATCCAATTACGCGGCAAGATCCACCCTCCGGCATATTTTCACGGTAACGGGAAAACAATTCTGTCGGACGTCTCCCTTCTGGCCCTCTACATACCTCCGGTTGGATAGAGAAATGAAGGGCGAGGGGGTGCGGCGGCGCGAGGGGTATGACGCCTCATCCCCCAGGAATTTAATAAGCAATTACCAGGGATGAAACGAGACGCATCTGTGTACCTGTATAACGAGAGCCGGCGGGGTGGGGAGCCGGGAACAGAGGGGGTGTAGGGAGAGGGAGAGAGGTCCGGGGGTTAGGTTAGACGAGGCTGCACGAACCTAAACAGAGGGATGAAACGGGACGGAGAGAGAGTGAGGAGAGGAGAGGAGAGAGGGGGATGAAAACCCCGTAACAGGGGGAAGAGCCGCGACGCAGCGTGCTCTGATGGAACTTGAGGGAAATAAGAGGAACGCGAGAGGCGAACACGCAATATTTCCCCGTAAACTGTGTTCGATTCGCACCATTTTCTCATTAGACCGAGCGATTCGAAAGGAATTTCTATTATCGGGATAACTTCCGGAGCGATTCGACGGCGCGGGGAACCGTTTCACAATACATCGTTAAAGCGAAGATAATTAGCGACCGGCGACGGCCGGCTGAATTAAATAAGATATTTAGTACGTATCGGATAACACGCTTCTTCCCCCGTAGAAGTTGCGCGCGGAACGTTAATGTAGAATACAAATAAAGACCTTGTTTCTTCGGGAAACTAATTACAAGACGCACAAGATAATATCTTTTAGCTGCAGTGTGTTGCTGCAACTGGGAGAGGGGAGAGGGACGTTCGAGCACTCCGGCTGGTAGAATAATAATTAATTGGACGCCCCGCGACTCGCTCGTGTTGCAAACTACTACGCCACGCCACCGTTGCCACGTCAGCAACAAGGTTTCTTTCGCAGAAGTAAAAATTCGTTGCGCAATCCTGCTTCTCTTATATCCGTAAATTAAGTTCTTGCATTTATGGTCCCGGGAAGAAAAAAGAACCAGGCCGTTTTTCGACCGTTTTCTTCTGCGTTTATCTTTTGTGAGGAACGGTACTTGAACATGGAGAAAATTATGCACTGGAAAATCATTTCCCTGGTCTTTTTCCGTGCGGGGAAGTATGGGCGAACGTTCAGCTAAGTTTGTTCAGCAATTAATTACCTGCTTTTTTGCGGCGAATGATAAAGGCGACTGAAAATGAAGGAAATTATACGGTCAGGTTGAAAACGATTCATTCATTCTTTCTTGCGATAAAGAATGAAGACAAAACATTCAGATACGGTGATTTTCTTGTATCATTTCTTTCGTATGATTAGTCTATTAGTTAGAGATTGAATTTAAATGAAAATAAAATTTCGGAAAAGATATAGCAATGTTACACTTTTCTGATGTCTTTTGAGTTTTATATTTGCTCCATTCGTTTTCGTGATAAACGCATCACATCCGAAGGCTAGTTATGATAAATGGAGAACAAAGAAAATTATACTGTCAGCTGGAGAAAGAGTTTGATATAGACGAGCACCCAAATTTTCTCATAACATTTCCTTCCAATAAAATAAAAGTGAACACAACAATAAAAGAGTAATATATTCAACTAAAAAATGTTTCGATTCGGTCGGTTTCGTAACAGAAAGTGTGAATAAATACTGATTGTCAGCTAGGTATGTTCGACAATTTTGATGAATCATTGTTGCGAAGAAAGGTGGTTCACCTATTTAGATTCGAAGCTAATGCAGTCAGAATTTTGTCGAGCTGAAATGAAATGAAACTTGTGTGAGTAGATTAGTAAATATTTTTCAATGAACTGGTAAAGTAAGCCTAATGGGAAGATGTGGCATGTATTTCAGAATTTTCATCAATAATCATCAGTCAGAATTTTGTCGAGCTGAAATGAAATGAAACTTGTGTGAGTAGATTAGTAAATATTTTCCAATGAACTGTCTAGTGTATGGTAAAGTAAGCCTAACGGGAAGATGTGGCATGTATTTGGCGAATAAAATGTTGCTTAGTGGAAAATTGTAAGGGTAGTGGTGACAGGATTCGGAGGAAGAGTTAAAAGTGTGTGTTCGCGGTGGGATTACAGAGGCAACGGCGCGGAAGAGGTAAATCTGAAGTAACAGGTCTCTTGGAAGCTTGAAAAGGTAGCATTTAATAGGCCGCGATCAGCTTTCCACGCAGTCCTTCCCCACGGCCGTTTCGTCAAACGACAATGGCCCCCCTGAACGGTTTCACGCTCAGCTTCCGTTCGACGATCTCGAGTGCCGGCATTCCGAGACTTTCGATCCACCGGTGGAAATTCGATAATACGCGTTCCCTGCAGTCGGTAGCCCGCAAGATTCGAACGCCTCTCGAAACGCCGAGCCACAGGTGGTTGCGAAGTGTCTCATCCTGCGGACCCTCAAATTTTCCACACGCCGCGCCGATTATATTCGGATCGACCGTTTTCTTCCGGTTCCGATCCCAAGGCGAACATGTCTTCGACACCTTGCGTCGCGACGCCACCCTCTAACACATCTCTAATTCTTCAAAAACGTCCGCACGTGGGAAAATTGAAACGATCGATAATCTTGGTGTTTGAAAATGTACCAAAGGCTCCTGAAACGTCAGTGTAGTTTTCGAGAGTTTCGAGACTCGAAAATTTACAGATTTAAAAATTTCATGATCTCAAGATTTTAATATTCGAGAGTTTGGAGACTTGGAAATTTAAATATTTAAAAATTTCAAGATTTCAAGACTAATATTCGAGAGTTTGAGGACTTGGAAATTTAAATATTTAAAAATTTGGAGATTTCAAGATTTTAATATTCAATAGTTTAGAGACTTGAAAATTTGAATATTGGAAGATGTTAATACTCGAGTTTCGAGACTTGGAAATTTAAATATTTAAAAATTTGGAGATTTCAAGATTTTAATATTCGAGTGTCTGGGGACTTGAAAATTTAAATATTTAAAAATTTCAAGATTTTAATATTCAATAGTTTAGAGACTTGAAAATTTGAAGATTTGAAGATTTTAATACTCGAGTTTCGAGACTTGGAAATTTAAATATTTGAAGATTTTAACATTCCAGAGTTTGGAGACTTGAGAATTTAAATATTTGAAAATTTAGATATTTGAAGATTTTAATATTTACTAAAGTGGATATTTGGAAATATGAATATTTGAAAATTTGATACACATCTATTTTAGAGATTTAAAAACTTGGGGACTTTGTAGAGTTGCAAATTTCTGAGCTTGAACCTCTGAATATGTAGCAATAGGGGTCGCAGAAAATTCAAAAAAAATGTTTGCAGATAAAAAATCTCTAGTACTCCTAATTCACAGAAGCTCCAGGCTCTGAAAATATCCTGACAACTCGTGCACATTGCGTTTCAACCCTGTTTTGGACTTTCTATAGATTTTGGATGATCGGCAACCGACAAAGACATCGCAGCATCGTAATTCTCGGTAGGTTAGCAAAGTCAGGGGGCGACAAGATGGCTCTTTGAAGCTCTATCGTTGGCAGAGTCCGCGTTAATAGCGCGTCGCGCGGGGCGCACACGGTGCCGGCCGGCAAAAGGTGTTAATTACTATTTACCAGGTTGATTGACTCGCGCATAAATTGCCAGCCGAACCAGTTTTCGCGCGGTGACCAGCGTCCAGGCACTTTCACAGCCTGCCGCTGTTTGGGTGGAGGATGCGGGGGCGGTGGATTAAAACGAGAACGAAGAGAGGACCGAGAGGAAACTGGTTACGCGTAGATTGTCCCTGGAAAGGGTAAAGGAGGCTGTTCAGTGCTCAAACGGGGATGGAAACCTCTTTGTGCGTGTCGGGCCGTTAATTCTGCGCGGAGGACATTTTGTAACTAGTGCAAAGATTCTACGTACAAAGACGAACTGCTAATACCCTCGCATTATCTTCTTAGCATTCTCCGTTTTAGTGAAAGATAAAAACTTCAGCGTTCATCGGACGCTGGCACTTTTGAGCGAGCGTGTCTGACCAGTGTACGCTGTTTCTACTTTTAACTCTGCCTACTGGCGATGACTTGCAAGCTTTTTGCTTTCGTGCGAGTCGAAGATATTTCGAGTTTTCTAGCAGTTTTTTCCACAGCAATTCCATTGATAAGTCAGCAAGCTGCTTGGTCATTTAGAAGAAATCTATTAAGACAATCCTTAAAAATCCTATTAATGGACTCCTAATAGGTACAGTGTTAATACACATCTGATAATTCACTACATTCACATTTTTATCCGTACGGCCAATTTTCATGTTTCGTGATGCGTACTACAGATTTATATCTTTTCTTCATTATTCATACTTGCAAGTACAACAGAGTCTCAAAAACTCGTACTCAGAATTCGACTGCGGATCTTTATGCAAAATACAAATTGCAGGAAACAGGGACCAAGTAGGCATTTCCTATTTGCTTAAATTCATATCTTTCTATTCTTCCAAACTGTACTCATTTTGTCATAAACGCATAAAATCCGCAGTCAACTCATAATCACTACAATTGGCATTGTGCTACAACTGTTCAATAGTTCACGGGAATTTAAAATGGTCTACACTGTTACCTTCATAGCGGAAGACACGAGTGCCCACTCGATAGTTTAACACTATGTTTACGGGACCCGTCAAAATGACGGATTCTACTATTTTTAATTTACTATTATTGAGACTGTAATGATGCATCCATGGGGAATTATACAAATTTATTTCTTTGGGTATATATTATTTAAAAAACGACTAATAATTTGGACAGACACATTTTTGTTATATTTATAAAGTAATGTAAAACGGTCACTCTTAATACCCTGTAAAGCTATTGTTAAATCGTCTTGGCTCGCAAAAATTGTGACGTATCAAGTTCCATTTTCTCTGGAGCGAATCTTTTTGGAAAACGCTTTCGTCCGAGATTTTCGCCGATATTTTCACGGTTAGGCTCGCAGGGCGCTCGTTCTACCACGCGGATTCTACGTGTACACGTAGGTGTGTTCGCTCGCGCAAAGTCGGTGGGCAGGGGATAGGCGAAAGGGCATTAACAGCCTCTTAACATGCAGATTGCCCCCCTAAAGACTTTGGGAGTTGCTCGAACGTTGATTGGACGATTATTTAATACCTTGTCGAGAAGCCTCCGTTATTCCACGCACCACGTGTGCCCCGGCGCGCGGATTCACCTGCGCGATTCGTCGCTCCGGTAATTCCTGCAACCACAGCGAAGCGTCACGGGCACGCTCGAAAATTATGCAGCCTCGTCTCGCCGGCCAAGTTTTTTCGCCGGCGAATCGTTTATCCGCGGGACGATCGCTTACGTCCTCGCCGCGAGCCTAATGATCCGCCTGGACGGCGTGCGTGGACAATCGGTCGTGATTAGGATCGTCGGCTCATTGTTTGCTGATGCGCGTTAGGCGAGAGACTGCGATTGTCTCGGTGCTCCTGTGCGAGATGGAGGATGCGCATCAGGGTCAGAGACAATATAGTTCGGCGGTACGTTGTCTTAGAGTGTGTCAGAATTATTTTATTTATGTTCGATCGGTTTGGTTAATGTTGTGTTCATTTTCTGGATGTCAGATTTATGGGGGAAGGAGGATTTCAGGATCGAACTATAGGTTACTATAGAACTTGTAGCAGTACTTGTCTCGCTACTTTATGACTAAGAGGATGACGAGCGCAAGTAACGAAACGAAAGAATCGGCCGGGCTTAATAAATTGTCTCGCTATCGGCACGTTATTCGACAGGAAAGGCAGTTTAACGAGGAGTACAAATTTCTGTGGGAGCCCGGCGAAATTACGCAGACTCCTATCACGTTAGCGCACGATAATGGAATAACACTTACACGGCCGGTGTCATAAATTCACAGCCTCTCGACAAACGATTTCCACTTAAAGGCTTAACCGCGCTGGCTCGAATAAAATCATGATGATGGGGGTAAGAACGGCGTAACCTTCGTCGGGGAAAAAACGAAGGAAACAGGCGGGGAGGGGGTAGTGATTTAAAGTCGAAAAAAGAGGTTGGACTAGGACCCGCGCGTCGAATCGTTAACAGGGGACCCGGTGGGAGAGGTTGGTTAATGGTAACGAAGGGGGAGAGCGAGAGAGAGAGAGAGGGAGAGAGAAAGAGAGAAAGAGGGCGAGAGACAAGGGAGCCGAGAGCCGGGGGTTCAATCGCATTTAATAGCACGAAATTACGCCGAAATTGGATTCTAATTTACCATCCGCGAGCGAAATGTATTCAAATTAGCCGGAGGGGAAATAACGAGTCCTTCGGCCGGGCGCAGGATTAAATAAATTTCCTTTCTGTTAATGATTATGTAGATTGAACGACATTTCTTCTCGTGGTCCCGTCCAGGCCGTCGCCGTCGTGCCTTTTTTACCCGACGTTGTGTCGCGACGTCCACCGGCGGAGGACAGGGAACCGAAACGCGTCTCCTCTCTCGTAGCCCCCCTTGCGTAGGAGGGGGGCCCGGCGAACTCACGCCGTGGAGGGGAAGAGGGTCCGCAGGACCGAATTAAGGATAATTGCCTCGCGGCGAACCAACGAAAGAAAGAAGTCGAGGGGGCATCTCGAAACCGGCTGGACGATATCGAACCAGCGAAGGAGACCGTTGTAAAAGCTGCCGGTCACCCGGCCAATTGATTCCCGAACACGTCCCACACAATTTTTACCGTTTTTCGAAACCCACCCCCTCTTCTCTGACCCGCATCCTCGGTCGCTTTGCATTTTCTGGAAAAGCTGCAAGCTTTCGATTCGCGTCGGAACGTAGATGGAATTTGTTTATTTTTTGGAAGATTTGACGCATTTTAGGACTCCTTTGTGTTAATCAGGTTCATTTTCGCTTGCTCCTAGAAGAGCAACCATTTCTGTTTCTGATCCATGTCGTATATTGTTTCATTCTTTAGTGCTTGTTAACTTGACTCTACGTTAGGAGCCGAATAAACATTTTATCCACAGGACGTCTATTATCACAACTTTCGTGCACTCTATGAATAAAAATCCATCCTATGTTTTACATTTTGCTAAATTTTTTGATTTCCTTATATATTGTACAATTTGTCTAACGTACGAATCGAAAGCTCAAATTAAAATGGTCGAATTAAAATGTAGAACTGGGCCTTAGAAATCCCCTTTTACGTAGAAATAGTAAGGAAAGAGGTGATTAAATTACGTAAACGAAGTTGTGACCATTGTTCGTCGATTCTCAATTAAAATGGTTCGTCGTGGATAGTGCATCGGGCCAGGAAAAGGAGAGTTATTCGAAAAATTCAATCGCTGCTATAACGTCAGAAAAAATTTAGTGGTCGGAATAATTGATGGAATAAATTTATTATTTCCAGTAGAGTAATATAGTTTGTTTGCAGAAAGCCCCATCAGATTTTCGCAGCCGTCCAATATTTTCGCGTCCTTCCGTGTTTAATCTTCCAGCGGGATTTTTCGTTGGTCGGCACAGTCGGCCGCAGGTTGCACGCTGATTTATGCGAATCGCTGTTCCGCGGCGATAGTTACGCAAGTGACGAGGGTCGGTTGAGGTCGCGGGGGTGGTTAGAATCGACTACGTGACGCAGCTTGCGAGTGGGAATTTTTTTATCGTATATGTGCTACATGAAATTTCCAAAACCTTGATCTCCCTGTACTTCAAAATTACATTGAACCTTTCAAAGCTGGACAAAAAATACGTACTGCAATTTCTACTTGTATCCGAAACTTTTATTCCACAGAATTCCGTTCTATTTTGCATGTTTGTGATTTCTGATTAAATTCAAAGCTCGGGCGCGATAAATTGTTCAACGATGTACGTGTGCACCGGGTTTTAAATCATTTCAAATTCAACCTATAAGCTTAAAGTTCTTACACACAAAAGTGCCATTTTTCCATAAATTAATCGACGAACCAAACCTACAAATTTGAAAGGCAATGAACAATTATACCCTCAGATTTTTGTTGGTTCGCCGGTAGTGTAATGTAAATGCATGTACACTGTGCCTAAATCACACAAAGTGCCATTTTTCCATAAATTAATCGACGAACCAAACCTACAAATTTGAAAGGCAATGAACAATTATATCCTCACACTTTTCTCCAGCAGTTTAATAAACATGTACACTGTGTCTAATTTACGCGAAGTGCCATTTTGCCATAAATTAATCGCCATATCGAAGCCACGAGCTCGAGAACGGTGCACACATCTCTGCCCTCGTGTTTTCTTTGCCTCCAGCGGCTCGAACTAAGGAAAACGTGTGAATATGTGGTAAGGCAGAACGGCGAAGTCGAGTATCTCCCGTGAAGAGGCCCTAAGTGGCGCATCGAGGATCGAGCATGCTTGTCAATGACACGTGACAATCGCCGACTGACTGTTGACCGACACACTTCAGAGGCTGTACAAATCCTGAAGCTTTCGCGTGACCTGCGCGACAATATGAACCGCGTGTCTCCTCTTCCCCACCAAACAACGACGTTCCACAAACTCTGAAAGATTAAATGAGACGTTAATGAGACGAACGACGGTGCCCTCGATCGTTTGTAGAATGCTCGAAAAAATATCTCGAGATGACCCCGCTGCCCGTTAAAGAACGGCCGTCTGGGGAAAAGTCCGGCTAATGGAGAAGCGAGGGTAACTCTTTCCATTCCATTTTTCAATTTCAAATATTGCCGGCTACGTTAATTCGTCAGCGAGGCGCGGCAAAACGGCGAAACACCGAGGGATATATCCAACAACGCGTAGGAGGAATAAAAATTTCGCGCCGTAATTCCGAGCGGGCTCGTCGGCCCCGGAGATTGTTATGTAAAGCCTGTCCGGGGCACGCCGTTGATTTTCATCGTAATTCCATTTCAGTAATTAATTATAACGCAACCGACTATCGTTAATGGTTCTTTTTCTCCTCCTCTCGTGCTCCTTTTTGTTCTTTTTTTCGCGTGAACAGTGAACAGAGCTCGCTCGCTCGCTCGCGTTCACGTGTCCCGCGATTCGCTGCGAGTGGTTTTATGTAACGCGAATGTGGCAATACCAATTATAAAACCTCGACCAAGCAGTTATAGTAAATTCATTAACGAACTTTTCTCTCAGCGCGGGGGCACAACAAAAACGAATGCGAGGGCAATAATAAATGTAATGGGCTCTCAGCTAGAGTACCTCGTTACTTCCACCCCTCCGAGAAGGAACAGAAAAGGAGGAGATCGCACGTACGCCTGTACATACTCGCGTGCATATATGTTTTATATGAAAAACATATATATATATATATATATACGCGTTTCTGTCAAAATGGAAATCACCGTATTGTTGCTCAACGAAATTTCGCTCGTCTTTCCCGCCACTCGCCTCTCGGCTGTATTAATTCTGCTTTATCGCGAACCGGCTTTCATCGCATCTTTCCAACGCGTGTGTACGTGTGCACGGTATCAACAGAACGTTTCCAGGCACTAGCGTTTTTTAATGTTACCCCCGTTTCGGCGATGCAACAATGAGTTAAGGTATGTAGAATGTATTTGAAACGACAAAGTTAAAAAGAATAGCAGCACGAAAAGGGTATAAACAGGCTCCATATAATTAAATAAAAAAGAAGTTCGAAGCTTCACCCTCGCAGTAAATATCGAACAAATTTCTTCCAGCTGCTGTCCTTTCGCGCACCAATCGTTCCGTCCGAAAAGCTTCGAATCCAAACTCAGCAATGATACAGAACTCGCCGGCAATGGTCGACGGCGCATCCGCCGTTGTGCCATCGCTCGTTACCATTTACCTTGTCGCGCAGCGTGTCCCTTTCGCTTTCGACGAGCGGAGAGCGCGATATTTTATTTTGCGAGCCGGTCCGACCGAATCGATTTTTCGTGTAGAAGATAACAAGGTGGCGGCGGGCGTGCGAGCGAGCTAGAACAGGCCGGAGCGGGTCGAAGCGAGCAGAAGCGGGCGAAAGAGGTTCGGCCGAGCTGGGGCCATTTAATAACAGTTTAAAGCGTTATCGATGCAAACTTGGCCGGCCCAATAAAGGCGGACGGCCGTCTCGCGTACGAGATCGAGCCGCGAATCGGTCGTTCGTGACAATTTCATATCGTGGCGCGGTGTTACAGCAGTGCACGGTTAAATTTACACCAGTTCGAGAGCCGGGAGTCACGTTCCCGCAGACACATCTTTTTCCCAAGAACTGACTCGACAAAGCGACCGGTCAGCCGGTATGTTAAAAGGGAATCGCGACTGAAATCGGTAAACATGCAATAAAAAAAATTTCATTTTCAATAAATTGTCGTGTTACCTTTACAATTGGGTAGCCGAGAGTTGTCCGATAAAAATGAGTCCAAACACGACATAAATCCGACTATTTTTATCGATTTAAGTACGCACGCTACGTTATTCCCCTTTTACTGACCTACCCCCACTACTCCCGCTTGACTCTGCGTCTGCGTAATGACGCCCTATATCTAATCACACTAGGTCCCAACGCAGCCAGACACTTACGCGTTCACGCCCCATGCACGGACCTCGGATGTGCGAGGGTGGGGGAACCGCCAGAGTAGTGGGAGTAGTGCAGCGACGGCGGGGAAGATGTTTCACAGACCTGACCTACACAACTAGGACGCTCCATATTAAATCGGTAAAATTAATCCGACTTGCCTCGTGTTTGGGCTCATTTTAATCGGAAAAATCGGAGCCGTCCATTGTTGCTGCAATTACGAAGGTATCACGAGTTCCAGAACTTCCAGCACCTCGCGGTGGGAGTTGCTACTATGCAACGAACGAGGTTCTACTGTGAATTTATCCGTGTAATCGCGAAAAAGCTGGCGAATTAATAATTGTCTGTTAGGCGCGGCTCGCGTCGCCAACTAACGAGCCGCGGAGGAGGGTCTTTTCTAAGAAACTGGCTCGGAACTAATTATGGCGATGGATAAGGAGGTTGAAGCAGGAGAGGACGAAGGCATCGCGACGCGTGACTGCTTTTTATCGCGCGAGCCATCCGACAGAGAGCCAGGCCCCGCGCGGTCGATGCCTGTAATTCAAGCTATAATAGCGCTACATTATATCTCACTGTTTTCGCAAGAAACCGCACTTGTCCCAGTTCCAAAAGTTTCCTGCGTTTTATCACCGACGCGGTCGCCCCCGGCTCCCCATATACAACGTCCAATTTGCAATAATTCATCGCTTTACGGGGGATTCGTCAGGGACGACCGGCCCCGGAGAAAAACCGGGGGCTGGAAGGGGGGGAAACGCGTGTTGCGGATTGGACAATCGCCTTCTGTATTCTATATTCGGTCTGTCTATACCGGCAATAAAATCGCGGGGATACCTACCGGAACGGGCCATTACGCTCCGCGTTTCTCAACGCTTTTCCTATATTACACGGTTTTATTTATTGCCGGGCCGAGGCGCGGTTTATGGCATTCATGCGCGAACAACGAAAGAAATTAGACAGACCGGAAACTGTTCCCGCCGACCTGCAATCTAATTTCTTGCTTAACGTTAACGCGACCCTACCGTGGAAAAAAAAACAATAAATGCGATGTTGATCTCGCCTCCCGCGAAATTGGCAGAGTCGAATATTAAATATTATTAACCCTTAAGTGAGCCAACCAGCTAAATTACACAGCGATTAAATCGACTGCGGATTAATCGAACATTGAATACAAAACGCAGCGCACGGGGTTAATTTTACAATCGTCTGTCGGCAAGTAAACAAAAAACTCGTGGCAAAAGCGAAGCGGATCAGAAAATTGGGGACCAAAAGAAAACAATGAAAAGGGAAAAATAAACAATCGTTTTTCAAGCCGTATCTCGCGGACAAGTCGGCGTGCGTTATCTTCGCCGCATTCGTCCCGTTCGCCGGCGCCAATGGAAAACGGGACAAGGGATAAAAGGAAGGGTGGAAGCCCGAAGGGGTGGGAGGACGCGAGAGAAGGGTGCTCTCTCGCCGGGGGTCGGCGGTAATGAGGGAATGCGTGCCACCCTTCTGATAAGGGTGTATCTCGCCGCGGCGGCGCTGCACTCGTGTTTACATCGCGGACCACTGTGCGTTACGCAATTCCGCTTCAGCGTTGTCGCCGCGAGTCATTCTGATTTATTTCAGTTTGATCGGCGCGTGTCGCCCGCGGGAATCCGCGATACTGTCGTCCGCGCGCAGGGCTGATTAAAATTCTGCGACCGGCCACGTTCTCCTCGTTTCGCGAAAGATCCGTCGATCCGATCCGTGCGCGAACGAACGCTCGAAACGCTGACTATCAGGCCGCGTGACGCGCGAAACGTGTTGGATTTCGTATTTTTAATTCCTGTTTGGTAATATTGATCGTTCGAATGGATTTTGAGCGAATGTTGAGGAGTTCCTAGAAACATAATCGATGCAGAATTCTAATAAAACAGTGTAATAATATTATTGGGTTCTTCCAATGTCTTCACAAATGTATAAAATCCGCGGTATAACGTTATAATAAATCGGAGACTATATATTAGCACCAAGAGAAAGAGGAGGGTGCGGTACGTACATACAATCTGATTTCGTTACTGACACAATTTATGACAGTATACCAATCATTAATCAAGACACGAGAAAGCCTGAATGAAAAATCGAGCAAAACTAGTTCCATCGAGAAAAGGAGCTCAAAAATCTCCTTTAAAATGCTCCCAAAAGAAATAATTGGTAATTTATGCCAGAAAATTGTCATTACTGTTGACTAATATTTTAAGAAGTACGCAGCTGCGTATCATACTACTTAACAGGCACAGAGCTGGTTTGAAAACTGTAGGGAATGGAATAAGATTCGTATCAACATTCACAGACTGCCGTACACTATGAATGCTATGTTAAGTCCGTATAAAAAAATGGTTGAAAGCAAGGAAACCGTTCCAAGCTGACCCAGAACACCAGGAAAAGAGTAGAGCCAACGAAAATCGTTCGGGGCTGAAAACAGCGAGAAACCAGGATGGAAATTTCGAAAAGGGTTGAAGCGAGCTCGAAAACGAAGGGAACGACCATTACGGTGTCGCGGTGCCGCGAAAACGAAGAGTAGAGAGGGCCAGATACGCGGCCATAAATTATCACGATACACACGGTGGCAGCCTAGGAAACGTAAAGCAACTGCGTATCAGGTCTGGGATTCGTGGGTTCGCGAGTCTGCACTCGTTTATATAATACTCAGCGTCGAGTGAGTATTATACTCGGCGGCTGGCGCAGAGATAAAGCGGAGTCGTTATCTCGGTTAGGGGTTTCAACGGTGCCGGCGCGGTCGACTTCGGGCTGCGGGGGTGTCACGGGGCTGCGAAGGGGGAGGCCGGCTCGAAGAACGTTGCTTAAGGGTTGTGAATCGTAATGGGCTGCGCCCTCGGGCAGGAGTTGACGATGTCATTGGAATATGTAACGCCCGGCTCCGCTTTTTAGTTTTAGCGATAATAAATCCGACACGGCCATCCCCCTCTTGCACTCTGCACCCTCGTTTTCGGGACTCGTGGACCCGAGAACCGTCTGTCGATCTCGTTCCCGGGATCGTTTAACGATCGGACCGCCGCCGCATCGCGCCGCGCCGATTCAGAGCTGTTATGGCACGCGCGATTGTCCTCGGTGATGCTAAAAATTTTCTGGAACGAGTAAGCTACTGTTTTTTTTTGTCCTGTTTGATGGGTGTTTGAAGAGGTTGATCTCGGTAGAACGAATCGATTCCTGTTTCATTTTTGTATATTAATGTATAATCTATATGGTAATATAGTTTCATAGTTCTCCTACATTTAATTAAAAAATAATTGGTCTGTACGTTTGATTTGGTTTGATCGATGTTTGAAGAGGTTGCTCTTGGTAGAACGAAACGATTCCTGTTCGATTGTAATACTTCTAAATTAGTTTGACTGTTCTATTAGATTCAGTTCGAACCTGATAAACACCTTGGTTAGTTTTAGGTCACAGTGTGATGCCCGGTGAACATTTCTGGATTGGAACAATTAATTCGTGCAACTACGGTCGCTTTTACTGCCGAATCCCATTTGGAATTCATCCGTGCAAGAAATCGGATTGCTAGTTAAGTTTCTATCACCAGCAGACTGTTGATAACGATTTCGATTTCGATTGCTAGACATCATTTCTCCGTGTGTGTTGAAAATGTTTGACCACTTGTTAGTCGAAAAAAGGATACGTGTGTTCTACTATGGTTAAAGTGGACGCGCGTAATTGAATGAAACCGGCAACGTGACGATTAAAGAACGATATGGACTCTGCGGATTATCGTGTGCGGTCGAATATTTTCAAGCGATAATATGAAGGGTGATTTGTAGAATATATATTATATGGGGCTTTTCGTATTCGCTACGTAGTGGAATGCTAAAGCAGAACCGTTCGAGAAAGTGGTGTGACGGTCTAAATGGCTCGAGGTGTACCGATTTCCTAGATATTTTATCACTCTCTCGTGCTTTCATTCTCGCGGGCTACACATTTTCTTGGTCACGCTCGGAAGATCGAGGTCTCGCCGGACAGAATGCATAATCGGGGAACACATTACAGCGAACCCCTCTCTAATCGCGGAAGAATCCATTTGCCGAGAAGAAAGTCACTCGATACGAGGCGAAATAATAATTCAAAAGCGGCAAGGGAACCGACAAGCAGAGAAGCGCGATCATCTTCAAAAGAGCTTCTTCCACCCCGTCGCATCTAATATTTCCTTAAAACTCGAGGCTGCCACTTACTTCGATAAGCGTTTGTAAAATATTAATTTTCGGATAGATCCATTAAAAATTTTAATACGTCGTTCTACAGAAGGATACCTAATTCCCGTGCAATTTTCCTGCGTGAAACAAGTTGGCACAACGTTGGAACCGAGCTTATCGCGTTCCCGAGGCGGACTCGTTCGATTTTCTCAGCGACCCAATCAATTACCGGGAATTTCCCGGGCGTGTAATATGCAATTAACGGTTTATTAATCACGAACTGCCGGTGTAATCGCGACGCGCGAATAATTAACGTCGCCGAACTCTGTTTAGCTGGAGAACTGTTAACATCATGCAAATGTTCCAGTAATGACGCGTACTGACAACGCACTTTTGTTTCGCAACCTTCATTTAGCCTCCCGTTCATTCCCTGGCGACGAACGTCCCTCCTCCTCGACCGCGAACAATATGGGAAGTGCCTGGCGAGTCTGATCTACCGGGTGTTCCTCGCGGAACCGACTATTTTCGCAAGGAAACGCTTTTCTTCCCAATTCTCGGTCAACTTCTGCGAATCCGACGTAAAAGAATTGATGAAACATTCTGCAGTGATTTTGGACAAGATTCTCTTCTCGTCTTGGAATATCAAGTTACAGGATTTCAAACTGAATTATTTTCGTTCATCGAATCAACATGAAACACTGAATTATCCTATCCCCTGTCTCTTATTAAATTGTTCAACTTGAATGATGGAGGTAGTTGCTAATGAAATCTCAAAGCAAGAGGTTGCTGCTTTAAATAGTTACTTCGTAAAGGAATTGAGGTTCTCTTTCACTTTTGATAATTTCTAATATCTTTGTTTTGAGAAATGCATCAGAATGTACGTACCACAGGCTTCTAGAGCTGCGATACTTCCGCGTTGTGCAATTGTTGAACTAATTGGTAGTCTATTAGACTATTCTTAGATTGCCAATGAGTGTATAATTACCATGAAATGTGGCTGACTCATCTGCTTTATCTCGTAGCTCGGGAAGACTAGTAAAAACTCCACAGTGTCGAATGCGCTATTTTCTACAGAAAACGACACTAGACACGCTGTTAAAAATGTGGGTATGATAAAGGGACTCCCGTAGGATTGACCTACTAATGATTGCGAAAGATGATCATACTTTTTCCAAGATTCACGAGTACACATAACTCTCGTTGCTTCAGATTTAAGACTTTCAGTGTTTTATGCACATAACGATGATGATTGTCTTCAATTCAACCCTTTCACTGTGTTAATTTAATTATTATTTTCACACTAGTTGAAGTACAAGGTGCTAATAAAAATACCTGCAGAATATCACTACGAATAATATAAATTAGAAAAATGTTTCTGTATCTGCGTCCTCTCGTACAGGGTGCATCAAAGGGGTTGAAACAACCCCTAACACCGTCGTGTCAAAGCCGGATTTTTTAAAGCGAATGCTTAGTACCGTTGTATTTGCTTTTTGTTCCTTTAATCAATCCCTATGGGGTGTTCGAATAATAATAAGCGGTGCCACGTGGCCCGAGCGGTATAGCAACGGTTCCACCGAAATTTACAATCTCCTTTTATTAAACCGACGGAACCGATCAACGAGCATCGCGGTCTCGAAAGAAGAGTTCTGCAAAATTGGATCGTCCGAATACCAATTTCCCGGAGCGCCACGAAAATCGACACGGTCCCGGTCCGGCTTCGGCTTCGGCTTCAGCTTCAGCTTCAGCTTCGACTTCGGCGCGATAATCACTCTCTCCTCGAATCCGCGCCATTAGGTGCACGCGATAGTTGATCCGAGGCATTCCGCGAGCGCGGCGTTAAACGAGTATATAACGATGCACCGAAAAAAAGGGAGGAAGAAGCGGTGAGAGCGAAGGTTCGACAGAGAGAGAGAGAGAGAGAGAGAGAGAGAGAGAAATAGTGAGGAAGAGTTAGAGACGAGAGGAGCGTGTCGAAGTGTCGGCCACGAGGAGGACGGGAGACACTGTCGATGAAGGAGGGTGGCCGGGAGGTGGAGTGGAGGTTGGAAGAAAAGGAGGTCTTTTGAATCGGAGGTAAGCGAAGGTTTGCAGGTGTGCGCCGGTGCACCGACCGTGAGACTCGACTGGTAGAACCGAGACAGTGTACCCGAGAGAAAGAACGAGGAAGACGGGGAAACGTGGCGAAAGAGGGAGAAAGAGGTGGCAGCGAGGAGCGAGGGGGATGAAGATCGAGAGACACGAAGGCAGAGAAACGGATAGAACGAAGAAGGAGGAGAGACTACTACGACAGAGAGAGGCGAGCAGAGAAAGTGTACTGAGCAGAGAAAACGAGCGTGCCGCGGAGTGGGGGCAAAACTCGAGGAAGGGGAGGGTCGGGCGGTTGTGCGCGGGTGTGCGACATCGCCTGCTGCAAATTGCAATTTTGTTGTGAGATCATTATAAAATACATAATGCCGAGTCGCCTACTACCGTTCTCCTCCCCTCCAGGTCGCGTTCCCGCCCCCCTCCACGACCAGGAGAACTCGCTACTTTCCTTCTCGTTTTCTCTGCGGGTGCACCCGGCTCTCTGCTCCAGGTTTTGCGACGGTGCTTCCCTCTGCTCGCCTTCTCCTGCATCCTCTCTCTCTCTCTCTCTCTCTCTCTCTTTCTCCTCTCCCCGTTGCGTGAAAGCTTGTACAGAAAGAGAGAGAAAAAGAGAGAGGGGGCAGGGGGAGGCACAGCGTCTCGTTAAAAGTTTCTAGCGACGCGTATTCTTAATAGTCTGCGCGCGGACACGCCGTCATTAAAATTATAACCAACCTCCTGTATCACCACCCCGGTCCTCCATCGCCCGCCACCACCACCGTATCGCCATCCATCCCCTGTTTCGTATATTCCACCCCTTTTCGCTCGGGGGCGCGCGCCGCTCGCGCCAGGCCCGCGAGAGCTTAATCGGACATCGACCACGGTTTTGGCAGGCACCCTGCAGGACCTGACGAAATTTGTACACCCCCTTTGATGGTACCGGCCTGTCCCGTTACTTGGAAACAGGTGGAGGTTGGTACGGTTTCGTTTTGCACTGTGGATCGCATACTTGGTTGCCAAAAGATGTTCCAGCTCATGCAAATCATCCGGGAAATGCAAAACTGTGTAGACAGAAGAATTTCAGAGA
Source organism: Halictus rubicundus (assembly GCF_050948215.1). Taxonomy (NCBI): domain Eukaryota; kingdom Metazoa; phylum Arthropoda; class Insecta; order Hymenoptera; family Halictidae; genus Halictus; species Halictus rubicundus. Next base: position 11,636,069 of record NC_135152.1, on the reverse strand, counting down.
TCATTGTTACACCATCTTCGATTTACTAAGTGTTGAAAGAATAAATACATTTTTCTATGACTCCTGTTTCTGACTGAAGAAATTTTCGTTTCGCATCAAAATCCGCAATCTGGTGATTGGATTTTTAGAAGAATTTTATAGAGATGAGCAAACAGGGATCAGATACAAATTTTTTTACTGAGCTACTACTCAAGACACGCCTAAACAATCGTTACTCTGTTCGTTCTTCAGCTTCCCGGCGTTGCAACACGTCGGCAACTCGTTGACAGGTACGCAGATTCTAGTAATCGGTAGCAACAAGTAGCAAGACCCGAGGGATGAAAATTATACGCCTCCGCTGTAACCGTTAAATAAATGCCTGTTTCTCGATCAAGTTAACGAGAACGATTCACCTCGGTCCGCAACAATTGAGCTGGCAAGAGGAACGCTCTAATCCGAAGGAAACGTCTCACCTTAAACAATTATCGTCTGCTAAGAGATAGATATGTTCGTAAAATCAACCGTTTATAATTTATTATCGTCTAACAAGTCACCGTCGTCGTAAAAAGAGGGGACGCTGTGTCACGATGTTATCGCGACAGGGAAGAATACAAAAGGGGGTTTCGTTGTATGGAGTCGCACGGAAGCTAAAGAGATAGGAAGAGTTCCGCAAGAAATCTAGTTTCTGACAGAAACTCGCGGGAGTGCTACAAGAAATCCATTTTCTAACAGAAACTCGCCGGAGTGCTACATCTGCACTTCTCCGGTGAATCAGCCGGGGCAAAAACATTCGACCGGTCGCGAGTGGTTCACCCTTGACCCCTCACGAAAATCATTAATCGAACCCGAAAGCTTTTTTCCACGGCGACATCTATGGCCTGAGGGTCCCTGGAGCCTAAGAATATCTAGATTGAGAGAGAGAAAGAGAACAGCCCCGTTCTCTGTCACAGTTCAAAACTACCCTCGTCCCCCAGCATTGTGGATCACCCGTGGATTTCTCTTCTGCAGACAACTAATTTTTACACAGTGAGTTTCACCAGATTGATCGAATACTCCGCTGCGTGCAGTGTCTGCGTGTGATACAGTGAATTCTCGATATATGTCAACAACACGGGTCTTTCCAGCGTCGTGTATCGTCCAGGAGACGCGCCTGAGCTGTGTTATGTTTACACTCGGTGTCCAAGGCCTCTCGAGCTTCGGGCCTCCTCACGGTGGATAGCGGTAGTGGGGATAATTCCGCGACGTTTATCATCCAGACCTTGGCGACATGCATAGAGGAATCACTGCACTTCGAAGAGGAAACAATTTTAAACTAAATGGGTTTATAAGGGTTCTTAACAGTTTCTCCTACGTTGACATGTCGTGAACAAATGAACTTTCGATATTATGTGTTTCTGACAACTTGATCAAAACTTCTCCGCTTATTTAAATTGCTCAAACAGGAAATGCGCTTTTGTGTAGTTTCTGTTTCTTACAACTGACTCGGACAATTTCTATTTCGCATAAAAATCCGAAGTCTGCAAGTAAATCGGTGGAAACATTTTGAGCCTATGATCTGTACGAAAAAGAAACAATTTTAGCTAGATCGGTCCAGAACGCCACCGTGCGACGATTCGACCGGTTCGGGGTTGTCTGATCACGAGACAGGGGTTGGGGGTGGCAGAGGAAGAAGAGATACTTTCCGCGGGGATAAAGGCGGGTTTAACTGGAACTTACGCCGAACTCTCGCGGGCTCTGTAAATATGTAAATATGAGGCCGGTGGATGTTATTACATGTACGTTGCACGCGTACAAGCCGCGCGGATAAAGAAAGTCCGCGTGCTGCGGGGGAGAAAGTCACGGTCCCTGGTAATCGTTCGATATTTAAGTAGCGAGTTTAGGTACACCGGGTATATTTAAACGCGCTTATTATCATATAAATACAAGTTGGACGTTCAATTTACGCGTCGGTGAGCCCTGCCGCTCCTCGAGCCCCGACCGGCTCGTGGTGCGCGCTCGCGGCTCTCTCTCTCTCTCTCTCTCTCTCTCTCTCTCTCTCTCTCTCTCTGCTCCCCCTCCTCCTCTCGGCGTGCACCGGCAGAGTTACAAAAGTTATTATTGTTATTACCGTACCGTTTAGAAACTTTTGTTGCTACCTACCCGGCCCGCCCACGCCCGCGCCGCCCACCCATCTTCTGCGCCGACCGAACCCATCCGAAGCCCGTCTCTTTCCACGTGCGCAATCCTCTATGCCGGTATCCCGGGATTTCAGTACTTACAAGGCGAATTTATTGGACCCCCCGACGACCTTCTCCGGATCCTTCGACCTTCCCCGTCCGGAGGCTCGCTGGAATTTTTTCGAAATCGGCCACTTGACGCCGGGACTCCGCGCAGAGATGCTCTCTGCAAAGTTTTCTTTGCTTTGCTGACCAATTATTGTTGATTCAATCGTGTTTCTCATCTGCCGTCGACTTGATTTGCTATGATATTGAGGTTTCTTGTTTGTCTGTCGATACACCTCGCACTGGTATCGTTTTTAAAAATTGTTCATCTGTAATTCTTCTACCTCTTACTCCTGAGTCTGTTTTCTCAAACTTCTCATCTTCAATTGATGTAGAAGGATAATTTAATTACTTGAGTCTGCGTAGCACTGTCTAGCAAAGTTCATAGGTCATAAATGAGCAGCAGACTTTCCTGGAAGTTGCATGATTAATTTGATAGGAACCTGGTTCAGAGGAAAATATTATTATTATTTATTTCGTCGACTACAAGATTCCTCGCGATAAAGAGAAGAAACTTTCATTTTACGAATCTGTAGGCGTCAGAAGCGCGTAAATATCTACTGTCCAGTTATGAACACCTTGATCAGTCATGCGACTTCTCGTACATGGATCTTCTATACCTCGATCTTCTCTGCTGGGTCTTACGTTTGTAAAGTCTGAAGATTGCGCAGTGAGACAAAATGTACCGGTCCAGCAACACGTATCGAAGTATTCCGCGGTTGTATAAGCCTATTTGAGCCCGTACCACGGTTCCCCTAATTTAACAAAATTTTCCAATTAACGTACTTCAACCTAACACAGATGTATCAGTTCAGGAACATGTAACCAGGCCTTTCCACAGTTACTTCCCTATTTTTGTAAGTTATTACTTTCTTAATTTTGTAAAATCGCTCAAATACTTGAATACGTATCGAGGAAAAGTGAATATAATATTTGTGAAGAGCGACGATCATGTAACGAGGCAATACCGTGGTCGAGTAAAATGTAACGAGGGATCGCTGGCGAGTGTAGCAGATCCTCCAAGTGGTAACGAGGGAAAGTCGAGGGATGAACGAGATTAGTTGACACGAAAAGAACGATGTTACTCTGATATTGCGACGCGCGTAACCGGTGTATTTTTGGGAGTTACTATGGTCGACGGCTAAACAGCGATAACAGATTTCAGGCGGGCCAGCAGATTGAACCCTCGGCTGAACCGGCTGAACACGAAGCACGCTATTTTTCAGCAGAAATTGAAGGTGCTGGAGCATCGAGGTCGACGCTGCGCTCGATATTACGATGAACACATGCTTTCCTTGCGCCTAGATTCTACTCTCGTCCCAACGTTTAAAGCGCCCCTGCCTTCGCAATAATAAAGACTGGATTTAATATCTGTTATTTATATACAAAGTGAAACTCAATCTGCAACTCTTTGTGATCTACGTACTTGACATGAAATTGAACGGTGCCACTAAAAATGACCGTACCGAAGTTCCATTCATAATTTAATCAATTCCGAAATATATAAATGTAAAACATTACCTTTCTCTGTAAAAATCGACAGAAATTCCTAATTTCTGGAGGCAAATAAAGCTTCGAGCAATTGTCATTTGCTAATTCAATTATCACATTCTACATTCAATCGCTATATGTAGGTTTTAATTAATTTTTGTGGACACTGGAACGTGTTCGAAAATTTCGGAATATTTTCAGACAAGAAAAAGAGCGCGTACAGTGTGATCGATAAGGTAAATTTTTTGAGATGCGACGTGGACGCACGCTTCGAAAATCGGGGTACAAGATATGAGGATCTCGCGATTTTAAGCGCACCAGCATCGCCATTAACATTCTAATCTTAATACACAATTCTTATCACCGCATTGAGCTCTCTGAAACATTGATCTACGAAGCTCTCAAAGTCCCAGGCTGCTTATCCCCCGATGAAACTTCCTAAACCAGTTTCTGCGGAGTCTAGCCTAGCCCATAAGCGATCTCCTAGGCACTGAAACCCTTGAAACTTGTTCCCCGAGATAATTCAGTGACGTATGCGTCATTGATCGAACCATTACACGGTCGAATACGTATCAATCGTCTCCGGACACTTCTCTTCGCGTCTTTTTATCGAGTCCAATTTGTAGGTATCGCGCAGACAACGTTTTAAATTCTCGCCGGCAGGCGAAGATCGCGAGAGAGGTGTTAGGGAATAGCTGAAAGAGCGAACTGTCGCAAGAAGTAATGTTACAACCGCAAATGACGTTCTCTCCGTGGATCACTCCGGCTTTCGTTTATCTAAATCGTAAGTGGCGTGAATCCTCCGCGACCGCAAATAGGACAACATCGTCGAACGAAACGATCCGCGTTTCACTTATCTTCTCTTCTCTCTTTTTCTCTCACCCCCTGTCTCTTCCTGTCTGTCTGTCTCTCTCCCCCCTCCACCCGTTCTCAGCGATCCACTTACTTTTTAAGTGAGAACGGTTCCGGGGCGAGAAACATGCGAGCCACGGATATCGATCTGTTCTATTAAGTGAATTTTCTCATGGACCCGTCCCCCGTCTCCGTCGCGGAGTCCATCTTAAAAGCAATCGAAGAACCGTGTAGCTTTCCCGGGATTTGATGGGATGTCGCGGAGCGGGGCCAAAGGACACTCAATAAGATCCGGCAGACACGATTCGACGACACAGGGAATCGCGTCCTGTATCGCGCCGTCATTCTATTGACGCACGTTGATTTAAACAATTTATTCCACCTCGACGTTGGGGCCAGATCAATTTCCCGAATTGATTAAACCTCGACCGTCCCTCATTTCTACAATTTAACCCTTACGTTGGCAACGGGACACCTGGTTGTCCATTCACTATAATTCTTTTAACGCTGTTTTGATGATTAATGATGGTATTCTATCCAGATCGCACTTATTGCACAATTTACTTGACTCCTTGTGCACTTAGTTACTTTTAAGCTGGCATTATTTTTGTGTTTTCTTTTTCTCATAGTACACCGTACACCCATATGTGGGTGACGGAATTATTTGTCCAGGTTTTAAAATGAATGTTTACGTTAGTATATTGATTGTGCCAAATTTGATTAGGATCTGTAAAATTCAAGAAGGTTGGAGAACTGCTCAGTGTCGTACATTTAATTTTCTTCATTTTTTATTTCATTCAATAACTTACTTCGATTTTATGGAATTTTTGAGGTTTCTCGTTTGGCAGTCGAAGTGTTATTAAGAAATGCAAATTGTTTCCGTCACGACGAGTGTACTCGACAGTAGCAGTCGAGGGGTTAGGAACGCACGGCGGGTCGAAATCTCGCGGAGCACCCCGTAGATTGTCCACAGCGGTCCATTAAATAACGTATAACGAGGATCACGGTTCCGGAATCGCTGCGGCCAAGTCGTTAAAGTAGTTTCACCGAAAACAGCTCGGCGTGGGGAGGGATTAGGACGGACTAGTATCGGGGCGAGCCACGAGAAGCTATTTCGCGGGGACGAATTTACGAGAGTGCGCCATTGCCTGTAAGTGTCCCGTTTCGGTCCCCGGGGACAGTCTTCGCCCGATTGGAATTGATACGAGAGGCTAATCCGCGCGGACGGAAAAATTATTTACCGGCTTTTCCCAGGTTCTCCTCCGGTTAGGCGAGCAAAAATCCGCGCGAGCGCGGCCGAGTAAGTAAATTCGTTTATCCGAGCGCTCTCTCTCTCTCTCTCTCTCTCTCTCTCTCTCCCTCTCTCTCTGGAACTCGATAATCCACTTCGCAATAAACAACGCCAATTAGCGCGTGATCGCGAGCAATCGTGTTCGATCGAACAGAACGCTGCAGCAACGTGTGCTCGCAGGGAAATGGAACGAGTGGAAACGAGAACTGACCTTCGGGCCGAGCCGGAGAAAGCGCGGAGGGTTACGGATGGCTAACGAAAGAAAAACGAAATGGCCGGCTTCCGGAGAAATATGATTGTTACTCATTGGTAATTGCACGGCGTGTCGGTGCGTGGTCGCGTTTTTATGGTGCCCGGTGCGGGGGAGTTGAGCGCAAAGTAGGCGCCCGCTCCAATTATCCGCGGTCTTATTAAAACCGAAGCGAAATGGACTGTGCCGCGTGATCCGCAATTTCGTTCAATCGTAATCGCTATTTCGATTTTATGAAATCAATTTTTAATAGTCGAACGGGGATTGTATTTTTGAAACGATTTTAAGGAGGGAACGTGCGCGTTGGAAACGGTAGCAGCGATTCAGTTAGTAATTCGCTTTACTAAATCTTTTTATACTTCTCTCAATTTGAATCTGAAACGATTCTGTATCCCTTAGCGCAGTCTTAACAGTGTTCAAAGAACGAAGACACGATTATGTCGAAAAAGACCGCAAGAATACGGGGGAGTTCATAATATTATACAATTGTTATAGTGAAATTTGGCAGGATTTTGTAATAAAATAAAATGAAAAGAATAGTTTTACACGCATATTTTACGAAGTTTAAATGAATGAAATTAGAAGTCGAACTTGTCTTCAAACTTTCAAAGACGCGACGAGACTAGTCCAACTAAACGAAACGAGTCCAACACGTATTTACTGTATTTACTTCTCTACTGAGATTTTTTTGTGCTAAGGGAATTACTCGAGCCAGTAACGTTCGTTTTAATCAATTTTTAAGGGCGACAGAGAGGAACGCCGCACGGATTGTAGAGAATTAATCAAGACGTATTAATTGCGGCATGTTGCGTTTGCGTCAGTCCGTTTGTGACAGTTAAACGATCGCCTTGAGCGCTATTGCGAATCATTTAACGAGTTTGCGCGGCCCGCCGCGAACTATGGGACGTTATTCGTTTGCAAATATTTGCGGCCGCGTTGTCGGTCAGATTTATCGGACGCGATTTTTAACGCGGTCGCGCCGCGGTTTAATGAACTTGCTTTTAATTGCTGCTCCACGTCGCGCGATTCGCGATTCAAGTTGCCACGATTCCGGGCAATCGCGGACTGCGCAAAAAGGAATCTCGGTGAGAGGCACTGGAATTCTAAATTCCCAAATTTCTAAATATACAGATTTCCAAATTTCAAGTACTCAAATTTCCAAATTTCCAAATATTCAGATTTTCAGATTTCCAAGTATTCAAATATCCAAATTTCCAAAAATTCAGATTTCTCAATATTCAAATATTTAGATTTCCAAATATCCAAATATTCAAATTTTCAAATTTCCAAATATTAAAATTTCGAAGTATTCAAATTTCCAAATTTCCAAATATTCAAATTTCGAAATATTCAAATTTCCAAATTTCCAAATATTCAGATTTTCAAATCTAATTTTCAGGTTTTCATATCTAAATTTCCAAATCTGCAAATATTCTAATCCCGTTAAATTTCGATTCCCAATTTTTCCCAAATTCCCAAGTTTGTAAATATTCAAATTGATATATTTTCAAGTTTCCAACTATCCAAATTTTTAAGTCTAGAAATCCGGTGATTCCCCGATGGGGTAAATGGTGTAAATGTTTAAAGTTCTGACTTTGTCGAGATTTCGTACGAGCGAGGAAGAAGCGTGCGACGCTTAATAAACTGAAACGTAAACAGGACAATAGACAATCGGCCGTTCGATTTGCAAGGCAATCAATTTTCCCGGAGCACGTGTTAGACATGGAGATCGCTCGATACACGTTTCGCGTCGTGTGTTCAAAGCGATGGCTATTCTTTCACTTTTATTTCTTTCACTTTCTGGCTAGCGGCGTGATATATGTACCGCTCGCACGCAATATCGCAAGAAATTCGAGAACTCGTTCTATCTAGGAAAAATCTCTACGTTCGCAAATGACCGAGCGTACAATTACAATTTATGGAAATATTTCGCTGGTAACCCACGGTTCACGTTAAACGAACGAAAAGAACAATCCTTAAAATAAAACGTAACAAGGTTGAGTAAAACAGTATATTCTACATTTCGCAAGAATCCCGTTACGGTAACGCGATGACAATCACCGAGAATTGTACCGTTGTTCTTCGCTCAAATCTTTCCATCGTATAATCGATCCCTATGGGAGCGTAGAGCGACAGATGTCTTGCACCGGCAATAATTGCTCGACTTCGTAAAACCTTGGAGAGTCCCGGGTTCAACTTAATTAATCTATTTAAATTAGCCGCTTCCTTCCGACAGAACAACGCTCGTTCCTCGGCGCCCGACTTAATTCCCGTTGTTGACAACAATCCCGTCTGGGGAGGAGCAATGTACAAAGTAGAGAGGAAAACTTTCTTATCGTATTTTATCACTAGAAATAAGATACGATATTATAGGCCAATTGGCAATGAATTATGACAGAGATGGGCGTCCGTTCTTGCAAATACCGATCTTGACTACACGATTCCATAAAACAACGTCTATTCGCTTGATCAATTCAATATAGTGTTTACAACATTTTCTGGGTGCAGTAGGAGCTACAGAGATCAAAGTTGGTCACTGAAGATTCATTTAAACAATTCTAAAGAGTACCCTAAATTTTTCACAATGCAAAATTAACTTTTTAGGCACGATGGAAGCTACAGAAATGAAAATTTGTCACACTGGTCATTCTAGATTTCTAAAAACAGTACTAAGAAATATTCTACCGTTTCCCACACCTGATAAATTGATAACGAGATCCACAGTTAATTTTGCGATCAGAATGGGACCTACAGGAATCAAAGTTTGTCACACTAGTCGCGCTCTAGACTGTACCCGAGCCTGCAATTAAATTTTCATTTTCATTCCTTCGTCAACTTACGCTCGTCACAAAAAAAAAAAAAACAAAAAGAAAATTTATACTCATTCCGGTAAAAGCACCAGTGTCCTGAGAGTTCTACGAACCGGGTGCCGAAAAATGAACGAAAAAAAAATCAAGAAAATCAATTTCCAGAAATACGGGAGGAAATTCGCATTACTTATTGGACGACCCGACGTTCGGTAGAGGACAGAATGAAATAAACGGGAGCCGCCAGGTCCACCCTCCTAATTCGAACTTGTCTCGCATAGTTCTCGTGCGGATCGGTTTCGTTCGATCCCGAGCGTTTCCATAAATCATCGGGCGACGGTCCGGGCTTCGTTGGAGAAAAAAAATCAATCCGGGGGGGGGGGATATTAAGAATATCTGGGGCCCGGGGTATACGTATACGTATGCATACGCGGAAACATATTCGAAGACAGGCGCCAGAGGCCGATCGAAGTTATTCAGGAGGAAAGAGCGTAGAGTGACAACTATAGGAAAGTGAAATTGTGTGGACGTGAGACTGTGTGTCCGGCGGTGTGCGCGCACACACACACACGCACGGAATGCCAGTCACGACTGATCGATCCTCCTGGTGCACGGGGTCCCCTTGTTGCGGGGGTGGGATCCGACTGCGGCGGCCGAGGGGCGGCCCGACGAGCGCCGCCGGAGGAAGGTTAGACGAGGAAACAAAGCATGCAATCAAAACGTTAATTACATTAAAATGAGTCGAAGATCAGACCAATCAGAATTGCCTGACGATGGCCTCGAGCGGCGCTCGAGGAGCGCCGACGCCCGCGCCGGCATTCGACGCCGTTTCTGATCTTCGAAACTTTCTTCCGGGCGGGATTGTTCGGACACGGTTTGCCAAATTCATTAGTAGCCTTTACAATTAATTCTGCAGACATTCGTGAGTAGTTTGAAAAAAGTTGTGCGACAGAATGTTTAACTCGTTCGTTCATCTTGGTTTGCTTTGACAAGGTTTATGGTGTATAAACATCTCGGAAACAATCTACCGAGTATACATGCCGCTAATTCCATTTAATACGGGTTTCTAATCTTTTCGTTCACAGTTATTGAAATTATAAAAATGTTTTTTTTTTAAGAAATTTCTAATATATTATAATAAAAATCGTACGAGGTTTAAATAAATCCAATCTTGACATTATTGTAATTGAATACACATCAATCAAGTTTAGTCTTTTAATGTTTGAGTTGATAGTTTCCGTAACTTACAGTGAGTGATTAGATTATCAATCACATCACGAAAAATGTATTTATTAACCACGTGACGGACAATGTTGCCAATAATGATGCTAGATGTGTATTGGAAATTTAATACTTCATATAAAAATAGTGCGAGTTATGAGCAGCTAGACTTGTATAAAAAAATTGAGTGTACACTCTTCAACGTATGCAAGTGGCTCTAATAATTAAATTGCCCAGTACGAAGACTTTTTTAAACGTTTATGAAGAACGAGGTTTCCAAAATCGATAGAGAAATCAACTTTCCGAAGGTCCAATGAAGGTATACACACGCGAATGTATGTAGGTGGCTCTGATAATTCGGTCAGCCAATACGAACACTGTAAAACGCTCGAGAGGAACGAGGTCTTAAAAATCGATTAAAGAATCGACTTTTCGAAGGTCTAGTACTGTGCCATCTCGAACTAACGTATCGGGTGAGACGCGTGGGAGGATTTCTCCGTCGCGAGAAATTCGACGCGTGTCGGGAATCAAGAGCGCGGACTGTTTCCCGGTGGAAAGAATTGCTTTACGAGGGGTATTATGGTCGTCGGGGTTTATGGCTCGGCTGTAAAATCGCGATTCGGTAAATTGAGAAAGTATAAACGGCCTCTAAAAAAAAAAATGGCGATCGCGCACGGCCCGGCTTGATGAAACGATATTATTGTATAATCGAAAGGAAACAAAGTTCGTTGGACTCTCTTGTTCGCAAAATCCCCGAAGATCGAGGCTCGTAGATCCGGATTCACGCTCCAGATTGAGTTTGCTCCCTGGATCCGATCAATCTCGAGATACCGGGTTCGCAGGAAGATCGATGAGCAACCTCGCAGCGTGCCGGAGTGGTTTAATGAGGAACGTCCCCTCGGCCCGGGTCCGGTTAGGCTAAAAGATTAATTCGGTCTCGCGGCCGGCTCGTAGCCATCGCTGGCCCCCATCCAATATCTCAGCGAACTTCTAATATGAGCGCGATGTTCGGTATATCCGGCCAAATTGCGCTCGGGAGCTAATAGGAATTTTGATTGACTGAATTAAATAGTTATTGGAAATTCGGGCTTTTTGTATCGATTAGCTATATTAGGTCCGAATTGTCGGGCTGGCCGCGTGGGTGGGGATCGGGGGCGGCTCGATCGACGAAACGGTGTCGTGAAAGCTGGGACAGGGGGTGGAAGAACGGGCGGGAGGAGGAAGAGGGTGGAGCTCTCAGAAAGTAGAAGAGAGAGAAAGAGACAGAGAGAGAGTGAGAGAGAAAGAGTTTGTTGTTAAGTCAGAACTAATTTTCTGGGACGCGAACTGGTGCCTAAGGCCCCGTCTCATTATCAGACCTAGTCAATTTCGATTTAATTTGTCGGCCGGCCGTTTCGTCGCGAGAGGACGGGCGAACAAAATGGTGGGTAGCAAGAGAGGAGAAAGAAAACGAGAGCGAGAGAGAGAGAGAGAGAGACGGAGATCTGGTTCGTCATACGCCGTGTCGCTTTTTAATTAAACCCGGTGTGCCCGAGGTAGCCGGTTTGCCACGATTAATCGTTATTATGTCAGGAAAAATGAAAAAACCCCGGGCACACTCTCGAAGACGCCTTCCGGTTGCGCAATTAGCCTACGTTGTGGCTTCGCCGTCGCCAAGATACGTCGAACAAGCAACGCGCATGCACGCAACCATAGCGAGAAACCGTGCTCGCTCGCCCATTTGTTTAGCGGTATTGGAACGAACGCGATTCGTTGAATTGGCGGCGTAATTTTCTGTAGTTAAATTAGCGCGATTGCAGTCGCTTGGTATTTAATTTCCTCCTCATTTGTCCTCTCTCTTTTTGTGCTCGTGTTCTCTCTCTCTCTCTCTCTCTCTCTCTCTCCCGCCGCGCGACCCTCCGCGTCGTTCGTGCGCTCTCTGAACGACTCCCTTCTTTCCACCCCTGGAAACCTCGCCAACCCCTTCGCCACCCCGCGCGTACCCCTTCTTGCTTCACCACCGTCGCACACCTTCGCACACCCACGCAATCGGCCAGGCCGTCGTTCCGACGCTTTTTTCCACGTTACTGCAGCTCTTATTTAATTAATACTGATTCGATACACGACCCCGTCCACGCTGTTTGCCGTATTAATATGACTCCCGTCCTGAAAAATTCGGCTCGATCGGATTTATGCGCGACGCCTCCTCGCGCCAGATGCGATTCGCTCGCGGTTAAATAGGACAGCTTTTGTCGCATTCCCCCCGCGAAATCTCCGCGAATCTTCCTTTCTCCCTGCCATTTTTTTTTAATAACCATTTGCGGTTCAGTTTGCAGCTATTCTGTAATTTACGATTTTGATCGTTGATTCTGTGATTAGGCATAGATGGAAATTGATCGTTGTAACATTTGCTTGTAAAGCGTACACTTGTACAATTTATTCGTAAGTAACACCGCAGACAGATTTTTAATTCGTACCTACGTCAGTGATCATTCATCTTTTGTGTATGACACGTGATTTAAAATTGTAATGCACAGAACGATATTCGATTATGAAAATTGTCACCGAAGCAGACGCTGGTTGCGAACACGCTGGTTTAATACATCTTTTTTTCTAAATAATCGGAAACTATCAGATTACGCGACTGCGGTTTAAAACGAATTTCGTGCACTTATGGCAAAAATTAGTAAACACGATTCAAGACAGTGGGAAGATTAAATGAAACTAAAAACATCGATGCATTATTCTGCACTTAAATTAAAAGTATCGAGAAAAAGAGATTTGTACTCCGCTCTTACGTCTCGTGAAAGAAAACGATCAGTAGATGATCTTCAAGTAGACAATTTTGAATTCGCGCGTGGATTCGTTGATATAGAAACGTGAAAATGATCCAAGGTCATCGGCATCGGTTTCCACTTTTGCCTATCTGTCGGGGCTTGGGACTCGTAAGGAAGGCGGCGATATCATCAAGTAGGCTCGATTAAAAAGCCTTGACCGGGTGTGTACGTATTGCGGCAATTATATGCAGATTAACTAAATTGCGCTGTCGGACGGCGCGGCGCGCGATCAAAATTTATAGAAGCCTATCGCGTTGCACGCGAGATTCGACGGACGCCCCGAAATCGCCTGCGTTTTATCTCGAGAATTAACCCATTTAGCGTGGGCGCGGGTGCGCAATCTGAAACACGAGAATCAGGGGCACGTCGAAGAGCCGCGTCTTTAATTATCACACGAGAACGAGAGAGAGAGAGAGAGAGAGAGAGAGAGAGAGAGAGAGAGAGAGGAGCAGACTCCTTACCCGGTCGGAACCGGAAATACGCCTCGCTTCGGGGAAAACTTCAACCGGTTGTTTCAATTGCGCCAGCTCTCGCGAAACAGAGCGCCGCTTATTCCCGCGACCTTATCGCTCGGCGAAATATAAAATGACTCGCTAATTAGATTCGTGTTCGCGGAAGGCCGGTAGGATTCGGGATGCTGCTCGTTCGAGGAACAGCCCGGTCGCCGGCCTCCGTGAATTATCAGTGTCCGACGCTTCAATCCGGCTAATTGATAGCGTAGAATGAAACCCGTGCGTCGTTTTCCTGACGCGATACACTCTCCGTCGAGAAATTTTAATTAAATGCCCCGGACGGAGCAAATTAATAAGCTGCGAATCCCCATGCGAATTGCTGTTTGCACAATTTTGGAGAAATCAAGGCGAAGAAAATGTCCTTCGAACGAAAAGGTTCAAAGGTTCGCCAATGAATCTTGAACGTACAACTTTGTCCTCGCCGGAGTAGATTACTTCGATTTCATTGAATTTGTACGGTGCCAGTGCCGTAGCTGAGCACGTATTGCCATGTGTTTTCGATTCTTCTCGTTCCTCTAGTACAGAGAATAAAATAGAAACTCGCTGGCAGACGGTCTGCATCGTGATTCCGACGAGTTTATACTTCAGATCGCTAAGCCCCTCGGAAAGAATTAGATGATCTCTCCGTATGAATGTACACAGCGTGTTGAGACTAGAAGCGGGCGCTCACTCTCTCGTTCAATGTTCTCGTTTCACGGCGTGCACGAAACAACTTGGCTACCCCGGCCATCTTATCCTCGTCTATCCTCTCCTGTTTCTCCCTCCCCCCCCCCCCTCTCTCTTTCTCGTTCCATCCGTCTGTCCGTCTGTCTGTTTCCCCTTTCCTCGGGAGCTAGGAGAGAGAGCCTGGAGGGAGATCAGCCCCGTCGCTAACAAGAGGGAATAAGAGGGAAACATGGAAACGCGCGGGCGCGCTGAAATGAACGCATTCACACACGCGTGTTCCCCTCTCGGCTCGCCCGCGCCTGCTCGCGCTCGCGTGTGTGCACACACGGCGGCGAGGGCTGTTAATGAGTTAGACCACCTTACCCTCGCCACTTTAATTGTCTAAAGCGCAAATTGGGCGGCTTTAATTAGCGTAATTATTTGGTTCGTTTGTCCGTTTATCCAAGATCCCTGTATCGAGCGGCCGCGAAGGGCTCGCTCGCTCGCTTGCTTGCTGCTTGCCCGGGCCCGAGCGAGCGTCCAACCCCGCAGAACCCTCTCGCCGAGCAAAGCGGAGCAAAGCGGAGCAGTGCGGAGCCGAGCAGAGCCTAGCAGAGCGAAGCAGACTGAAGCGGAGTTCTAAATAGATTCGTTAGCGCGTCGCGCGATTAAAAATCCGAGTTCACGGCGACCCGGGACCACCTTCACGGACTTGTCCAATTTGCCACCACCCTCGGGCCTCGATTTTCAGGGCTCGTACCGACCCCGACGCGAGACACAGCCGCGTTAATGAATACGCGTGATTGTCGAGACCTTGTCGACGTTGTTTTACTCGCGAACCAAGCCTTTGTCTTCTGCCGACGATGATACGCGAACCTGCGGGATCCGAGGTGCACGGGGACTTGGGGGCGCAGGGTGCTAATGGGGTGTTTGAGTGGATACACACCCCTGGAGAGAGGTTTTTGGATCGAAGAAGTTAAACGGTTCTAGTTGGAAATGTTTGTTGACGTGTTGTTTGGTCGAATTTGATTGGTTCGTTGCTCAAAGGTAACACAGTTCTTTCGTTTACTAAAATATTTCTTGTGGTAGAAACGATGTAGAAATATTATTGACCTATTGCACTAAGATTTATTTTACGGTTACACTGATGGGAACCTCCTTACTGTTTATAATTTCTTCAATTTGTATAAGAATTAAAATTAAATTCTTAAGAATTAAATTAGTTATCTAAATTTTCCAAGTCAATTTTTCCTTTACTTAAATAATTTTATTAAACCACAGGCAGTATGTTGTTTTTCAAATGATCTAATATTTTCAATTTTTCATATTTCACCCACTCGTTTTTGTTATAAATGCATACAGTCCGCAGTCTAATGATCACACAGCTTTAAAAATATTACTGAGAAAAGAAAAAAAAAATTCCTGATAAAGGACATTCATTGAAGGGTTCCTATATGAACATTGTAACGAACATGATAGCTATAACGAACCCCAATCAAAGAATGAGTCCTTAATTTTCTCCATTGTGTCTCAACGCTGAAGATTGCCACGATTTTTCGCGTTGCACATTTTCATCAGTAAATATGATTATTGCCTCCTAATCGACGGACCCATTGCCATATCAAGGTTCTATTGTGCTTCCCCGTAATGGGAACATCATCCCCATGGTCTCCCCCGCTCTCGGTGGTGTGTGCGATGGGAGAAATAATGTTGTAACGCAATCAATGTTTACGAGGAGTGGTAACAGCGACTAATGGAGAGCCGTGCCAGCTAAATCGCATTTAGAACTACACGCGTCAGTTTTGCTTTCTTTCGTCCAGATGCCCGGTAATTGATTTCCTGGTATAACGCGGCTGACCCTGGCCTAACAGCGTCTGAAAATCCCGCTGTCGAAATGCGATTAGGCTACCTGAACGAGGGGATGGTTTTGCAATATCTAACTCGAGTTTTCAGTATACAGTGATTTCTCTCTATATGTCGCCAAGGTCTGGATGATACACGTCGCGGAATTATCCCCACTACCGCGGGGAATACCCCGTGAGGGGTCAGGAAAAGCTCGCCGAGGAGTGTAAACATAACACGGCTCGGATATGTCTTCTGGACGATACATGACGCTGACAAGACTCGTGTTGTTGACGTATATCGAGAATTCACTGTGTTCGCTATTCACGCGTCGCTGAATTTTTAACAATTTCAAAGATGATTTCCTGGAACGAGCGTTCCAGTGTTCGATGGATGGTGATTTGTTTCATTCTCGTTCGCGATCGAGTGCTCGACGGAATTAGGGGATCGAGTTTCCGGACAATTAGGGAACGCGATTGAACAATGGCAACAGTTTTATCGAACGCTCGGATTATATAGCCCGACGGAGGATCCAGTGCACTGCAATCTTCCTCGTCGCTCAAGATATTCGACTCGGTCTTACAGTTATTGGCCCGGCGTCGAAAAATGTTTTAAATGCGATCGATCATCGAAAGCAGCGAGGCTCCGACGTTATAAACTTGCGAACCGTTTTTTAGAACGCTCGATACATTTTCAAGTGAGTAACAGTTTGAATATATCCGTTCTAAACAAATTTCTGCTGCCTATTTTAATGCCTCTGTTGAGGCAAAATTCAGTTTTGTTGGTGGGGGTTGAAACGGGACACAGTTTTGTATTCTAACATTCGTTGCAGAGCCTTTTGTATCACATGATTATGTAATTATTACAAATAAAAACTAAACCTACCACCGCCGGTCGAAATGACCGGTCCCAGATTTTTTATTTGACAATTACTGAACTTATAAAGATGCTTTCGTGGGAAATGATTAAATAAATATATTTAGCAGAGTCATACATTTAGAGCCGTCATTTTTATAAGACAACATTTATCAGTTAATTTTAAGGCTCGGTAGGTTTAGTGTCAAAAACCTTTAATTAAATCTTTTATTACAAAATACACCCATTTTCTGTTTTTGGAGCGTTCCTGCCTGTTTGTGTTGTCCAGAGAATTCCCGATATAAGTCACTGCGAGGCTCGCGTTTAAAGGTCATTGGAACTACTCACACCACCACGGATAGTGAGTTTTACATTTCCAGCGTGCACTGTGTATTCCAAATGCAACGCTCGGCGAGAACCACAGATTTCGTCTGAGTGTCACTCGCTAGAACCGCGCAAGTGACTTATACCGGGAATTCACAGTAAACTGTGCTTCTTCGAATTGTAGAATTATAAATGTACACATCATGAACAGTGTAAATCTATAATGAAGATGAAAAACACGCTCTACGCATTGTAAGTGTACACGCTGAATATAGGGAGTGAAAATAATTATTGAAATTAATAATGCAGCTAATAATAACGGTTCGTGTTGCTCGTGATTAAAAGTGTTCCGCGAATTTTCTTACGTAATTTTAGAAACACACCGTGTATAACGGGCTGAATAGTCGCTGCAGACAGTTGGGCCGAATTAATTGGAATTACGTTCTAACCCTCACCCTCCGCGTTCCCTCCTTTTACACGTAGCCACCCAGCCACCCCCACACCACCCTCGCCGCTGTGTTGGCCGTCATTGAAAGCGGTACTCATTTTCCCTACTATGGAATGTAATAATTCGCTATTCAATTTTCTCGATCCACGCCATCTATTCAGCGGCGCGGGGGAACATGAAATATTCATTCGTTTGTTCGAATTTCGCGTAAACTTTCCCGCTACCGAAGAAACCTGTTCCCGCGCGTTAATGTTGCATCGATTAACAATTTTATCATTCATACATTTTATTGTTTGATGAAGAAGCGATGCGCATTCATTTTTCATTACTGTCCGATCCTACTTTGTTACACGCCTTCTGACTTTTAAATCGTGAAAAGTTCGAGACTCTAGTTTGACGATTGCAAGGCAATTTTTGGAAATTTTTTTAAAACTAGGAACTGAGTATTATAATATCAAACTCGATACACTTATGCAGAGATGTTTGAAGAATGTACTTGAATTTTTTCAAGCAGGAATAATCATGTTTATCGCAGTTACAGCGGCGTGGGTGGAAGAGGTTTCGCAGACGAACATGATTCCGACTGTTATGTAATCGTCTAAGAAAAGTGCATTTAAAGTATTAATTTCGGAGTGTACAAAAAGCCGTTCCAGTGTTACGAAACTTTCGAATTTATCCGCAATGCTTCGGGGATTTGTTTCGAAGGCGCCAAGCTGTAAGAAACTGCAAAAAAAAAAGAAAACGCTTTTTACAGCCCATCAAACTAAGAAAACCCCTTAAATTTTTATATTCAGATATCTTCTTTACTTTCTCGAATACAGTCTCGGATGCGCACAGAAGCGCCATAATCGACAGTAACGTCTCAAAAAGCATTCGAGACCCGATTCCGCCAACAAACGCGTACAAAAGAATAATCGCGTAAAAATGTTCCTTAATCGTAAAGTCTTTTAATAACACAATGCAGGAATTTCACGCGAAGATGGAAGAGGGCCTCGTTGCAGAGGCACTTAATTAAATACGTCCCCCCTCTCCGCCATGTTATTTTCTCTCTCTCTCTCTCTCTCTCTCTCTCTCTCTCTCTCTCTCTTTCTCACGCTCGCGCGCTCGCTCGCTCGCTCTCCGCGTCTCCCGGCAGATGCAATCAAATTTCAATTAGAAAAGGGACTTTTTGCACGAAACGCACCGCTGGTGTCCCGGTCGTGCAATTTGATTTAATGCCATATTATTACAGTAGCGAACGTGCCAGTAATAATAGGAAGCTCAAATTGCCCGTAATAGTAACATACGCTCGGATACAATATGGATAAGACCCGCGCGATGCCGTTTAGCCCGAAATATTATTTCTCCGGCCGCGATATTTACATATACACCGGCCGATTAGCGTGGCTCCTTAAACGCAACAAATATCCGTGTTTTCTCCCCTGGTCCGCCATACTTTTTTTTCTTATATCTCTCCGATCGATCCGCGTCACGGAATTCGAGCTTTTTTATTATATAAGTGAACCAAGACGAAGGGAGGGGCGGGGAGGGGAGGAAAGTAACGACGCTGTTCCAGCAGAGTTACAACTTCTGAGATTAGTCGTCCCTACGTCTCTCTCGCATACGCGCGTGATAATAAAACATTATTATTCAGCCGGAATCGAACTTCCATCTACTATGCTTTCCCCTCCCCCTCCCCCCGTACTTGAAAAGCATATTTTACGCGGGATCATTGCTGTATAAAACACATCCACGCACGCGTTTTTATACATCCGTATAAACGTCCGTTTACGACGCTGAGTTACGCCCGCCGCGCCGCGCCGCGCCGCGGGGAAAGATTTCGTCGGAGATCGTTTGTTCAATGAATTTTTCAACAATTACGTGCGTGCTCGACGAAATTAACCCTTTGCACTCGAAGCTATTCTAACTCCAAAACCAAACATTTCTTCCGACCTAGAATATTTCCCCTCTATATATTTTTTTTTTCGTGTTATACATACAAAAATGGTGCAATTTATTCGTACAATTCCGAAATGTTTAGTAATTTATGGAATACAAATAAATTTAATAATGCAAAAAATATTTTGAATAATGATACAGCAATTTTTAGTGGGCGACTTACAGTCGCCATTCGAGTGCTAAGGGTTAATACGGCATAGAAAATTCTCATTCTCCAGCGGTACTTGCCGCGTGAAACGATTTACCCTTTCGCCTTCGCCGATGCATCGATCCGCGTTCAACGTCCGGTATTTAACGACGACGCCGCGTTTCCCAATTAACATTTTGATGGCCGGACTAGATTCGATCGAAATCACGCGGCTGGAATACAGATACGGGTACGGTTTGATTAATTGTGTCAACTTGCACGCCGCAGCCGGACCCGGTTCTTCGATAGTTGTTCTTATCTTTTCAATGGTAATGAGGCTTCAGCGATCGACCGCGCAATCGATCAATTCGATCGAAATATTTTAGTCGTACGTCCGTTCGGATGAAATGAATTAAATGCAGGAAGTGAATCCGAGGCTGAATCGCGTCTCGTTGTGTTGTCATTTTTTTTTTTTTTTGTTGAAAAAAGGCTATTCGAATGCATTTTTCTTTTTCGATTATCTGCATCATGTGCTTCGGATCCGGGTCTTCGCTATTACTGTATCCTTATTTTGAATATTAACTAACGGAACTAACTTCTGATTCTGCTCCACGTGAAAGGGTTGAAGCGTGAAGAGATAATTTCCGAAAACCGTTGTTTTTCCTTACGCCGCAGATTTATACTTCCTCGTATCACGAAAATCCCAATCAAAGTGGGCGGCGCGGGGAGAGGAGGGGCGAGGGCAAGAGAGCTCGCTCTCAAACGAATCGACGTGGCAACTTTTAATTGCTCCGACCTTATCGAGCTAGTCCTGGCCGCTCGCCGGTAGATCCGGCGCCGCGTCCTTTACGGCGTAATGAGCAGAGATGCGAGCCGCTTGACCGAATCGCTCCATTTTCGATTTCTCCTTAATTACTAATTAGAGGCAGAGGGAAAGAGAGAGAGAAAGCGTGAGAGGGGGGGGGGCATCGCGTCCCGCCGCCTCGCGTCGATCGGCTAGAACCAGCAGAAGAAATTACACGGACCGGGCCGGGCGCGCTGCGGGTAGATCGCGCATAAAAATCTCGAACCCATCTTCTCCCGTCCCTACCCCTTCTCGCCTCTACCCCCGCCACGATTCTTCCGTTATTATGCTCTTTCCTATTTCTTTCGTCTCCGAATTAACCCAGAGAATGCCCGGACCAGCTCGTTCCTTGCAACCAATACGGATCGGATCCGACCCCCTCCCTCGAACGCGCGAAGGGGAGCATGATTCCAGGGGAGCATGTGTTCGCTCAGAATCGTTCAAACAAAACATTCGTTTCTCCCGATGGAGAATTTTGTTGAGCGAGATTGTGAAAAAAAGAAACGGACCGTTTCGTCGCAAACGAACCACTTTCCAGCAAAAATGGCTAACGTCTCGGCCAATTAGATTGCGGCTCGTTGCCCCGATAGTGAAACGGTTCCCTCGTCCTCGATACTAACGCCTGTCGACAAATTTTAATTGGCCTGCGATCATGCCTCCAAGAAGCTTCGATCTGAAACTAGTGTTTGTAATTAATACTCGGAAGGTGGATGGTTCCGATAATCGTACAGCGTGGCGTAGTCAATTTTTGATTATCTTCTTCAAAACGTCACAAAAGTCTCAGTAGAGGTAATCCCGTTCGTCTTCAATTTCTTTCAGTAATAATTTTTACGAGAAATTATATCCACAGTGCACAATGAAAGAATATACTATTCATTAATCTCTCATTTTTCGTGTAGTTTGATCAATTCGTCGAAGGGGGTATCGTCGACAACGGATTCTTTTGTTAGGGGCGTTTGTTAATTATGATTATGTTCTCGGTGATCATTAGCTTTTTTTAGCGACGGGCCGTAATTGTTTTCCGGTGGCCCGACTGTAAAAACTCGATCAAAATTTTCTGGCTGCTTCCTTTCTCTTAAGCGATCGATTTTCTTGGGAGCGATCCCGAGTTCTCTCTCTCTCTCTCTCTCTCTCTCTCTCTCTCTCTCTGTTTCTCTCTCTTTCCCTCTCACTCGCTCGATCCCGTTGAGACGTACAAAGAGGCTGGCTGGTACGGCGCCTTTTCATCTCGGCCGTTCCACCGCTCGGCATTTGTCCGTGTCTAACGTGTTAATCACTCCCGTCTGATTAGATTATTAATTGTCTTGCGTGGCAGATGGGGCCCCGGCATGGGCGTAATTACGGCTATTACGGATCGTACAATCGCTCCGATTTAGGAAGCCGAGGGGAGGCATGGAACGGATTACACACCGAAAGAACCCGAGATCAGCCACGGGATTTCTAATTTTGTTTATGATATTATTAGATTCTCTTTCTAATCAGCCCTTTCATTATGGCCTCCTGGACCTAATAGGATTTTTTGAAGCATCGTTTTGTATCAGAACCGATCTCGACAGCAACGGACACACACGTTCTTGGGCGTTTGTTCTCCTTTATACAATTTTAGAAGCTCCGGAGTTACACAAAGTGGGAAAAAAGGGCATCTTTGTGAATTTGTTTAAAAAAAGCTTGTCAAATTTCGAGGGCAATTCCTTTCGGATATGAAAGAGCACACTTTCAAGTCTACATCATAATTTTTTCGTCGAAAAATACTCATAGTTGTCAGAGATACAGCTATTATCTGAGAGTCCTTTCTTAGCGGGGCGCTTACGTAGAAATGCCATCTTTTAGGTTTTAAAGAAAAATTTCAATTTGTTTTGAAAAGAAAACTGATTCGCTATCAAATAGCACTCTTCCGAGGCTAAAATATCGCATTTGATCGAATTAATCTAGTTGCCAGTCGAACACAAAAAATCGCGGAAAATCAATATTCCCGGTGTTTCTCAGTAAAACGATACAACAGAGATCCCCGGACACTGCAGCCTGATTAAAACGTAACGATCGTCCGTATAAAATGAAGAAATCGATTCCTCGATCCGGTTATCTCTGCTAGAATAAAACCGAAAGGCACTCGAAGCCACTCCACCCCCGCCGGTTTTTTAGATTCCCGAAGATTCGGATCCGATCCATCTTCGCCGACATCGTCAGCTATTTAAAGCGGCACCGAACAACGGGTGTCCCTAATTTATAAGCTTTGTTCGCGCGGCCTGGATTCGCATCGTCCCCTTTTCCCGATCCGATCGTTTTTTCGTTTCTTTTCTTTTTTCGCTGGCCGCGCCGGATTGTATGCAAATCGGTCGTATTAATTAGCGGCGGGGGCCCGCGACAAACCGTTCCGGAAATTCTCGTTAACCGCGGAAAGATTGACACCGGATTTCGGTATAATTAAGACGCGGGGAATCCCCTTTGGTTAGGGACACAAAATGAATCGCGTGTGCTATGGACGAACACCGCCGGATAAACGGGTTTCCGGCGGGCAGCGGCGCTGCGTGGGCGGGGTTCGACGGAGTCGGGCTCGGAGCGTTTCGCGTTATTATTAGTGAAATCAACTAATTAGAAATAGCGCGGATTGCTCGTTAAAGATCGACCCGCCGGCTGTAATCACCAATTACTTCCTTAAGTAAGCCGCGCGCTGAACTTTCCTCATTAAAATTATTAAACGTTCGCTCGTATAGAATCTGTATTTAACCTTGATACGGGCTCACGCCTCGATGAATTTCCCCGGGAACCGTGTATTTTCCATTAATCAATCCGCCCATGTCTTCGTTAACCGATTCCAAATTGTCATCCCGCGGACCGGACCACCGGATTCGACACCGGCGACCATATTCGAGCGATTACGTTGGTTTCCTCGTCTTATTTTCGTCACAATTTATTTTCAGCTCTTCAGCCAGATTTTTAAGAATCTTCCTTGAGATTCTTGAAAGCTTGTTCTATATAGGACTTTATCAGCAGTATTTCATTCAGATCGCTTCGTGATCGTGTGCAAGTAGCCTCAAAACACACTTCCTATAAAGTTCATAAAGATCCCTTTCTTTTACCGATCATTCAGTGCTTCTACAAAAAAAAATAACCACATCTTTGAAAACTATGAATATTTCGCAACGAAAGAATTAGGACACATACTTGAGAGTGTACCCTTTCATACCCAAAAGGAATCATCCTCAAAAGTTTACGAATATTTTCTAAAAAAATTCATAAATATCTCCCCTTTACTTGGTACTTCCTGTACCGATCATACAGCACTTCGGTGAGAAAGGACCTCCGAGAAAATTGCTATATCTTTCACAACTATGAATATTTCTCAACGAAAAAATTGTGATGCATACTTGAGTGTGTACACTTCCATATCGAAAAGGAATCATCCTCAAAAGTTTACGAATATTTTCTAAAAAAATTCACAAATATCTCCCCTTTACTTGGTACTTCCTGTACCGATCATACAGCACTTCGGTGAGAAAGGACCTCCGAGAAAATTGCTATATCTTTCACAACTATGAATATTTCTCAACGAAAAAATTGTGATGCACACTTGAGTGTGTACACTTCTATATCCAAGAGGAATCATCCTCAAAAGTTTACAAACGTTTTCTGAAAAAATTGACAAAGATCCCCTTTTTCCAACTTTTCTCTTCCAAGGTTTCTCGGCAGAATCGCAAATTCGCATGATCGTCCCAGCCCGGCTAGATTGTCAAGCGGCCGATCGGTGCCGCAGCCGATCGGAATGGTCTGTTCAGCGATTCATCACGGTGTAATGAGATGTTAACGGAGGAGATCGTTCCCCCGGCCGGCTAGGATCGCATTCCGGCCTCGATATAATTAATTGCATTTCGATCGGCGATTCTTACGCAGCGCTATAACGGTTCCCGGAAATTGCCGGACCCGTTAGAGGATCGGTCGTGGGTATTTGTCGAATCGAGGGGACGGCGCGGCGCGATCTCCTCGCCGTGATAATAAGTTCACGGTACGCCGATCGTGGAGACCGTTCATCCTCGCGACTTGTTCCACGGCGGATTGAATTCGCGGATAGGAGTAAAAGAAATGATCGAGAACAGATTGACCATGTAATGGGAGCGTGATAAACAGTTCCGCGCGGAATCGGTTATGTGCACGCCGCGTTATCTCGATTTCACGTGGCCGTTCGTTTTCAGGGAATTTTGCTGCGCCGCGCTCATGATGACTCGCGATCATTTTTACCCGCCTTACGCTACGGTAATTTGAGACGAACCCGCCGGCTATCCGCGCGAAATATATCCGGTTTGATAGCCTCGCGATCATTACAGATAGTTGCAACAGTGTGGATGCTCCAGAATTTGTTTTGCTCATTCTTGTCGTCGAGTCGGAGACGCCTTTCCGTGCCTGTTTCGCGGATGAATGCGAGGCAGCCCTGAGGAATGTGTGACCGGTGATTACGATCGGTGAGATGGTAGTTAGACTGATGAGGCACTGATTGAAATTGGTGAAAATGGTCTACTTTCGTCCCGGCGTCGAGAAGTTGCTCAAACAAATTGATCTTTTTGCTTGGTGTGTATCACGCCGATAGGTTTTACTATTAATTATATAGTGAATTGAAAAATCGAAGACAAATCCGATTGCTTAATTACGGCAATGAGACTCTCGGATGAGTGCCACCATCGCAATCCCTCTACACGCGATACAAAGACCCCTTACTCGCAATGTATAAACGTCGAAGGCAAGGGAAATAAATAATTCGTTTTGTTTCTGTGTTAATTCGCCGCTCGGAGATATTTATCGATCGAAGCACGAAAATCAATGTTCCCTGTTCAACGGAGCCGTATTAATAACGCTCCTCTCCGTACGTTCGGAGAGAAACAACGAGAAAAAGGCGACGTGGCTCAGCTGGAGGGGGCGAAAAAATGAGAGAAAGAGAGAGAGAGAGAGAGAGAGACGAAAAGAGAAAAAAAGAAGAAAGAAAATTAGAGAAAGAATTGAAACGTCATTCCGCGAGCAATCATCGAGCTCCCGGGCGCGCGCACACGATCGGCCAGATCCTGGACAGATAAATTAGCAATTTAATTATGGAACTGTCAAGCGGTAATTAAATTAATAACGAGAAACCTCGAATCCAATCCGATCCGTCGTAGCAACCTTTCGGGGCCTCCCTCTCTATCCCCCAGTGCAATATCGATATATGCGTGTGTGCAGGCCGTTTTGAAGGCTGTCAGAAATTGCAGACAATTTTCTCCAGCGCATCAGCGGTCCCCCTCTCTGTCCCCCCTCTCTCCCTCTCTCTCTCTCTCTCTCTGTCTCTCTCGCCTCTTGATACGTTCCTACGAAAACGGTTTGCGAATCACCCGGTTATGGTCCTCGCGAGAATGTGCTTGAGAGTGATTATCGCTATCGGAAGAAATAATTTTCTAATGAAGGAATAGCTACACTGAGATTCCTATCATTTTTGAACAAAGTATTAACTCTTTGCGGTCCAACGCGTTCCCTGTCTTTCAGTTCGGAACTCGCTACTAAATGATATAGTTCAATTATGTACAAATTAACCCTTGATGACGTTCACTCAGCAACGAAGTGGGCGCGGTCAAAAGAACATAATTGCCCTACACGATCTATGTCACAACACGAACCCAAGGATTGGGCTTTGGTCGAAACTTGACTGTACTTTACTAAACACTTTTAGGTACGTAATTTCAAAAACCTTCAAATGTTGCAAAGAAGTTAAGGAATCTTCATATTTGCAGTTGTCGTGCAACACAGTAGCGAAAATTAGTGTGGAGAAGTGTTGTTGTACAAGTAAATCTTTCCACCTGATTCTCTGCTTAACTCTAACAGTGAGAGTAAAATTATCTCTCTCGTATCCACATAATTTCTGACACATGTAAGACCATTCCTGCTTCGCTAAGTATTCCTAGCTTCATTGAAATACTTGTCTCGTACACGAAACGAAAAAATCACGCTAATCACTTGTTCCATCCATCTCGAACTCCCTCGTACAAATCGAATTCGCCAAAATCCCTCTCGAAATCCGATCTTGATAAAATTATTAAGAATCGCTAATCACCCGATCAGAATATTCTCCGACATCTCAAACACTCCGAAAATAAAAAACATCGGACATCCTCGAATCGATTCCATTTGATTTCCTGGTCGGCTCTCTGCGTGTCGTCGTCGTCGCGAAAATGAGAGAAGAAGAAGAAGGAAAAAAAAGAGGAGAATCTCTCGCATTAGCGCGCGATTGAAAATCAGCGATACACGTCGGTGCAAGCGGATCTCCGATTAAAATTCCCCGATACTCCGGGGCCGATCGACAAGCCGATATTTTATCGAAAACTAGATTCCCCGTAACCGGAGCAATAAGATCGTGGATCGAGCGCGTGAAAGTTCGATCGAGCTGGCCGGCTATAATCGGCGAGCTGGCTCGGCTCGGCTCGTCCCGATCCGATTGCAAATTAATATTCCGCCGACGGGGAAAAAGTCGCTCGATATTTTAATTCGTCGCCGCTTCCGCCGAATTTCCGCGCGAGGATCAACAGGTTTTGTCCCATTCCTCTTCCCCCCCCCCCCTCTCTCTCTCTCTCTCTCTCTCGCTCACTCTCTCTCTCTCCGATGCACCCCCGCGCTTTCCTCCTGGACCACGAATTACCATTTCTGGATCGGACCGCAGTCGAGATAAAATATCTTTAAGCGGTATATGTATATATTGCGAGACGGCCAACGCCTCCGCCTCCGCCTGCACGTGCATACAGGTGCAGTATCTGTGACCAAGTCGTTACGCTCGAACGAATGCGATCTTGCATGCGTCGCGGGGGCCACGTGTGTTACCATATGCACACGGGATGGAAAACGTTCGTTCGGAGTCGTTCCGCTGAATCGGGACCGAATTTCCCATTCGTTTTAACCGAATGCCATACTGGCCGAACGAGATATCCTACTAGATGGAATTGTTTCGAGGAATGCAAGCCCCGGCAATCAGAACAACCGCCCGACCACTTATGCGAGCTGCCTGCATCCTTTTAGCCGGGGAATCGGCCCTGTTCCATAATTAATCGCGGAAAATATTTTATCACACCGGCTCCATTATTGTCACTAATTTCTCATTAGTTTTGGTAATGTCCGCAATGTAAAAGTTGTTTTCTTTTTCGATCTTTTATCCCTATTATGCTTTATGTTTGTATTTTTTTTTTTGTTTCCCATTCTCGTGTTAAATCACCCCTTATTTCTTTTTATTTCTTGTTTAAGAGATCGAATTGGTTAACCCTCGGATGCGTGGGTCCTTTTTGACCGTCATTTTATTAGGATTTCATCTCAAAGACTGTATGTTTTTTTATGAAATTTTGTATGTCAACGCAATTACATTTTCACCCGAATAATTATTGATCGATTACGATGGTAAAGCAATACCGACACGATTATCCACGGTGTGCGTCATATTCTTTTTATCACTAAAAGATCGAGCACTTGCATCAACGATGTAAATACATTCGCGCAACGAATCAGCAAAAACCCGTGCATAACAAACTCGGCGAATTCGCACAAACAAAATAAATAAATAAAACCGCGCATAAATAAACCCGTGTAAACCACGCGAAAGTTAACCCGATACACATACGAAATCGCGTCAAAAGAGCGTCCAAGAAAAATTGCCATAAAAATCTGCATAGCGGAACGACTAAAAAATGTGGAACAGCACATGTCCATTTTTTCCGTGCATATGATGGATAGCTTTAATAAGCTATCCGCGTGCTCGACGCGGTGCCAAACTCAATTTTCTTGAAAACCGAGTGTCGCGCTGGCAAATTTTATTGTGCAATTTCGATTCGCCGGTACGTACGCAATATTTCCCTCTAAATAAAACTAATAGAATGAACGATTACGAAGCTTTATACGCGCGAAATGAATCACGGAGGGGAAAAAAAAGCGGGTGGATCGAAATTCGGAGTAAAAAGAGAAAATTTGATACAAAAAATTGATCGACGTCCAGAGAATCTAGTAATCCGAGATCCTTTTTAACACTTCATTTACCAGAAATTTTCTAATAGTCTTTTCGAAATGAAAGATCGACACTTAAGAATTTCCGGATAATACTCAACAAATTTTTTAAATTAATAGTAACAACTTCTTACGAAATTATTATTAGAAATCTTCCAGTAGATAAAGTATTAAGATTTGAACCTATTCAGATTGTTTGGAAATAGACGATTGACAAATAAAAGGGTCACGAATTCATTAAGAATTTCGAGAAAAAGAGAGAATTTGAAAAAAAAAACCGATCGATGTCGACAGTGTGCTGGTCGATACAATTTTTCCAGATGGCTCGGTTCAACAGGTAATCGTTTCTTCCGAAGAAAAACACATATCTTTAAGAGAAACAACGCCGGGTCCCCGGTGATCCCAGTAATCGGAGAATCGCCGTAATTATTACGGTGCTTGATTAATCAAGCAGCAAGCGGCGGGGAGCCGGGTGCAACGAACCCAGCTCTCTCGGATCGATACACGCCGGTCGAATGTATCGAAAATCGACTTGGCCACGGTAATTTCAGTCGCTTCGATCAATTTCTCCGCTCGTGGACAATCTCGCCGCTTTGGTTTATACATGGCCGCGAAGGCGGAACGGTGTTCGCACACGTAGCCGAACAAATATAAATGTGGGAGGCCTTTCACATTCCGGAGAAAATTTGCTCGACTAGTATTTCACCCTCGACTCGTAAATATGTCCATTTCCACAATGCGGCGAAGCAATTGCAACAGTTGCAGCACCCCCCTCGCAAATTAACGCGGACGAAATTCGGGGATACTAAGTTATTTAGGTGAACAAATTAATTAATTCATAGCTCTCGTGATCGGTCAATTGCAATTTCGTTTTAAATTATGGATGAAGTAGGATGAACTAAAATTCATAGTAACCAATAAGGATTATTTTCGAGACATGTACGTATTTATAATAAGTAGATAATAAGTAGACTACGTATCTTCATGTAAATTCATCAATTTTCATGTCTTTATGAGAATTAATAAAGCTAGAATGGCAGTATTATTAATATTAAATAAATATTTTATTGAATGAAAATATTATTCATTTTCATATTCATACACCTGGTCTCTCTATTTAAAGGGACCCGTTACATATTTTCCGGGGCTTTAAAAATTTGCAAATAAATGCATTGAGATTCACAGTCTATTGATAAATCGCACGTAATCGATAACAAGAATTACTACATACAGAATCGAATTGATTGTTCACGCTGGCGACGCAGTCAACTTGAAAAGATGTTTGTCCTTGTTGTTAAAAAATCTGTCGTGTTCCTGAATGCTAGCCAGACGAACTGCGACCGCGTTGAAAGGTCTGGCAAGTGGTAGCCAATTTATTGTCGAGTTCCGAAATTTCAAGATTTTTCATTTCGCTTCAATCCCAGTGTTCCGTAAAGCAATTTGCATAGGTGAGGCCAGCTGTAGCTGTCGTCGAGTCCAGGCCGCTGGACACGAAGGTGTTGCATGTGGCATTGAAACGCAACGTTCCCGGTCGCACTTGATTTACTAGCGAATAGCTGACAATGTAGATCGTGTGCGTGATAATGTTTCCTCACGGGCGATCCAATCGATACGCTACGGCCTTAACAAAAGTGAACGGAAGTCGGGAAGCTCGTCTTCAGGTGAGAATCACAGGTGAGATCACCACGAGGACCAGAAGAATTAGACGCGACTAGAGGGGACATTGAAATCTATCAACTTCAGTATGCACAATTGAAAAGGAGTCTCCGTCTGAAACTCGTTTGGACTTCAAATTGTTGTACGAAGTCGTGAACGTTCTTTTAGGATCGTGACCCAAGTTTTTTTGGATCAGGATGCAACGAGACAGAGAGAGAGAGAGAGAGAGAGAGAGAGAGAGATCGATGGTCATGATCGTTTCATTTTATTTGAAAGGGCCCGGCGCGGAAATAGGGGCACCGTGAACTCTGGGAAGATTTCCTTCATCTTTCGCAACCATGTTTTTGCCGCCACCTCCTCCTCCTCCCCCTCCCCCACTTTTTCTCGTTTCGCTTCTCGATCGTGGATCTTCGAGCGTATGCAAAGCCAGCCGCAGTCTCCGATGCAATTAAACGCACAACCACTCCCAAAGCGTGCATCGTACGCAAGAACTTCATTTCATTTTCTACTTGCACGCTTTCTCATTTTCACTTCCCCGTTAGCCGGAATAAATAATCCAGGGAATAGAGTTTCTTCGGTTTCTTTGTCGAATGTAATTGGCCAGGTGTAAAAATCGAGTTCGCCGTGCAAGAAGCGAGATTGCATCACTGTCGACCAAAAACCATGCTACATCGCATTGTTCCTTGATTAACAGAACGAACAGCGAAGAAAATTTGGAGATTTTCTAATTAGTTCTTTGCTGTACACCCATTTCTTCTTCGAGTAGAAGCACAAGCGTTTCAACCGGTATAGCGCTATACTGACTTCTTCTTCGGCAAGTGTTTTAACTGGTGTTCCGATAGAAATTGCAATTCTAGAATAATAATCTTCGTTCTGTGAGCAGTTTTCAATTAATCCCTACAGGCGGCATTGAAGATTGTTCATAGCAGAGTTGATTGCAAACTTGTACAGACTTAATGATTCACCCTTTTTTACCTCATTAAGCAGGAACATGTTGCATGCCGGAGAGCTTTCGACGCAAGAACCTAAGCGGAATCAATCAAGCTCCCCGCTCGGGACAAGAATTATTGTACCAATAAAACCGTTTAATTAAAGAGTATGACTTGCTCATTATCTCTCCCTCGATCTAGACAAAGGCGTACCTGCCGGGTCGTTCACCCGGAAAAAATACCGAAAAGATTCGCGACAACATCGTGTTCTAGAATACCGAGAAAAAAAAGTACATACACGATTTTTCGGATACCATAGAATGCACTTAATCGAAACATTTGTGTATGAAGTCTTATTAATACACCTTATTTTTTATTACATGTATAAAGAAATACCCGAGAAGGTGTAAAGAAAAATTTTGGTGCAAGGGGTTAACTACCGGCGATTATTTCGTAACTTTTTAAAGTCAGTTAAAGATTTTTTAATAGATCCCTCAACTGCAATAGTAACCCAAATCGGAAACCAACGAATCACCCATAGTAAAGTGTTCTAATAATTTGGTTTGGCATTATTGGTACAGGCACTATTATTGAAAATTCTATTAGTTGCGGTAGATAAAATATTAAGAGAGGAAATTCAGCTCTGTTTAATTCCTGTTTTTTGCAAAATGAAATCCATAGTCCATCCTATATGATACGCAACACGGATATCTAGTGTGCGAGATCCTTATCGCTTCGAAATTCAATTTCCAAGATTTTTGCTTCAAGAATAAGCTTCGGAGAATCTCGTCGACTATTCGAAGGCCTTAAGCATCGCTTCTGACTTTAGAACGTGAAACATTGAAGCGCATTAAACAATCAAATCTTGGTCCATGAATTTCTACGAAAGAGAGACTCGGCTCCCGGCGAATTCGTGCGATTTGAAGAATGAAATGCGAGCATCGCAATCAATAGCGAAAGAATTCATTTATTTGCACGCTCGGACGGATTCGCAGGCTATCGCGGCGCGATAAAAGTCGCGGAGAACTTAAGAGGATACTTCTCGAGTAAATTGCACGGTTGTTCTGGGCTTCTAGGAGTTCAACAGCCCGACCTCGGAACGCGAGACACGAAAAAAATCGGCGTCCCGCGATTCGATTTAACGGAATCGGTCGGCGGAATCGGGACGGATGCCGATCGTAGGGAAACGAATTAATTACCGAGGGGCGAGTTCGACGATCTCCCGGGGGAAGAGAGTAGTATCCCGAAACGGCCCGTGGGAGCGAAGAAAGCCAAGCGTCGCGCCTCGATTCGACATACCTGCGTATCGTAACACGGCTAATTGCGGTATAAACAGCGGACTTTACGAGGCACCGGTATACCGCTGACAACGTTCAGCAAACATTAGCCGCCATTAACGAAGATATAAGCCCGCGGCGTATTGATGCGTCCGCGCTGGAGATCCGCAATGTCAAGGGGATACGCTAAAATGTTAAGATCGCCGGCCGTAATCGAACACCTGACGCGAACATTCCAGGAAATTGGCCCGAGATAGCGGCGCGCATAATGCTAATGGATGGATATTAATTTGACCGTGGCGAATACATTTTAACTAATCTCGAGGACGGGATGGAGTTGCGAAAGCTCGCAGCGGAGAGCTCGCAGGAGAAAAAGCTCGGGCATCCCCGATGTCGACGATAAACATCACGCAAACGCCGACGGAGATCGAAGAAGCCTCGTTTCGAGGATTCCGCGGAAATGTCGCGAACGGCAATTCACGCTCGAAGGATCTCTGGATATCGAGGATCGAACGGTTTCGCTCGTCCTCCAGGATTCCCGGGCCGTTCGATTATTTTCGGACCTCGCTTAATCGAAGATCCTTGTAACTATCGTTCGCGTAACGAACCACTCTCCCCTTCACCGCGCTAACTATTCCTTCTTATGGTCTCTGGTCCCGAAAATGGTTTGCGAAATTGTTCGAGGTTCAAAGGTCGCTTCTCTCACTTGGCTCGTCGAACTTAAAGCACGTCAAATTCGATTTTTCGAAGAGCCAATGAAGCGACTGCTTTGAAATTTTATACACACGTAATACGGAATACTTGCAATTAACGTTTAAACAAAGGTCATATGTTTTCCGAGGCATGAACTGATAAGAAGTCCGGTACGTTGCAACCTCCACGAATTCGAGCAAGAGAAAAATATTTTTATAAAGGTCGATGCGTGTATTTTAACAATGTACAACCGTTTTTTAATCGGCACTGTTTATTACCTCGGGAATAATTGGTGAAAGGGCAGCTCGACCGGGGCCGACCTCAAGATTTAAAGCGCCGCGATATGTCTCTGGAAAACAAACATGGCGGCAGAGCGGTTCGAACGGGGAACAATAGCGGAAAATATATTCGCGAATCCGGCGCGGAACCATCTTTGTTCGCGGGCACGGTGAAAATGACCGTTCGAGGACAAAACGTTCGATATTTCATTGGTCGATCGAGAGCAAGTTCGTCGGGGTTCTCACGGTGTCGAGCGTCGTCACGCTTCTTTCCGACGTGACGGCTTTTTACGCGGCGGCGGGACGTTAAGCCGGTGCCACACTTAACCCACATATTTACATTGATTATTTTTTTAATTGCAACGAGTCACGCGACTATTAATAACCATTTCAGAAAAGGCTGCTGATCATAAAGCGTGGAATTTTAATGACACACAGTCGGCGCAGGCGTGTTGCGCACTCGCGCTCGCGAGAGCAAAACCGAGGAAGCCTGGTCGCCGTCTCGCGTACACAGGACGGAGCATACATTTAAAGATTATAGGAACCTATAAAGCTTTGGCTGCACCGGAGAAGAACATTTTGTAAAGCCGATTATTCGGTATCTCGAGATAGCGCCCGGCGAACCGGCTCGGCGTGCGCGCGCGAGAAAGAGAGAGAGAGAGAGAGAGAGAGAGACCCTCCCTTTCGTTTTTCGAAGGGATGGGGGCGAGGTCCGATCTCTCTAGAATTTGAAACTCTGTGTTCCTGGTCCTCCTCGTTCTGTCCCTCTGTTCCACGGTCGTTTACAATGCGTTTTGCAACTGGACGAATCATTGTCCCCGACGGGATTGAACTTTCGAGTTCTCCCGTTTCGCTAATCCACCCTTTCTGACGCCCTCCTCGCCTTTTTGACAGGAATTCGCGCCCTTGCCGGACTAATGAAAAACGAAAAGAGCTTGGCTGAGTGACGGAGGGCCGAATTGTACTCCGTGGAAGCCCGATTTACGATTGTTCCCTCCTGAATGTGTTTCGGGGAAACGGAGGCGGCTGGGAAGATTTATTTGACGAACGATGTCTCTTTAAAAAGGAGGCATTCAACGATCAACTCGGAAGATTGTGCGCTAAACGTGCAAGTCCGTATCTGTTGGAACTGTTGCAGCATGATGTTTAATCGAAGCGGAAGTAACTTCTGTTCTCGTTTTCTACGTTCATTTCGATCCGAAGCTAACTCGACTGAATGTTTCCAGCACTAAAGGAAACACGTCTCTCATTCTTCAAGATGTGCGTTACGAATCGACATACCGTGCGGACTAAATACCATTCTGATTAAAAAAGCCAACCCTCCAAGAGGAGAGTGAACCAGAAGCTCCTATTCTCTGCCATCTCGCCGCCCCACCACCGAACTCAGTGTGCCACCTGAATTCAGCTCCCCGGCGACAAATCTGCAAACCCATAAACAGTGAAGGACAGCACAACGTCGTTCGCATCGCATTTCTAAGCGCTCCGGTCGCTCGCATTGTAACCCTGAGAGCGTGATACAGTTTGTCGCCGCGCGACCAACGTTACACGCGGAACGATGTAACATTTTGCTACGAAAAGCTAACAAAAAACGGGTCTGGTGAAAGCCGCGAATTTCCCAGGTTTCCCCGCGGCCCGTTCGCGTGTTCATTTTTCCCCCTGTCGGCGGCTAGAACCCGACGGAGACCGTTTAGGAAAGGTAAAAGGCGAATGAGGAGTAGTAGTAGTAGTAGTAGTAGTAGTAGTAGTAGTAGTAGTAGTAGTAGTAGGAGGAAGAGGAGGAGGAGGAAGAGGACAGGTGTCGGGGCTCGTGTGCACGCGGGTTTCGCGGGGACGAAGACGCCGCGACAATTATACGCGACGCCTTATTATAATCGGAGCAGGTCTCGTTTAAAGCAGCTGGAACGACTCCGGCACGATGGTATACCCGGGGACGACGACGACGACGGCGGTGGCGCATAATAAGGGAGAAAAGAAGAAAGGGACCGTGGCGGTTGAATATAGGATTCTACATGGCCGCCCGGGCTCTCTGTTACTGGCCTAACCTCATTTAGTTAGAAAGTGTTTGCGCGACGAGACCGGTGCAAGATTTAATTGGAAACGCCTCGTGTCTATCGCTCTCCGGCACTCCGCGCTGCAAACCGCTCCGAGAATGTCATCCTCGGAGCCCTCCGCTCGCCAGTAATTGGTCGCCTTTCTCGCTCCATCCGCCAGGATTTTCTGGCGACCCTTGCAAACTCTCTCTCCCTCCCTCTCTCTCTCTCTCTCTCTCTCTCTCTCTCTCTCTCTCTCTCTCTCTCTCTCTCTCTCTCTCTCTCTCTCTCTCTCTCTCTCTCTCTCTGTCTCCCTCTCGTCTACCACCCCCGGGAACCCCTGTTGAATTTGTATATGCGGATTAATAGCGCGACTTGGTCTAGTTTTACGAACTTGTGCCCGAGCTCTTTCAAACCCCGTCAACCCGTACAGTGACTTTGAATTAAATCGCGACCGGTCTCCGCGAGCTGAATCCATGAATCCCGTATCAATTGATTAACCCGTTAGAGAGCCTCGCCCCTTGTTCTACAAGAGTTTTTCGTTATTCTGTTTAGCTGCCTCGAGACTCGCAAGTTTATTTCCACCGCGGAACGATCCTCTAATTAGCGCCGATCGGAATCGGCGCGCACCCTGCCGACACTCGCGTTGCCGTTTCTTCAACGCTAGGTTTACGGAGCACTGAAAATAACCATTTTACCTTACTTTGGCAAAATAATATGAGTGTATTAACCCATTTGCATCGTAAGGAAATATGAAAAGAAGGCCTTTATCACCAAACTTTTTTTCATTGTATTTAATTAATTAATTTAAGTACAAAAATGACTACAAGTAAAAGAACTTTACATTTCAGCATTCTAAGAAAAAATATATTGAGCGTGTATGTACGCTCCGGTGATAGTGACCAGGAAAATTGAGCGTATATATACGCCAATGATGCAAATGGGTTAATAACATATACCCAAAGAAATCGATTTGTTAAATAATTCCTCACGGATGCATCCGTACAAACTCAATATTCGTAAATTAAAAGTATTAGAATCCGTCATTTTGACGGGTCCCGAAAATCTAGTGTTAGGGGGGAGTTCTCGTGTAACTGAAAAAATCTTCTTTTATTGTATTTTTCGGAAGTATAAAACCTTAACCGTTTATGGTCTAGAGGGTTTCTTTGTCATTTCAGACCTTGCTGCAACGTCATACAATTTAATTATGTCCCCATACGTGGCTCTGCTAGCCTATGCAGAACAATTGAGGAATACTATTATATTACTATTTGGGGAATAAATATTTGTCTGTCAACCGACGCTTATTTTGTTCCTTACACACTTCTCCAAGCATATATACCACAGATTTTGACTTCATTTTCTATTTATAATAATTTCTCAATTCATGTGAGCACAATCTTTCAAAAAGTTCATTTTTGAATTAAAAGTTTTCTGAATGAGCTTCATTTCGACGAAAGTTGAAAGTTGCTGCTCAAGATTTCAAATGCAACAACGTAATAAATGAGAACTTCTTAGAAAGTATCCAGTAACTGGACCGAATTATAACTCGGTTGTTATTGGAGATAGAGAAAAACGATGAAGGAAAGTTTCGCATGGTTCAAGAAGATATATCATCCTGTGATAAGATTTTTTACGGAAGTCCGTCGGTGCGGTTTGCGAGATGCAAATCTGTGTAACCACATAATGACAGAACGTTCGACGTTGTTTCGAGCCGATTTGTCGGCCAGACAACAAACATCCACGGATTGAAGTATCGAGCCCATAATTAATCCGACATTATCGTTAAGTAAAATGTCCGGGCGCATCTACTCGAATTAACCGGGTGACTATCAAATTTTCATACGGCCGAAAGAGCGCGAAGCGAAGTGTTTTGTGAAAACGGTTTTCCCTCTCAATAAGTCATGCCGAGCCCGGGGGCCGGCATACCGTTCGAACCAGGTTAATAAACACATCAATTTTCGGAGGGGCGAGAAGAGAGGAGGTCCGCGGGGAGGGGTACTGCTTTGTCGGTGTCCCGATAATGCGGATAATATATATTTAATATCTGTTTAGCATACACGTCCATTTATGTTTTTGCGGGATATAAGCTTTCAGTCAACATTATTGAATTCATAATACGCGCCTGACATAAATCTACACTCATTAGAATATCCAGCTGCCCGTATAACTCAATGAACCATCGATACAGCTGGGATTAATTAATTTCCGCGTACGCGGATTAATACCGCGCGATTATTAATATTTCGAGCGATCTTACCGTTTCGAAAAGTCACTCTTTGTTCCAACCTTTCCGACCAACTGTCCGGTGGACCTGCGTGATCGATCTCACTTCCGGTTCGATCGTGGAGACCAGAAAAACAACGATTTGTCGCGATTAGGCACTGTGCTCGTTAACGCTCAATTATAGAAACGAAATCGCAGAATTTAACTTTTCTGTACCACGTGAAACTGCTATTAGCAAAGCAAGCATTCATTGGGGAATTCCAAGAGTTAAAATTGCATTAATTTGAAGACGATTAAACAATGATTCATCGATGAAAACTCTTGTCGGTCGAGTCTCGAGTCGA
Source organism: Halictus rubicundus (assembly GCF_050948215.1). Taxonomy (NCBI): domain Eukaryota; kingdom Metazoa; phylum Arthropoda; class Insecta; order Hymenoptera; family Halictidae; genus Halictus; species Halictus rubicundus. Next base: position 11,598,135 of record NC_135152.1, on the reverse strand, counting down.
TGAGGTATAATCCGTGAAAATTAACGTCGGATGGGAAGTTTTCCAGCGAAAATTTCGCTGTGATCTGGGGATGGGTAGAAGGTCCGAGCCGATTAATTAATTAATCGATGATGTTCGCGATTGTTTCAGGATGTTCGGAAGCGGCGGTGCCTGCGCGGGCTGCAGCAACGCGATACCTGCCAACGAGCTGGTGATGAGGGCGGGTGGATCGGCGTTTCACCAGAAATGCTTCACCTGCAGCAAATGCGGCAGTCAACTCGTTTCCGGCGATAGGTAAGACCCAGAGCCCGCTAATAAGCCGCCGCATCGCGAGTACAACTCCCGCTGATTACATGCATTCGGTGAAAACGATACGCAGCCACAGACTCTTGCGAATCGATCCGCGGAACCGGTCGATGCGCTGCCATAAACATCCCGAGCTTGAGAAAGTATCGAATAGACACCTGTGCCGCACCTTTTAACGCGTTTATCGCTCGGAGATCGAATTATCCCAATCGTGTGAAACGCAGATTCGAAGAACACGGTTTTTCGGACTCTCTCGGGCCTCCGGTGTCAGCCGATCGAAAATGATAAATACAAATTCGGACGCTGCGACTATCGGCTAATGCGCGTCGAGCTTCTGCTTGGCTTGCATTCGTCAATCGAATTACGTACAGCTAAATTAATCTATTAAATCAGATTTCATGCTCGTCGTAATGGTCGAATTATTCTATTAAATCCGAGTTTGTCAAAGTAGCTGAATTAATCTGTTCCGTCGAAATTCATGCTCCTCGATGGACAGCCGGATTAATTTATTCTACTCGGGCGTTCAAGGTGCGACTTTAATCGAGAATAAATTGATTGGCGACAGTACTGTATCGTTTTCGGTGATTATGCGTGCCAGCTGCGAGAACGTTAAATTAATAAGCAGTCGAGAAAGCGTTTCGGAGTGTCTTGATGAAACGTCGAGGGAAAAATAAGGGTCGCCCGGTTCCGATGGCGAGGGAATCGATACGAGGGAAATCGGTTGAATCGATAGGGCTCAAAGGGAACCGTTGATAAGAGAGGAAATGCGGCAATTAAAGGGTTGGAAAAGAGGCGTGTCGCCGGTGGTTAATTGGTGCGGGGACTGCAATTGGGGATTTTGTAATAAAGGAGGAGGGAAGCAATTATTCCGGGCCTGTAATGAAGCAAACTTGTTTATGAACGTCGATTCCCGTATACTCTGTCGCATCGGTGAGAATCGCGTTACCGGTTGAATTATGGGATTTCCTTTGATCTGGCCTCCTTTATCCGCGAAATCATGCTTCCGGCGATTCTCCAATTTCTGATTCACCGCGGAAAGAATCGAACGCGTGGAATCTACGATTCAGCCAACCAGGCGACATAAGGATCGTCCCAAAAAATCTCGCTGAAATCATTTCGCACACTCCCGTTTGCGCGCAATTTTTGGTTCAGCGATTCCGATTAAAAGTATTTGCAAAAACGGGCGCGACGAGCTCAGGCTTTCCCGATTTTAATGAAAGAAACTTCATTTGCTGAATTTATTAATATGTATTATTTACTTTGTCGTGTAATATTCCGCCGGGTTCATTCCGTATTTTAATGATCAAATGAAATGGCGAAATAATGATCAAGCGAGAATGCAAAAATGTTTCCCGATGGGTCGATCGCGATATTAATTACAAAAAAACAAACAGTTTTTTATCATACGCTGCCAACGCCACACCGAATAAACGAATCCAACCACGAACACAACTCGGAGCATGTTTCCTTGTTAAATTCACGATCTAGTGGAACCTAAATTTTATCTTTTAGTAGAACCGAACCATAGATATCTGAATTCTGTATACAAATGTATACGAAAAGTGTAGCTAAATCGCTGTTCTATTATCAGAACAATCATGTTCTACTGGTTACTTCGGATAACGTAAAACGAAAAACTGGAAAGCCGAGAAATAAGGACCGCCCTACCGCTGTTCCGTCCTCAACGGACTTTCTAAACTGCCCTTTCCTGGCAAAACAGCTATTTAGATTCCTTTAGTCAAAACTAGCTGCAATTCAAATAATGGTTTTACTACATGAAGACGAGCCATTCTTCAAATGGGCGTTATCCCTTTAGTAATATTAGGTTTATTGTGTATATAATTAAATTATCGAAATCAATGCCGTCGAACCGTCCGGCAATAAAACAATTAATACGCATGCGTTCAATGGGACGTCGGGCCTCTCCTCAGCGACCCAAAGTTTACGACGGTCCGTCCATTCACGTCTACTTCGGTCGCCAGCTCGGGGTACCTGATGTACCGATATTTGTCTATTCTTTCGGGTTTTCCGCACCGTCTGCTGACCAGCCAATCAGCCGCTAGTCATTCAACTCAGCGTATAAAAAGAGTAGACATGAGTTCGCAAAATCACTTCGCAAATTTACTTCCCTCAAGTCACTTCGATCACTTCGTTCGCATCAGTTCGGTTCAAACTTGTGCTCGCCACGCCGCTTTTCTGTCAGGTCTTTCGACTTTGTCAAGTCCAGCAGAACCGTCGCATCGATCGGCCGCTTAAACGATCTGCGACACAAGTCTAGTCAATAACCTTGTGAATTCATCACTGTTAAAATAAACGATTCAACTAAGAACCTCATTAATTCGTCCTTCATTAACCCTTTGCCCTCGGCGCTGTTTTCAATCTAAAACTAAATTTTTCTTCCGTCTTACGATATTTTCATTTTATTCATACGAAACTTATCCGATTTCTACATGTAATATTGAAATGTTTAGTAATCTATTAAATACAAATTTTGTAATGTAACGAATATTTTGTAATATTTTTTGTAATCTCTTTGAAATAATGCCACAACAATTTCTGGTGGTGCTTCAGAGTCACCACTCGAGTGCAAAGGGTTAATTTGACGCACAGCGGTACCAGAATATCGTCAGAACGTAATCGGCCTTACAACCCGGTTAGATTCTAAAGAGTCGCGGTATCTCGGTACCTGTAAGCTCAACGAGCCAGCCTACAACCTCACCTGGATAGAGAGAGGTCAAGAGACCTTGATCCAGCGGCAAGAGGAGAAGGCCTACCAAACTAACAATGTCTTTTCTGTCCTCAGGTACTACATGCTGTCGGGGTCCCCCGTCTGCGAGACGGACTGGCACAAAATTGTGAAGTCGTCGAGCGTGGCGGCCGCAGCGGCGGCCGCGGCGGCCGGAAACGGAGGCGCCCCCGTCAGAAAAGGTAAGGTCGGTCGGCCTCGACGGAGTCGCGAATGAGGCGGCAACCCGGTCGGTCGCCCGAAGAAGGTACAAGCCTCTCCGCAGCCGACGCCCGCCGTCGTACCGTCCCAGGTCGACGTTGTGGACGTGGCAGTCGGAGGGGATCCCTATTCGCCGCCTCCGCCGGGTCATCAGCAGTACCACCATCATCACCACCACCATCACCATCATCATCAGATGGGCCTCGTGCATCCGGGACTGGCGGTACAGCCGACGCACCTGCAGGCGTCCACCTATCAGGAGTGGTCTCCGTAGGCCCCGGACACCTGCGACTGAACGCGTCATCGTCGGGACTCGAGATCCTCCAAGGCCCGTCGCCACACGGCTAAACCGGGCAAAGAGGACGGGGCATTGTGATCTGGGGACCTAGTGATCTGGGGACCTTTGTGATCTGTGGACCTTGCGATCTAGGGACCTTGCCACCTAGGAATCTTGTGATCTAGGAACCTTGTGACCTGTGGCCCCAGCAAACTACAGACCTGAGCGCCCTTTGAAACCTCGGCAAACGACCTCCGTCGGTCCCCATTCTCTCTCGTCGAGAGCCAACAGTCCCATGGAGTCGACAGTCCCTCGAATCCTACGATCGCCTCTCCCGATGGCTATGGTGGCTCCCATAGGCAATCGTCGCGCCTGGATCACGTGAACCCAGCCTCCTCAGAGTCTGCAGAACCCCGACGAACGAGGAACCCGATGTCTGAGATAAATGGTGAACGAGCCTCTCCGTCACGAATCTCTGGTGAGATCGCCCGGAGACAGGAACTCTTTTCTGTGCGTGCGTGCGTGTTCATCGTCGATCCGCGATCCAGACGGACCTCGAACTAGCCGTATGTACCTCCGTCGAGCTAGACCAACGGCACGCGCGTTACCAACGCTGTCACGCGTCCTTCAACCGGTCTCCCCTTAATCGATAATCTTTGCTCAATCACGGAGAACCGAAGACAATTCAAAGTGTCCCGAAGCACCCGGCTACGCGCTCGCCGCCGTCCCTTCGACTCGCTGACACCAGCGACGACAGTTTTCCAAGGCTTTATCCGATTCTTTGACGCTCGGCTCAGTCGGTCCGGCGATCCTGTTAATTGCGTGTTAGGCGACCAGCGATCGTTCCTGATCGTGTTCACCCATGCTTGGTGCGCTTTGCTTTCGGAAAGGTTCGCTATGCAACGTGGTGGCGATACGGTGGTGGGTCCAATTAAACAGCTCCAATTCCTATTTTTACACTTGGGTTGAAGAATTCGTGCGGAGTCTCGGCGAATATTTGTTTGGTTATGGTATGTGTATACAAAGTCTTAAAGGAAGTGCTAAAAAAGGATAATTGGATAATTTATCTTGGAAGCTCTTGTGGCTGAAGTGGCAATAGAAGCACGAACAAATGAGATTCGTAAAAATTGATCATACACGTTCGAATTACTTCTTCAACACTTTAGCTACTGGATGCCTATTAATAAGTTCTTGAATGATCGCACTACGTCTAGAAGTAGTAAAATTACAACCTGTTGGTTTGCGAATAAAGTTGCTGTCGCCGTTAAACATTTTCTTAAGGAACTGTCGATCGTTAATCTTTGACTTTTAGAAAACTGCTTGGGATCTGGCGATAGGTAAAGCGTTAGCAAGTCTCGAATGCAATCCAACGAGCTATTAAAACATTCGTTCGTTCTCCAAGATAAATTATCTCTTAAACGATCCATTGTGAACGCGGTATTTCAAGGGCATCATCTAGGCCTTGACGATGCTGTTTGATTGGACACATTGAAAAGATCGACAAATCTAGATAAATTCTATTCCACACGAACCTCTTGAAACACGTCCGAAAAATTGATAATCAACTGCTTTTAGTGGACCCAACACCAACACCGTCAGTTAAAGAAGATTCAGAGATTCACTGCCTGGATCAAACCTTCGCCAAATTCGCAAATCTCTCCTGAGCACATTAAAAAAACAAAAAAAAAAAGAAAGAAAAATATACGGCGACTGGAAGAGAAAGTGAAAAACCGGTCAAACAAATGGTGCTACTTCTTGTTCGATCAGAAATTCTCGAGCCAGACTGACTTCTTTGCACCTAACGGCGTCGAAGAGTAGCAAGATCGGCAACGTCGTCTGGCCGAGCCACCGAAAAACTTGTCACGTATGAAGCAAGAAAATTGCGTGGGCCGGGGTCGGGTAATTCGGTCGATTGAAGCGGTGGCCCGCGCCAGGTCCCGGCCCTTAGAAAATTATTTTTCTTTGAAAATTACCGATCCCTTCGAGTCGCGTCGCTCCGCGCTGGGAAGAGAAGGTCCCCGGGGCTCCGTAAACTCATTAAGCGTTCCTTGTTCCCGCGATCGTTAATCGAGTCTCGCGCGCCGCGGAATAAAAAGCCAGCGCCGAGGTGAAACCATCGAACGAGAGAAATTATCATTCGAATCTTCCTTGTTAACGTGTCCCCCGTCCCGAGCCTCTCTTCCCTTGCGCCCGCGTTGCGAGGAGAAACCGATCGACAGGGCTCTTTTCTCGATCCTTCGCGCTTTTCTGGACGAATTATTATGACAATTGTCCTGTGCAGACCCAACGACGCGTTAGTTATTATCTCTGTTATTAATGTTTCGAAACCGATCGCGCGATAGGCTGCGTTCCCAGGCGAACCAATTCGCAGGAAGGTGCTTGAAAATTTGCTAAAATGGAAAACTGTCGAGCGACGGGGACCGGGCGCGCGCACCGCATGCGCCGACGATGTGTGTTTGAAACAGGCAAACGATGGACCGTGTAACATACTTTTTTTTTCTAAGTGGCAAGGTTTCGACATGCGCAATAAACAATTTACGTAAATGTCTAATCGTGAACACGTTACGATGTATCTAACCATCGTCCGAGCCTGTCGTCGTTCCCGAACGACATCCGCGGCCCTCTCGCGCCCCGGAAGCTTGTACAAAAATCGCGCGCGCGTCTCTCTTCTCTCCTGTTTCCCGTCGGTGCACCTCCGGCTGGAAGTCGACGATCGCGAGAGGAACGCGAGAAACAACAAAAGAACAAAAAGAAATAAACGACACGGGCTCGGACACGTTCGAAGCTCAATGCGAAACTAAAGACACATGTTTTGGGTGTAAATCAACGGCGGGTACGGCTCCGATGGCAAGCTTTACGGTCCCCTTCTCTCTCTCTCTCTTGTCGATTTTCCCAGGGAAACCGAGCCATTCCAACAATGGTAACTTTGCCCCAACAATTGCAAAGTGTTGCTGTCTTTAATAGAGATAATAGAGCATTGTAGAGGCTTGAAACTGTTCTGGTCTAACAATAAGACACCATGTTTCTATCATCTTTGGCAGCGTAACTCAGTATTTCGTTAAATAAAACGTATAGTTTTCGTTCACAATCGATGTTTCTTTAACGACTTCAGCACTGAAACCATAAAGTACGACCACGACTTTGCCGAACGTCGTACACAACTGTCAAGAAAATCATGAAAGAATCAGTTCAAGAACCTACGTACATGTCTGAGGCGTATGGACAATCTTCAGTATGACCGTGAGACTTAAATATACAGTACAACGAACAACTACAAAAAAAAAAAAGAGAAATCAAGAATGAGTTCAAAAACCCACGTTAAACTTGAATCTTAACGCGGACGTTTCATATCTAGGATACTATCGTTACGTATAACTTTCTTTTTTGTTCATACTCGTACCACGTTGTTTTGAATTATGACTATTAGACTACGGATATTTATGCAAACTGTCAGGAGCCAAACAGAATTTCCTTTCTTCTTTTAATAATTTGAATACGTTGAGATTGATACATCGGTGTTTTCAAATTCCTCAAATCCTAAATTGTTCCTACTCGTTCTTGCAATAAATACATAAAATCCGCAGTCTAATGATAAAATCCAGTGGTGCCTACGAGGAGACAGTCGTGTGCAGAGAGTTACTGCTGCTTCGCAATTGTTTAGCCCTTGACTCCGACGCATCTCGATCGGGAAAGTCTTATTATACTTACGGTGGGGAGGGCCCGTCGAATTCGCGGACCCAAGCAAATTGAATTGGCGCCGTGCGTTCGACGGTGAACAGTGTTGGGCCCGTTGCAAATTCCCGAGGAGAGATCGGTAAAAAGCGGCGGGTCGTCGTAAAGCGGCCGAACGACCGGCACCGCTCCGTGCAACTGATCGTTATTCGTTTACCCGTCTCGTTCTTAGGTGAACTTCGGTCTCTCAGACCGCCGCGCCGCGCCGCGCCGCGACGCGCGCTTGCGATGATCCGAGGGCGAGAATCGATGAATCGAGATTTCGACATGCTCGAACCGGTCGCGAGAATGATGCGAATCGGCCGAGCGAGTGGCCACGGTGCTCTTCCGAGACGGCCCAGCGCGAAGGGTCACATAAAACACACAGCCCTTTTCCCGGGTCCCTCGCGTTTCCTTCGACTCGGCTTCGCGAATCGGCCCTAAGGCCCTGCAGGTCTCCAGCGTGCTCGCGCGCGCGCGAGATTGATATTCTGCAAACAGAAGAGAACCGATCGGACGAAGAGAGAAAGAAAGAGAGTGAGATTGAGAGCGAGAATGTGAGAAAGAGAGATTGTGTGGCGCTGATGGATCGTGTAATTTAATCTTGTACATAGGGTACATTTTGTATATTGTTAAAAGTTTGTGTGATATAAATGGTTATGTATTTACTATTAATGCGGCGAGTATGGGACTTCGCGCGTCCAATGGGCGATCGCGTGCGCGCCCGCGCGCGACAGTTTCGAGAACCAGGACCACTGGATGCGCAGAACGTGTTTTCGGATCATGTTTTTTCGCGTGGACGATCGTGCTTAGTTCCCCGGTTTCGATTAGAGCCGATTCCACTTGCTGAACGTTCGGTAACGTTGGTTCGTTTCCCTTTGTTTTTCCCCGGTTATCTACCGTGAAAATGATTAGTATCTTCTTTCTGTTCGTTCTTTTCCGACGAAACACCAAGATCGATCCCCCTGTCAGGGGATTAGCTGTTGAGCGTGCGATGCTGCGAACGTTGCGCGATTCTGTTACGCGAGTTCTCCGTTTTCTCCTCCTCGGAGAATCTTTTTTCGGTTGTTTCTTTCGGGGGAATCGGACGAAGCGCGAGAGATCTCGATCGCGTTGTCGGGCGAATGTTTTTAGGGAATACCGAACCGTTGAGAACGCTTCGCGCATCCAGTGGTGCTGGAACGTAGAGCAACGTCCTCAGTTGAGCGAACACGCGGCCGGACCAACACGCGGTCCGTCGCGTTTAGTTAATTTTGTTATTTGGTTTAATCTCGACTTCTTATCCGGGACCCGACATCTGTGAATGGTTTCGCGGCCTCTTGTAAAATACAAAATACACGGACACACATACAAAACACGTTTATTAATTAATAAAATCACAAGTTTTTAGAAAACCACACTCGGGACCGTCCGGCTTCATTTCTTTCCCTCCACTCACTTTAGTTCCACAATTTACGTAATCTGCGAACAGACTTGTGGCAAGTTTTCTTTTCGATAGTCCGGCTGCTCAAAGTCTATGAAATGCGAGCCGTCTAATGGGACAGTGGTGTAAGTCGATGTTTGTTTGGTGTAACGCCATCTTAAGGGTTTAATCAGAATTAAATAAAATAAGTGTAATATGATTTTAGTGTGGCTTGTATACGGCAAACGTAACGTCTTCGATATTATTGTATTTTATAATATTTTTACTTAGTGCCTCATTATCCAAAGAAGAGCTGTGTTGCGCCATTTTTTAATTAAACTAGAGATCTAGTTCACTGTCACGACGTTTCTTTTTTCATACGTCCTTCTCGTCAAAAAGGGATTAATTATTAGGACGCATTTGACAATTTCATAGAAGTCATGCCTGTCTTGATGTGTCCATTTTCTTCTAATATATTTTTGGAATCGACCTCATGCAGATCAATATTAATCTTCTGATTGGACTTCATATGAATAGGTAATAATTTAAACTGGTTGCTGAAATATAATTTAAATGGGTCATAATACTGGGTCAAATTGAACTCGACTCTCACCGTACGAGAGTTATTTAAAAGGCTTTTAAATAAGTAATAAAGATGTATGGCTGACTACATCGCATCGACATCGGGAGACGAAGAATTTGCAGTGACCACCGTATCGACGTCGAGGTAAGCGAAAAAAATTGAATCTCCCGCAATTCCAGTCCACGCGACGAGATTAATGAGCCAGCTTTCCAAACTTTTCGTGCTGCTCATCCAAATTTATCGGCCCCGTTTTCGGAGATAGCAGGAAACTTTCCAGCACAGGCTGGCCTGGCGTCATGGCAGAAGCAATTTCGGTTGGATGAAACTAGCGAGGACGTTTCAAGGTCGCGGTGGTCTTTCCGAGACGAAGTGCTTATATCGAAAATGAGTTCTGAGATGCTGCAGTTGATACTGGAGTACTTGTAAAATCAATCTACTAAAATCTACACCAACAAGTGAATCTTATCCCTCTTGATACTAAAAGTGTTTCAAGTTCCTTCATTTTCGCCTTCATTCTTCTTCCTTCATGTTAAATCTAAAGATTCTTACATTTTTCGTTTAGGAATTTTAACAAGTCCACAAAATGCATTTATGACAAAAACGGGTGAAATATCAAACCGTAGAAAGACTCAAAAAATTGAAGAGCATCTGTATCTTGTTCTCAATTTACTAAAATTATTACAGAAAAAAAAGAAATTGGTCCCAATGTCTTGTAATTGATCGAGAGAGTTTTTATTCTACATAAAGATCGACAATCTAGTGATCAGTCAGCTGTTATCAGCCGGACGACGAAAACCAAGCAAAACATGGAAACATCGACTCACATGGTCGAAATCAAGTGACCAGCAGAGTTGAGAAATTATTTTAACAACGTCTCGCGAGCGTCATTTCCGAGTCCAGCCTCGAGAGGATTACCGTCACCGATCAAGATGACGCCTAAGCGTTTCGCTCGGGCCATTTCGCGTCGGTCCGCTTGATATCGAGGCTGGCCAGCCACGGTTTCCCCGCTTGTCGCGTGAATAAAGTAAACAAGCGTTTATTGAAACCGAGCCGGGGAATGCCGGATAAATGAAAGCCGGCTATCGAATATCGAATTTGACGGCCGGCCGCGGCAATTTCGCTAAAAATCGAAAGAAAAAGCGAGAGGAGTAGTCAAAAGAGAGAGAGAGAGAGAGAGAGAGAGAGAGAGAGAGAGAGAGAGAGAGAGAGAGAGCGAGAAAGAGAGAGAGAGTAGGCAGTCTTTGTCCTTCGACGCAGGGACGTATACGTATACGCTATCATCATCCTCCTCGCCGGTTATTCCGAGCTGTCAGCCGCGAGAGGCGGGATAACTGATTCGCGGCGCGGCGTCCGCTAATGAGAAACACGCATTAAAACACCATAAGAATGCGCACTTTCGCGACGTTCCTCGAACGACGTTTCGATTTACGGAACAATACTCCCCGTTCCTTCGTCGAGTGACAATTTCTGCATTCGACCGCCGATCGCACATTTCGCTGTACACGCTTTTATCGCTGAAGTCGCGTTTGCAAGCGGATTGTTGCGAAGACTTCTACTCCTCCCCGCCGGCGAGCACATTTTCTTCAACAACAAAACCGAACCGTAAACACAACTATTAGGGGTACCCATAAGTAATCAATTATTTTGAAATCTAAAACAAACTTTGTAGTAAGTTTGCCATCTTTCCTGCAAATTTTCCCTCTTCCCCTCTTCTAGAAATCCAGGGTTCGTGAAGCAAAATATGACTCAAGGTGCCTCCCTGCATCTTCTACAGAAGTGAATGTTTTATTTCTTAAATAATGCTCCAGAGATCTGAAAAGATGATAGTCAGAGGGAACAATATCGGGTGAGTACGGGGGTGCGGTAAAACTTCCCATTGCAATTCTTCGATTTTTTCCTGAGTGAGTTTCGCTGTACGGGACCGGGCGTTGTGAATTTGCAGTATTACACCTTTTCTGTGGACTAAAGATGCCCTCTTTTTCAATAGTTCTGAATACAGCCGTTGTGATTGCTGACAATACAACTTAGCAGTAACTGTTTCTCCAGGTTTCAACAACTCAAAGTGAATTATGCCACGACAGTCCCACCAAATGCACAGCAACCCCTTTCTAAGTGATAAGCTAGGTTTAGGGGTTGATATTGCGGTTTGATCTGCAGAAAGCCATTGCTTGGAACGCTTTATGTTATCATAAAGAATCCATTTTTCATCTCCGGTAACGATTCTGCTAAGAAATGGATCTCTACGAAATCTGGATAGCAATGAAGTGCAAATTGATCGACGAATATTCTTGTTGGTCTCAGATAATTGGTGCGGTACACATATTCCTTGCTATATGCCTTTTCCATTTCGTGTAGGTTCCTTTGTATAATTGACCATGTGGACCCAAGGCTTCTCGATAATGCTTGTATACTTAATTTTGGATCAGCTTCCACTAGAGATTTTACGGTGTCATTATCAAATTCGACTGGTCGTCCACTTCGAGGCCTGTCAGAGAGATCATAATCACCAGCAGCAAACCTTCTGAACCAACGTTGACACTTGTTGACCTTCAGTACATCTCCATAAACATCGCAAATTTTCTTTGTTGTTATCATTGCATTAAATTCCGCATGAAAATGGAAAAGTATGCGATGACGAATACGATCCTCGGAAGGTACGGACGCTGCCATTTTATTACAGGGTTGTAAAAAAATTATACTTTTTAGAATATTTTGAACACAGGCTGCTTTACCGAAAACTGTAAAAGAATACGTGTTTCCTCTTCAACGATCGGTGGCAGAACTAAAGGCAAAACAAATTCTTTGCAAATAATTGATTACTTATGGGTACCCCTAATATTTATTTACAATCATACCTTCTTCTTCTCGTCAACAACCCTGTTGACCGCGAACCACAATACCAATTCGGAAGTCGGCTTGATCGAGTGGCTCTAATTACCCGTGCTCTAATTCAACTCTTTACGATATCTTCAGAATATTGGAGGGAACGCAACTTCATTACCGTCACAATTTCATCTGGTCGTATGAAAATTGAATGAAAATGTAATGTCTCTTTCAATCATCTCACAATTTCAAAAATAGTGTCGCAATATGCTCGAATTTTTCTATTTCTTAACAATTTTGTGTTCAACCTGTTACCTCTCCATAAAATTTTAATTGCCACATTGTCGGTAATCCATTTTCGAAAGTACGAAAATTCCGGACGCAGGATGCAGAGATTTTACGGTTGTACTTCCAACCGGCATTGGAAACAGTCCATTATCGACTGAGAAAATCAATATTCTTTAACGGAGTGTTTAAGTTGTATCCTGTTAATACTATTGATAAATGTTCATGTATAAGATAGGTGTACTAAAAATGAATAGTTTCTTGCTTGTTATGATCATTCAAAATCGTCCACAAATTTTCGAGAATCAGCAAAACAGTATTCACTTTTACCGACAAGAATATCGTCAGTAAGTAAACTTGTTATCACTCACCTGGAATAAACAGCAAAGTGAGCATACGTCTGAATAATACCACAATTATAAAGATCCTCGAAAGTCGAATGGAGTCATTATATAAAAAAAAAATTATTCTCCTAAAAATTTGAGCGACTAGAAAGATACAGAAATACTTGATACAACAATTTAAAGATTCTTCAAAATCACATGGAGCATAGTATCACGAAATAATTCGCGTATGCATATCCTGCTCAAAATTTTAATAATTAGAAAGATGAAAATTATTTTAGAGAGACCTACGAAAATCTCTTCGAAATAATAATTGGTATATCCGAGGGGGGTTAAACCCAAGCAGGGAATTTTTCATTAATGTTCAAAGGCCGAGATTAATGGCGAAAAGCGTCCTTCAATTTCGATTCGCTTGCAACGTTTTATTAATATCACGCAGAGAGTGGGGGAGGTGGGGGGGGGGTTGATACCGGGCACACAGTAGTCGCGGGCAATAAGCTTCTATCGCTATCGAAATTTTATTGAAACGCTTCTAATAACGCGTAATAAAATCGAACATAGTTGCGATTCCGTCTATTACACGCAACGCTTTGTGCGTGGCACGACCCACGGAGCTATTACCGGCATAACTTAAACACACACGGCGCATAAGCACGGTATACTTGCGCGATTAAATTGTTCTACATGCAGCGTACGGTAATTGGCAGGTAGTGATGCCTGCAAATTGAGTTTCGTCCCCACCCATAAAACAGATTCTAAAAGAAGAAATTAATTTCACGTCGCGGCAACAACCAATCCGACGAATAATTGCATATAACACGATCGTCGGGCCATTAAACGATTATTATACTACAGTAGTCGCTAGACAAATAGTCGCTCCGTAAATGACGGCTCTGTAAATAGCCGTCCGATAAATAGCCACCGGACCGCTGCGCTATTCCTCGGACAAATTAAATGTTTATTTTAGAAAATACTAAACATATTCTCGGCAAATTGAACGCGTACTTTTACGCGAGTCTACAGAGTCGAAGTCGCATAGTTATTTTACATGACATTTCTCTTATCCTGATTGATCAGATATTACAGCAGAATTTAATTTTATAATTAATGTTCAAGATCTTCACGGAAATTGGTATAAAGACTTTCGTTTCTTCTTCTTCTTCTTCTTGTAACCGACACTAAATAAATATTTGCGACAGATTAATGTCTGGAGTAGCTTGAGTTGATGTTTTAACGATCGGACGCAAAAATTATACTGCGTTCATGGGAAGACCAAATAGTTCACGATTAAATTCCTACAGTCTACAATGCAGTCCAGAATTTCGCTTCGACGACTGCCTTGTAATCACATCGCAATCTCCACAACATCCTCGGGCTCGAATTCAGCTAATAGTGACATAAGCAATGCCATACCGTAATTAATGTTTTGTCCGAGTAGAAACACCGACCAGTGAACATTGAGCGCTGTTTAGGGTTTGACAACAACCGGGGAAGCATTATCGGAGTGGTTCGTTCAGCGAAAAGTAACCTTTCAAATTCACTATTTTTATCATTATATTATGTATTATACGATAACCGCAAATATCAAGTTTCTTGAACTTTTTCAGAACATTCGGATTATTTAGTCATAACTGGTGCATTAAAAGATATCTGAAAAAATGTATGCAGACTTTTAGAAAGGCCCCAATACTTCCTAATACGAGTAAACGCTGTACTACTCACGGGCTAATTCTCAAAACACAAATGTCCCAATTACCCGAATATTGCACAAGTGTGAAGGAACATCTTGACTTTTCTTCTGGAGCTAAGTTGGGATACAGGAGCCAAACGAGCTCTCCTCGGGGTTCTTCTTGCACCAAAAGATGCAGTACCAGCTGTTTAATGCAACAGTCGAAGTAAGACTAACCCGAACGCAGCCGCAATAACTCGCGTTTAAAAACATCCCCCAAAAACGGGTCTAGCGTTTGGTTTATTGAATCGAGCGAAAGTTGGCCAGCGGGTATCCAAAACTGGTGATGGAGTAGGCATAGCGGTAGCAGCTGTGGCCGAGTTCGGTAGCGAGGACTCGCCCTTAATTAAAGACAAACTACCGGGGGAAAAAGCGCGTGCTCGTCGGGCCCCGGCGAGCTATGTAAAAGAAGAAGAACAATGATCGCGGGGCCCGAGGCCGGGCACCGTCGAAATAAAAGTTTAATAATAGCGTAAAAAGTGGGGTTTAATGGGCAACGAGACGGCCGGTAATACATTATTTTCGAGCCGACACTCTTCTTGCGACGGAATCCCTTTGAGGACGCACAACTACAGCAGCTATCCGCACGCTTTGTTCCGAGGAGCACAAAAAGAGCAAGGGCGGCCTGCAGAGGGATGGGAGAGGAGAGAGGAGAGCGAGAGAGAGAGAGAGAGAGAGAGAGAGAGAGAGAGAGAGAGAAAGGATGAGCAGAAGCAGAGAAGGTGGGTGGGTGGCGATGGGGAGGGATCGGAGGGGGATGGTGGCGGTGGGGCAGAGAAGAAACGAAAACAATCGATACTGTCGGAACAGGAAAGCAAGGCCAATCGGCCCGTGCTCTATTCGCGGAGTGGCCAATCAAAATGCCTACTACGTCGCCGGCAGGCCCGCTAATTAGACGCCACGTAAATCAGTCCTGAAACTCAACGTTAATTAACACGGGTTTCTGTTGGAGTTGCTTACCCGCCTATTTATCGAACGACACAAATGCAATATGGACGAACACGTGCACGTCCGTTAAATGCCTGGCCTCCTCGACCGGCGAATGCCGGATACTGACGGCGGCGGCTGCGTTCCCGCGCGCATCTATTCCAACCATAAGTTTATGCCACTTTGAAGAAAAGTTCGTCCTAGACGTTCAGACAAGACCAGACGAACCGGACACCGCGGCTACCTCGCGCGAAAATTTAGAATCGTTTGTACCCTGGTTCGCCAGTCTAACTACAGCTCGCCAGTGGCCACTGAAGAGGTCTGAGGAATGTGCAAATTTCAATTTTTACATTATTTATCCCCTTCGTCTTCGGTCGAATTTCTTAACCCCCTGCGCTCCGCGGTACGGTTACAATTTCCTTTGTTTTCTTTCGTCCCCTGGTTCACCGATCTGCAAGCTACCGTCCACCAGTAATCAATGGAGAACTCTGAAGGACATTCTCATTCAAGGCATTCTCTATTCCCTTCACTCTCAATCTAATATTTTAACCTTTTGCAAAAGAGGATATCAGTGAGATGCAACAAATTTTTTCCGTAAAGAACTAGGATCGTGTACCAAAATCTTAAATATTTAGGAAAAAAGGAAACTATCTCCTGACATGTTGTTATTCAAAAAGTTAAAATACTTATTTGCAACCTTGAAAATTAGATACACAGCCTCGATGTTCCCAATACACTTTCTAAGCAGACAAGACAATCATTAAGACGTTTACTTAACGAAGACAATATTTTTTCGTCGATTTCCAAGCCCTCGTCGCCGGCCCGAGCCTTTAACGATCGCGGATTTCTAATAATAGCAGGGGAGCCAGAATTTTTCTTAATTGACTGTTGCTAACTCGTTACCGGGTCCGCTTTAATTGTCACGAATGCACGACCGACGTGGAAATCTCTAAATATAATTCTCGGGGAAAGCTAGTCCCTTTCGGAGTCGTTTCGTTAAATGACGTTGCCCGCTCTGATTTATTCTAGTCGTTTCAGGTTGCCAGTGTGTTGGTTTCGATCTCGAAATTCACGCGACGAACGATCCGACGGATGGATCGGCCTTCGTAGATCCGTGAATCGTAAAAAATGTCTTAGATCCCCCATGAAACATAAAGTTTGAAAGTGGTATCAAAAGACGAGACCAAGAACTATAAGAGAATTCCTTTTATTTGCATTAATTTTCGAAGATTTTCAATGATACCGATTGACAAAAATTGTTCAGATATTAAAAAATTGAAGTCGAAAAATACAGACGCCATTGCAAATTATCATTACACTGCCGATTGTATGCGTTCGTGACAAGAATGACTGTATGCGATGAAAAAGAACAGAAAAATGAAAAGATGAAAGATTTAACATTAGGTTTACGTCAAAATGACGGGTTCTAATATTTTTAACCTTCGATTATAGAGATCCTAAAGATGCATTCATGAGGTATTATTCGACAAATTTATTTCTTTGTGTGAACATGAAAAAATGGCTAAAAAATTGGATAGACATATTTTCGGTATTTTTATAAAGTAAAATCGTCAGTTTTAGTGCTCCGTAAACCTAGTGTTAGAAAACAAGAATAGATTCCAACTTGATTACAGTCGCTTGCAGTTGACGTAGAAAATTTTGAATAGAGACCCTAGTCCACTCATAGCGGAGTAATGTTGGACACGGGGGGACAGGTGGAAAAGTCAGAAACGGTGGCGAGAAAAGTGTCCGTCGAGCAAAGTGTTTCCGACAGAGCGAAGAGTGATAGGGTTGCCTGACCGGCAATTCGCAAATGTACCTGTTACTGGTCGAGGCAGGCGTACGGAGTCGATCGCGTCGCGGAAAAATGATGTAAACTATTCCAGTATCCGTTTCGCTTCAACGGAAAGCTCGACGGGGTTAGTCTTTGATTTTGCACACGGGGAAAGGTAGCCGAAAAGGGGCTGTCGTCATTTAGCCGGCACCAATTATCATCGTCTCGAACATTGTCGGTGCGTGGAGACGTCTTCCGTGGAAACGGCGACAGCGCGATGGGCAGAACGCGAATTCAACGGGGCGGCTGCAGCCCCGGGTTTCTCTCTTTCCCGGTCTCTCTCTCCCCGTCGAAGTTCAGCGGTAATTAACAATCGGTCCGCGCGCATAACAAACTGAATTTAATTAATTGCATAACTGCACGGAGGTCCGCGCTTCTAATCGAACTCGGGGTACATATTGTTGCAGCCACCCTTCTGCCCCTCATCGGCCACCGGCAATTAATTATAGCATTCCGGGTTAGCCGGGGAATTAATTACGTCCAGAAGTTGGACGTTGCCGAGGGATCGTTAGAAATCGTCCTTCGTTAGAGTTAAGCGAGCACCGGTCCCGCTAGTTATTGATGGTTTCTGGTTCCTCATCGCCCCTGATACTGACAGGCCCAAGTGCTCGTCCGGCAATTCCGCGGCCGCCAATCAGACGCACTTTACATTTTAATGAGCTCGACATTACGACCCGCATCGATCTAGTCTTTTATTTTATCACTTCCCCTCTCACTAGCTAGGCTATATTCCCGGCCCGACCCGTTTAAACAAACTGACAAGAAACAGCAACGAAATGCTCCATTCATGCCGCGCCGCCGGCGTCGGTATTACGTCTTGCTAAATCGCGGATACACGCGTTCCGTGAAAATTATGTGCAGCGCTCCTTGTTAACGGCGAGCCTCGTTAACTGAAAATTAACGTTGCCGATCGTGCTGCTTAACCGCGTCTCAATCAGTTTAGCATGATTACAGAGGGAATCCCGATGGCGGACCGTTTAGGTGTAATCTGGATGTAGCCTGTTCAACGCCTATCTGAATAAAGTTTCGGTGTGGCATCATTCGTACGCTAATCAAACACGAACTTGAAAAATTCAAACGGGTCAGGAACGCTCGAGAACGTTGTTATATTGAGTAGATTTGTGTTTGACTCTCGTTTCCTGCAATTGATGTACGAAAGTTGTGTTTTGCGGAAATATCCAGTCCATTACGATCGAAATTTAAGTGCAATCATCCAGGAGGCTATTACATTCGTAGGGTAGGGAAGGCAGGAGAATCACATTGGGACGTTAGGTTTGTCCTGAGAGTCTCCAGATGCGAGTCCCATAGAAAATGTTAGGGCACCCACAAAGTAATGAAATTCCAGCGTTGTGGAAAGTGTAGAATTTAAGAAGATTCCACCGATCGAGTCACACAACAAATTTAATCCAAAACAACAATCATATCCGGAAATCAATGCCATCGTTAAATACAATATTGCAACTAAAGCTGCAATAAAGCATGTAAATAAAATGTTTACATGTACCGTAGACCTACAATAAGTTTCTAAAAATAGCCTAGTCGTTGTGTGATTCGATGAGAGAGTGTTCTCAGAGCAATCATTGCAACAAATTCGAATAATATTGCGGCCGGCGTGTAGATTGCTCAACAAGATTAATTAGCCTCGAAAGTGAAGAACAACAGTGGCTGCGCACAATAAATGAAAATAAACTTTGTGGAATGTGTAGACTTGAAAGCACTTAATGCGATACATTCCAATAAAAATGATGGCTTACACCTAGCATGCACTATCAAACTGATCGAAAGTAGCCTTGGAGAGATGAACCGATTACGAACAGTAACAACAACGGCATAAATAAAGATAATCTTCAAGAAAACGAAGAAGATTGCAAAATCACAAAATCTTTATGCGAAATAGACATTTTGTGCATCTATTTCTGTCTATCTTCACTAATTTTAATCTTCTCACTATTTTAAATGGCCGTACCCATTTTTAGCGTAAGTGCATACAATCCTGAGTGAATAAACTTTCCTATGACGATAACATTAAATGGAATCCACAAAGTCAAAATTTTTGTTTTCAATTTGGTCCACGGTTTCCGGCAAACACACTATACAAAGTCTACCAAGCTAGTCGTCGGTATAGGAGCGATCCGACACGTTTCGATCGTGGATCGAGGGATCCCCGGCGGATGATCGATCGGCGGTCGATCGTCGGACATCGTCGTGTCTCGAAGGGAGAATAATTATTGTGGCAAAGGCAGCGAGCGTGCGACGTGCACGATAAAATCCTCCGTAAATGGCGGCCGCCACACGTGCACGAACACAGCCGCAGAGCTTATTTACCTAGGCTGCTCCGGCTGCACACACACCCCCCCCCCCTGACACGAGGGAAACGGTTGTACGGTACGTACATAGCTACCTACGCTAATTAGAGCCACTCCGGCGGAATAATTAGAAATTAGACCGAACGGACCACGGCGAGGCAGGGAACGCCGACGGAGACACTCTTAATATATTCCTTTTATTTTTGCCCTCCTCTCGTTTCACGGGATTGCACGCAACGAACGGCCACGTTAAAGGACCAACAGACAGGGGGTTGCCGGGGGTTGTGAGTATGGTTATGAGAGAGAGAGAGAGAGAGAGAGAGAGAGAGAGAGAGAGAGAGAGAGAGATGGCTCTCGTCGAAGACGACGCCGCACGATCGGACAACGGTGGAGTTGTAATCTGGCCAAGACCGCGTTTGTTGTTCGTTTGTCTTTTAATGGATCGTTAATTAGCGAGCGGGGTGACTGACCCTCGCTCGCTTGAGGAACGCCACTAAAGAAAGGGTTCTTTGGCAGAAATCAGCCTCTCCGGGGACAAGATTCACTCTGGTAGACGACCCGTCTTCGCGTTACGTCAAAGGTCACTTTATTCTCAGAACTAATACCGCGACCTCGCAAATCGTCACTTACAAGAAACTATCGCGAAACCGGAAATTCAACAAATTTTAAAAGTTTGGGAATATGTAGTGCATAAACGTACTCTGATGATAAACATATGCCGCTTTTATATTTTATAATCTTATCCGTTCTCTCTGTCCGTGACCTTGAATGACCTTGAGTAATTATAGTCACTGAATCCGTAATGAAAGGAACTATCGTCGTAGGTGTTTAAGAAAGGGTGGTTCCATTTTTTGGTATCGTGTGAGCCCCATTTTACCATTCAACTTTGTCCTCGAGCATTTAATGTATCCTTGAAAGCAACAAAGATATTTTAGGTGACTCACCCTGTATAGGTGTGTATTACGCGATTTTTTGCTGCCCAAATTCACTATTGATAAATATTTTATCAGGCGATAGTACTCGTTAAAAGGAGCAACTTTTGTCTGAAAATTTTTTTCCTGTCTCTTATAGTTTGCGAGTTGCAACGCGAAATCGAAAATAGCCGAATATACCAGGGTCGATTTCGCCCCTTGAAGTGAATTTGGACAGAAAAAAGATCGCGTAATACATAGCTGCATGTGCAACCCGCAACCCCAAAGTTTCATAATTTTTTTAATATCCCGGTTTCGAGATCGTTCCTTGTTAGTTTTTGTGATCCCGATGCTTGTAGATCGGAAATGAACGATGATCGACCTGCGAACTTGGATGCTGATTAACGAATGACGCAGCGAGAAGCTGTCTAATTAAATTCTTCGAGTGTCCAATCAAAATCTTCCGACTGAAACGCTTTAAATTGTAGCCGATTTTTTTTTTTGTAGCCGAATGATGCAATTTGCAGTTGTATCTTGACAAGTAAACAACTTGGAGTAGGTCTTCACCAAAGAATACTTCGTTACATTGTTCACGAGATTCAGAATCGTAATTTAATATTGATTTTCAGTTGTCTCCAGTTTCGGAAGGAAATCGTCGAACGTACCGTTTCTATTAAAACTAATAGACGAAGAACGGGTTGATAGGATTTTTTTGCGAGGATTCCGAGCGATCCTTGGAACGACACGATTTCTGGAATCGCAGCGAAACCTGTTGCAATTCGCTTAATAACGCTCGCAGGATCACGGTATTTGAAATAATTAAAAGTACAATATTGTGCCACGGTGGCTTGATGCAATAAAGGGAAATAGTGTCCCCTTTCCCGGGTGTTCACAAAGGTTTTCGTATATTTAATTGAAACGGCGCTGCAGGGAGCGCTGAACGCCTTGCGGAGAGAGGAAAAAACCTTGGCCGAGCATTAATTACGCTAATTACCGATAGAATTGAATCGTTCGTTTCGTTCGCGCGTTATGACCGGGCATTATCAATTTATAAACGAGGGAATAATCAGCCCAGTAATCTCTGTTACTCGATGACGCACCGTAGACTAAATAAATTGATTTTGTTCAACATTCGTAGTTAGCATTTTTGCTACCCTTTCTGTTTACTTCCGCGTTGCTTCAACTTCTCCCGACAATCGATTTATCTCAATCGACAAACGATTGAATGCTAATTATTCATTTTAATAAGTCTTTCATTCGACGTCCGTATTTAGCAAGGTTGATTTTAGAAGGAGAGAAAATTAAAGACGGAAGAATTAGGAGAACAGGGCCCGCTCTATGGGTTACGACGCCCCGGGCAAAAGAACAAATTGCCGCCCCTTTTTAAGCCCTAAGCACCGCGCTGAACAAAATGACCTTTTTTTTTAGCAAAATTGTCTGGCAAGGGTAGTCTGAAATTTTCTATTAATTGAATATTTAAAACATCATTATTTTTCTCACACTTACAGCCAAAGCCAAAATGGTGCCCCTAAATTTTGGCGCCCCGGGCAAAAGCCCGGATTGTCCCCCCCCCCCCTAGAGCGGGCCCTGAGGAGAATTTCGTTTGGGATGTTGATTAAAAATTTTCAGGACGATCAAATATCAAAGAGTAACGTACGTACACGATATAAGTAACATCTCGGTCCCGAAGACGCCGCTGAACTCGTTTTCGTCGCAAATGCATGAAAGCCAGCGTATCGATTACAGTCTAAGCAGATGTAGGAGTCGGATGGAGTTGAATAGAGGATCCTCTTTGCTCCGGGGGACAAACAAGCAGATAATGGGGTAAATTTCTTGCGCCGTGGACCTTGATCTCGCGCGCGACGGACAGAATAGAAAGATGGACGGGTCCGGGTGCGAGGGTGGAGAGACGGTACACGAGAGAGGGTCGAAGAGTCGCGAGGGCGAGGGTTGACACCGAGAAGGCAATTATTATTTTGAGTGGTTGGCGACGGGACGCCGGTGATATTTTATTTAAGATACAATCGCGTAATAGCTCGGTTCAAGTGGATAGATAACGTAGCGCGCGCGGGAGACGAAGCCCGGAAGATTCGAATGGGTGGCTGGCTGCATGCTGGAAAGAAGAATCGCGCGCGTTCCCGTCGAGTGACAGAGACCGAGAGGGGTGTCGGTGAAATAAGGACGGGCACCGGGATAAAAGGCGATGTTCGAGGGGAGAACGGGCGATTCTACATTAGTAAATTACCTGTGCCGTGTCTTGGAGCGTCTGCAGGGAGCGATAGCTGTTTCTTCAGCTCCGTAATTGGTTATGAATAATTGGAACGTTGCGACTAGCCCCCTCCCTTCGCCGCCGCTGCTACTCTGACACCTGGAACGCCACTTTTCTATGATATTAAACATACATACAAACACCGGTCGAAGCAATCCTGGAATGTGAGGGGAATTGATGTCGGAAGTAGAGCAGCCGAAGGCGGGCCGCATCAAACATTCAGATCGCTAATCGAATGATTCGCGACTTTAATAATTGGCAACGAGGCTGCCGCGATAATTGTGGAAATGGAGTGGAAGATATTTCGATCACCATCTCCAGACCATTACACTTCATATCACAAGAATCATGAGACATCCTTGGATTGTTTGTGTTTCTCGAAAATCATGACGAGTACAAAGATCACGATTCCAATGAGTACATCACATTTTCAACAATTTATCTGTCGGAAGCTTATTAATATGTAATAATTCCGCTGTACCAACCTTCTTTTACACAATAATCGCAAACGAATTGCTGGATTACTATTGCTGTTGAATGTTGATGACACGTTAAGATCAAAATCGAAGGATGCAAGAGTCCTTGAATTTGCGACGATTGGAGACCGAGAGTCGTGACCAATTATGACGCTGATCGTCTTCGGCCACTCGTAGTTCACAGCAAGGAAGAATCCCACCGCTTTGTGACGCGGTGCGCGGGACACAGAGCGGTTCGCACAAGAAAAACAAGCGATTAGAAAAACATTGCCGGGACCAGCGTTGTTCGCAGTCGTTGGACAAGAAAAACAGGATTCGGTGGTCACGGACCCGTTGGAGGTCGGTGGGGCGTCTGTCGCTCGTCGGTGGACTGATTGAAAATTGGGAATACAATCGCGTTCTTTGATAGGGGCGTTCGCGTGTTCGTCGCGGGGATGAATGGGAGGGGGACGGGGGAATGGTGCAGAGTGTGTATCGTATTTTTGTCCGTGGACGATGGCTACGCTCAGCGAGAACTCTGTCGAAACGGCTAACGAGTTCGCGCCCGTGTATCGATGACGATGGAAAGGGGACGATTGCGGAGGAAAAGCTTGCTCTGCTCTGCTCTGCGCTGCTCTGCTTGGTTCCGCCAGGGGAAAAGGTGCGGCCAGGTGAGGCAAGAGAGCGGAGCTAGGATGACGCGACGTGTTCGATCCTATGTGGAACGGCGTGGCTCTCTGGCCGCTGGGACGGCGGACCAGGCAAATCGATGGGAAAAGTTAGGACACGCGTGCGAACGCGTCGATATGACGTTATCCAATTAAAAAGCTGCCTTTGTGTAACTCGATCTGTCGCAGCCAGTGCCAGCACACCGGGACCGGCAACGGCGCCAGTCTCCGACGTTGCTCTCTTCCAATCTAAAACCAACCCCTCTCGCCTCCTACCACTGGGCTGAAAGGCTGCATCCAATTAGTACATACCTTCCGCTCTATTGTAGCCTCGCAGCGCGGGAATGGCCGCGACGACGACTTGAGGACGGTATCTTTACGCGGGCTTGTACGGACTTTCGTTTCGCTTTGAAAAAGCGAAGAAAAAGTCGGAGAAGAAGAAGAAGAAGAAGAAGAGAGAGAGAGAGAGGATTGAGGTTGGAAGTCTTAATGAATGGCACTCGTTAAAACGAGCAGATCGATAATGCAAGGACATCAACTTAGGCGACGGAGCGCGGACTTTCGGTAACTTGCGGATGGGCATTATGTATTTGTTTGCCGGACGTTATATGTGTGTATGACTATTAGCTAATCGTTTTCTTGATAGCGAGTGATTTTGAAGTTGAAGAATAGGATTTTGAAAGGTTGGAGATAGAAGATATGTATCGAAACGATCCTATCGTCTGTGTACGATTCAGACCGATAAGTTTGAACACACGTTGCAAAGTTCTTCTATTTACAAAGCTTGTTGTATAATAGGTTCCCTACATTTTCACTGTGACTGTACAATGTGCCTGTTAACATTGCGTCCAGTTATTTTTGGGTTATTTGGTAATTTTGTTGACGGTACATGCATCACGATCCGAATCTTACCGACTTAGCTGGATTCATTGATTGCAAGTTACCGGTGTTGCGTACAGATGGAGCAGCACATCTGTGCTTTCGCATAAAGGTATTTTAAAGCAAAAGGTTTCGAACGAACGGTCTGAAATATTGACGTAGTTAAAGTCAGTACTTCTGCAGAATCAAGCAGTGAAATATTTTTGTGGACACCGGAGTGCTTCTCCTCCCTTACCATCCCTAGATTCCCTCCTCTCTTATCTTCCCTACATCCCTTGCCTATATTTCCTTCTCACCTCCTTGGATCTCCTCTCCTTCCTCTTCTTCCATGGATCGGCTCCTCCTCCTGCTCAAATTCCTTGGATCCTTCCCTCTTGTTCCTTGGAGCTCGTCCTCTCCTTCCTTGGATATTGTCCCTCCTCTTCCTCGGATCGCGACAACTCGTCTTTTCTTTCGCACATCCTCTTCTCTTTCACCTTCCCTAGATCCCCTCCTCCCTTACATTTACTATATTCCCTTCTCACTTTCTTTGGATCTCTTCCTCTCCTTCCTTGAATGTCCTGCACTCTTTCTTTGGATCTCCACCTTTCCTACCTTGGATACTCTGCTCTCTTTCTGCGGATCACATCTACCCCTTCAACCCTTGCCGTGTGATCCTCTGTGAAACACGACAAACACGACTGCTCCATCTATGTACAACGGTGACAACTGCAACTATAATCCATGGAACCAGCTGAATCGATAACGTTGAACCCCAACAAAATGCATATTCTATTGTACTATCATAGGCCATATTTAAGGATGGAACTAATCACAGAGATGTTCTAAGAATAAAACTAACATCGTAAATAGGATAGACATAACACATTACGATCTTTTATTTTCTAGGTCTGACTGTTCTACCGACCCGATATTTTACGACTAATTCCAGCGCCCTCTTTCCATGGACAATCGTTACATAAATAACATTCCGCGCTTTGTGGAAATACCATCATTTAACTTGTGTTTCAAAGAGAATAAGAAAATGTTGATGATTTCGAAGTTTCCTTCAAACCTAAACGATCCTGTTATCAACAGCGATCTTATCAGCTCTAATTTGAGCCTTCGAAAGATCAGAAATTCACTCAGACATATTTTATATACTCAAGACGGTCTCGAAGTAATAAATATTTAAAAATATTTAAAATATTTAAGAAAATTTTACAAAAATCAAAACTGTGCTCACAATTGAACAATTGAAATTTGGAATAAACCGCTTTTTTCTGTTCGTATTAGAGAGGGAAACCGTAAATTCTGCAGTGTGTTAGAGCGAAATTTGCGTTGTTGTTTGTTTTGTAGAAGTAGAAACACTACCAGAGAGGAAATGAGTGCTCACGCTCAGGATTTTAATGTCCCCAGTATAGTGCTGCCCCATAGTCTAATTTTTAGCCTGGACCAGAACCGGCATCATCTTACCTGCATCATTAGCAGCGGATTCCAAATAATGCCAGAGTGGATGCTACCACCGACGAGATATATACATCTCGTCGGTGATTGGGGACGTTACCGACCTTTCCCAGTACCCACCTGGGACCCACTTTGGGACTCGCAGTTTAACACGGGGGCTGGCAGTCTTTCTAAATATGTCGTCGGTGTGCAGGTTCTATTCCAGGCTAAAAAGATGATGCAGAAAAGTGGGGACAAAAAAATCCCGAGCGTGAGCACACTCTCATTTCCTCTCTGGTAGTACGATGATAAATTTTGTCTTTCATGAGGCGCGAGCAGTATTCGTCAAACGTCAAAAATTGTAAGAGGCCGCGCAGAGAAATATCATTGCGATGATGACAGCGGTCACACCGACACACGTCCGTGTCGGTGTCGGAATCGGAGTGGGGAACTTTGATTGCCGACCCGTAACTAAAATCCACGTACTAAAACCTAATCAATCGAGATTTATCGACTGTTCTTATTGTATTGCCAAAGTATTACATCTTATAAGTACATAACCTGAAGAATATATGACCATAGCACGCAAGAATATGGAACTACTCGGTTTGTACTAGAAAGTAGTATAGTAGCAAATTATTATGGCCGCTGCCAAGATCTTACAATCGCGGTCCGGTCGCCCGTCCGCCCTATTGCGGCAGACCGACTCGCACCAGCGCGAGAGGGGAATACGACCTTGCCATAACTTGTAACCCGCGGGTCGAAGACGATTTCCCCTCCTACTTGTCTATCATTATCAACGATTCCCACCATGCCTACTGGTGACACCTAGGCGTGGGTAGTAGTGGGGCAGTTTTCTGTCTCTTTCTCACGCCCGGACGCGATTAAGTTATCAATTAGTGGGGGAGCCGCATGACTAGGAGTAGGATCGTAAAGCAGCAACGGGGAAGAAGATGAGCAAGCTCTACTGTAGGGCAAGCAAGGCCGGGCCGTGATAGTGGGGGCAGCCGATTCTACATTGTCGACTCTCGGAGCACCAATTGACCATGCTTGCTGTATTCAAACACCTACAATAAAAACCAATAAAAAACCTAACAAGCATATTTTTTAATTTCAAATTAGAATTGAAACTCTGGTCCTAAAACAGGGATCAAGCATCGAGAATCAGAATTGTTTGCAGGAAATCTTCATAAGAGAAGGAACATTTGTACAATACTACATTGAACAATAAATGTTCAAAGTAGGACAGTTTGTCTTTACAAAAATCAATTTCTCAAATATTAAAAACAATGGAAAAAAATCAATTATTGTGGTCACGAAATGTAGATCTACAGGAGTATGCGTCGAAGCCGGATATCTAACATATACACACAATTGCCAATGAATGCTTTAAAATCATTTATTCGTTTCAGCTACAGAACGTCTGTCTGCTTCATATGACTTAATAATTCCAATGATAATAGGGCCAAACAAAAAGTACGAGAGATGCAGCAATCCA
The DNA here is from genome assembly GCF_050948215.1 of Halictus rubicundus. Taxonomy (NCBI): domain Eukaryota; kingdom Metazoa; phylum Arthropoda; class Insecta; order Hymenoptera; family Halictidae; genus Halictus; species Halictus rubicundus. Next base: position 11,570,577 of record NC_135152.1, on the reverse strand, counting down.
TAGCAATAATAGCACAACTAATGTCACCACTGTATAATGTACTACACGCAGTCTGCAATATAAAAAGTTGTGTTCTACAATATCCAATGTATTATTATACATTAGGAGTACAAATTAATTCATAGCCCTCTCTTCGTGATCATTTGTAAAAAACGGAAATATACTCTGCTGTCGAAGACAATCTCCACCACTTTCTGAGCAATTACTTCTTTTAATAAATAATTACTGAATGTTTAAATTGGCGGATAGAATATTTGGAATTAACACTAGTCGTACCGAACACAAAATGTAATTGGTATCTATATAATGTTTTATAAAAATCACAAGACTGAATTTAATCTTAAATTCAATAATTATCAAATACAAAATGTGAAACCGGTCACTTGACCGGCCGCGATATGGTCAGTGTTAAAACAAACTTTCTATTGATAGGTTATGAAGGTCACGGATTAATTTTTACACCTAATAAATTCATTATAACACTGTAGCGATATGTAAGAAACGGCAGGAAAGGAAGACAACCGACGGGATTGTTTACAATCACCAGTTAGTATTACCTGCTATATTTCACACGAGCTTCATCCAATGTATCCATTGGATCGCCAACAATGTACATACGAAGACCTCTAAGATAATAATAAAAATATTCCCTCCAATCTATGTTTTCCACGTTAAAGTTAAAAATTTTCTGATCGTCTGAATTTAAGTTTCTCCACAGTGTCTGAACATTTTCATTCCGAAAGTCCCACTCTCGCGTCGAGAAGTACTGTGTCGCAACAGAAAATTTATGTATTTTTCTATATGCATCCAGTAGCCTGAAAAATATAATAACCTTTTATGAAAATGATTATCTTCTGTAGTTATTAAAATATCGTACATGCACGTACATTGGCGTCCGTCCCATAAGACGTGCAACGTTGTCTACAATAAATCCTGGTATTGTTTGTAAGAAGAAAGCATAGATATGAAATAGAAACTCGTATCTGGCGCATATAAACATGAAATACCAAATACATTTTACAGAAGGGACTTGCATGCCGTATTCTCTATTCCATTCCAGATATTGTTGCCAAGTTAGTGGTTTTTGAGACGAAGTTACTGCATTATAAACGGGTACCCTTTCCACATCAGGCAGGGTTGTGCCTGGCTCCAATTTTCTCAAAGATTCTCTAGAAAAAAAATATTTTCTAATTTTAAATTAGAATTGAAAGTCTTGTCCTAAATGAGGGATTAAGCATCGAGAATCGGGTCTGAAATCGCAGGTACTCAAACTGATGTATTTGTTAACAACATATTGATTTGTTCCGGAAATTCTCACAACTCTGGCAATTATTTAATTTCTATTTTACTTAATACTAAATTGTTCAGTTCGCGATTATCGAGATTGCAAAGACGCATCAATGAAGAACTTAATAAATGTATTCCTTCGACGAATACGTTATGATAAATAAACACATTCTGGTAAGTTTGGTAAAGCAATGTGAAATAGGCGCTGTTAGCGTTCCGCGTATCTAGTGGAGTTAAAATTTTTACCTAGTACCAATGTCCCAAGCGGCAGCAATAACAGTGGCTACAACGTAATCCGCAGGTATAATGTCTGCTTTATGCTCCGGTATGACGTGCATGGTACGCATTAATCCAATACCAGTTCCCACAGCTGGACCGGTAACACCATATAGATTGTTTGTCCATGCTTTAATTGGTTCTTCAGCCGTAGCTGTAACAATAGAAGGTCTAACGATCCCTGCTGGGATTCCATCCCCGTATTTTAATACAACATTTTCTGCAGCTGCTTTAGACACGATATAGTTATTGGGGATTTCGGGGAACAACCTGCAAAACAGAACAATTAGAATTTGTCTATCATTATTTTTGTTTTGATACTTACGCCGGCCCGATGGCTTCTAGTTGATCGTCGTTCAAAGAGTTTACCAATGATATTAAATTATCGGCTTCAATGGGAGGTTTGTAATGGATTTCTTCGATGGTCTTATGGAGACAATTCGAGAATGCCGTTGATACGTATACGAATGCCTGTGAACGGGTTTATTAAAATTTTACTAGAAAATATTATTATTATGAGACTGTGGAGTTTGCGTATTTAGCACAAAAACGGTGATATACACATTTTATTGAAAGTTCTATGAAACGGCGAAAAACAATCGAACATCAGTATTTAATAGCCCCTTCTAAAGAGGAGACTTGCGTCGTCAAATTTGCGGAGGTCTTAATCTTTGAAAAAATTTTGCTACGCCTCCAGAGGTATTTGGACTTGCAAAATTTTTTAAAAAAGGAATCTTTGTCTGTTTACTCCTCCGCACGATGCAGAGAGACGAGATCGTTGATTGAAAAAGGCCACTTAACAATGCTAAAAGTACAGGCTTTACTCTTCGAAATGAGATCATTATCGCATGATATCATGTTTCGGAGATATAGTGGTTTAAGTCATAAATCGAGCGTTCCTTTAACTTTGCGTGTCAATGTATAAAGCAGTGCAAGAATTTAAAGAATATCAAAATGTCTGTGTATGCACTGTATTAAACATTCCAAAATTATTACAGGAAAACCGAAATTTCGGTTTAGCTACTGTTTCACACAATTGACGTTTTATTTTGCATAGAGATCGGAAGACTAGTTATTATTATTTCAACAAATTGTTAATGTACCTTCAAGTTTGTCAGTTGCCTTGCCCACAGTAACAAGCACTTTGTAGTTCTCACATTGGTGTTCACTAGCACGCGAAGTTTGTCGTCGAACCGAATATGAGCAGCTACGTGAAAAATGAAATTTGTATTTTTCAACATCTCTCTAGTTTCCGGTGTCATGCCAAGATCTTCTTCAGCTGCATCGCCTACTACCATCACTACCTTCTTTAGAAAATCCGGCTTTTCTTGACGTAGCCTATCGTATACCTAGTTGCCATGTGAAAAACATTAATTACCGTACGATCGTGTTTATTATTAAAAATTCAAATTCGTTTAATTGCATTACGTACAACTTCATCGAAGCTTTCTTTAAACCGTTCCTCTGGCGACTTCCCCTTTTTCGGTCTTACCATCATGTACATTGTTACAATACCCGGACAGGATCTACAAAACAACAATACGAGTGAATCCATAATAAACAAACAATCTTAATCTCAAGGAAATTAATACAGAGGATTCTAAGCTATGAATACAGTGAATACCGTAAATGCAAAAAAATAATAATTCGGTTACAAAATATTATTCATAATCATTGCAATAACAATTTATCCCAGTATAAAATACGATTCTGATTTTTCTTTAATTTGTCCACGTACGTATTTACAAACTAGAGTAGTAGACTGCGAATATTTATGCAAAATAATAATTCTCTTGGTCAACTGCAACAAATCGAAACGAAATAGAAAGTTCTGTCTTTCGATAATCATTTTGATAAATTGAAAATATTGCGTTCGCATGTTTTCAAGTACTCCATTTTGTCATAAGTACATGAAATCCGCACAATTAATTATAAATACAGCATAAGATGAGTTTTAAAATATGTCCGACCATCGCGCCCATTGTTCTTTCTTGTTTTTCGGCAAAAATGAATACTAATTAATTCTGACGCTAAAAATGACTGTGCCAATGTACCGGATGTACGCGCGACCTGGCGTATTTAAAGTACTGAAATGCGACAAATTGACGAAAAGTCCAGTACGTGTATTATTAAAGGTAATTACCTCAGTAATTTTTCGATGAGTAGCTTGCCAATGAATCCTGTTCCTCCTGTTACCAAGACGTTTGTTCCATTGTAAAATTCAGCGATCTCGCTTCTTCCGTTGTTCTCCGACGCTTGTGATTCGGACGAGTTCGATAAATTGTTTGCTTCGTTGATGTCTGATGCCATTTCTGTTGCACTAGTATGTATAATTCGAAGCATACAAGAATGTAAATATGTAATTCATGTACTGCAAGTGTTTTGCGCGAAATGTGTTCCTTGCCGCCATTTTCCAAACGATTCGCTCAATCTTACGTCGTGATTAGACGGAGAACAGCATACGGCAAGTGGGGTAAAATAATTGATTTTACGGCAACATTATAATAAAAATGTTAAACTAAATTTATCATAAATACGGGAAGAAGTAGGAAAAACGGCATGATTTCGACGTTCATTTGTACGTTTATGAGCTCACACGTTGTCCAATGTCACCGAGACAAATTTTGATATTGCAGCATGCCGCTCTCTGTACGTCCTAGTACTTTTAAATGTAAGAATTTAAAAAAAAATTAAACATTTTCTCACCGTTTACCTAAATCGCAGAACTTTCGAAGATAATGCTTTTTGAAATGTATTCAACGACGTATCAATTTTAACTGTAATGTAGTGCGGTTAAATAGAGTTTTATATAAACGTAAAAATCTTTGTATGTTAATTCCGACACATACCTTAACATTTAATTGCTTTCCGATTAAAAAGAATGGTCTTAATATATTCCGCGTATAAATCAGTAGTTAACGATTTTTGTAATTGCAGGTTCGTAACCCAAAACGAGGAAAGTATATTCATATAAACTGTAAAATAATCAATCAACATAAAAATATACGATTTCGTATTAAAATTGTTTGTTGAGTTTCATTAAAATGTTTATTGTCGAAACATTTATTAACTTATGTGTTTACTTAGGTAATATAATAATTGCTATTGTAATATTGTACAGTGGTTCTAGTTACAGACAAACACACACATTAATAATTAATAGGAAACAAAAGAAACGGCAGTGTTTCCACATGTTGTGGATTCGTAACAGCAATGAAAGGACATGTCGCACCGTCCCGACAGCGACTTAGACCACATAATTACAAGGGTCTAGCGGTTTTCGAAATTCAGGTAATTTTTAAGACCACCGTTGAACAACGACACCATAGGACACTTGAACACCACAAGCGACAATACTTTTACAATCACGACCTCGACAAGACCAGATGACCGTTCCTGGCCATTTCCTAGTCTAGTACACAAAATTCAAAGACGCACCCCCAACCAATAACGGCGAAACCGAGTCGACGTTAAACGAAACACGACGAGACACACACGGAAAGCAAACGAAATCACAGCAGAACCAATAGAAATCCCACCTTAATATCTCATATCGCGGAACTTGTAAATATTCCCTGAATAACGCAAACGCGTCTACCCTTTTATTACACCAAGGTGCTCAGTTTCGTCAACCACACTGAGACAAGGCATCAGCACTCAAGACTACTGACTTGGTATGCGCTACACATGATATATATATATATAAAGAATATAAAATATATATGTATAAAGATGTAATTAAAAGAGCGAGTATATTAAATCTATCATATTTGTATTGTATTCGTATTTACATATGTATGTATACATTCACACGAGTATATTTCAACACTTTACACAAGGTGGTGAAATATTTGTTAGAGTGAATTTAATTCGCACACCACGTTTTATGTTGGCAACCCTGTGTGTTGCTGTGTGTGTGAGATTGCGTCGCTGCTTGCTGCGTCTATTCTGTTTTGTCCCTCGAGCGGTTAACACGTGGTTCTTTATAATTCCTTATAATATAATATACACATATATATACATATCCAAAAGTACATTCTGCTATTAACTTTAACACTATTGCGGATTCAAGTCAGTTTAATGAACATAATTAAGCTCGAATGAAAAGTTGCATAAGTGATAGCATTACGCGCTATCATGACCAAAGAAATGATACAAAAAGTACTGCAATCCACAGGACCAATAGCAAAAATATTGCCAGTACCGTGTAATGCAGCATACGCAATCTGAAATATAAAAATTGAAATTTATAATGTCAAATGTCATTGAGGACAATAATTATGATACTGCTACAAGAAATATTACTTGTTGTATCTGACATGTGCTTGCTCCACATTATCCAGTGGATCATTTAAAAGATACACACGGACGCCTCTCCAATGATATTGAAAATAATTCTGCCAATCTAGGTTTGCCACATTAAAATTAAAGAGTTTCCGGTCTACAGAATTTAATTTTGACCATAGTTTTTTTACATTTTCATTCCGAAAGTCCCACTCGTTCATGGAGAAGTACTGCATTACATCCATAAATTTATGTATTTTCCTATACGCATCCATTAACCTGCAAAACGTAATGTTTTTTAATTAAAATGATGATTAATTTGCTTTATATACCATAATTATCTTGCACAAAATATCATACACATATTGTATACATACATAGGTTTCTGACCCATAAGACGTAGAATTGTATCTCCAATAATTCCTGGTATAGTGTGTAAGACAAAAGATTCAATTTTATATAAATAGAAATTTTCGCTAGTAATATATACCAAGTTAAGACCAAAAGGTCTGTTAAATTTGAAATATTGATACCAAGTTATTGGATTTTGTGCCGAAGTTACTGAATTATAAATGGGTATCTTTTCTTCATCACAAAGTATTGAATTCTTTTCCAACTTCGTCATACGTTCTCTAGAAAATTATTTAAATTCGATTTAAAACAATTCTATTTTGTTAAACTTATTCTACCAAAAATTCACTATGATGTAGGATTTCTTTTTACTTTTGCAATAATTTGAGTTCTGTTTTGGAATGGTGACATAGTTAAAATGTTTACCTAGTTCCAATGTCCCAAGCAGCAGCAACAATATTAGCTACAACATAATCCGCAGGTATAATTTCTACTTTATTATATATCTTGCCATATAGTGTACGTATGATCCCATTAGTAGCTCCCGCAATGAAACCAGTAATACCATAGAAATTGTTTATCCATGCTCTAATCGGTTCTTCAGATGTTGGTATAACAATAGAAGGTCGAACAATCGCTACTGGAAGTCCAACTCCATATTTGAGTACAGCGTTCTCCGCGGCCGCTTTGCTAAGAATATAGTTATTGGGGACTTTGCCGCGCAATCTACACAATGGAACAATTATACTTTGCCATCTCTACCTTTACTGCACGTGACTTGTGCCTTAATACTTACATAGGTTCCATTGCTAGAAGTTGATCATCATTCAAACAATTAACCAATGTTATTAACTTATCAGCTTCTATGGTATGTTTGTTATGTATTTCGTCGACAGTACTATCAACACAATTTGAGAATGCAGTTGATACATATACAAACCCCTGCAAACGGATTAATTAGAAATAAATTGATTTGTATATCGTTTGTCAACTGTTCGTAATAAGTTTTACTGTACCTTCAAGTTTGGCAGTTGTCTTGCCCACAGTAACAAGCATTTTGTTGTTCTCACATTCGTGTTCACTCCCACGCGGAGTTTTTCGTCGAACCGCACAGTTGCAGCAGCGTGGAAAATAATATTCGTATCCGTCAACGTTGTTTTAACTTCCGGTGTCATGCCAAAGTCTTCTTCGGACGCATCACCCTCTATCATCACTATCTTGCTTAAAAAATTTGGCTGCTCCTTCCTCAATCTATCATAGATCTACACACATTAAAAACATTGATTATCATTCTGTCATTACTTTCATTCGATCAATTATTCTACGTACAACTTCCTCGAAGTTTTCTTTAAATCGTTCCTCTGGAGACTTCCCCTTTTTCGACCTTACCAGCATGTAAATTTTCGTAATACGTGGACAGGACCTATGAATATACAATGCAAACGATTCCATAAAATTTCCTATTTGCTTCACGATCAACTTTCAAATCAATATATTTCAAATCAAAATAACGAACTACTTCCGTACATATCCACAATTGATGTACATATGTATTCAATGTATGTATGTATATGGAATGTATCCGAAATGAAATCAGTTTGTGCAATAGTTTAAAACATTCTGCCAATTGATGCAAAAATTTGAAGTTCGTTAAAAAAGATTATGTATCTTCGAACTATACAAATCTAATGTGAATTTCACACACAACTACGTCAATGTAAAAGAACCGAATGCGCCTTTGAAACGGGATCTACTCTATCGTCCGCAAGAAGAACACGTGTACATCCAGAAAGACAGTGTTGACAAGTTTATTATTCACACCACAAAAACGTTAATACGGATCCTAGTTAATAGGTACGTGATTGAAATTTTTTGTAGAATATCTCGCCACGTTACTAGCTATGAATGTGCTGCATTCTAGAATGGCCTGCTTTAGGACGTTCATTACGAACCTAACGCGATTGGTTATTACAAATAGACCGCGGATCTTTATGCAAAATAAAAATTGTCTACAGAATTACAAGAAATGTATAAGTTTTTTTATTACATAAAAATTAATTTCTTCTTATAATGAACCATAAATATTACATTCTTTTGATGTTTCTTCTATTAAGTGATTGCATCTACTTATTTTTGGTATGAATGTATTAAATCCTCAGTCTGGGTATAAACGAATCTCCTAATCGGTTGTACCGCTTGCGTAGAATGTCGAAAGAATGTTGAACTGTTTCTTTGTAGGCTTTAAGGTAATTTCCGGATACATTCTTCTCTCTAATTCTAATTCCTTAATACCATAATAGAATAAAAATATAATAATAATAACGATAAAAAATAGAACCAAGCAACTGTTTTTTAAATTGTAAAGCGATGTCCACACTGAAGCAACAACGATCAACTTTTCGTCGTCTCGTGTTGCCTTCTTCTTCCGTTATTCTTATTTAGTAAAAAAAAAAAAAAAACAGAAAGCAAGAAGAGGCGACAAGAAGTTGCTGGATCTTGCTTCGCTGTGGACATAGCTTAATACTCACACAGAGAGAAATAAATAGTGTAGAGTATAATAGATAGTTCAATTGTTGCTAAACGAGGGTTCATTGAAACTTCGAAGCATGAGAAATTAATGAAAAAACGATTACGTTTATTATTAAAAATTATTACCTCAGTAATTTTTCGATAAGTAACTTGCCAAGGAACCCTGTTCCTCCTGTTATCAAAACGGTCGTTCCAGCGTAAAATTCTGCAACTTCGCTCTTTTCATAGCTCCTCGAAACTTGTGGTTCTAACGAGTCCAATGGTTTGCTCATCTTATGGATTTCTGATATTTTCATCTTGTTTTTGTACCTGCCAATGTGATTCGCAGAATATAAGAATACTAAAAGTTTTTCATGAAAATAGATGCAAAATTGCCCAAATCGTGCAATTTTAAACGAAAAATGTGTTTTCATAAAAAATATTCGTCTCTTTTTTTTCGAAAGCATCATTAAATTTTTAATTACATCATTACCATTTGGGTTCCTTTTACACGAGCATGTAATTTCGTGTGTATACTTACCATAAACAACTATGAAGGTGTGAACTCGATTAAACGATTAATGTGTATATATACACGATGCATAAGCAGGCAATTATGTATAATGCGATCAATCTTATGATATATCTGAAGTGCTCGAACTTTTTGTCTTTTGAACTTTCCGGGTCGAAATGTGCAAAATTGTTGGGGTTATATTTTAAAAATAAGTAAATGAGAAAAGTCCTTATTCCAAAGCATTAGTAAGATTTTCCGTACAATTCGTTTTTTTTTTCTATCCACATCCGGCATGGGATTTAACTGAACTGACCTTCTGCGAGGCTTTTCGAAGGCTACGGTTCAAGTTCCCAAGCCACCTCAGGCGTGTTCCATATGAACTGCGCGTGGCGCATTAATACGACACCCATATCGACAGGTTTAGTTCTGGGATTAATTTTTTATTCTTTGGAGATAAAAGGAGCGTTGGGGACTGCTCACGTCATAGCCCCCGTACTGACGCCGCGAAGTGTTGTTTGCATTTTCCTTTCTGTGCGTTGTAATTTTTTTCCTATAGCAACGGGACTTGGAAATATTAAACTTAAATATACAAACGACAATAAATAATTTTTTGAGAATTTTTCACCCAAGAAAAATAGTCCTAACTTAAAGTTTTCCTGCCTGTAGGTTCGACGAGCCCCCCACCCCACCACGAGTGTAGGGTTAACAGATGAAATGCAAATAAACTGAAGTAAAGAAGAACAAAACTAAATAGCATGCACATTACTTACAGGTAATCTTCGAATAACACGATTACAGTGAATCCGCTTTGTATGTCTGAAGCTCGGGTCTTGTCGTACTCGGGGCACTATTCTATGATGAAGTTCCGAACGTAGAAAAGGACAGTGATAGTGTGACGTCTTTTATAGCCCACCGCGGTCTGTAAGCACGCCGTAATTCATGTGACCTACACATTACATGCCAAAGTCACAACGTCGTCAATACTGCCGACCAGACCGTACTATTTTTGAATGTAGTGCAGGTATTCTGCTTCCATATTTTAGTTTTATACGTTTTTTCTGTCCTTGACCTTGAATGACCTTGAACTAATTATAGTCACTGAATTCCTAATTAAAGGGACTATCATTGTAGGTGTTTAAAAAAGGGTGGTTCCATTTAAAAAAGTCATGGTGACCTTGATATCTCCAAAAAAATGACATAAAAACAAATTTTTTTTGCATCGTGTCAGCCCCATTGTACCATTCAACTTTGTCCTTACCATATTTTACGTATCTTTAGAAACAACAAAGATATTTGAGGTGCTAACGTTTGGTGACTCACCCTATATTGCGAATTCTTATTATGAAGGACTGTACAGAAAATTGATCTATCAGCGTAAAACATTTAGGAGACAGTTAAAGATTATGAGAAAGGTAAAGAAAGTAATAGTGGAAAAGTTTACCTGTCGCCTGTTCGAATAAGACTATCTTCCAGAGTGATGGACGATTTAATACAATCGATGTGCATTCAGCCACAATGAATTCGAACTGCTGAGAGTTGTGGGAACAGTATATCTATATAAAGTAGCTCTATCTCTGTCCTTTTCTACGTTGGGAACTTCATCATAGAACAGTGGCCCCAATACGACAAAGCCCGAGCTTCAGCATGTAAAGCGGATTCATTGTATCCTTTTATGAAGATGATTGTCTTATGTAATTATTAAAATATCGAACATGTATTGTTCGATACTGCTGCACTTAGGCCGTTTACGTCATACGCTGCATAGTAGTAGAATTAAAATGAACAATACATATTGAAAACCACGGGAACTTTGATAGATCGATTGCTGATGAATATTGCACGCGTCGAGTACGGCCAAGTTTCAGGAATGTGCTGCGCGCACCACCGACGCTTGCGACAACGCCAAAGGGCGCCTCATTTCGCGGGACCGCCCGACGACAAGACCAATGGCCAGAAAAGGAAACAAAAGAAGTAACTACAATGACAGAAAAGGTTAAAATAAAAGAATCGGAAAAAACATGCATGATAACATCCAAGAAAGAAACAGAAAAGCATTTAAAGGAAACGAAAGGTAGAGTTGGTGCGGATGAATCAGACACATCAAGTAGATACTCTCAAGTTGAAACGGGAAACCCCATAACATATGCAGAAGCAGCTCAGGCTGGAAGAAAGAGAACGAGAGACGTGGGGGGATCATCCCCACAATCTCCCACATTGGTACCTGCGCGTAAACTTAAGAAGATAGGGAAGGATAAGAAAGAAAACGGTGATGGTACACTCACCATGATGCCAATATCAACGGCAGAAGAAGGTCGGGTTTCGACTTCCTCCGAGTTGGATGAGTCGGATGAATCGCTGCTAAGAGCGCTGGAATTTCTGAAACAGAGAATTAAAATGAAAGAAACAAGAAGAGGAAAAAACGCACGGCATCTGTGCCATAACGGGTATTCTCCCAATCGGAATTACCCTAGAAGAAAGAACGCAGTTGTACGAAGTCACCCAGAGGTACAAGATCCTGGACACTGACGATGAAGATCTAATAAACTGGAAAGAAGAAAATCTGAAATTCGAAAAAGATAAAATAAAAAATAGAACCTGGAATAATTGGCATAATCAATGGCAAAATAAAATACAAGAATCAGTATGGACAAGAAGATTGATCCCGTCTCCACGACGATGGCACGAGCGGAATGTAAGGGGCAAACAATTTGGACAACTCAACTTCCGGTTGACGCAAATGTTGACTGGACATGGAGTCTTCGAATCATTCCTTCATCGAATACAGAAAGCAGACTCCAATGAATGTTGGTGGTGCCAAAGTACTCGCGATTATCCGTAGCACACGCTGGTGTTTTCCCCTCAATGGTCCGAGAAGCGCGAAGATCTCGAAAAGAAAATAGGTGCACAATTAGTCGTGAGTGATTTCATGGATCTAATCATTCATAGTCCCGATAATTGGAAACATATCGACGAATTTATAAATTATATTATTCGAGAAAAAGAAAATTATGAACGCGAGAAAGAAAAGGAAGTTAATAATCAAACGCCATGAAAAGGACTTATAAATCGAGAGTCAGATTGTAAATTAAATTAAGAACCAAGAACACGTGTGGAAGAGCCCCGTGAGGAGAGTGAAGGAGAGAAATACGGATAGCAGGGCCCCATTCTCTCTCATACCAGGGGCTGGAGGCGTGGAAGTAAAGAGGCGGTCTATTTACCGTCCCGGATGAGATTAGGTTTTTAGTGGGTATGGGTACGCCGAACATCTGCGACCTGAGTCCCACACTACCCCCTTCTGGGGTGTGCGTAAGGCATCTTCCCCCTCATCCTTAATTTAAAAAAAGTATCTCATATCGCGGAACTAGTAAATATTCCCTGAATAATATGTATACGCTCTTGGTATACGCTACACATGATATATGTATGTATAAAGATGTAATTAAAACAGCGAGTCTATTAAATCTATCATATTTTTATTGCATTTATATTTACATATGTATATATACATTCACACGAGTATATTCCAACTCTTTCCACAAGGTGGTAAACTATTGCGAATTCAAGTCAGTTTAACACTCGGTTTACGGAGCAGTAAAAATGACTATATTACATTACTTTATAAACATAACATGAATGTATCGATCAAAGTTTGTAGCCATTTTTTTAATAATATATACCCAAAGAAATCAATTTGTTAAATAATTGCTCATGGATGCATTTTTACAATCTGAATATTCGCAACTTAAAAATATTAGAATCCGTCATTTTGACGGGTCCCATAAATCTAGTGTTAATGAAGGTAATTAAGCTCGAATGAAAAGTTGCATAAGTGATAGCATTACGCGCTATCATGACCAAAGAAATGATACAAAAAGTACTGCAATCCACAGGACCAATAGCAAAAATATTGCCAGTACCGTGTAATGCAGCATACGCAATCTGAAATATAAAAATTGAAATTTATAATGTCAAATGTCATTGAGGACAATAATTATGATACTGCTACAAGAAATATTACTTGTTGTATCTGACATGTGCTTGCTCCACATTATCCAGTGGATCATTTAAAAGATACACACGGACGCCTCTCCAATGATATTGAAAATAATCCTGCCAATCTAGGTTTGCCACATTAAAATTAAAGATTTTCCGGTCTACAGAATTTAATTTTGACCATAGTTTTTGTACATTATCATTCCGAAAGTTCCAGTGTTGCGTAGTGAAGTACTGCATTACATCCATAAATTTATGTATTTTCCTATACGCATCCATTAACCTGCAAAACGTAATGTTTTTTAATTAAAATGATGATTAATTTGCTTTATATATCATAATTATCTTGCACAGAATATCAGACACATATTGTATACATACATAGGTTTCTGACCCAAAAGACGTAGAATTGTATCTCCAATAATTCCTGGTATAGTGTGTAAGAAGAAAGATGTAATTTGATATGAATAGGAATATGAGTTACAAATAAATACGAAGTACCAAACAGCTTTCGTAGGAGGGGCGGCGAATGCAGTAACTTTGTTCCATTTTAGATATTGAAGAGCATGTAGTGGATTTTGTGTGGAAGATACTGAATTGTAAATGGGTATCTTTTCTTCATCACAAACTATGGAATCTTCTTCCAACTTTGTCGTACGGTCTCTAGGAAATTATTCAAATTCGATTTAGAACAATTGTATTTTATTAAAGATATTCTACCAGAAATTTACAATGACTTAATGTAGAAAGTCATATGATAACATAGAAAGTGTTTTATATATTTTTTTTTTCTATTGTTACAACTATTTAATTTCTACATATTTTGAAATGGTGACATATAGTTAATATGTTTACCTAGTTCCAATGTCCCAAGCAGCAGCAATAACATTAGCTACAACATAATCCGCAGGTATAAGTTCTGTTCTAACATGTAGCTTGACGTGTACTGCACGCAACAACCCAACAGAAGCCCCGGCAATTAAACCAGTAATACCATAGAAATTGTTTATCCATGCTCTAATCGGTTCTTCAGATGTTGGTATGACAATAGAAGGTCGAACAATCGCTACTGGAAGTCCATCTCCATATTTAAGTACAGCGTTCTCCGCGGCCGCTTTGCTTAGAATATAGTTATTGGGGACTTTGCCGCGCAATCTACAAAATGGAACAATTATACTTTGCCATCTCTACCTTTACTGTACGTGACTTGTGCCTTAATACTTACATAGGTTCCATTGCTAGAAGTTGATCATCATTCAAACAATTAGCCAATGTTATTAACTTATCAGCTTCTATAGTGTTTTTGTAATGTATTTCGTCGACAGTACTATCAACACAATTTGAGAATGCTGTTGATACATATACAAACCCCTGCAAACAGATTAATTAGAAATAAATTGATTGTATATCGTGTTGTGAACTGTTCGTAACAAGTTTTACTGTACCTTCAAGTTTGGCAGTTGTCTTGCCCACAGTAACAAGCATTTTGTTGTTCTCACATTCGTGTTCACTCCCACGCGGAGTTTTACGTCGAACCGCACAGTTGCAGCAGCGTGGAAAATAATATTCGTATCCGTCAACGTTGTTTTAACTTCCGGTGTCATGCCAAAGTCTTCTTCGGACGCATCACCCTGTATCATCACTATCTTGCTTAAAAAATTTGGCTGCTCCTTCCTCAATCTATCATAGACCTACACACATTAAAAACATTGATTATCATTCTGTCATTACTTTCATTCGGTCAATTATTCTACGTACAACTTCCTCGAAGTTTTCTTTAAATCGTTCCTCTGGAGACTTCCCCTTTTTCGGCCTTACCAGCATGTAAACTTTCGTAATACGTGGACAGGACCTATGAATATACAATACAAACGAATCCATAAAAAATATGCATTATTAACCCTTTCGTTGTTCTTCTCGACGTTGCATCGCCGCAATCTCGATAATATAAATAAAAGTCATTGAGCTACCCCGTTGGAATATTCCGACAGAATGAGATTTTCATTTAATGCAGAAGATGGGATGTACGCATTATCTGAATCGCAAAAAATTGATGGAAAGTCCAGTGCGTTTATCATTCAAAATAATCACCTTAGTAATTTCTCGATGAGTAACTTGCCAATGAATCCTGTTCCTCCAGTTACGAAAACGTTCGTTCCAGAATAGAATTCAGCGATTTCGCTTCTTTCATTGTTCTCCGAATCATGTGGTTCAAACAGGTCCAAAGAATTGTTTGCTTCATTGATATCTCGTGCCATCTCTTTTGCTTATGCACCAATGTAAGTCGAAGAATATAAAAATATCGATATATAACTCATTAACTTTACTTGTAAATGATGAAAATCTAGAATTATATGGAACTATTTTACCGACCATAGAATCATATTGTTTCTCTATTCTTTGCAGTGATCATATTTTGTACAAAAGTAAATGTTATGAATAAATGAAACAGACAATACTTGCATTTTATAAAACTTAATGTAATTAAGTGAACGTTTTCTGTGAACTTTAAAGGATGCGATAAAAATGTTTAGCCAACCCAATAATTAGGTCCTTCAATCTGAGTAAAAGGAATAATTGATGTAGAACAAATGCCTTTGTAATAATTATAGTAGTAAAACGTTTTACTTCTTTGCTTCATTTTTCGTTAACGCATGTTCTACCATTTATGCGGAAAATATTATCGATGCCGACATTTCTCAAACGATCTCAATTCGCACTTTTGAACACAAAAATGTCAGAAATAGTGAAATATTGTGGAGAAGGTACAAGAAGTATTAAAGATAAGAAAAGTAAATTTTCTCATCATGTACCTCGACTGCTGAAACTCCAAAGATGTGGCTTTCGTGGTGTGTCCAACGACGCGTGAATATCAAATGTGATGATTCTTGATTCGATGTGGTTTTGTATAAAAATGGGGCGACCTTTTTGGTATGGTAATTGTGACTAATGAATACCATTTTATGCACGGCCGAATAAACCGAATAATTGAAAAGCTCAGGGCAACAAACAGTCAGCTCGATTTAGACATGACTGGCCACATAGATATTCTAATCATTCGTGGCAACAAACGGTCATCTATAAGTCAGTCTGTAGTCAACGATCCTTATAACTAAAATATGAAATTGCAGAAGCTGTAGAGTAATATATCAATATAAAACTATCCGATTTCATATTGAAACTGTTTATTGCATTTCATTAAAATGTCTAATAAATTTCTAATTAATCCAGTGGTGAAAGCGTATTTTATTATTATTTAGAATATTTAAATATTGATTATTAGTTTTGTCTCCCTTTTTCCCAGGAATCACAAACGCCTTCTCTTGAAATTTATGGACTTCTGTGATTCAGTTTGCTGCCGCAATAATTACTCATTATGGATGTATGTAAATACCCTGCCTCGGATCGTGTGACAGTATAGCGCAACCGAGCGTCCAAGAACGGACCTCCTGGTGGTGGGGATAAAATTTTCACATTGTGGGAGGAGGTGATTTTCACACCATAGGAGAGTACACTGCACAGTGAATTCTCGTTGTATGACAGTGTCAACCTTACAATTCGAAGTCAATGGAAAATCTCACACCACCGCGGTAAGTGTCGGCTATATCGGTGTGAGACCAGAAGACCACTACTAACCTAATTACAAATGTACGTTCGTAGATGGAAAAGATCAGTAAATTCGACTTTTCTCACATCTGTCATTCCTGCTTGGTTACTTAAAACCGTGCTAGGTAGTTCTTTAAACGGTGAGTATAACTCGTAGTTTAATTATAACTATTTTAAAGATGGTTAATTAATTTAAAGATGGTTTTTAAGGGATGTAAAATTGGTGGTGGAGATTCTAAAGAATAGTGGGAGAAAATGGGGGGAGAGCGTTAGAAGTGGTCCAGACGCTGTCTTAAATTGTTAGTGTTATGGCACCGGAAAGTCGCAGAAAAAATCGGACGAGTCCCGTCGCTTCAGGCTCAAGAGCCTTCGACTCTTAGGCTAATTTATTGCCTCTAGTCGGGTGGTCGAAGTGTTTGGAATTCGGTGTCAAATTCAAGAGACACTTTCGTGGGTCTCGCATTGCGTTGCGTCTCAACAACAAAATTTCTTTATTTTTCGTTATTATTTTATGAAATTTTTACCAACATATTCATGGCATTTTTCTGATTAAAATGAAACCAAATATGATATAATTCCGATGATATTTACGTGTGTAATGAACGATGGAAGTCTTCCCGTAACAATTACATTAACGGAAAATTAGTGTAAATGTGATCCGAATTATATCGCGTTTGGTATCATTTTAATCAGAATAATGCCACAAATATATTGGTGAAAGTCTCGTAAAAAGTAATTAATAATAAAGAAGTTAAATTTTTCATTTAAAGGCGTGCGCTCCGTGACTCTCCGCGGCTCTTTCTTTCCCATACGCTGTCCTTCTCTGCGTTCGAAACTTTCGTCACTCGTTACACAAGTAAATATTATCGGAATTATATCATATTTGGTTTCATTTTAATCAGGATAATGCTACGAATATGTTGGTAAAAGTTTCATAAAAAAATAACGAAAAATAAAGAAGTTTTGTCATTGGATTAGTAGTGGTCTTCTGGTCTCACACCGATATAGCCGACAATATGTGACGGACTCCTCGGCGACGACGGCTCTCGAGCTTCGCTGTCCGCTTCTCCGTGCAACATTGTATCGGAGACGGACATTTTCGCACTCTTCTTGTCACTAGCGCTTAGTGGTCACAGGTTTCTTATGACTTGGAGACAGATATGACTCTTAGGTTTCCAGCGTGCCCTGCGTATTTCAAATGCGACGCTCGGCGAGAACCTCCGATTTCGTATTCGTGTCAGTAAAAAGAACGGCGGGACTGACATACAACGAGAATTCACTGTATGTATATGCTAATCAGGAAGCTAGATTGGAAACTTTGAACCCATCTGAACCCATTCTGTTTAGAAGATCGCTTAGTTATCAAAATTACAAAGTGTTCCATTCCAATTTCCATCTGGAGGGGAGTAATTGGTATTTTTCTGGACTCGTACATATTATAAATATATTAAACTACAACAAGATTCATTTAATATTCTTTTTTTTTTCCGAACATAGAAAACACTTAATAGTTTCGTACAATACAATTCTAAGACGAGATCACGCTGTATAACAAAACAGAGATTAGGGATAAGTGTTATCGATGTCATGTATTTTTAAATAATGCTTCACTTGATTATACCACTTAAGCTGGAAAATTACTGAGCTGTCAGCATTAAACACTAATGTGACAAGGGGCAGAACGACCAAAGAAATGATACAAACGATACGAAAATCCATAGCAATAACATCCCATATAATGTCATTACCGTGTAATGTGCGTATCGTAGCCTGAAATGCAAAAAAATTGTGTTTAATAAAATCGAAATGCATTATTAATCACAGAAATTATGATACTATAACATTAAACATTACCGGGAAAATTTAAGAAGTCCTTTCTCCACGGATTGTTGATCTAGTGGATCATTGAGCAAGTATATACGAATGCCTCTAATGTTGTGCTTTAAATAATTATCCCAATTTATGTCCGCTACATTGAAGTTAAAAAGTTTCCGATCGGTAGCGTTTAATTTCGACCACATTTTTTGAACGTTCTCGTTCCGGAAGTCCCACTCTAGCGTCGAAAAATAATGTATTACGGAACTAAATTTACCCATTTTCCTATACGCATCTACTAATCTGGAAAATATAATGTTATTCAATGAAAATCACAATTCGTTCATTTCGTATATTGTTATGCGCATAATTTCGAACGTACATAGGTTTCTGACCCATAAGGGGTGCAATTGTGTCCACAATATACGCCGGTACTGTGTGTAAGAAGAAGGCGCATATTTGGTGGACAATAAAGTATCTATTCAACCATAACATGTAGTACCAAATAATATGAACGGAAGGACTTAAAATGCCATATTGTTTGGTTAATCTCATATACGTCTTCCAATTCAGTGGATTTTGAGGTGAAGTCACTGAATTGTAAATGGGTATCCTTTCTTCGTCCGGTATACTTGGCTTTTGCTCCAGTTTCGCTGCAGCTTTCCTAGAAAATCATTTACAGTGATAGTTATAGTTAATTTAGGGTAAGTGAAAGTAGGGAAAGGAATAGAAGCAATGATACTAATCAGTCTCACAAAAAAAAAAGCAAACGAAAACAGTAAATCCAGCACAAAAATCTTCAAAACTACTCGAAACTAAATCGTTCCATCAGATGTTATTGTCGATTGATAAAGACACTGTACATATATGGTCGGGGATAAAATCACACCTTTTAACAACTAATAATTTTTTAAAAATTGGACCAAACGACGGGAGTCCTTTTGAGACGTTAGATGGATTAGTTTACTAGGTAATGTGTGAAAATATTTTTGTTGAAATTGCTCGGAATTTCGAAGAAAAAGTAGAGAACACGATTTTTAAGTTTTTTACCTGTGCCTGTAATGAAAATTCAAGATATGTCTACATGTATAAGCTATAGGCATTGAAATATGTAAGAATCTTTGAGTTTTTGCCGTTGTTAATTACTAATAACTCAGAGCAACCTTAATCGATTTTAATCTACGAAGTTCAATAAAATTGTAATGATTAAGTTTTATGGTTTTAGTTCGTATTCTTGTGCCTTAAACGCGAACAGGTTTATAATTATCCAAAAAAGTAGAAATCTATGTCAATTTGCTATTTGTCAACAATAAGACAACTTGCTATTTGTACACAACATTTTGAAGGTAAATAGAAATTAGATACTTGGATACCAAGGTATTGGCAAGGGGATTAAACAGATATGCAATTAAAATTTTTACCTATTCCCAACGTCCCAAGCAGCAGCAACAATATTCGCTATAACATAATCCGCAGGTATGATTTCTGCTTTACACTCGGGTACGCAGTGTATAGTATGCATCAATCCAATACTAGCTACAAGAGATACACCGGTAGCACCATAGTAATTGTTTATCCATGATACCGTTGGTTCATTTGCCGTTGATGTGACAACAGAAGGTCGAACAATCCCTACTGGAAAATCGTCTGCGAATTTTAGTACAACATTCTCGGCGGCTGCTTTGGTAAAGATATAGTTATTCGGGAAATTCTGGAGTAATCTACAAGACACAACAATTGTGATTCATTGTAACTACCGCTGCCATTTTCGCGCCAATGCTTACATAGGTCCTGCTGCTAGGAGTTTGTCGTCGTCCAAGCAATCTATTAATTTTATCAACTTATCGGATTCAATGGGAGGCTGGTAATGGATTTCGTCGATCGTTTTATTAACGCAGTACGAGAATGCAGTCGATACGTAGATGAATGCCTTCAAACGAATTAATTCAAGACAGATTAATTACTCGATCGTGAACGTTATAATAAATGTCTAGCGTACCTTCAAGTTTGGCAGCTGTTTCGCCCACAACAACAAACACTTTGTTGTTCTCACGTTAATGTTCACCGCAACACGGAGTTTCTCGTCGAACCGGACGGTCGCGGCAGCATGGAAAACGATATTCGTGTCCATCAACGTTGCTTTAACTTCCGGTGTCAAGCCAAAGTCTTCTTCGGCCGCGTCACCCTCTATCATCACTATTTTGTTCATAAAATTTGGCTGTTCCCGCTTCAATCTATCGTAGATCTAAATACATCGAAAATATTGATTACCGCTCCATCATTATTTATATTTATTCAAGCAGATTACATACAACTTCCTGGAAGTTTTCTTTGAATCGTTCTTCCACGGATTTCCCCTTTTTCGGTCTTATCATCATGTAAATGGTTTTAACATCTGGGCAGGACCTATAATTATGTAACAGGGACGTGTTCATAGAAATGTAAGAATCTTTTATTGCATTCCTCAAATTCAACTTTTTCTTATTTCTACTTATTTATAAACAAATCTGAACGATCTAGCAACGTAGTGGTCCCTCAATGATCATCGACACGAATAAAGCTTTGTAATCCTTGCTTTTAGGTAAACTATGTACGTACATATTGTACAAGTCAAGTTGTTGCATCTTCCGAGTCATTTCCTTTAAAATCTACACTAATCTGTACCTAAGTGAATAGGACAGCTCTCAGATACATCCGGAAATTGCATTGTTTTTTTCTTTTTTTAGTATTCATCCAAATCATATATAGCACTCGAATGGCGACTGTAAGGCGCCACTAAAAATTGCTGTATATCATTATTCAAAATATTTTTTACATTATTAAATTTGTGTGTATTTAATAAATTACTAAACATTTCAGTATTGCACGAATAAATAGCCCCATTTTCGTATGTATAACACGAAAAAAATATATAGAAGGGTAATTGTTTAGGTTGAAAGAAATGTTTTGTTTTGGAGTTAAAATAGCTTCGAGTGCAAATGGTTGAATAATTCCAATTGGAAACGTTGTTACGTTGATCGTAAAAAGACCGGATATACCCTTTGAACTATGACGTTGAGCATCGACGCGTGTAATGATATTATCACAGTATTTTGAAAACATTCGGATGAACAATAGATGTCAATGGCAGCACGTTGTTTTGTTAATCTTTTAGAATGAAAAATTAACATAGTTTAAATCCACATCAATTCACACGATTATATAAGCTCGGTCTGAACATTTGGAAAGATTATGTCACCTCGCGCGCGTGTGGTTAGTGGTTACTACATACCTAACATAATTTTTTAAGATGATCGCCATTTTGTTGCTACCAGTATATATATATATATATATATATATATATATAATAGTAAATATATATTATGTATATGTATATATATGTATATATGTATGTATGTATGTATGTATGTGTATATGTATATATTTTATGTATATTATGTATATATATACGAATGTCATTATTTGAAATATTAACTTACGTAACTCATTCTGCTATCTATGATGGCGGTTCATGAACAAATTAAAGATCTGTCAGAACATTTCTCACTTCGATTGCAGTCTTTGCATGAAAAGGTAATAAATAATTCTTCGAGAATTGTTTATGTTCAATTCTGTTTTTTATACAAAAGTGTTGTTTGCCATACTGTTTGTCGAATCAAGGCAAAAAGTCACAGAGTTCCGTATTCTCTACGATTCTCGGTGAATTTATTGCAATTACCGTGAATTAATATTGACGTACTGATGTATGAAAGATGAATGTGAAAAGTTTGACAGGTCTGTCTTTGAGAAGGATCACCTCAGTAATTTTTCGATGAGCAATTTCCCCAGGAAACCTGTCCCACCTGTCACCAGAACAGTCGCACCATTATAAAATTCGGCAATTTCGCTTTTAGTCTTCATTAACGCGTCGCTCCTGTCGCAAGTCATCTCGCCGATATACCTGTTACATTTGCATAATTTGATGTGAGAACTTATCAACTCTGCGTTTTTCAATTCTGTAGAGTCACTGCGTCCTTTAAATTATTTACATACTGCTGGATCTTCAAAATGCCGAAATAATTCAAGTAAATTAATGAGTGAATTAATGTATAGTAAAGGAAGTCACACATTCTAATCGAAGACGAAGTTGTATATAGAGATCATTAAAGTATTTCAGGAAACAGGCAAAAAAAAATGAAGTCAATTTTCCTATCACTCACCTGGTTTAAACTTTCTTCGAACGTAATGAGCGCTCCGATGTGTAGTCAACGACGAATGAACTTCAACTGCGTATTGTTTTCACCGAATACAATAGGTAAAAAAAACGCACATCTACAAGAGTGCATATATGTATGTAGCATCTACAGTCAAGCTCCACCAATTTGAATTTCCCAGTTAGCCAAATGCCCTCTCAACCAAATTTAGTGGAATGTGTGCGAGCAAAAGCCTTATGTATTTGGTATGATTTGGTCACCAAAATTTGTCGTCGAATTCCTAGTCAAATGCGGAAACAGATGGATGGCAATTCCGAGACAAATTTTGGTGTCAAATTCAAAGCATTTTGCTTACTGGGTTGGTTTATACTTTTTTCGTTTCATCGAAATATGGTCCCGAATATTTATTATTTGATCGCATCATAGTTACAATTGACTTGAACAGAATTCGATAAAATAATATATCTAAAACGGAATTTACAGACTCGGTTTCTATAAACAATATAAAGAGATATTTAATATGAAGAGATATTTAAATAATGAATATTTAATTTTCTTAACATAAGCAACTTGCATAAGTTGCAACATATACATATAAATATTATTACATAAATATTAAGATTGTATATACATATGATATTTAAATTTAAACAGAAATTTATACGCATTTTTGTCACTGAAGTATTAAAACATTTACGTTTATTCATTCCTCGAACAAAAGTATCTGCTTTGATAGGCTAACGGTTAATGTAATACCAAACAATGACAGTGCTTTTATACAATTTATTTTGGGGTCACTCTAGTATTTACACTTT
Source organism: Halictus rubicundus (assembly GCF_050948215.1). Classification (NCBI taxonomy): domain Eukaryota; kingdom Metazoa; phylum Arthropoda; class Insecta; order Hymenoptera; family Halictidae; genus Halictus; species Halictus rubicundus. The sequence goes on along the minus strand of NC_135152.1, from coordinate 11,546,935 downwards.
CGCTTTGTCTGCGTCTATTTAAGTGGCAGTATACATAATCAATACTTGCACGCGTGAATCGGCCACACGATCGCATGTCACTCACTGCGAGAATGATATCAGGGAAATTAAAAGGTACGCGCAATGTTACAATAGATTTCTTCTACCAATTTATTTGTACCGATACATATGTTTGCAAGGAGGTTACAATATATACAATACAATACATCGTGGAATGGCATATATTATTTAACAAGAAACAAAATATAACATATACTAGTAAAGCACTGCCTGCAGACTGACATTGATTATGCAAAAATGGTCGAACATTACAAATCAATGACAATAAATCAAATCTATTCTTATGTATATAATAATATTCTCTTGTTCGTTGTTCTCGACGCTGAAAAAAAAAGAAGTTTGTCTATCGAGACTCGATATCCTCCTGACCTCCCATTGGACAAAATACTCATGGAAAAATACCGGAAAATATCTTTGTTCGTATATTTTACAAATTAGAACGTTCTTCGCAATTTCCTCCGCGTGGAAAACGAATAAAATCAAACAGTACAGCTAAACTTGTATTATCTTTGCACAGTGCCCATTCTCGTAACGCGCGACGTTCGTTTTTGTTCAATAATTTACACGCAGTTCATATATCTACTCTCGGTTGTCCCTTTTAAAATTTAAATCGTTTCGTTTCCGCATTCGGACTCTATAATCTGAAATCAACTCGGAAAATATCATGGGGCGAGCATAAATAAAAAAAATATATATTATGTCCTCAATACGTGTTCGAAAGTAACAGAGTTCAATCGTCCTGTAAAATACTCAAGGGATCCTCGCTGATCTTCTCGGCCGTTTTCTTCAGGTCCCTCGTGACCGATTTCTTCACAGTAGACCGTGTTTCGATCGGTTTCGCTCGTGGTTCACTGGCCGAAATCTTCTTCCCAAATATGTTACCATCGTCATCGTCATCATCGTCCGAAGGGAACAACGACTTCGACGCGACAACCTTCTTCGCCATCACTTTTGAGGCGAAGATGTCGTCCTCGCCGCTTGATTGGTCGGCATAGATGTCAGTGATGTGCGAGGTTTTCACGGGTTCGGTAACGCTTGCGAACATTTCACCTTTGTTCGCCGGTTCTTGGACGCTTCCGGCATCAGACTTCTGCGCGTGCTCGGGCTGTTCGGAGAACAGGTTCGCGTCATCATCGCCGTCATCGAACACGCTGATCTTCTTCCGAGGTTGTTGAACCGACTGCTTCTTCTCTTCCGCGGCCTTCGCTACAGGCTTCTTCACGACGGGGCCGAAGAGACTATCGTCCTCGTCGTCTTGGCCATCGTCGTCGAACAAGCTGATCTTCGTGTCCTTCAGAGGCTTCTTCACTGGCTTGGTCAGGCTCGCCGAGAACAGATCACCTTCCGCATCATCGGCGAACAGATCCAGCATCTGTTTCTTCGCCGTTTGATCCTCGGACGACCGCTTGCTGCCAGTGGAGAAGAGGCTGTCGTCTTCGGAGAACAACAGACTCTTACCTTTCTCCGGGGACGGTGTCTTCGTGACGAACGCGAACAGCTGGCTGGGATCCTTCAGGGGATCGTGGTTGCTATCCCTCAAGGGATCTATTACTTCCTTTGAATCATCCCTCGGTTCAACATCATCTTGATCTTGTTTATCCAAGCTGAGAATGACGGCTTCCGCGGTACGGTCGTTACCAGCTTCGATCGATTTGCTACTTTGATCCTTAACTACGTCTTTCTCTACGGTCGTGTCTTTGCTCTCTATCGTTTTAATGTGAGTGTCTCTTAGAGGTCTGAAACTGGGAACCGGTTTCTCGGAGAGAACTTTGTCGACTGGCGACAGAATCGGTGCTCTGCCGAACAGCGTGTCCTCTCTTTGCGGGTCTTCCGGTAAATCGGGTGGCACGTCGAATAAGTCTTCCTCATCGGTGGACGGGGACAGTAAAGTGTTCTTGTTAGCGCTCATTGAACTCTCCTTGCTTATGCTACCGAGTTCGGACTTCTCATCCGCAGCTAAAGACGCGTTGGGATCGGCTAATCGATGGATATTGTCGTAGCCTGACGCAGCTGAACGATCGAAACTTGAGATTTGCGGGATGTGGGTGTTCGAGGTGCCGGCGGGCTCTTTAATATGAATATTCGATGATTTGTGACCATGACTTTCGTCTTGAACGATGTTTCCTGACGCGTCCACGGTGTCGAAATCGATTCCGCTCTGTCTGAGCGCCGATTTTCGAGCGTGTCTGCTCTGAGGTCTGCGTTTTGCTTGGATTCTGACTCGCGTCTGAAACATTATCCACGAGTTTGAGATAGAAGATAGAATTAAAGGTAGAGGAATATTTTGACAATTATTGCAGCAGTTACCTTCGAGGCGGCTGTAGACAACGTTTCCACTTGAGCGGGCTCATCGAAACTAATGGCACTTTCCACGTTGCTTTCACCGGAGACCGTCGACTGCAAGGACTGCTTCTGAGCGGTGCTGTCTTCTGCAAGAGAACGTTCAATATTTAAATTACTTGCATGTGCATCAGGTGTAACATTGTTCTCGATATAAATTAGTCGTAACCGTCTTAATAAGTCAGACAATAATAATAATGCATCAAATTCGCAGTTTAGTCATTAGAGGTAAGAATAAATTTTGATGCAGCGTCTGAGCCACTTAGAAATTTCTCTTTTTACAAAATAACGGATCAGCTAGTGATTCTGTAATTCATGCTTTTGAACATATGTGATTGATCAAATTACCAGATATACTAGGTGGTGAACTGTGACCCTGCGTGCTAATACATCCGCCGTCGTCGCTGTCTCTATCCGCCACACTGTCATCTTCGTCCGCTTTCTCGTCGCTCTTCCTCCACAGCGGCGGCGTGTCCATAGGCGAAAGTATTTTTAGGTCACTCATTTTCCCCATCAAATTCTTAATCTTCCCGGAGACTGTTCTTCTGGCAGCCTGGCTATTTTCCTGGGACTGAGACGACGAGACAGTCGCTTGAATATCCAAGGACCTCGGTGGACTCCTTCTGGGTTCAACCTCCGTGGTCTCAACGACAACAGGCGCTGTCGGAGCAGCGTCTTTCTCGCTTTGTTCCATTTTACCGATATCAGAGATGTTTATGTTCAGACGATCCTCGGTATGTTCAACCTCGATCGCTACAGCAGATATTGTTTTCACGTCGCTGGTATTATCTGATACCAATAAATCGTTATCTTTGGTCGTGGTTTTGCTACTGAACAGATCATCGTAATCGTCGTCTTCGAAAATCAGCCCGTGGGAGCCGATGGTGGTGGAGAACAGTCCATTTCCGGACAAAATGTCGCTGCCTTTCCTCTCGGTCTTACGCGCAGACTTTTCCTCATCATTATCCTTCCCTATCGAACCCGTTCCCGCGAGTTGTTCTCCAGCGCTGGTCCTCTTCGCCGAGAACAGGTCACCTTCGTCGTCGTTGCTGAACAATTTCGACTCGGTCCTGGTCTCGCTCTTGACCGGTTTCGTGGAGAACAGGTCCCCGTCATCTGTATCTTCAACGTCGTCGAAGAGACTGATCTTCTTCGGCGTGGCTCGCGGTCGTTTCTCTAAGCTATCAATTTTAGGTATCGTATCCTTGATGCTCCTGGCAAAGAGAGCGTCATCTACGGTATCCGAGATCTTTTTAGCTGCCACACTGCTGTCTTCCTTCACCGTCTTCGATGCTACACCGAAGATGTCGACGTCCGGCGAGTCTTTGCTGTCGAATATGTCGATGTCCTCGTCGAACAGGCCTCTTCGCTGTGTGACCTTGGACTTGTCCGACAACTGAGGAACACCGGTCAAGAAGTCCGTGCTCTTCTGGGACCTGGAGCCCGAGCTGGTCGTCGAGAACAGCTCGTCCCCGGAATCGGAGTCGTCGAACGGGAACGAGACCTTCGATTTCGGCTTCGAGTCTGCTTTCGGTAACGGGGGCGGACCAAACAGCTCCTCGTTCTCGAACACGTCGTCCTCTTGCGTTGAAGAGGGCTCCTCGACAGGCTCCTCTTGTGCCTGATTGCCCGTCGAATTCGAATTCGAAGTGTCGTTCACCGGATTACGACTTCGGGCGGTGAAGAGGCTGTCGCTGGCCACTCTCTCGCGATAGATCTCTTCAGACTTCAGACGGGTGGACGTCATCGAAGGCGGGAAGTCCACGCTGAAAACAACCATGTGTTTTGAGACGAGGGGAAACATGTTTTTGGGAACTTGGATTGGACGCCAGGAATGCGGGTTATTAGTAGACTCTGGATCTATATGCAAAAAATTATCTGCATCGTTTACAAGGCACCGGAACTAAATAAAAATTTGTTTCTTCCTTTAATAATTTTAATAAGTTGGCATAAATGCATAAAATCCGCAGTCCGAGTTACTAGGCGAGTACACATAATTTTGGGGTCTCCTTTACTGCCTCTTCTTGCTCTCCTCTTGCTACCAGTTCATAATTTGATTCGCTGTCATTGTCACTTCGACCAGTAGCAAAGTTATGTGTACTTAATAGCCAATCAGGCTGTTTAACAAAGAATTGCATAAAGATGATTGTCACGAAATTAATGCCACGGAATGCCGATTTATTAATATTGAGAAATTACTATAGTGATTTATTACGATAATCGAACGTTGTAATGCATACTAATGCGTTTGCAAAAACGCAGGAAAACGTTTACGGTGTTCGAGATGACATAATGAATTTGCATAAGATGATGTACGCTGCGTAAAAGTTTCCGCGATATGTAAACAGTAAATTCTTGCATTTTGGTGAAATTGTTTTCAAATCACTCGGACGTTTGTTGAGCAAAACCACTGATATTTAGAAAGTAAGCAATAAGCAATAAAAATAATGTCGTATCAATATATGCATATATGTATAGTAAAAAATACGTTTTAACGTAACTGTGGAAACTTTGTGTCTGCAGAGTCACCGTTATAGAACGGGTGGGTAGTACATTCGTTGTAATATTCCGAACGTAGAGAAGGATAGCGATTGAAAAAGAAGGAGGGACTCAGGTTCAAGGCGTTCGGTAAACATTAAATGACTCGTCCGAGCTTGCGTAAAAGTTTCATGAAAACAAAATTAGTAATATTCGAATGTTTTGCTTCGTTTGACTTAGCGCGAGCCTCGCCGATACGCTACGTATCGCTGGAATAACCCGGTGGATATATTTTAAAAAATGGCAGAAGGAATCTTTTCCACGGAAGGAATATCTAGAAAGGTCACCGATAAGTTGCGGATATTTATTAACTTGCGAGAGGCATCTTTGCTGAAAGAGTTAGTGACTGTAGTGAGCTCAACGGGACAGGACGCTTCAGCTACATCAGCAAGATGAAGAACATCATTCTATGTTCATTTTTGGTGGCGATGTGTTTGGTTTCGCAAACTTTTGGTATGTTGCTCTCTAGTATTCCGATCTATTAATTATCGAATGTTTTAATCACCTACATAACGATAGGGTTGGGTTTCAATCACGGTCATATTTGTACGAACTATTTTTGTCGTTTATGCACGGTACATTTGATGTGAAAAGATATATTTGATCTTTCATTTACAGCAACTTGCAACTACAAAGGCAAGATATTGCAAATGGGCGAAAAAATAACAGTACCCGACTGCGTTCAACTGACGTGCGTCAGCAGAGACCATCTCACCGGGATTACGTAAGTTACATGATCGAAATCAACAAAAATTCATATCCATTTTCTAAACATTGCGATCACGTGAATTTCCAAATGAAGCTAAAAATTCAATTTTACTTTATTTCGTTAGAAACGCAAAGTTTGCTACACGCGAATTCAAACCAAGTAAATAATGTAAATTATTAATATACTAGGGTACTACTGGTTTATTATTATTATTTATTTATTTTTTATTTTATTTATATATATATTTTATTGGTACTTATTATTAAAGTACCTTTCAAAAGTGATTAAAACGTCACAAAAATGAACGTCGAACACTGATCGATTTCACCGAGATCTTTATGAATCTTTGTCTTGTTATCAGTACGCGAACGCGTGATATAAATGCGAACCGGAAATTTTAGATTGTCCTAATTCCCAAAGACTTTGTGTGTAGAATAGCAGTAGAATATCATTTACGATGTCTGACTTCATTAACGAGCAATGGGGACTCGATAAATGAAAGTTACGAATCATGACACAACAGAATCGTCTTTGCCCCCACTCTAATTTATACAACTCATAAAATTCCCAAAACGCGCTAAATAAAGACATTCGAGTTTCAACCATCAAACCATCACCATTTGCGAAATCAAGTTACAAATCAGCAACTGGTCATGCGGGTCCCATATCGTATTACATTCTTAAAGTTGTGACAGAAATTTTACGAAAAATGATGGATAAAACTAATATTTAAAATTCCGCCCGGATTCGAACAACGAATACGCAAAAATGTCTGCAATCTCAAGTTGAACGGTATCATTAAAATAATTTAAAAAATTTTAATTTAAATTAGTTAATTAATTTTTTATATTTATAAAATTTTTATTTTTAATCAATAATTAAAATAATTAAAACTGTTTAGGTGCGCGGAGGCCAGATGCCCGCCAGACTTAACTGAACACCGCACTCCAATGGACCTAAGTAAATCTTATCCAGATTGCTGTCCGACATTGACTTGCGAATAATAGTATAACGCTGCCAGATGTTCACCGAGAGGAAACAATGGGTTCGAAGAAATCCGACGATTTACGAAACAATGTAGAGTGAAATAAACTCGTACCATAAACTGCGCGCCGTGGTCGACTCATTTGATACCCCATACGATTAGAAAATAAACTCAACCGAAGTCGAATTGGCAGTGAATTACACGCGCGCGGGATACTGATACCAGTATCAGTGAGATGAGATACTATGGAACTGAAGGAGCTCGCCTTGAGTCTCGCGTTTACTTCTCACACAATCACTAAAGCGCAATGGAGGATGACTAATGTTTGGATCATCAATTCAATGGCACTTTAAGTATTTGGCACGCGTACTTGTTCTCTTGTGTGCGCGAAATGCGAAAACGACCCCCGTTTTTGTCGGAGATCCCCGCGTATATGAAATTTGAAATACAACAATCCAGTGCAGACATACTAAATCACTAAATACTAAATCAGACACGATGAAACTGCTGATATTAATTGTATTTTTATCTTCTCTGCGTCGTTCAATTTTATCTGAATTAAACCTTCGATCCAAGAGCCACGTCTCCAAACTTTAGAGGAAGGCAGAAAAGTCAAATTTAGAGATATGTAGGTATGTAATGTTTGAGAAGAGTTTTGTTGTTTAAAGGTGCAATCGTGTGCCGGACATTGTTCCTTTTCAAAACAAAAAAGAAATTGGACTTTATATTTTCACACAACTGTAAATAAAATTTTCCAATGGTTTTAACAAATTTTTCCATTGAAATTGAGACATTATGTATTGTGCGTTTCATGTTCATTGCACCTTCACCTTCATGAACTTTAAAGCCACCTCGTTTTGGAGGAATACACACTTGCTTGTACATACATTTGGTTTGTGTTCAAATTAATAGGTCCCGGAATGTTTGACGGCGATACTTATAAATAAATCGTATATATTATGCAATCTTCGACTCCAAGTGGGACAATAGACGAATAAATAGCTTCGTTGTGCTCGCGCAAATTGAAGCGATAACGTTATCAACCACGCTACATGAATTACTATGTAAATACACTAAAACCTACTTAAGATCCATATCTATAAAAAGACGATGCTATGCAAATATTTGAATCTATTTTTATATTAAACAAAATCAGGAAATTCAATTAACTTTTATGAAATGCAAAATCATTTTCTAAGTGACTAAATTTGTTCCCAATTGTTTAATGTAAGAAATAGTTCTGCTACAAAACTTGTTTACAGAGGGAAGTGATTAGTAGCTATATACAGGGTAGGTCAATTAGGTCAGTAAGAAAATAGATCTCCAATTAATATTGAGATGCAACTTGACCCAATTACGAGACTCCGCATACGTAAAAACCGAATTAGAGGAATAGAATAAATTAAGTCAGAGATCGTATTGAAACTTACCTTATGCTCGAACCTTCTGTAATATTAATACTCGGTGGATGGATCGATATCCCGCTGCTATTGTTGCTGTCATAAGGAGCGGGTATATTTCCTGCGTTATTCATTCCCATCAGGATGGGACTCCATTCGTTATCATTATTCTCATTCGAAAGAGTATTCCGCGAATTTTCACGCATAGACTCTTGGTCGTTCTCGCGCCTTGGCGGTGTGTCGCTACCAGAAGATTCGGATGATTGGGTTCGCATCATCCTATTCGATAATTTATTCTTCATGTCCGACGTTAATATGTTACCAAGTATCGACACTCCACCAGCGGGCTGTAATGATTAATAGTTTTCCTCTTAAATTTTTACATCGTCCCAGTTTTACAGCAAAATTAATATTAAATCGAATTCGAAATTTACTTTTTTGCTTTGCACTCGGGTTTTAGACGAACCGAACAAATCGTCCTCGTCGTCATCTATAAATGTATTATTATCGTTCAAGTTAGTCTCTGGGGTACTCGTTGCATTCATAATCGGCGGTGTTATGGTGTCCAAGTATTTTTTCTTAACAGCTTCTGTGTTCACGTTACTATTATTCGGATGTTTATTCTTTGCAATCGTCTTAATCGTACTTTTAGAGGAGAAAATATCGTCGGAATCTTCGGAATCTGCATCGGCGAAAAGATCATCGATCGCAGATTTCGGTTTAGTGGCTGAATAAAAATATTTTTATGAGATTGCATTGCAAAAGTTCATTGCCCGCATTGAAAAGAATTTGAAATGAAAGGAGGCTTACAAACTGTGCTAATGGGAGGTGGTACGTCGATGCTAGCCGGTATAATATTATTCTCATAGGGCTTAATAATAGGTTTCTCTTTCCATAAATTCTCGGAAGCTTGGCTATTTAATATTGAGCTTCCGGTAAATACAGGTTTCGATTTATCACTTAAGGCATTCTCGTCTCCATCTGGTGTAAATAAATCGTCTAAAACATATAACAACGGTTAACATACACGATCACAGAGTTAACATATTGATTCAATTACCTTTGAAACGATTTATCGATGCTTCACTTTTTTCATCTACAGCAACTGGTTTTTCGGCTTGTCTGACTGTACCTAATCGCTTGGCTAATTCTTCTGCAAAATTTGGTGTCAAATTGTTCGATAATGGTGCCTAAATGACATACAGAAATTTCATATTATTATATATAAAGAAAAGAAGAATATGCGAGAAATACATGACAATATAAACAAACCTTTGGTGTGTTATCATTAGGTGTAATTGATTCAGAAGCAGAATACATATTATTTTGACTAACTACATCGAGTTTATCATTGTCCATGTACGCTATATCAGTTCTTTTACCATAATCTGCCCCAATTAACACGTCTGACTTTGGAGCAGCGCCGATGTTATAACCCCTAAGTGTTGCAGTATCGTTATCACTTTCTGATTCTTCTTCCTCGTCTACTTGTTCCGATTCGCTGCTGCTACTACTTTCCAAACCAATTTTGCTTGAATTTTTCCACTGTTCAGAACCAATAACGTAAGGTAATGGCCGATCTTGATATGGATCGTTTGGCCCCAATACAACACTAAAATTTAATTATAAAATAATACAGAGTAGTTTGAATAAGAAGCTTTACTCGATAAAGTTGTTTACCTTAATACTACTCCATTGCTTTCTTCTTCGCTATCACTATCAACAAATTCCATTTTCTCATATTTTAAGTCCATTATGTTTAGACCCTCTCTTATACTCTCACTTACACTGGCTATTAAATCTGCAGTTGCTACATCTTCATTTTTAGACTCCTAAAAATTGATCCTCGTTTTATTGTATCGTCAATTTAAAAGGTTAAAATGTTCTCTGCTTTGTAACCACGAATCACCTGAACCAATGTTTCTTTTTTCTCGATCTCTATATCATCTTCTTGCACACGACTCTCAATGAATTGGGTGTTAGCCAAAGCGAGGGACATATTAGTGACATTATCTATAAGTATTGCTGCTTCGTTCAGTTGTGTTGTCAACGAATTCAGTGCTTCGTCGGTTTTATTTACTCTTGATGTTAAATTCTTCAAAGAATATCACCAATATTAACATATTACCTATGTATATCTGTAGTAGATTACTAACAAAAGAAACAAATGTCAGATTCAAACAATACCTCAGAAAATTGTTGAAGATGTTTAAGAAGTCCTGCATCACCTGCCAAACTCCATTCTCTTCTTTTCTTTCTCATTTCCTCTGTGGTCCATGGATGATTCCATGATTTGTCCATTCCATCTGATATGTCCTGTCGTAAGAAATATTATATAAATATTTTTAAGTGTGTTTAATATAACTCTACAATATGCTTGAACAGCCGACTACAACACGGAATTCCATCACGATTTCTCTGCACGGAGAAAGTAGTAATAGCTAATAATATTTGTTTATATTTATTAACCTGAAAATTAATTTTGAAGGAAACGTCAATTTTAGTAAACAATTACACAACATACCATACCACCCAGTCCAATTTGATACAACAAACTGTTATTTTCCTTCGCAATTACATTTACATATGTCGAATATTTTTTTTATCAAACTCAACAAAAGAAAAAAACACCCACTCGTAAATCGGAATTATCAGAGACGGTGTCCGGTGCTGTGACATCTACCGTATAATTTAATTCAAACCTTCTTTCAAAAGAAAAGTTTCAGAAATGTGCAAAACTTAGCTAGAGGCCTCTATTTTACGAAGAACATTTGTCAGTACATTAAACTACAATACAAAACAATATATAAAAATCTAATAAATTTGCGTCAAAAGAAATAATCACTTGTTCCCCTACAAATATTTTTTCGACGTAAGCTATTTATTATAAATATTCGATAAAATGAATTTTACAATTGTATTTCTGTTTCAAGTACAACAATTCATTTCTTTTGTAATTGTAATTGTATTTAAACAATTTACTTAGACATTTATAATATGTTAGAGGATTTCAACTATTATTAAATATATATACTTATATACGTGTAGTATTCTCTCTGTAACGTCGCGTTTTGCAATTTCTTCGCTGTCGCGTTTGCAGTCCCCGCCACTCCGTTGCGCATCCAGCAGTGCGCCGGTTTTCAAAGAGAAAGAACCAGAGAGGAAATGAGAGTGCTCACGCCCGGGATTTTAGTGTCCCCGGTATAGTGCTGCCTCCCAGTCTAATTTTTAGCCTGGACCAGAACCTGCAGCATCTTTTTAGCCTGGAACAGAACCTGCACCATCTTTCTAGCCTGTATTAGTACCTGCATCATCTTTTAGGCTGGATCAGAGCCTACATAGAAGAGCCTCTTTTAACATAGAAGTAGCCTCCACTCTGGCATTATTTGGAATCCGCTGCTAATGATGCAGGTAAAATGATGCAGGTTCTGGTCCAGACTAAAAAGATGATGCAGGTTCTGGTCCAGGCTAAAAATTAGATTAGGGGGCAACACTATACCGGGGACACTAAAATCCCGGGCGTGAGCACTCTCATTTCCTCTGGTAGAACATTGTTTTCGAACTGTGAGGGCAGCACTGTCGCATCGGCGAATTGTTAGCCAATGACAGTGAAGGAAAGTATTATTCCTCTCTCTCTTTGTTGGCGCGCGTATTACCCAAATTGCGAGACACCACGGAGGTAATACCGTACACACTTAAAGTACAGTAAGGGCTTTTCCATTAGAGGGTACATTACTGGTATATGCAATGTTGCCAAAGCGAACAGTATTTTGGTCCACATTCAACATTCCGCTGTTCGACCGATAGAGGAACAGCGCTGTGGATTGTTTGTCAATACCTTCGAGTTCGTTGATTTTTACTGACTTTTCTGTGTAAAGCAATTATTTTACGATGACACGAAAGACGGAAAAAATATCCTGACTGTAAATGTGTCAGAGTGTGTTCCGTGTACGTATAAGGAATACAGATAATACTGTCAAGAAGAACGTCGTATACGTGCAATAATGCTACTTTTATATGCAAGTCAGGAATTCCATCTGTTTCATTAAGAAAAAGAATGTTTGGAACCATTGCATTACCAGGAACGTCTAATTTTTGCTGAACTCATTTTTTTTATGTTGTACATTACCATGGATATTTAATAAGGAAACGAGTTTTCCGTGTGGAAAAGTAAACATTTCTAGTGCATAGGAAAAAAAGACAGATAACCCTCGATAGAAGAAAAGTTCCATAAATTGGCACTTTCCATCAGTAAGTCCATGAATAAATAATATTCGATGTTGCGTCGCGCAAAATCTATTTCACTCAAGGATTTTTGTAATAAATCGATCTTATTTTTTTAAATAATACGTTGCACACGATCACGTTCACGCACGCGCGAGTATGTTAAGTAACAATAAAGAATAATAAACGATTGTGTTCTATTTGTGATAGGATTAGCTGTTCTAAAAAGCTAATTAATAGAACAGTTACATTGAATCATTGGACTAACCCACTTTTATTTGTTTCAGGTACAATTTAAAACATGTACATCAGAATGATACAACAAAGGGATATAGATAGTCCTTATAGTAAAGATGAATACATTCAACAACTATTTGTCTTGTTTAGTTGATGCACAGACCATTGTCTTAGACAATTCTCAATTAACTTTATTGCATATCTTTATTCTTGCTCTTTCGGAGCAATCTTATTGTCGTAGAGTACCCAGTGTTCATAAAATCATTTTTAATGAGGCTGAAGGCACGTATAGGAAGGCGGACTCTCTTTTGAGAACGTACAGTGTTCTACAACTGACTTTCATGAACAATGAACCATTCGGGAAGTGGAAAACGTCAGGCGAAGGTTTTGGAAGAAAACTATTGGGATTGCAGTGTCTGCACGTATAGAAATACCGCAGAAGCATTTAAGTGCCTCATGTGTGACGTCCGTAAAGGAACTTCTACGCGGAAACCCCGCATAAATCCTCAGCTTGTGGCACAACAGGTCACAATTTTATGCACTTTTTGCTGTTCCTGTTTCCTCTGCTCTATAAAATGACACGCTCATTCTGTACGCAGGTTGCGCAGCAACAATATGTACCACTTTTGAAGCCAGGGAAAAAGGAGGGTGGAAGCGGTGGTAGTACAGCTACTAGTGGTAAAGAAAAAGACCGTAAATTGGACAAACCAAGACGCAAAAATAGGCATCCACCTCGTCTTAAAAATATAGATCGCAGTACAGCTCAAACCAATGAAGTGACAGTAAATAATGTCACTGTCGTAATTACGGAATATAAGCCAAAAGTGAAGAAGAGTTCAGATCAGTCTGGTTTATCCAGCAGTGCTTCTTCTGAGAACGGAAGTCAACACGACTCCAATCAAGACTCTAGAAGTTTGGATATAGGAACTGATGCTTAGCTCAACGCGCTATATCACATATGTGTATGAATTAATCTAATTAATATATTATATAATCTATGTCAATCTCTATGGACTATGGTACATTTTGTGGACAAAAGCAACTATTCTTTCTATGTGTTGCAGGTTATATAACATTCAATGAGGTCAGACGTTTTATGCTATCAGTGGAATCATTGAATTTCTTTATTTCAATGTAATATAAGATTTTTCTGTCGTTTCTCGTTGTTTTACATAAATATCAAAATTATCTATTCATGACAATGATGTGGATCGTATTCAGAACCATCAATTGAAGTTGTACTTAATGTTATTTATTCCATAGTTTGAAAGTATTCGGAATTACAAGTAAAAGTATTTAATTGAATACTTTAGATAATTTTATTTGTGCAACTTCGGATATTACTTACTCTATTTACATAGTATCGAATTTAACAGATGCAGTATGTGCATTAATATTACAAAATGGAATTTTATATATCCATTGTTGACATAATAATGTCCGCATGACTTTCATTGAATCTATAACACCACTGCCAGAAAGCATGTTGTAAGATTATTGTTAATTAGAATGTTTTAATCAGCTCATTTATGTATGAGTTATTTAATTTGTTTATTTAATAATTACTGTGACAGTGAACAGAAACTGGCATTGGTACGTATATACATACATACCTTTATCCCATTCCAAAATTATCTATGTACGAATTTCATTTGTTGTAAGCTTTATACTTTCATAACAATCAATACCAATCATACAGAGGTTTCCAATTTATACACACGAAAGATTTTGCGATTAAAATACAAAATATAATATAAAGTGATACACAGTTTTATAAATTTTAGAAGATATTTGATTTTATAATGAAAGCATACATTAATTTTGACTGGTCATATTGTTTATTGGATTTAAAATCGTCAGAGAAAAATATTTACACTTTACACGATATACTTAATGATGTCAGAGTGTATAGATTTTATATACGAACTGTAAACAAACATAAAACAATCTATTAAATATTAATTTCTATAATTAGTAATATCACGAAATTTGGAACAATACAGTGGTAACCTTTTTTTTAAATTATTAATATTATAAATGACCACAAAAAAAGCTACAAAGCTGGCACATATTAGCAACTGCCCAATCACTTTTAACTGTGATTTACAATTCGTTTCATATTTATTTTTTAGATATTTGACGTTACCAGGTGATAAATATATTACCAACATTGAATCACAAAAAAAGTTATTGACTGTAAGGACCAGAGAACAACGGGATTATTTCATAAGTATATAAAATTACAAAATGTCACAAACAATTATTTTAAAATGTTAGTACGCCAGTTATACTAAAATTCCAAAATGACCTTGTTATTAAAATTAACTTAACAGTCTGCATCATAAATCTGAAAGTAAACAATACATTTTGCAAATATTTACACATAAGTACAACATTACTCAGAGAAGAATGCATTGATGGAATACGTAATCGTGCAACCTTAAGATAAATTCACAATAAAAGTAACATTCTTGTAGTTTCCATCTCATAAATATCATCGGAATTACAAATCTTTTATAAAAACAAATGTCCGACTCGTACTAAAAGGATACCAGTTTTAATTAACATTTTTATTCTTTCTTATTAATATGTAAAATACATTTTTTTTCTTAGATAAACAATTTTATTGTGTACATACTAGTTTTGCGAAAAAATTGAACGATTATTTAACTATATTTCTTTAAATTCTATTGCAGTATAACTTTAAAACAATATAGTCTTAAAATTGTTACTTTATTGTATGCAATTTGGGTATCTATATTTTATAACATAGTAGGTATTTAGTGAATGTTAAAAACATCAGTTTTTGAATCATTTTTCATATTATTACGGTATTGAATTAATGCGAATCAAAAACATGTACCCATTGCCTTCATCGTATAAGAATATGTTAAACCAAATAAAATTGAATTTGTGTGTGTTGTAAATGATTAGGAAATTAATATGTTGTACAGATTGTAAAACTTTCGACAAACACTGTTGGGATTAACATTATATTATTACAAGAAAAAAATAAATTAAATGTTTTAAGAAAAAATCTGAAAACTTTCATGTTTGTCCAAGTGTAAATCGTTGAAAAATTTTATTTGTATCAAGCAATGTACAAAGTATAACAAAACACGAGTACCTTTTATTTACAGTCTCCACAAAATTCAACAGTGGTACAATTTACCATTTCGATCTTATAGATTTCTTAAATTTCTTTTTCTTCTTTAGATACGCAGCAGTAGTAGTATTACTACTACTGTTATTAAGCACTATTGATCCCATATCATCTGTTATATCCATCATTTGATTCTGATTATTACTTCTCGGTATCCTATCTCCAAAACTCTCGCATACTATTCGACAAAACAATATTATTTTATATAGAAACACAGAACGATCAAATGTATAGGTATAAATACATTTATATAATAAAACTCACTCTCTGTTATTTTAGAGAAGTCGAATACTCTAAGATTATGTGATTTGTTATCACCACCAGCAGAAAATATGAGAGGATTGTCTGGACTTGATGCAAGACATAGTAAAGCACCAAGATTACTTTTGTTCTCCCAAACACATAACGGTTCCTCATGCTTAATAATATCCCATACTTTTATGGTACCATCATTTGCAGTGGTAACAAGAAAACCAGGGCACGATGAACTTAGAGTCAGACCTAAAATCATAATATCATAAATACATTTCTAATTTCTGTATATAATTTATTATCCACAAGTAATTGTTGCAAGTAGTTACCTGTTACTTCTTTCGTGTGAGCTTCTGTACTCCAAATTGGTTTATCTTGCCTGATATCAAAGTATAGCATATGGCCAGTGTTTGTACTTGCCTATGATACAGTTATCAATGATTATAAAAGTGTTGTTATAGACATAAAAATAATTACACGTGATATACTAACTATACAGAAGTTTGGATCAAATTTATTCCATAACACTCTTTCTACTTCTCCCGACGTCTCCCAAGATTTTATAATTGTTTGATCTCTGCAGTCAAATAATCTAACCATTCTACAAAAGAAAAGGATAAATATTGGACAACATTTAAGTAACATTGTATCTAAATATAATAGTAACAATACACTTACTTATCTGCACAGCCTGTTAATAATTGATGTGTTTCTGTCGGATGCCACTTTATTGATTGAACTTTTTCTTCAAAAGAGGTAATTTTATTAACAGGTGTACCATTCTCCAAGTCCCACAATAAAACAGTCTGGTCAACTGATCCACTAGCTAGTACATGCCTGTAAAAAACGAAGATATCCACAACGTTATAATGTATCAATATTTATATTTAAGTACAGAATTTTTAACTTTGATAGATATTTACGTGAAATTCTCATTCCAAGCCAAATCTAAAACAGCATTTCTATGCCCAATGCGTTTTAGATTTTTCTTTTTATTTGGCTTACGACCAAGTTTGTAAGCTGGTTCTAGACAATCTATTAAATCTAAATCCCATACTTCTATAATGGGAGTCATATTACCAATTGCACATAAATTACTTAGTTTTGAGTCTGTAGGATCAAAGTTGAGCCATTCTATACACAATGGAAATGATGGTAACAATATGTCATGGTGACAATAAAAAGAATCTTCTGCTTCATTGTGAACTGAAAATAATAAAAAAAAATGAATACATTGTACAATTTAACACGTTTACGACGGTATGTACCACTGGTGGTACAAATACAACTACTAAGATACAGACCCATCATGAACATGTTAAAACAAAAAAGGATTCAAATTAATTACAAAATTTCTCTTAAAAGTATACTAAGAAAATGGGCAATTACCATATACTTCCAAAATACTTGCATCTCCATCAACATGTCCTATCAACACGAGGTTGTCAGTGCTTTTTATACCATCATCTTCCTTCTCTGAATCTTCATCGTCGTCTTTTGTTACTAATGGATCTCTACCATAGTTGTCAAATGTTGTAATGTTACCAATAGAGCAATGTATATTACCAGCTACGTATCAGAAAAGACTATTAAATAATATACCAAAAAGAATATATTAATTAAACAATATATAAAGCTTTTCTCTTACATTCTTCATCATAGTTATCAAATTCATATTCATCGTGCTGAAGCGTGTGTGACTCATTCTTGTTTTCCTGCTTCAAAACTTCATCATCTTCCTCCTCAAAATCATCACTTCGAAAATAAAATTATCACAACATGTATCAAAAGTCAAATAATTCTTAACAACAAGAAATTACTTACTGTAACTCTGATTGTTTTTCTTCTAAAATTTTCTTTAATTCTGTTGGTGTTAGCTCAACCTGCAAATGTTACAACCAAATGTGAAATGTGTAGAACTAACTAAAAGAATGGATGAGTTGTAAAATTTTGCGCAGTATGAAAACGTAAAATTAATTCGTTCATTGTATTTACAGTAAAACAGATCGAAAATATGTACACAATTGGAGTAGTGATTACTTAAAGTTATTAACCTTTGCAGGGTTTTCAGCTGCAACACCTTTTCTCACCCAAGTCATGCATGGTATTACATTCATTTTTCTTGTGTATATTTCAAGTAATATTTATGAAAATAATATTTATAATTCATACATAGATACTCTGTCTTTTTTTGAAGTTGATTTCAATACATGTGTTCACAAGTAATATCACTGTGAAATGCTGCGAAAGTAGCTGTGATCTATGTAGTTGTAACATTTATCGCTCGTCAGAGTAGAGGGCGTAAGAAATCCAGGTACCACAGTCGTCTGTGACAGTATCTCGTCGGTGTCCAGGCTAAAGATGATGTAGGGTCTGATCCAGGCTAAAAAATAGACCAAGGAGCAGCACTGTACCGGGAACGTCGAAACCCCGGGCGTGAGCACTCTCCATCTCATACCTTCTCTGGTATGACTTACCAAAATTTGATTAGTTAGTGCCAAAAGTAAATTATACAATATTTGTAATCATTTAGGAACGATAGTAAGTATCATAAAATATAAATTTTCTACATTATTGTTTATAGTAAATAAAATTTCCAGGTGTACGTTCTTCAACTGATCGTGTTGACAAAATTCTTCATAAAGTAGGTACTGGAACTAACTAAAAAAAAAAACAATTAAATCAATTGATTAATTTGTGCGACTAAGTAGAAAATTTTAATATACAAGTTGGTACTTTTTATATAAGATTGGTGAGTAGATTTAAGTATATTTCTATAATTAGAAATGAGTATTGATTAATGCTAGCATTGTATGGAAACATGTACCAGTTCGATAACCTTACGAATTTGATCATAATAAAATTGTATCTTAGCATTGTGGCGGTTGTGTTTCTTTAAAGTTCTTTTTACCATCAAATATATAGTATATGTATAAATTTCAGTTGCGAAATGAACAGTTCAGCAGATCCGAGACGTCCTGAACGAGAGGTTAGGTATAAACCTGCTGCAGCGAGCAATCAGGCTCAGCAAGGCGACAACTCAACACCAGACTACATGAACATATTAGGAATGATATTTAGCATGTGCGGTTTGATGATGAGATTAAAGTGGTGCGCATGGGTTGCATTATACTGTTCTTGCATCAGCTTCGCAAATTCTAAAGTAAGCGATGATACAAAACAAATTCTTAGTAGTTTTATGTTGTCCATATCAGCAGTTGTTATGTCGTACTTACAAAATCCACAACCTATGACACCACCATGGGCATCTGCAACTCAATAAATATATTTCAAATCTCTATAGTGTTTGTTGATTACTAATTAATATACTTTCCTTCAATTTTTTTAAATTTTCATAAAAAATAATTTGACAAACACAGAATAAAAGAAATGGATTTAACGATACAATAAAAAAAAACAGAGTTGATTTAATCTCTTTTATTTCTTAAAAAGTATTGTACTTTATTACATTAAATGAACCCTTCTTCTATATTTCACTTGCTCCTAAAGATATTCTACAGGTATAAGTTCAATAAATATTGTATAGAGTTAAATATTTTATCTACTTTTTACATAAATACAGTGACCTTGGAATTTCAATTATCAAGAGATTGCTAGTAAAAATCATGCTTCTTCATTCAATCTTCATTACAGAATCAGCCTATTTCAATGGCTTCGTATCTTACATTCCATATATAATTTACATACATATACGCGTATTCAGTCCCGTTTTTGCATTTTCTTAAAAATTAGTAAAAAAAGTAATCATAATTATTTAGAAATGTGAATAAAATAATCTGGTTTTAACTATGAAGTTCGTATATAAACAATACGACAAAATTACACATAGATAATCAAAAACGATAGATTCAACTAACAGTTTATTTTGTATTGTATTTTGATTCTATTAAAAAGCTTGTACAAAAATGTGGCTATCCAAAGTTTTATATTAAACAATATCTGCGTAGAATAGGCCAGTGCAACTGCCATGCAATGTCCACACAGTTCCACGATACTACAATATTCAGCGATTACACGTGTGAAACTTAATAAGAAAAATTTATTATATTTTTCCGTAGCAAGGCATTTCAATTTATGTAAACTATTATTTATATATATCGTACGTTGCCTTCATACTATTCTTATGAGCTTTGTATGGTATCTATTTACACGTACTTAACTCTGTATACATATACATATATGTATATGGAAAGAAAGACTGTATGTACATATGTATTATATATAGAGTTAACATTATTTATTTAATATTCTTGCTTGCTGTTGGCAGAAAATGTTCTCGACTTAAAAAATATTCTGTTTCGTCATTGAAGTAACTGTCTGTACAAAGAGAAAGAGAGTCCTACTATAAAAATTGAATATCATTCGAATTTGACTATCTATTCCTTACAGCGAGAAATTTTACAGAATAATATTAAACTGCGGGTTCATTGAGTGTGCATATAGACGGTCAGCGAAAGTTCATACAAAAAGGAGGCTGCAATGCGTGGCCCCTTAATTTTAGAATATTTCAATTGCATCCACTTAAGGATTCGGGAAATCAACTTTTGAAATAATCGCACGCGACGGCGGTAAGTTGGCACAGATTGCTAACAAAATTACTTTACACCTATCCTGGCCCTTTCCTTATGGTCCCCGGTCGGTCGGAAATCTTACTATTAAACGCTACTTTCGCCTCGACCAACCAGTGTGATCGGATACACGTATTTTTTCCGTTTTGCGCTAAAAAACGGAGAACTATGTTGCCCGTGAGTGGGCGTCGGCGAAAGCCCACGTAGGAGAGGTAAAGAAGCGTCCCCGCTCAATCCCGTCGCGTCGAACTTCTTCTTCCATTCTGCTCCTAAATCTGTAGCCGGTGCCATCAGGCCCTTGCATTCTGGAGAACTTCGAACGCTGAGGAACACGTCGTTGCTACTATCGCGTTGCCCAGAAGAACCCTAAAATATTAAATCATTGTTTAACGCTTAACATTCGATGCTCTGTAATTTAAGATCTTGGTACAGACACCAGACAAGTTTATTTTTCAGTAAAATTATACTTGAAGTTTTACTCGGTGTTCGCATCAAGTTCTTAATTACAAAATAATATCTTCCTCATTCAAGGTATTCTTGATCCCCTATGCTCAAACCCTTGTGTGTACTACTGGTTATCCAGATATTCATTTAGTATATTTACTTCAACAATTTTAAAGGAAATAAAGAATTCAAAAATCTTAGATGCTAAAGTTGTCCACATCAGAGTTAACTAGTTCTATTCATTGGTGGAATGTTCGCCATTTTGGAGAACGCAGACAATGCAATTCAAGCGTATAAACAATTAATGAATTAATGTTAAAGGCCTGTTCAAATATATAAAATTAGATATATTTTCTGAACGTTTAGCGAATGAGAGCTTGAATGTACATCTGACAAAACACTTGGCGTGTTTGTTATTTATATAAAAAGGAATTTATTTACCCTTGTACGGGTTTTATCATATTCCAAGGGGGATAAACATTTGATTACATTCATCTGTACCGAGTTTTATAAATGATGAACTATGTTTTAGAATTTATTGTTGGTCACGCCAAGAAAACTTTTCTGAGGATACCTGGATATCTGAATTTCTGAGAATGACTCTTCCATGACCTCGAACGTCTAGTTCTGATGGATATGATTGCATTTTCTGCGTTACGTGAGACGGGTATTGTACCTTGGCTTCGTAAAAGTCTAAACTGGAACCGTTCGTGTCGTTCTCCTCTTCGGCGTCGCCTGGTTGAGCTCTGTTTGAGACGTGGGACGCTCCAGAGGAATGAGAAGAGGTGTGGGGCGAGGAATTTTCGGACAGGTCGTCCCTACAGCAGGCAGCCGTGCATACTCTTTGCTCTCTGAAATATTTTATACAAGTTACATTCGTCATTTATTAAAAACTTCACCCTCCATTTTCCGTTTTGGGTCGTTTTCGCCAAAAGAAGCAAGAATCTTCTAGTTCGTACTCGATCAGCAACAGAAGCTGTTCTGTCATTTGTTCCTCTAAATGACATACCTGGTAATGTACAAATGTTTATTCAGTAATTAGCTGTAATCCTTAACTAACTCCTCATTCTTTCCATACTCTTTAAATTTTGCTCTGCTCAGAAGGATCAAGGAAACATGAAACAATAAAACTAATTGAATGGCATTCCAGCTACGTGGAGGAGTATTCAAAAATTTTCTGGGGCCTAAAAAAGAAAATTGCGTGGATCCAGACGACCCAGTATGCAGACGACGTTAGTAAAAATAGGGTTGCAGACGGACTGTTAACGGAGCCATTCTGTGCATAATGGAAATGATGGTAACAATAAGAAGAATCTCTTCTGCTTCATTGTGAAACGAAAATAATTACAGAATGTATACGTTATATAATTTACGACAAAAAGACACTTGTAAAACATAAGATTTCTTGTAAATACAGAGGATCAGAGGTCAATGAAGCCATTCTATATACAATGGATGTGATGGCAACAATAGAAAGAATCTTCTGTTTCGTCGGAAACTGGAATAAATTACAAGATATATCTATTATGCAATTTAAGAGAAAAAGACTCTTGTAAAATAGAAAATTTCTTTTAAAATAGGGTCAATTAAGCCGTCCTATACATAGCGAGTCTGATGGTAACAATAACAGGAAGCTTCTGTTTCATTGTAAACTAGAAATAATTTAAAACAATATACATTGCATACAATGTTTACGATAAAAGAACTGTCTTAAAATATCAGATTCCTGGCAGAGGATTAATCAAGTAGCTACCTTCTGACGGTGACCGAGTCCCGTCTTCTCGGCACTGGCGGCGGAAGACCAGCGGTTAAGCTTTTGGCGCTCTCGTAGCTAGCCTCGCTATTTCCGCTGCTTGTGTTACTGCCGTTGTTTCCCTCCCTCAGGAAATAATTCTTCGCCGAGAGCATAGCGAAGTGAAGGTTGTTCTTCAAGTCGTCCGCCGCCGTTGACAAGTTTCCCGATATCTTCGGGGTGCGCCTCATCGGCCTCGGTGGTGGTACCGGTGATGGTGGATTGCTCGATGCTTCCGAGAGAGTTTCCGGCGTCGCCAACGGCGCTGTTCGCGATGCATCGTCCCAGTCGCTTCGCCGGTTCGACCTTTGTACGAGAACAATATTCCAGATAAACACCTCTTGCGACCAATTCCGCAAGGACAGCAGCTGAAGAGCAACATTCGACTTTCCCAAACGAGAAAACAACACTGACAAAAAGAAAACGGAATGTTCCTCTTAGACAGCTTAGAATGTTTTTCTTCTAGGTCCAAAAGGGTTGAAGTTGATCGCGTTCGTTCTTGAAGGACACGACACGACAGCTTCGGGAATAACCGCAGCGATTTCTCTATGTGTCTATAAGAAACTCTCGTTGCAACGAATCAAATTAATCATTAATTAAGAAATATCACTTTCCGGAGGTGACTTTTATCTGCCCGGAGACTCGGAAGAGCGTCGACGGCAGTGGAAAGCCGATTAGTACAGGCTCTCCGGTGTCGAGATGTTAAATTGCTGACTTCAGCGGACGATAGTCGTTAGTAATTTACCTGACTTAAAAGTAATTGCTTCCTCGCCCACAACTCTTGGCAATTCCTCTGGCAATCCTTTCGAGGGATTTCTATAGACACGTGGAAACAGCTGCAAGCTTTCGCGGAGCAACGCGTCCTCCAAGAACGGCGTTCCTTCAAGGATACCTCAAATGTTCCTCGGAAACATTAGTGCGATGATCGCCTATGTGCGCGGCTGTTAAAGCGGTGATTACTGCGAGTCGTGAAACAAGCGGATGTGAACGAGAGCGTGACACAATTCCGATGAGATTATTTATCGAATGAACGAGATCCTGAGGTAATAACGAATACGCGCAAGAATGAACAATCTGAAATTTAGCTCGGTCTCGACGAGAGTGGTCGTCGAAGGATCGCCTGATCACGGTTGATCCCGAAGATCGCTCGAGTCTCGAACGTTCTCCTGTCTCTCTCTCTCTCTCTCTCTCTCTCTCTCTCTCTCTCTCTCTCTCTCTCTCTTTCTCTCTCTCTCTCTCCCTCTCTTCGCTATCTCTCCTTATCAAAGTTAATCCTAGGGTATCCTCAGTGGTCAGCCCTCCGGTTAGGGAGCGGGCCAGACGGTTTCGATGGTCCCGGACATAAAAGTGCTATTCTTACAGTTTGCATTCGTCGGCCCTGGGCGTGTTCAGCAACTCGCTGGCCAGGCTGACGTACTCCCATGGGATCCCCCTGGAGTCGACGCTGAGCTCCCGACCAGCCTGAGGGAACTCCGAGGGACTCTGCAGGGACGTGAAACTGGTCTCCAGGCAGAGTCTGTGCGGTGGTGTGCCGGCCAGGTTGCTAGGATGGGATTTCACCGGGCTGGACGAGGACAGCAACGCTCTCATTTCCTGTTCGATCTCCATCTCCTGGATCTCGACGACCTCGCGCGCCTCCGACGCTTCCGTCGACGATGCGTGACCGGAAGCCAGCCTCTGCGGCTTCGCCGGCCCCAACGTCGTTACAACCTGGCATATCCAGACGCGTGTTTCCATGTAATCGTTTCACCCGAATAACCGCGGTTCATTAATTCCCGTTTTAATCACCGATTAACCAGGGAAAACCGCTCGTCGATCTTTTATCGAACGCTCTCCGCGTATCGCGGCGGTCTCTCTCTCTCTCACTCTCTCTCTCTCTCTCTCTCTCTCTCTCTCTCTCTCTCTCTCTCTCTCTCTCTCTTCCTCTCTCCTTCTCTCTATCGTGGTTCCCGATTAGCGGATGATCGAATGATAGTTGCCAATTTAGGAATATAAAGTGGTGTTACTGATGGAACTGATTTAGCGCGGCTCTTCTGTATCCGATCGTGCGGTTTGCTAGTATCGATTGCTCGCTTTGTACCTCGGTGCTCAAGAATTACCGGCTGATTCAGAAGTAATTGAATTCGGGGCTTGATGCTAGAGTTTGCTTTCTGAAAAATTGTAGAGCCTACTTGCATAGTTCTTTTAACACGCTATACACAACGTGTTAAATATATAAATTAGCTGCCACTCTTATGTAATAATATATAATAATAATAATAACACAATTCTTGCAACTCTTGCACTATAATTGTACAACTCTTTCGCTTTGTACCCTGATCGAATTACTTCTTTCGAGCCTAGTAATAGTCTTTTACACTGAATTTCGCTCTTGCGCATGACTCGATTACCAGACTGCGGATTTTATACATTTACGACAGGAATGAATAGGTCGAATACAAAAGTAAAAAGACAGAAGAATTTAAAGTTTATTAAGATGACTAAGATAGGTAGATTTTGATTTGTCATAAAAATCCACAGTCTACCAACTACTTTATGTTCTTTCATTTGTAGTAATCGTTCCCATGTGCAACCAAGCGGTCCACAGTCCGTTTTCCGAAAGAAGATGCAGTCTTAACGCTTTACCTACCAGAATCCTATCAATAGGATTTTCAACAATTGTCTTCTTTCACATTACAATCTCAAACGAAATTATTACGTGACATTACTAGAGATGGTTTGTTGGTTTACAATTGAAATTGCTGTTACCGTTGAAGGCTCCATTGAATAGTGTTTAGCTATGGACCATAGACTTCTAAAAATTATGAAATAATCGCCGGTAGGTAATGTGTTAATAGCTGTCCACTCCACTGTTGCAAGTCTGAAGTAACGTGGTGGACAGCTATTTCGACTCGAGACTTCTCTCGCAAAGCAGATAATAGACGTATAGATAAACGAAAAAGAGGCAGAGCAATTTACGTACGCTATCCCTCCCTATAATCGCGCTTTGTCGTCCTCCTTGTAATCGCGTCGTCATCGGGCACATTGTCCTTTCGGCGAACAATGGCCAGTCAGTTTTCCCTGTAGCGATAAAAAATATTGATCCTCGTAGCAAATTCTGTCCTGAGAGGGGTAAAAAGAGGGACATCAGGTGCTGACAACTCTCTATAATTACGTTACCGGCCCCCCTCCCAGGACGCGCGTTTATAGAGAGGGAAAACACGGTGTACAGCGCGAGCGTGCACGGAAAAATTCAATTTTCACCGAATCATTTCTAACTATTATTCAGTCAACGTTTCAAGACCACTTTTCAAGACGTTGAATCGTGTCGGACGTAGGATGCATGCTGGAGGTAGTTCCCCGGTGGCCTTGAACGATCGATTCATTTCGTTCGGGCGGCTGGAATGAGCGAAATTTTGCGAAATTCGCGAGAACTGGAACGCGAAAGAAAAAAAAACCGGCGCGTGTCGATCTCGAGTTTCTTTTCTCAAAGAATAATCGCGAGACAATTGTGGTGACAAGGACCGCTGTTTGCGCGCGCCATTCTTTGCGTTTTGCACGGAGCAATTTCGCTGAGAGCCCAAATTAGAATTTCGCGGCCGCCGCGGCTGCAGCTTTTTCGTTAATAGGAACCGGGACCAGGATCATACATTTTTAATCTCCATTATGCGACACGGAAGTTCTCCCGGCAAACGTTCATTAAATATTTAACGCGGATCGTGGACTGTCACCGGACGGCTCGGTTAAACACGCCCGAAAGTAGCGTGTAATGATGTTCGTTCGCGCAACGATGTCTCCAAAACGGATTATTGTAATTCGCAAGAAAACCTTGACCCGCCATTTTACACTACAAAGCAGAACGACTAATATGCTTGAGCTGATTCCCGCTGTAAAGTTCGCTCTTTTGCAATTTTTACGGGATGAAAGGATTACGTACTGGACGTTGATAACTAATTTTACCTTTGCTGAAAGTCGGTTCAGGAGGAGTGTGCAGATATTAACCTGTTAACTGATTTTTCGACCGTGAAAGCCATCGGAAAGAATAAAGAACACGATCGCACTGAAACTGCCGAAAAAACAGACCGCGGATTTTTATGCAAAATGAACATTTGCGCGCGTTAACCGCGAGAAACGCAGTCGCCGAATAAAAATGTCTCCCATCGACAAATTTGATTATAAATGCATAAAATTTGACAAATTTAATTATAAATGCATGAAATTCGCAGTCTAGTGACAGGTATTACGCACGTTAAGTGAGACGATCCTCGAAGCGAGTAAACAGAACAACATAAAATTAGCGTCTTCCTCGGTTAACATGTTAATGGCGGAAACCTAAATCGCATCCGGCAAGAATCATTGCAGAATGGCGCGACTAGAGAACGAAACGTAGAATGATGCGAGGTGCACATGCATGATCGACTGTGAATACCATTCCCTAATCCAGTGATGAGTAACCTGTGACTTCATTTAATAAACAAAATGCTTCATCCAGGGATGAAGAACTTTTCAAATTAAACTGTACAAGGTTTTTAGATCAAGCTTTTCCCAATTTGAACACGTCGAAAGATTGCTCGTCACTGCTTTAATGGACGATCGATCGTCTGTATCTACTCGTGAGACGCCGATCTATGAACTGGATCGTTACGAAAATCGTCGTCGCGTCCTCTCGGACGATCTCATACAAACTAATCTCTACGTTGTCCAGTTGCGACACATACTTTCCTCGAAAATTCGGGCTCGTTTCGAGCGGACGTTGGTGAATGGAAATGAGCGATACCACTAAATACCGTGATCGTGGGTGCGTTAGATCGAATGCAAACGAAGGTGGCGAAAATGGGCTGCAATGGTGACGATGACAGAAATGATTTATCTTTCGGAGTTTGCCGGTCGCTGTAGACTCGTCCTGAACGAACCTAATGAATCACAACGTTGTTACATCGAGTCTGTGTCGCTGATATTGATCTTTGATGTTTTTCTTGAAACTGCAAGGCGTTGTTTGCGCGTTTGTGTTTGAACAATTGTACACTCGTGGGAAGTGTAGAAAATTGGAAGATATTAAAATACGCGTACTAAAAGTTCAGTAACAAGAATCGAAATTAGCGATACGAATGAAGATTATATTGATTGGTTTTAACCCTTAACGGACCAATGCCGCCATACAAGCAAAAATTAAAGAAAAATAAAATATAAATATATATAAAATAAAATATAAATATTTTCCTTTCTATACTTGATATAAAAATATTGAGTCCACAGTTTCTCTTCGTATGAAAAATAGCTTCGACCTGGTGGAAAGTAAACTTAAAATACTTCCGGGCCGTTAAGGGTTAATGTTTCGAGTGCTTGATCGATTGGAATTTTTCTTGCAAAGTGTAGGTATATTATTGAGCATCCTGTGTAAAGAGAATTAACGACAGAAGGACACGAACCAGTTTGTTGGGCAGCTCTCAATAAAATAATTTCCCGAAGGGGGACTCGTCTTCAGCGACCTCGCACCAGTGATATTGTTCTTTTCAAGTTCCTCTCTCCACTTTACCGTTCGATCGAAGTTTAATTCAAGCGTTCTTTTCACCGAGATGTCCACTGAATTAACATCTACGAAGCATTTCTCCGGCACGAGACTTCCCGTTTTGGGCTGCATTCAAAGAAACAGACAATGAAAGACCGTTCATTTAATGGCCAGCAGCATAAATTTAAGTATTCTGTATTATTCATTCGCGAAACAAAATTTTATTTCATCCGCTTGAATTATCTACGCGTATAACATTATCCCATGTCCTGCAATTCTGCACGACTGTCCTGTTACAATTATACGGCACTACAACGTGCAACAGTGGACCTGGAAAAGAGAACCGGAAGGCATTTATCACTCTACCTAACATTATTACCCTTGGACCGCAAGAAGGTCCTGGCGTTTTAACCCTTCAACTGCGAAAAGCGTTTACAAATGTTGTAATTACGCTGATCCATTTATGCGCGCGAGTGGCGTAAACTGCATTTCAGCCAATGTAATTTTATTATCTCGCAAAGCTAATGTAGCATTTAGTAGATTTAGTGATCAATTTTGCGTAGCAAAATAGATGGAACAATTGCCTCGATTTTTGATCCAATTATTCTCACGTGGTACTATCACTAAACTGATATTCATGTATTACGCGTTCTTCGACTATTTGTATTCTTCTTATTTTAGTAAATAAATCCTTTCATTTAATTCGAAGTCACTATACATTATTTTTCTTTTTCTGTAACAACAGATGCTCGCCAGAGATGTATGACTTCGTAGATGTTTTAATTATTTCCTTCAATCCATGAGTTACTTAAATACATTGTGGAAAAAGTATAAACACTTCTAGACGAAGTTTTACAATTTCATTCGTCATTGAATCAATTGTGCTCGTACAGAGTGCAATAAAGAGTGCACACAACGATGAAGTGGTTCTTCATGCATGGATAAAAGTGTAGAATAAAATGTTCTTATCTGGAGCTTGTAATTTGAGAAAATGGAGTTTGGAAACTTGTCAGACATCTGTGTGTCTGTGTATGACTGACCTTTTCCCCTTCTTGTACGTACCGAAGATGAACCTTGAAACATGATTGTCTCAATTCACCTTGCATGGATGAATCCAATTCTAGACTATTCATTTATTTTTGCAGAAATGTTTGCACCGTGTACGAGTACAACGAACCCCATGAAAAACACAATCGAGAAGATCAGTGCGAAAATGCCGATACAGTGGAACACATTGATGAAACGATAGCACTGGTGCGCGCATAAACTCGTGTAGAGAAGACACCGAGCGAAGCCTAAAGACGTCTTATGTACCTTGTGTCGTGGCGAGAAGAGTGTGTGGTGGCATTGAGGTCGGCGTCGCGGCTGTGCAAGGTGGCCAGTGTACTTTGATGATGGAGTACGACGTGTCGTTGATCGGGCCTCCGTTGGGTCCCTGGGTCCGTTGCAACTGCAACTGTTGCATGCGTTGCTGCACCGGCCTCCGCGGCGCCCCGATCTCTGCACGCTGACACCTAATCCACACCACACACCCTCAGCCACACATCCTCTCGTAAGGCTCGTTGGTTTAGCCACGATTCGAAGGGACATCGTCCGCCAGCTCTTATGCACTTCGTTACTTCATTCGAGCGTGTAATTCGCGGGTGCACTGGCAGGCACGATCGTTTTCCCTCACCTGCAATGCCTCCATTTTGTTTCCTTCGCATAGACGTGCTGCGTGAGACAGTTTTTAGTGATCTGGAGATCTTTTTCATTGTTTAAAGAATTTATTACTGTTTATCACTGTTCGTTTCTTTCAACACTTTTGGAAGGAATGTAAGAAGTCAAGAAAACTGAATGAAAATAATCGAATGCTACAAAGTAAATAAATGAATAAATAAAACCTCTTTGTACACCTTTCGCAACGCAAGAGCCTTCCTCTCGTTTTTGAACTTTATGCAAAGTGATCTTTCGCTACGGGTCATTGTAATAGTTCATAGAAAATAGACGCGACCCTGACATTTTGAAACATTCTCCGGCAAAACACGACTGTTATCAGATAATCTCTTACGTGCCTCAGAATTTGTTTATCATTTCTCCAGACCATACAAAACAATGGAGACATTGCAATCTGTGAAAGGTATCGAGCCAACCTGTACGCTATTAACCCCTCCATCAGCAAACACCGGGTCATTCGACACTCAAGAATCAATTTGAATGGATTCGAATCTGTTAGTAATTTACAAACACGTTTCCTGTGTTCTCTGAAATTATTACGTATTATTCCCATTTTCGGAAACGGGCAAGACATAAATCGAACTAACATTTCCATGCAGTGTCGCGATGCATATGCAAGAGTAAAGTCTAGCATGGGTCCGAACTGACCCGGCGTTCACTTTGCATGCAGCTGTCTCGCTGTCCGTCTTCCATGGGTTAATACCTAGTCTAACAGAGAGCTCGTTAACGACAATTGGATTGCAACGTACGAAATAAGCTGCCGAGATGGTGAAATACGTATCTCGTCATCTTTTTATTTTCCCTCGTTAAAAACAAATGAGATTTCTCTCGAACTGTATTTTCGGCACGTTCTACTTTGATACGTGCGCAGTTTGAGACAGAAAGAAAATAGATGACTGTTGTTTCCAACGGAATTTGTGCCTGGAAACCTCTGCATTGATAATAGAATCGATAATAATACCTTCAAACCACAAATCATCAAAACAGCTTACTTTCGAGGAAACACACCATATACAACTGGAGAAAGTAGTTCAATGTTCTTTATAGTTCTCCAGAATTGCGGAAAAAGTGGCCATCGAAGTCTTTTATCTCATCTTTTACTTTAAAGCTAATTCAGATAAATTTGATAAATAAATACACAACAGTTATTCCGATTAAAAAGTTGCAAAAACTCAAGAAAGCAAAGTATTCCGCCATCTTGTCGGCGCAGACACTTTCGCGCAATCATGCTGCACGATGTATTTATTCAAAAGACACCGTCTAAAAAAACACTACAGTCTCGCAAAAAATTGATTCGACAATTTTAGAAATACATTTCAACCAAAATGACTCGTTATTCCGTAGATCGCAGTCCGATCTATGGATCTAAGCTACAAGATAGGCAAAAGTGGGTCAAATACAGCAGTCGGATGGAAAATTAATTTTTCGGACTCCTTGTGGAGTTGAAGCGATCTGTCGATGAAATTTTAACGCCTTCCCGCTCGATGGAAGTATTATAGCCCCCGGAGTATAATGAGTTCAACTGTTCCTTTCGGAGTCCGTTGTCCATTAAAACACGACTACAGACTGTTCGAACAGCTTTCTAAAGTACCGCTAATTATTTCCCGTGCGGGAGTGCATCCAGTCGTAACATTCCTACGGTCGAATTTTCTAACCAGACGCCGGGGCTACCCTAATCACAAGGGTGCAAGAACTTCGACGTTTCACTATCATGCAAAGCGGAAGCATACGGACGGCCATTTTCTCGGGTTGCACACGCCGTCGACACACACTAGCGTGATCTAAAAACAGCGAAATCAAGATAAAGATCGACGAAAAGCTGAAATCAATTAAAGGATTACATGAAATCATAATACAAATGTAAGCGGCAATGTAATTCATTGTTGCGTTTATTGACTATAGTGTTCCCTCCCTATAGGCATCAATGCTACGCAGATTTATAATGAGTAGACCGTGGATCTTTACGTGAGACTATTTTCTATATTAATTGTTAAAAAAAAACAGAAATTAGATTTAAAAAAAACATATTTCTTCTTTCAGTAATTTTAGTGTCCTCGAGTCTTTCTAATGTCCACCGCAGTCTAGAGATTAGAACGAAGATTAATTAGAAAGTGACATGCTACGTCAAATATTTTTGGTAGGCGAAGAAAAGTTTTTGTAGTTTGTCAAGAATGGTTTTAGAATGACTATAAAGAGGGAGTGTCTTATACAGGGTGTTTTAAGCGTGTTCTACGAGTGATAAAAAAAAACCACGAGCCACGGGGATGAAAAATACAGAGACGAGCATAATCGGGGATTCTTCGAGGTTGTTGTTTCATCCTTATTGGATGAAGTCTTTACAGCAATCTTCGCTGACACGCCGCATTAAACGGGAGCCGGAAATGCGCGGACACTGGGAGACAAAGCGAGATTTTATTACTCTGTTATTGTAGCTTCTGGTCGGTTACGAGAATGTCATTAAACTTTATTAAACCGTTTATTATACCGTGCTCTCTGATATCTCGGCTCGTAAGTGCGTGAAGTTTACCGTTTCATTATGGTGGAATTCAAGGCGATCGGAGTGTATTTTTCCTCTCGTGGCATTTCAACAACGGGTTTACGATCCTTAGTTCGTAGATATGCTTTCTTTTTATATTTTCGCATATAGTACAATGGACAGGGTGAACGTCGACGCTTGAACGCCCTGTATAGCGAAAATAAAATTACGAAAGCGGTGTGTCCGAACGAATGATAGCGACGAGTAACATAAATGAAACGTAAACTACGGCAAGGGATCCAATTACTGTGCCCATATCAGTCATACTTATTTTCAAAGCGTAACGAATATTAAAAAAGAGATATTACATTTCTTTTTCATTAAAATCAGTTAACATGTTATATATCTCTTTTTTAATATTCATTATGCTTTAAAAGTAAATATAATTAATATAGGCGGTGTAATTGGCACCTCCACAGTAATTGGGGGTGCCCTTACCCGATGCCGTTTGTAATTCATCTACGGATACTTGTTCGTGAATGCCTCGAAAGCGTAGAGTTAGGAAGCGAAACCTACGAAATAAATAACAACGTTCATCGTGGTAGAAAGTATATTGATCAAAGTAGCGTACATCGCAAATTATACAGAATCGAGTAGTCACGGGTGCAATCAAAACGACCACTAGTTAGTTGACAAGATTCGAACCGTGTGTATATATAATTATATATACGTGTATCTAACTAACATATGTATACTATATGTATATGTTACAATTCCTCGCATGAGTTACAGTTACAAAGGAATAAGAGAAGCCTGTTTATTGCTCGATTACATCCGGTAATTGAACAGGCTTTAATTACCACACAGGTACAAGATCGTTTCAGTCGTTTTGGGTGCAGTCAATTCGCGTGGAAATAAAATAAAAAAGAGAGAACCCTTTAGAGGATAACACATGATAAAAAAGAGAAGAAAAACAAACAGAACAAAACGATCCAGTATAAAAGAATACGTGGTATACCGATTACGTGAAAGAGCTACGTACACGATTAATTGTATCTGCAACAACGTTACGGTAAAAATTCATGCAGTGTCGAGGAGCATGCGTGTCAATCGACCTACATCTGAGCAATAAATAATACATAATAGGAAACGATGCTCGGTACACAAGATCGCCGTAGAAATATTATTGCGTTAATGGAGCGTTGCGTTTGCTAAGAGAGAAAAAATAACACAAGGAGCATTATCTACATATCATACCATCGGTGATCCGTGTTGAACTAAAACTAAACTAAAACCGCTAACGACAATCAAACATGACAATGTAAAACGCTACTCTAGTCAACGAAGAGCTACGACTACAAACTATCTCGCACTACGGTTACAATAAATAATCTTGTACAAAAAACTTGACGGAACACAATAGATAAACTGTGATATGCTTGGTCCTAACGCGTAGGACGTCGTTATCTTTTTTCAGTCACAAAAGTTGATCGAAAATAGTAGACTGCGGATGTTTGCATCTACATTGACAGTTTTTCGAAAATTCTTCAGAATAATTTGCTTCCGAAGAGACACAATATGGTACGAGAGGGGCCCGCTTCCCATCCAAGATGGCCGAAGTGTGATTCGAACCGTCTGAACACAACCATTTTCAATGACCTTGGAGTATGTTGTCAATGACCTGAAGCTTGTATGTACATAGGAACCGCCATTTGGTTTCGATTTAGAAAGAATACTATTAAGTAAGTAAAGTAGTAAACTATTTCGCATTACATTCTTTACAAATATCGTAAAAAAGAGATCACGCTACTGTTTAACTTACACATTACAATAAATTCTTCCTACTAGAATCTTTAGACGATTTATCTTTTCCACAATTTCCACTACTTTTATCATCATCGTCCATCTTATGTAAGAACTTTTTACTCATCCATTGAACAAATGATCAAGTTCGGTACAGTATAATAATCATGTACTCCACAGTAAATGTCTCATAAATAGACTGCGGATTCAATGCATTCATAAGAAAAACGTGTAGGTCAAATCGAAAATAAAGTTCCATTCATTTTCTTTTTGTTACAATCGATACAGAAAATTTGTATTCTGCGTAAAGATCCACAGTCTACTTGTGAACAACAATATTGGAAATGTAGTCCAAAGAAAAACTTGCTAATTAATTAATTGGAAATACTATATATTACTACCGTTCAAACTAAATCCAAGGTTAAATCAAAGTTGCTCGGTGCACCGACCTTTGCAAATAAATTCCAAGGTCACTAAAGTCAAGAATCGCGGCCCCTAATCCAATTGCTCGGTTCGATGACGAGAAAGAGCCGACGAAGAGGACGAAGAGCCCGATTTAAGCTCGAAGTTCATCGACCCCGTTGCCACTTTGTTCACCGCGAGCGCATCGATATCCGCAGTCTACTGTTCGAGAAAGACTGGTTCGAAAGGGCATGCCGATCAACAACGAGCGAGGACGTCGCGTCAACGGGCTCCAGATTGCGTATCCTTTCGCTCGTGTACCTCGACGTCGACGACAATGGTCTCGCCGGTCGTTTCCGTGACATTGATCGTGGCGATTTGAACTTGCGTACTACAACGCTCGCGACCGTTCACGTGTCCGTTAACCAGTACCCGGTTTCCGGGTAGCTTCTGAGCATCCCTCGGGACGTCCGGGTCGTCGGTCGTCTCCTCCAGCAGCTCGTAATTACCGGGCCTTACCGAGGACATCCGGCTAACCGGTGCCTGCGACCTCTTTATCTGTCCGAGTATCGAGTCGGCCTGGCTTACCTTGTTCAACGCTTTCAGCATGTTGTCCGGCATGTGGTCCTGTATCATCACCGGGCTGATCAGCACCTCGTCGAAGTCGCATGGTCCAGCCCACAAAGCCTGGTACACCGGTTCTCGCTTCTTCAACACCTGTCTGCAATCCAACGAGAGGATCAGGTGGAACATCGACGAGAGTAGACCGCCTCGCAATGTCTTCCTCATTGGATCGACACACTTAGCAGTATCTGCGGATCAACCTGGACAAATCACTTTAATTCCTTATTGCTTTTAACTCCGGATTTAATTTCCTAGCTAGTCGACACCCTAGGAAATGTCAATTTCAAGTCCCACTTTTCTGTACTTCTGATCTAATAATCTGGATGTGTTGCTTCTGATTTTGTAATTCCTAGCAACGTCAATTTCAAGTATACTTTTTGTATGTTCCTACTTTAACTACCCGGAAATGTTGCTCTTAGTCAACAAAATCAAAAGCATTCTTTTTTAATAAACATTTGCCCCTATGACAGATACAGGATCGAGTAGACGTTCGGTTCTTCTATTTTACCTTCTAAAAATACGAAATCTATATTGTTTATGGGATGACTCAATATATTTGATTGGGATCTTTGTTACTATGATAATATAAAAACGTTACTGTTTACAGAAGAAGACATATCGAAATCCACCTCGCTAATTAATTAAATGAGTCACTTGTATTTACGAGATACGCAGCTGAATGAGATAAATGCTCGTCGAAATTCCTATGATAAAAGATTATAATAAAGATTGTTCTCCTCTGTATGAAGATAGAAGTATTCAGGAAAGTGGAACGATCGAGTGTTTTGTTTTCGAGTGCGTTACAGTTTCAGAGTGCCGATCAAATGATTTGTTTGCGCAACCTTTGCCAGGTAATTTTTAGTGAGAACCTCGTGTGTGTTATGTTTTAACGAAATTGGAATTTTATCCACGTCCTTTGTGAAAATACTGCTACGTGCGACGGTCGTCTTCTTCTACGAGCAACTATACTCTCGCTACGCTGGGAGCATGCAGTCGAAGGCATTCGCGGAACCAGAAGTTGGGAAACTCGATTTTCTATGCTATGCACCCGGAGATTGCCGCGACTACTCAACCGCTCAAACATGCTTGATCGTTTGTCGCCAACGAAGCATGGCGCCGTTTTATTTAGTGAACAAAATTGCTCGTGGCTGCTCGCGAACGTCTATTTATTCGAAGTTGGAACGATGTATCGCGAACGAATCGTACATTTACAATTGTCTCGCTGTTGTCGCAGCGATCAAACACTTTTGAGCGATCGTAGATTTTGTACTCGACCAATGCAGAAAGCGAGAGGGGTATTGATATTTCGATGGTTCATCTAAATTAATTCTCTACGAACACAATGATCAGCGATTATTTTATAGTCTTTGTACGTGTCGGGGAATCTCTGTAAATAATTGAAAGAGGATGAACGTGCCGGTGACAATCCTGCAAACTATACATCATCTCCTGTAAATTGAACACACTCCCGGACATTTCGAAATAATTGGATCGATCAATCTACGAAAATTATTCCGTGCACAAAACACCAAAATTCTACGTATCGTATTGGGCAAAATGTAATCTTTTCTAGGTTCGTTCATGCACGTTCTGTTGATCGGGTAAGCAACCGATCGTCGAGAATTGTAAATAATGTTTCTCCGACGTTGTACATACGTCTTGTGCGTCTTCGAAAATCATAAAGAAAGAAGAAATACGTGTGTATATCAGTGGCAATTTTATCGTACGTTTTCCAGTTGTAATACCGTTCTTGCAAGAGCAACGAAAATAATGTGGCTGCTGAAAATAAAGCGGTTGCCGATCCTAACAAAATGTTTATAACTATTAGGGGTACCCATAAGTAATCAATTATTTGCAAAGAATTTGTTTTGCCTTTAGTTCTGCACCGATCGTTGAAGAGGAAACACGTATTCTTTTACAGTTTTCGGTAAAGCAGCCTGTGTTCAAAATATTCTAAAAAGTATAATTTTTTTTACAACCCTGTAATAAAATGGCGGCGTCCGTACCTTCCCAGGATCATGTTCGTCATTGCATACTTTTTCATTTTCATGCGGGATTTAATGCAACGGTAACCACAAAGGAAATTTACGATGTTTCTGGAGATGTATCGAAGGTCGACAAGTGTCAACGTTGGTTCAGAAGGTTTGCTGCTGGTAATTATGATCTCTCTGACAGGCCTCGAAGTGTTCGACCAGTTGAATTTGATAATGACACCCTAAAATCTCGAGTGGAAGCTGATCCAAAATTAAGTATACAAGAATTATCGAGAAACCTTGGGCCCATATGGTCAACTATACAAAGGCACCTACACGAAATGGGAAAGGCATATAGGCAAGGAATATGGGTACCGCATCAATTATCTGAGACCAAGAAGAATATTTGTCGATCAATTTGCACGTCATTGCTATCCAGATTTCGTAGAGATCCATTTCTTAGCAGAATCGTTACCGGAGATGAAAAATGGATTCTTTATGATAACATAAAGCGTTCCAAGCAGTGGCTTTCTGCAAATCAAACCGCAATATCAACCCCTAAACCTAGCTTATCGCTTAGAAAGGTGTTACTGTGCATTTGGTGGGACTGTCGTGGCATAATTCACTTTGAGTTGTTGAAACCTGGAGAAACAGTTACTGCTAAGTTGTATTGTCAGCAATTACAACGGCTGTGTTCAGAACTATTGAGAAAGAGGGCATCTTTAGTCCACAGAAAAGGTGTTATACTGCAAATTAACAATGCCCGGCTCCATACAGCGAAACTCACTCAGGAAAATCTCTGACTATCATCTTTTCAGATCTCTGGAGCATTATTTAAGAAGTAATACATTCACTTCTGTAGAAGATGTAAGGAGGCATCTTGAGTCATATTTTGCTTCACAAACCCTGGATTTCTATAAGAGGGGGATTGAAAATTTGCAGGAAAGATGGCAAACTGTCCTTGATAATGATGGAGATTATATAATAAATTATGAAATAAAAACCTGAATTTCCTACAAAGTTTGTTTTAGATTTCAAAATAATTGATTACTTATGGGTCCCCCTAGGGGATCAAAGTATATGTAGATTAGACGTTTCCGGAGCTGAACGATCGGTTGCTTCGTCGACCAGCCGTGTGCGTCAGACTTGTCAGGGAAAAGAAGTGAAGAAGTAAAAGTCCGGGGTAGGCATGCGGGCTCAGATCCTCAAGATGCAATTACCCAGAGCAGCCCTGAAAACGCAAACTTTTTCGTATAAACGTACCTCCAGCGGCTCTCATACTTCTGCCTAGAAACGGAAAAGATTGCTCGATTAAAAAGTCGATCCGGCGAGAGATCGGTTCTTCTGTCCTAGAGATAGACTTAGAACGATAGTCCCGATTCACGAAATCTCTTCGCGAACCGTGTGCATAAGGAGGCTCCCGTGGGGCCCCGGCCAGAAAATGTTTGAACTTACTCTCCCTTGTTTGGATGATGTCGTACAACGTGTATGATTCGACCGGGCGGGTACAGAGGTCTGTGCAATGTCAACGCAATACTCGAGTCGCTCGGCACAACGGTCTGCGAACGGGCCAGGTCCTTGTCTCTCTGGTACTCGCTGATGCATCCACCGGCCTCTAAATTTGCGGCCGAGGTGGGGGTGGAACCGCAACCGCAACATATCACCGAGCACGCTATCGTTTTCCACTGTAACGAATGCCGCGATTGATACGCCGGTTTATCATCGGCCCCTCCCGCAGTTTCTGGCGCATAGTAGCAATCTGTCTATGTATAGTTGTCCCGAAATTTTAATGGCCGACCATACTCGACTCACCCTGTCAGGTTCAACGGTCTAGCTCCGCTTTCTTTTTAGCTCGTTTCACTGTCTTTGCGAAGGGCGGGCGACTTTGTTGCCGACAAAATGTCTATCGCGTTTTATTTATTTATTTTTCACAACATCCGCCTCGAGATACTAAAATGTAACTTTAGTGATTTAGATCCTGAAATTTGCTCTTTGGAGAGATATCAAGCTCGGCGATCTTTGACAAGAAAACCGCGAGTAAACGGATAAATGCAATCCATTTCAGGGGAGACGATACTCTGGAAAATGTTAGTTAAAAACACGTTCCACCCTCGCGAAGTAATTAAACTTTACATCTGTCGCGAGAAGTAATTTAAACTTCGCATCTTTCCAGTGAAACTAATTGACACTGGCGCCAGCGGATTGGTTTCAGACCGGTCGTGTATCAATTACGGGGAGCATAAAAGTGTTCTCGTCCGGACTTATTAAAAGCAATTAATACATTCGGAGCGTGCTCCGACGAAAATCGATTCGAGATTTAATAAATGCATTTTTGCGATATAGAATTAATTTCGTTCGGTGATAAAGGGCGATCCAAGCTCGCAATGGAGTTAATTGCGTTTTTGCGACTCGGATATTAATTTCGGGCAACAAACTAGGTTCTATGGCGCTTCACTTTTTCGCGTTCGGGAAATACTTGCCTTGGGGTCGACGCTCCTCTTTATGGCATTGATAAGATCGGCCCTCAAGCTTTCCATTTGCCGGAGCCCTATCCTAGGCACGACGTCCTTTCCAACCACCACGGATGTAATAAATTCCTGCGTGTATTGCTGCGCGGGCATGCTCAACAGACCACCAGGCGGAGCAAACGAAAAGCACACCAGGTCCGGGTAGTCCTGTTTGAGTAGTATCGCAAGGATAGCCGCCGTGCCAGCTCCTAAGGAATGGCCAACTAATGCCAGGCCGAATTGATCCGTGCCCCTCGAGGGATCCTGAAACAGAAATTCGAACGATTCCGCCATGGAACATCGTACAGCTGTCCTACCTAACGAGACGAGGCTACAAAATGACAATTTTTATCCGATTCTAGCATGATATATTCTACAAATATCCGCTTGTAATTTTATTCATCCAGCCTTAAATGAATCAAATGCGTTTTTGCTATCCCTAACTTCAAGGGCTGTCTTCACCCCTTCATATTGCACGCATGCAGATACACCGATATGATTGTGACAAGATTTATTTATAATCTTGAATCGCTTCTAATAAAAGATATAACTATATCTAAAAATATTTAACTCGAATTTATTTACGATCCTCGAAACATTTATGGTAAAACAGTGTAAGCATATTTAACACAATTTGAATGCACAATTTAGCACAATTTGAATGTTTTTCTATGCTTGTAGGTGTATTTATATTTTTAAAATAATCTAGATATGTTCGTAGGTACATTTATATTTTTAAAATAATGTAAATATGCTTTGCGTATATTCTTGAATGTATTTATATCATTTTTAATACGATTGCAGTATATTTATGTATTTATATGTTACCTAAATTAAAAACGAAATTTCCTGTGTTAATAGTTTCGGTAAATGAGAACTGATGCAACACAATATTAAATTCTATAGAATATTGTACTGTACATTGTATTTCCAGATGCTTGAAAGTTATGAATACACGATAATCCGCAGTCCTGTTAGTACGTTATTACTAGGTTGAGTTTTAAATAATAATCACCTCCGCTCGGGAGTCCGTTCTTTCCCAAGAGTTACTTTAAATTTATTAATAAATAACTGTACTCATTAAGAACAATGGAAAATACTGTGGATGAAGTTGAACTCCAGTGGAGTTTATTTTAGTAATTACGCTCGAATTTCCATTACTTTTCCCTCTAGATGGAAATATTCTTTCTTTGAGCATTTTTCCACCGTAATTTTAATCTGCTTTACAATAAGATCGATTTTTAAATAACAAAGACGTTGCGTGAACACTGTATCTCTTCAGCTTTATAAATACACATCTGATGAGTATGCAATTAAGGCTGTGCATATAAATACGGTGTTCTCTGTTTGTAATCACGCTTTAGCTCTTGATAATCATCGCGGCCATCGCGATACTGGCAGTAAACCCGTTTTGGTCTCGTCAACAGCGAGGAATGGAGACGTTAATGAACAAGTTAGAACGATCAAAGTGAGCAAACATTTGCTCGCAAGTTGCTCCCACTCATTTGTGGATTTTATGAAGAAAGAGGCAATCTTCATGGATTGTGATAAACCATATTGCCCGTGCCCAAGCCATATTTAAATGCAACAAACCTCTCGCAAAAGAAGCTTAATCTCTGCCGACACCAACTCTAAAGAAACTTTCATAAAAATATAAATTACCACCAATTACTTCGCTTATCGCTACTCCCCTTTCATCTTCGTCAACTAAGACACAATTAAAGGCTTAGTGCTTGCTGTAAAATCACACTGTTAAGTTTCAACGACATAATTCTAACGAGAGATCTTTACAGTGGCTCCAAAAAATGTTCAAACACTAAATTTACAATTTTTGATAAATTTTCAATATTTCGACTGTTAACATTTCGCGGAAGAAAGTCGTACAACAATAAACCAGGGCTCATTCTAAAGCCTCTATTTTCGCACTACATATTTTTACAAGATGTAGCAAGCAAATTATTGAAGTCACGTTTCCTCTTAAAATTTTTTCTTGAGAATCCTACAAGTTGAAACGCCCGTAGCAAAATCGGAACATTCTTTTTTCTTTGTTTCTTCGATGCTGTATCTACCGTAGACTCGAAGAATGAACCTTTCATAGCGATCCCCTAAAACTTCGAACACCTTCGCAGCCGCTCCGCGCGGAGGAAAGAAGCGTAAAACCCCGGGTCAATTAACGGCCACAGCCGAGAATAAGAATTTAGGGGGCATTTAGTGTCAAGTAAACCGACCATTTCCGCAACCGTGAATGGTAGCGGCGGGCGTTTCGAAGGTCGATAAGCTTCTCGAGTCGATAAACATTCTCTCCTAGTGTGTCCTGTATGTAGGGCATCTTACGCGAGCACGCTAACAGTCGTAAATATGAAACAGCTCGGGAATTCACACGATAAACTTAGCATCAACTTTATGGGAATGATGTAGGGGAAGTTTTGCGAACGCAATCTCGCCCGGGGGAGAGAGAGGACACCGTTTTATTTTTCTGGCGATATCTGTTCCCGAGACCGAACCGGGCACGAGTGATAGGGAAAAACGTTATCAGTGGACCGCGGATTT
Organism: Halictus rubicundus; assembly: GCF_050948215.1. NCBI lineage: Eukaryota > Metazoa > Arthropoda > Insecta > Hymenoptera > Halictidae > Halictus > Halictus rubicundus. The sequence continues at coordinate 11,504,663 of NC_135152.1, read as the reverse complement.
TTATGCAGAAGGAAAATTAATTTCCTTTCTTAATCATTTTATCTAGTCGAAAGCAATACAACACGTTTCAATTCTCCAAGTGTTTTTACTGTGTTGCTTTTAATCTACTGGTTATAAATGTATAATATAGATATATTGATCACGCAAATCGTACACCGACAATTAATTCTTTGTTATTAGACTGCGAATCTGTATGCAAAATAAAAATCTGCAACATAGATCTTGAACATAGATTTCGAAATTGAAAATTGGTTTCCATTCGACCAGCACACGTCTACTGGCATACAATTATTACGAATATGTATTTTGATAAATAGTAAAATGTAAGGAAACTTGGGAGCTTGTTGGTCCCTTCAAGCTGTGATCGGTTCAACAGAAAAATCGACAAAATAAGCGGATATTAGCAACGTTGGTTTATTGCTCAGGATGTTGTACGGAAAGTAAAGATCACTTTGAAGATTTTCGCAGGATGTGACAGTATGATTGGGCCAATATACCTTCGCGAGGAAGCACAGAGCAAATTTCCCGGAGGAGCCGACATTTCTTAAGCGATATTTGGCACAAGTCTCCCCTAAGCGTAATTATTCCGTTTAACGGAGTCGGCGGGCGCGGGTCGCGATTTTCATTTAAAACGGCCGAGAAGAGAAACGATACCTTGGCCAAAGCGCGGGATATAATTTCCTCCTCGAGCAGCTTTTTACGGATATATTCGGCGGCCTGGACCATCCCCTTGTGCCCGAGCCAGTCCTCCCTCGGCGGCGACAATGGTAACACTTCACCCTCGGCGTTCAAGTCCGTTAGCACGTCCTTCATGCTGAGTGTGCCCCGTATGCTCACGACAACCTGGAAAACAGGAAAAAGGGACCGAGGGAACACGAGATTGGTAATTAAACATTCCGGCTCCAGGACGGGATGAAAGCGATCGTTACGAGTGCGTTATTAGGCGGGCTGATTCTCGCGGACGGGCGGCTTTAATGATCGCGAGAGAGAACCGCGCTCGTTAAGATCGCTCCATGCGCACAGCTGCACACGCGAAACTTTCATAATCCAGCTCCGGAAAAAAGTGCCCCGTCGAACGAACCCAACTGTCGCGGTGCGAAATCTTACCACCTTTTTGTTCGGGAATTGCTTGTCATTGGGAAATCATTTTTAAACGAAAGTAGCGCCGGTCGATCCGAGTTTGCGATTAGTTTTCTTCTCGCTCGAATTTTTAGCGAGCCATCGAGATCAGTGTGGTTCGGGATTTGTGACTCGACCGTTCTAGAGTGTCGATTGCTCTCTAATAAACTCTTAAGCTGTATTAAAATATCGGTAATTCAACTCTTCATACATAGAATGCTTTATTCATTTTTTCAAATATTTTTATAACGGAAATTGTACGGCATCGGATGGAGCTTGCACCGTGGGAATTAATTTTCTGTTGATTTGAATTTTTGCCGGGACAGTGAAGCCATTTTATGCTCGAATGCAGTACAAAATATTTGATTGTATCATTGTAAAAAGTGTGCTTGCCCGGGTAAAAAGTTCTTCAATTATCGGAATTGAAGAAGGTGTAATTGTATTCTATTACAGTCGAGAATATTCCTTTGGTATTTATTAATGTGATATTTTATTCATTATGCATATCGGTCTCGTTCGGAAAAGATCAGTACACATAGAGGGTTACATATTAATTAGTTTCCTGCGTAATGTCCATTGCTCTGGCACACTCGTCCAGCATGGCTCTGCCTCCAATTTGTCTCGAATAACATCATCATTTGCGATATCGATTTTCCCTGATGGGATGCGTCGTCAAAATTTTCAAACAAAATACACTGGCTCGATTTTTCAAAACAAACAGTTTTTCTATCAACATCGCACCGCGTTCGTTCGACCTTTAAAACAAATGTACGCGAACGTAACACGCAGAATTTCGCGACAGATCATGCACTACTTGTCGTATATTACAAGAGTTTGCAACCTCGAGAGAATTATTTATGAAAGGTTTAAGGCAACGCGAGTGAAATGTTATTCCCGAGGTGATTAAAATTTGCATTTTACTGCGTTGCGAGAACTTTTATGGGCTATAAATGCACAAACATCTACAATCTACCAATTACTGCAGCACGTGACGCTTCGTTCCACTGACACAAAAATGGCAGATTCCAGATTTTGATAGAACAAGTGGAAATTCGTCTGGCCTACTTCTGTAGATTTGAAATTGAAACGAACAATTGAGCTGCAATACCTGCAGCTTTATTGTGCAATATTTACGCGCGCTTCGAAGCGTATTTCATCGTCTAATTTAATTCGTTGCCGTCCAGTTTGCAGCAATAATTAAGTTTCCCGAGAACATTAAACACTTTGATCGAGGATATTCTCTTAACTTCGTTAGTTACTCGATAGGTCGCAACTATACTGCGTACTTTATGTTTTTGTAGAATCTACGGATGTCCGGAACATTATTTCGTTCGGTTCAACTCTTTGGAACTTCGGTAATGTTTAATCTAACTATCTAAGTTCCCTGCAGTCGAAGTAAATTTCTTTTTAAACTCGACAAACTGCTTCTCGTTGTACGAGAAACGAAGTCAGCGTGACACGCATAATCGGCGCTAATGAACGCGCATTCGAGGATTCTGCGTTCGATAAAAATACCGAAACTGTCAAATTAAGAATAAATGTCTAGATTGCAAAATACTGCGATTATCGAGAAAATTCTTTAAAATCGAAGCTTTTATTTTAAGAGTTAATTTCGAAGCTATCCACGGAAATTGTAAAAAGAAAGGGGGGGAACAGATTTTCCATAAATATCCTCTACCGAATATGGAAACACATTTTTGCCTTAAATCATTAGCAGACTGAATTTTCTGAACCGTGATATATATTATTTTTGGTACCAAATATAAAAAACTGGACGTATTAAAACATTTCAAAGGCCGAACAAGAGTACTACCTCTGGTATTTCATTATTTGATGCCGTGTCTGCACCCCCGAAAAGTTTCGCAGTTCTACTATTAACGGCAGAGCAATTTTAATGAGCAGCGTCCAAAATCGCAAACAACTATACGAATGACAAAACGTATCCCGGAAAACGTGAGCAAAGTTAACAAAACATCGTTGAAATTCTTCAAAAATGACGCAGTTGGAGTCCGACGCGAACTGGACAGCAATTAATCAACAGCGATCCTCTCTCGCCCTTCATAATTAAGCAATAGCGGGGGTCGAGGTGCATGTGCCGCGAGCGGAATCGCGATTAGTATTAAATGAAAAATTCATGATACAGCTTAACGAGATCGATTTAATTCCCAATTAAACTGTGGAAACGGTCGACGAACGATCGCAGTTTTCGATCCAGGCCGATCGGACGCGATTGCGGGGGAGGGTCGCAGGATGCATTCCGGCCTGGATGTGCTTCCGGTTTGCTGCTCGGGAATAGTGCATGCGAATCGATAGGGGACGAACCTTTTTCCTGGTGTAATCGAGCGCGACGAAGAACGGCGTCTCGCCGACGTCGACGTGAAAAGTCGCGTAAATGACCTCCACCTCGGCGACGTCGACCATCTTTCGTAGCGCGGCGTAATTGCACTGGCAACAATTGTCCTCCACCACGGTCGCGTCGTCCTGATGGCCACCACAGGGGAAACAGCTGCATCGTATTCTACGGGACAAGATTCCGGCGCTGTTATCACGCGAACAATCCCGCGCCCCGGGAAATTCATCCGCTCGCACCAATCATTTCGAGCATCTCGAACATCCACCTTCGAAACACGGGTTCAACGCACTGTCCGTGGCTGTGAACAAGGCACGGAGGGCAGAGGGGGACACTACCTGTTCAGAATTTGATTCGCTGACATTTTCGTCTCGATCGATACCGAAATTTTGTCGACCTAATTACTAGACGACGGATCTCCGTGCGGAAAAAGATTCTCTACGCGAACACACACTGGAGTGAAATAGAAATTTATTTCCTCTCTTAATATGTTCAATACGCTGGACATAGTATAACAGTGTCTTTTAATTCTTGTAATCAGTTTTGATTTACACCTACTTATTTTTGCCACAAGTGCAAAACATCCGGCTGCCTTCTTTACAGTCACGGTCAGTACACGATGGTAATGGAATAGTACGTTCTGCAAATCGTTTTATTACTTAGGAAGGACGTGAACAATTTTACTTCAATCATATCTTATGTCTTCCTGTTCTATGCATCATTTGTGAAGAAGAAATTTATACGCTCAGTTGTGTATTCATCCATTATATTGATTTTTGTGCCATTGGCATGGATCAAGTCTATGGACCAATTTTTATTGCATGCTGTGTTTACTAAGACTTATTATAGATGGCATTAACTAACTGGTTAATAAAAAGTAACGGCATTAGTCTGAAAAAAGTGTAACTCTCTGTAAAATTAGAAGGTAGTTTGTTTAAAATCTTTATTATTGATAAAATCTCTTTAGAACCTTCCACAAGGCAATTTGAAATACAACTTCATCAGAAATCAGCAAATCAGAAGTTCATGTGTAATTCCATGACGTAATTTCAAGCAATTTATTTCGTATATTAACATCATGTAGAACTTCGTGTATTAATGGCACATAGAATTTCATGTATGCATTTCGTGTATGAATTTCATGCAGAAATTCCTGTAGAAATGCGTGTATTAATTCCATGTAGAATGTCAAGTATTATATTGGATGCAGCACTTGCACCACAAAACTGAGAAGAAAATAATGTTACGTGCAGAATCGTATTAATAATGTACAAAAAGTGATATCACGTGCAGTTTCGTTTCCGACAAAATCGAACACGATAATTTATCGGGCACGCGTGCATCTGAATTCGTCTGACTAATGTGTCTGACCATGACTCACTGTTTCTACTTGCGACGAACTGTAGCCGGTGCCGCAGAGCAATTTTTCATTGGCTTAACAATTTTCTGTAGTACTCATTTGCATGCAGTTTTCGAGAGGAAAAATTTTGTTGTCTATGTTCCAGACAACAACGAAAAATGAAATAATGAATTTAAACACGATTCTCGATTAGCAATTTTTAAAAGAAACGCGTTCTAGAGAATAGAAAATAAATCAAATTTACTGTGCTTACTTCTTTGGCCTCGAAGTGGAATAATAAAGATATTTTACTGTGTGTGTTCTGTCTGAAAATTGATATTCCACAAACCATCGAGTTAAACGACGACAATAACGACCGCACGAACGGGCGAGATTAAACATCATAGTTATTAAATCTAACCGAGAACCACTCTTGTTAATCACAAATGAAAATGCCGATATGTGTATGTGTACAATCATCTGATCGACGCTTTCGCGTAACAAATACCAACCTGCAGAATTGATTTTAGTCCACGGACATTTACATGTGCGAACAATCCCGGAACGGCAAGAAAATGAACTCGTGATTGAAAGGGACTAAATAATATTCCATAACAATTACTTTCAATTACGGTGTCTTCATTAATTTCAATCAAAATGTTTTCGTTCACGATTCTCAAGATAATCACAGAAATGATGTAAAAGTCGATGAAAATTTTGATTGATTCCATTATGCCACAAATAATTTCTCTCACTCGTTTGAGTTTCTTTGCAAACAGCCAGAACGTTTAATAGCGTGGTCATTGTTAACAGTTAACGGTGGTAGATTTGAAAGAAGCTTGATAATTTTCTTAAATGGTAATCACTAGATTGCGAATTTGATGCATTTATGACCAAAATGACATTAGACGATGTTGAAGTTGTATGAAAGACATTACAATTGACTTGACAAATTCTGAACAATAATATCATGAGTAAGTGTTGGAAACAGCATACAGGAATATTTAAACAAAACCACTACTGTGACTCTAATAACTAAGAAAACTTCCACATAGTTATCTGAGATAACTTCTATTATGTAAAAAGGGAACGCTGGCGATCAGGGTATAATCGTGGAAGACAATGGAAGCAATAGTGCAAAATCGCGCTAATGCAGGGGCGTTCGAGTAACAGAGCCATTAATCAAGGTTCCTTCGGAAACGGGGCCAGGATCTGCCGGCCGACATGCGCGCCGGAAGTAACAATGGTTGTAATCAAATGGCCGCGGGTCGATCGTTTTGACGTTGGGAACCCCGTTGAAAATCAATGGGCACGCGTAGCCGCGTTGACAACACACACCTGTGTGCATGTGCGGCGTGTAGGTTACCTTGCGCACAGCTGACAGATGCCGGACGAGTGACTAACGAGGAACATGGGCCAGCCATAAGCAGCGAGGGCGAAGTGCATGTAATGAATGGCGGACTGAAAGTGGCCCAGATCGCCGTCCTCGGTCAAGGACAAGAATTTCGTGCGGGGCGTGACCGGCACGCCGGACAAAAACTCGTAGGTGTCGTTTTTCCGCTGCTTCACGATCAATTCGCGCTCGATCTTCTGGAACTTCCTCAGCAACACCAGCCCGGCAACAACGTCCGACGGAACCACGTCCAGGTCCCGGAAGAAATCGCTCAGCAGCCTAGCGATGTCCGCGAACGAGTTCTGCGACACAGCAATTTTGTATACTTGTACAGTCCGTCGCAGATATATTCGGATACTTTTAAGTTGACGATAATTCTTTTAAGATTCGACCAAACGACTTCAATTTTTTCGAGTTTCCCAGTTGACGCGAAAAAGATTTTTTGAAAAAATTGAAATTGGTCAGATTCTACGACTTCATTATTTAGGCCTGTGTCCGAAAATTTAAAAAATATGTTTTATAAATCTCTATGAATTATACGATACATTTTGAAAATTTCATCCAAAATAAAGATGGTGGAAATGTGTAACTGTAGTAAATATAAAGATTCTTATTACTTCAATGAAATTCTGCGTTGTACAAAAAATTATTTCCACACATGTCACATGGTATCAAGGGAGATATTATGTGGTGCACATGACCTTTTTATAAGCGGAGGCGTTTAGAAGATTTAGAGGTCAGCTTTGTCCTTTTAAATGGAATATCCTATCTTTTTTACACCAGTCCGAAAGAGTATTAGTTTGCAAGTAAAAACGTATTAAATATTGTTTATTCTAAAGATAATAATTAATGAGATGTCCACGAAAGTTTGGTCCGCCTAAGATGGCGCTGAAAGATTAATCTCGCCAAGTGATAACTCATTTATCGTACAACGTAATTTTCTATTTGGTCGTAATTGCGAATACGTGGAAATGCGAATCTCGAGGTGCATACTTACTCGACTTCTGTCCGAATTACCCATGCAGCAGAACAGCATTCTGCACCTGTTGTCCCAACTGTCCTGGTATGCACGTATCACCTTCCTGCAACGAAACTTGCATTGCTTTTCACTGACATCGTAGGGATCCATGCAAAGGTGCTGCTTTGAGGAGCAAAACGGGAATTGGGGGCGGACGGAATTTCGCTTTCTGTGTGCATCGTTCTCATTAATTATGATTAAAGGAGGACGGTAATTAGAGGTATTGTTGGCATTACAATAGATTGTTAGAGGATTTCGCATACCTCGAGTTTGCGAAGGAGTTTATGCGAATTTTCAATTTTGAAGAGGACCTTAGAACAAGTGATGTTCAAAAAATTTAACTTCCTTTGGCAACTACTTCTTTAAATGAAAATTGATGTAAGACACTGTTACAATGCAGTCGAAAAATAATTTTTTCCTAAACTTTAGGAGAGCATTTTTCGAGAGGATTTTAAAGAAATTTATATTAAGCAGAATTTCATTTGCTTCACGAATGGTTTCCGCACTTTCAGTTCATGTTTCAGCAATTTTTTAGGGTCTTCGTTCCATGCTTCGTGCACGAAATTTAATTTTCTACAGGAACGATACGCAATCATCGTGTTTTACTAATTTTAAAAAGTTTTTCCCACGGTTCTAATGAAAGCTGAAGCTCAAGGAAACAATTACGATGAGGGAGAAATTCGAAGTAATTACTATGACACGGAATTTAATTTCCTCTGTGGACGTCTTCCGTCGACCAACAATACAGTGAAATTGTGTTAAATATTATTGAAATTTGTGCCTCAGGAATTCTTTACCGACTTCTAAGAAACAAGGATACCTTATAATTTTTACATCACTCCGACGAGAGTACCGCAAAGAAAGAGCACCGCAAAAATTTCATCAAAATTAACGCAGAATAATTTAATAAAAAACTCAACAATTGGCCAGCATTTCTAGAAGAGAAATTGCCAGAGATTTCCAAATTGTTATAACATAGCGAGCAGAAAGAACAGTCGTGGTTCCGATTCAAAGGGAGCATGGTAATGAATGGAGAGGGAAAGTATCAGCCAGTAGAAGTGCCTGGCAATAAGTCAGACGGCGAGAGCAATAGAAGGATTCCCGAGCCGTTACCTTTGCCGCCAGTTTCTCTTTCTGCTGCCGCTTCGGTTGTAATGCAATTTGCCGCTTCTTGATTCCGCCTCCCTCATGCTGCGCTGATATTTCTTCATTTTCACCCACGATCTACCCGCGGCGTCATACGTGCACCATACGGTCACCGACACGAACGCCAACACGCACCAATTCGATACCACTAAACCTGTTGTGCGTAAAGTTTGTACTGTAATCGAATCGTTCCGATTGGAGTCAACCTGTTTCCCGTTTCCCCGCAGGATTCGCGTGACGTCAAATACTTTATCGCCGCGGCGCCGATTTTTACTCGCGACTTTCCACGAATTTAACGAACCACGATCAATGACCGGATCCTCCATTTTATAATTATTCAATAAATTTCATTATTTGCACTCGGAGCTACCTCAACTAAAAAATCAAACGTTTCTTAACGCTAAACCGACCTGTTTTTATGTTACACATTACTGGGATGCTCAAGCATATGTATTAATAAACACCAGCATTACACAGAACGTTTAAAATTTAAACATAGCGATACTTTGGATAAAACTAAACGAAAAAATTGAATAAATTTTTTTCATAGCAGCACTTTAATCAAAATGGTACCCCGAAATACTTCCAAACTGTAGAAAGTTAAACAAATGTGTATAATAATTCGACTGTGGACTTTGTGCAGTTATGATAAAAATGATCAAATGCAAAATAGGAAAATCATTTGAACAATTTCAAATTGCTGTTGTAGTATCTTCACCCGATTATTAAGAAAAGAAATAAATGTCTATGTAGTTTCTGCGGCTTGTAATGAATGAAGACAATTTTTATTGAAGTTCGCAGTCTAATAAGAAACAAAGAAGAATGTACCGTGTTTCTGTGATTTTTTCCAAGAGATGAACGTAAGGGAAAAATTTCGTCCAGCGATTCAAGTCTGCGGATCGATTAGCGAACATCCATTAGACGTCGCAGTTCGCGAAACTGTCGTGCCAGGGCCGACATTGAGAAAGTACGATTTCCAGGCGTAGTTTCGCGTATCGGGGAAAGTTTCGCGGAGGCACGGGATCGCATAATTGGAGCCGTAAAGAATTTCCTGCGCGTGAAAATCGTTTCCGTTTAATGCCCCGCCGCGCCGCGAGAGGAAAAACGCTGGCGAACGGGTTTCGAGCGTTTCGTGAAAAGTTCTCGCTTACCTAACATTACTTCCCTGACTTGGTCGACCGGACAGGTCTGGTAGTAGTGTGTTAACCACGTCACACCTGCACACAGCCATCCCGTTTCCACCAGCAACAGAACTGAAATAAAGTTTCACAGAGCTCTCGTACAGACCGACTCGCAATTTCGAGTTTCAAGACGCTTGCACCGATGTGATTCGTAAAACCAACACTCCCCCCCCCCCCCCCCCGCCTTTTCACAAGAATAAATCAGTCGTCTCATGCTAGGTTCCTGTGCAAACTACAATTGGCCTTTTTTCCCTCAGAACACAGTCTCGGCCGGAAAGAATTTACTCGTAAATTTTAATTAATTCTTACTCGTTCATAAGTTGTCTCGCGATTTCGAGAACACCCTGTATAGAAGCTTATCGAGTATCGATATTCGCAACTTTCGGATTTGACGCTCGACCATTGTTTCAGGCATCATTTACTTCGCAACTGGTTGCATTATGAAAGTTTACCGGAAGCTTTTGTGAACGTTTCTTCGCCGATCGATTTTATAATGTAGACATTATCCTGCTGACAGGACAATGCGAACCAACGAAAGTTTGCTCGAAGAAATCAATTTCTGAACAGTTCTACTTTCCATAAAATGAGTGCAAGAGAGGAAGAATGAAAGTGGGCCTTGTATAAAAGGGACGAATGCGAGGGATGTTATGTCAGTCAGTAGAGCGAGATCAGAAGAGCGAGAGTTAGAGAAGCGAGAGTCGCGAGCGAGTGTGTTAACGAAGTATCGAGTTATTAAGAGTATAAAGGACTATAGCGAAATCGGTATGAGATCACTCCACCCGATACGTCACACCTAAGACGTAAGAATTCTCTTAAAATATTCCTACAGTAAGATATCTTGTATTTTAATACAGCCCCTTTTGTTCGACATGGGCGATCGAATTATTAGAACCAGTTGCATAAGTCAATTTTTAAATGAAACTGCGCCTGCAGTGAATTCTTATCATTTTTGTATGAGGTATTAATATTTGAAAATTGCACATGTGCGTTTAGCTGCACAAAAAGTACATTTTATTATGCTTTAAATATAAATATAATTATTGTAGGCACAGTAATTGGGCCCCATACCCAACATATATTTAAAAGGGCAATGACAAAAAATAAAGGAATGTGGGATCCTTGAAACTTGTTGAGCAACCTGTCGATACCTCGACGTTTTTCACGCCGACGAACGCAATTAGAGAAGTGCATCTGCAGCTTTCTTCAACGGAATTATACAACCACCTAGAACACTTTGCATCTTCCACTTTCCTGATTACTTGTTCAGAGGGCAACAGACCTAATAGGATCGTTGTCTGGGTCGTGAAAGATCAGCTTTAAGAAAAGATGTCCTGGCAAAGCCGTTTGAACATTTTATAACCGTTCGATCGTCGTTCTATATTTAAGTCGAGAGGAGTTGCGCGAAAACACTCGGCTTCGATTCGTGTTTGGTAAAACCAAATAAATACAAACTGGAGTGGCTCGCTGCGAATACATCGGAGGCTCGAACAGTTTTCGCACGTTTTTTCCTGGTACTCGACTGAGAGGAATAGAGCCAGAGAGCGAGAGAGAGCTAAACTAACACCGACGATGGCGTAAAAAGAAACAGAAAACCGTCGGGTATCTTCGTGTGTACGGGTAAACATTATTACATTTTCAGTCTTCATACTCCTCGCGAGAAAGGAAAAAGCCTTGCCAAGAATAGACATTCCTGAACGGAATTGAAATCTTTCCAAGGCGCTTCCTTTTTGCTTCCTAGCGAGAGTAGACTTATTTCAATTTGAACATCCTCGTAGTTTACATGCCCGAGATAAGGTGAACCTGTGTGCGCTAATAGCATTTCGGGAAATGTTTATTGACTGGCGGAAAGCTTGGAGAACATTTAGGTCGAGCCGCCTTGCGGGATCGGCGACGAGTGGACATATATTTTTTTTCTCTCTCTCGAAAGGAAAACGCGTCAACGCAAATGCCGGCGCGTCGGTCGTGACCGGATAACGATTGAACGTATCGACAGTGCTTTCTTCGTGCCCAGCCTAGCTGGAGATAGTTTCGTCACAAAGCCGTGCGACACGCTCCGCGGCCGCTTTTGATGCCGACTGAGTCGCGGTAAATAGGTTTGACCTAATTATCCGTAAACGCGATTGCGAAACACGAAATCATTCCGAGGGTGCTTACTTTAACGGGATAAACGGGAATCAATGATTCCGCGATGCTCTCCCGGCGAGAATTCGGAAAAACGACGAGATTGTAGGCTTGACACAGTGCCGCCGGATCAGGGGTGTCGACTCGAATCGAGGGGAAAAAGTTACCCTCTCTCTGTCGGTGCCGGATCAGTCACGTGACACTGTGACAAATGCATGACGGAGACGAAACGCTTCACGTGACCAGGCCGTGGCGGAAGCGTGGGGGAACAGCGTCGTAGAAGGGGAAGGGTGGAGTGGGAGACGTGTCCTAATTTGGCGACACTGGCCTGACATTGTGCTAAGATGTACGCAGACCTTCGTGTTGACAAATATCTTTGTGCTCATGGGTTGGTTTACCTGGGTTACCCTGACCTCGCCGACAATCATTTCATCGACAAACATTTCACCGACACCAAGTTCCGTCGACAATGTCAACATTCACGTCGGCTGGTCGACCTCCACTGCGTACAATGCAAATATTGTCAACAAAACTTGGTGTCGATGAAAACATTGTCGGTCATCTCAAAGTGTCGATGAGTAGATACTGTCGGCGAAATGATTGTCGGTGAGGTCATCCAGCATCGTCCAGGTGCCAGTTCATCTGGGTTGAAGTACCTTTAGTTTAGAAACAAAATCAACAGAAAAATTTAATATCTCTTTTTTAAATATCCATTATGCTTTAAAAATAAGTATAATTAATATGGGCGCAGTAGTTCGATCCCTTACCCTACCAGATGTTGGTAATAAATTGAAGATTAATAAGATGTTGTACTAGGCTGCGGATTTTATGCATTTATGGCAAAAACGAGTTGGCACAATTTGAAACAGTAAATAAATTAACCCTTAGCACTCGAATGGTGACTGTAAGGCACCACTAAAAATTGCTGTATTCGAAATATTTTTTACATTATTAAATTTGTTTGTATTTAATAAATTACTAAACATTTCGGTATTGTACAAGTAAATTGCACCATTTTCGTATGTATAACTTGAAAAAATATATATACTAGGGCAATATTCTAGGTAGGAAGAAATGTTTGGTCTTCGAGTCAAAATAGCTTCGAGTGCAAAGGGTTAAAACAGTTTAAGGACGTGGACATGTTATTTTCAATTTATTAATGATCTCAGAAAAAAGGAAATTTTAAGGTGTCTTTTGCTTCTTGCAATTGATCTAAATTATTTTTATTCTGCATAAAGATCCGCAGTCTAGCTATTAGGAACGACAGGACGTCAACTAATGAATTACATATACTGTACGTCAAATATGATGTATGTCATAGGCAGTATTGCCATAATTATAAACATCGAACGGATATGAAATGTCCACCAAGCAGTCAAGAAATCAGCGTTTTCAGAGGCCCCTGCGTTATCCCCTGATGAGTTGTTTCGTTTTATACGATATCGTACATATTAAAGTGCTCGCAATATGCCAGCGCATCATGTACCGGGTATTTCGTCCAAGGAACGGCTTCCAACCGTCTGTTCCTTCGAAAGACACATACATCGTAGCGTATTAACGGTTCTGGAACCGATCCAACACCGGTCCCCGCTGTTCCACCGGGACCCGGGGAATTGTGTAGCGTACCAAGGAAGAATTTCATGGAAATTCCGATCACGTACAGCTGATTGGTTGGATGCGTACGAAGTGCCAGGCCACCGACGTTGCACCTCGTACACTTGGATCTTTTGTTCGCCACGACGACTCGGATCGCCTGATTTCGACAGACGCCGACTATGAGCTTCTGTTCGAACGAAAATGCCGGGAAACGTGCGCGCGAGAACCTTGCCATCCCGTGCTAAATAAAATTGCATCCTGAACAAGTGAACAACAGAACGGACAGACCCAAGAGAGATAAAAAATGAAAGAAAATCAATTCTTGAAATTCGAGTTAGAAGAAGCTTCCCTCTTTCGATCATAACATACAATATTTTCTAATTTCTTTTTTTTTTTTAAGCGTTCTAATAAAATTTATTTCTTTGGGCACTACCAAAAAAATTGACCTAAAATTTGGATAGACGCATTCTCGATGTTTTTATAAAGTTATGTAAAATACTTTTAGTACTTCGTAAAACTAGTGTTAAAGAAACATGTAATTCTATTTTAAAAAATCGAGGAGAACCTTGATTTCCCTGATTGACAACTAAACGATTTTCAAGATCAAAACTTATTCGCCGCTTAATCCCACTATTTTTCTCACGTTCTACAATGTTCGAATAAAAAAAGAAAGTTTCACGGCTCGATTTCGGTTCTATAAAAAATTCGACGGTTTCGCAAAATACCTGCAGGAAATATCCGGTATACTCGGTATTCAGCCGATCTCTCTAATTAGATCCTCGTCAGTTTGAAAGAAGTTTCCCGGTAAGCTTTCCCGCGACGTTCGAAAGTTTGTTTTAAGCTCTCCGGGTTCAAACGTTCCGACTCGGGCTTTTAAGTTAAAGGGTTCAACTAGTTTCGAAGAGTGGAGAGCTTGAATTTTTCACGTCCGGGAAGTACGATTTTCCGACGGCCGACTTCTTTGATCCAACATACGACGGGGAATTCAGTTTTTATCTTTAGGACGATCTGCGGGTGACTCTGAGACGAAACCCCACCATTTTGCATCTGGCGCCGAGAACTTGGCATTAAGTTGTTGAAATGTCTGATTTTACAGTGCAAATGTTGCAAAGCGTATTGATAAAATGCTCCTGCAATATACCACACTCCACAGGTTTATTGTACACTTCGAGGTATATCACTGTGAGGTACAAAGCTGATTTTTAGGATCCCATCTTCGATTTTAACACTAAACCTACCGACCCTTAAAACTAACTGATGTCATGTTGTCTTATAAAAATGATGAGATTGAATTTATTTGGATTTTATAATTATAATTTCAGTAATTGTAATATAAAGAATCTGGAACCGGTCATTTTGTCCGGCAGTGGTAGGTTTAGTATTAATTTAGGTATTCAAGTTTATTATTAAATTTATTTCAACGTTAATGCATGATCGTCGTTCAGTATTTTTATGTGTGGCAAAATAAACATATCAGCGGCAGCATTATGTCCAAATATGGTAGTGAAAGGACGTACGAATATGTATGTGTTCACTTTAATCGATGCGTTAATTTAGAAAAATATTACGCGCGTTTAACGTTACTCTTACGAATAGGACATTTCACGCGCAACAACCTAATACAGTGATTTTCTCTATATATGTCGCCAAGACCTGGATGATAAATGTCGCGAAATAATTCCTAGTACCGCGAGGTATACCCCGTGAGGGGCCACGATGCTCGAGAGGCCTCGGACGTCGAAGAGTGTAAACATAACACGGCTCAAGTATGTCTCATGGACGATACACGACGCTGGCAAGATCCGTGTTGTTGACATATATCGAGAATTCACTGGAGTTCGAGCGCGCAGACGTTCCGAGGACGTTGTTGCGAACGATCTTAACAGGGGTAGGTAATTCAGACTGCTTCCTTCCTGAAATTTAGAGACCCTAGTACTTCGAATGGCTTTGGAGACTTCCATCTGCACTATCAAACGAATTGAAGCAGTCATACGTTCTCTTGTTCTCCGGTTTTATGTGTTCTTCGCTGTTTCGGTAAAATAGCTCTGCGAAACTCGATTCAAAGATCCTCTAGCTCAGCTACGATCGTCTGAGCGAGTACCCTAATTTGGATTCCTGAGTATGACTATTCTCTGACTTGGATTCCCGATAGTGTTTTAAAATGAGCCTCCTTCAACATTAGATTAATTCACTTGGGTGCACATTACAAAAAAAGTGGCTGAAAATTTGGATAGAAAGATTCTTGTCATTTTTATAAAGCAATGTAAACTAGTCACTTTTAGTGTGTTGTAATTATTTTTTTATGGATCTTTCATCAGCATGTTTGCGACATTTTTCTGAGTAAAATGAGACCAAACACGATACATTTTGGATTGTGTATATTTTTATAGTCAACAATATAGTGTAACCTCGACTATCCGAACCGATATCTGAATCCTCCATTATCCGAACATGAACAGTTCAATCTAAAGCGATCCGTAGTTATATCTTCTGATCAAACGAATGTCCCGGTGATTAACGCGTCAGTAGATTGTGTATTTTTATGCAAAATAAACATTGTTTACATCAATAACAAGAACCAGAACTTAGTTGGGAATTTCGTTGCTTCCAATTACAGCCACTCACTCTTGTAACAAGTGCGGAAAATCCGTGTACACCTCACGATCACTACTGACTTTTAACTTTGTGAATCGGTCGAACTGGTCGCGTTAGCGTAACGAACAATTAACGAATCATCTCGTAACACTAAGACAGGGGCAAAGGAGGTGGAACGACACGACTACCCATTTGTTAATGGCCAGAAGGGCTGAAAATTTCACGCCCGTCTTCCCGCCGAGAAAGGGAGCAGGCAAAAAAAGGCCGAGGAGCCGAAGACGCTCCTCTGTCTGGAAGTTGGACAGCACGGTGAATTAAAAAAAGTGGATCAATTCTTTTGTTCACGGCAAGAAGTAATAGGCAACTGGAAGAGAATTTCTTGCCCTGCGAAACAGCCGGGAAATTCCGACGCCATCGCTCGCAGTCTGATCCTCGGCGAATGTTAATTGCGGGTTTCTGGTTGCCTTCGAACCGTAAAAACAGAAAATAATTGCCCGGCGCTATTGTGCCTTGCGTTTACGATGCGGGAGGCGTTTATTGCGTCAGCGGGAATATTTATTATCCTGACTTCAAGGGAATAACATCCCTTGTTAACGCGGGGAAGTTTCTGGAATATGTTGTTGCTGCACATTTTGTAATTTGTATTGTTGGGTGTTGCAAAGTTGACCGTACAAGTTTAGTTGGCGTTAAATAGTGTGGAACGAGAGGAAGTTTAAATGGGATTGGGGAAGTTGTTGAGAATTTGTATCATTGTTAAGGACGGATTAGTGCGAGCTGTGAGAGGATCGAGAAAAATGCTTGTGTTTAAGATTAAAGTTCGACGAGTTGGCGAATGTAGGCGAAATTTGAGCGACCGCATTCATTGGAAGGATAGTCAATCGACATCTGTGTCCACGGATCTATATCTAATCTATGTTTACAGGGTTCACATTCCCCCAGTATTTTATTCCCATTGTTTCAGCACGCGGGGAACCAGTGAATGCCATTTACACAGACTTCCAAAAGGCTTTTACCGTCGGCAAATCACTCTATTCTGGTCAGTAAGCTTCAATCTATGGGCTTTCACGGCAACGTGGCTCCGTGGATCTCCAACTGTCTGTACGCTGGCTGGATTATTCGGAGTGAAATTCAACAATTCTTCCTGGCAATCGATTTATTCATTGTTCGGCACGCCGTATGGTCCACGGCCAAGATGGCCACGAACTCCGATGTTTCCGACAATTTCCGATTCCTATTCTAGGAACAATTTTTAATCAGCAGGCGTGGCGAGAGCGGCGAGCGAACTAATTTCAGGGCCGGCTTAACGAGACTTATTGGACGGATCGGGACATGAAGCCTAATCCTAACCATCGGTTCCATTACGTAATCTAGTCGTCGACCAAAATTAATTTTCCTGGCCTATTGATTATGGTGTACACACAATAGTGCGATAATTAAATATAGTGCGGCATTGGTGACGTAAATTTAGTAAATTCAAAATGAAAGGAGGACACGTGAAATATTTTTAAATTGTGGGTTAAGTGCTTTTTTATTTTTCTTGGTTTTGCAATCTTTAAATTTAAGACTGCTTTATTTATCAATTTTTTGAAAGATATTTTTAAAGGTACTTCTTGTAGTTTGTTAATACTCTGGGTCGAAATAGACCCGGATTTTGCCATCGGTCAGCTGAAACCTTGAAATCCTTTTTTTCACATACTCTATAGGTAATTGAATTTATTATTTATTTCAGAACTGCCATTAGATCGCTTCAGAGCAGTACATTTTTATCGAGCGAAATTGATTGCCTTCCAACACCACGTGTGAATTCATCGATTTTGCATGGCGTGAAAGCCTTTCGCCTTTATACCGTAATGCAATGAAAAAATTATGTAATATAATCGTATAATTACTCGTCGTTTTATACCTCCAATGAATCAACTGTTGCTAAAGAACACGTCTTCCTTACCACGTTATCAATCATTTTTTTTTACTTTGCCTCTTTTAATTCTATTTCTACTGTTTTAGCCAAAGATGATTGGTCGAGCACAAACGTGGACACCAATAATTTAATCAAATTAATAAACGAGTCTCTTTAACACAATTATTTTTCTTCTCCATTTTCTTCAGTCGTCACTTCGACTATTTCAAGCGTAACTGGCTAGAAATTAAAACCATCTCAGTGTCTCAAGTCTCGGAACAATTAAACGAAGAATACAGCATTCTCCGTAATCGAATTTGCGTGCAATAAATATTTTCGGCAACGTGTTCCCCGGTTTCCAGGGGCGAACGTTCGCCGTCCCTCGCGGTCCGAAATTTTTTACCCTCGGTTTATTATCGGCGAGGACTTACGACTAAAGGATCAGCCCTTATTAATATTCCCCCCATTGCCCTGCGAAGATTGGAAGGGTCGAAAGGGAAAGAAGTGGCCTCCCGTCGCCACCAACGAAGCTTTCGCTAACGAACCCCGCACCGCACGTCTACGAATCAGTTTTGATTCCCCCCGACGTGGTTATTGACGTTCCCGAAAGTATCTCTGATGGCCGCCGCGTAATCTTTGATTACCCACGTAATCGTCAAAGAGAGTCGCGCATAATAAAATTCATTAGGCCAGCGCGGAGCTGCTGCAATCACAGGACACGCAAAAATTTGCGCAGACCTGCTAAATCCCAAACGTGCAATCCTCGAACGATGATTTGCTGTCCCTGTAGAATCTGTTGAATTTTTTAACCCTCGCGAATTAACCCATAGAATTTTATCCTTTAAAAACTGTAAGCCTGCGATTGTCTTATAATTGGTCAATTATATTTTGAAGTGTGATACGAAAATAGGAGAACATTTAAGGGCTGAATAATAATAACAGTGCGGAAATAAATAAAATACACTGAACATTTCTTTCAGCTTCCGCGTGCGAAATTTCGCGCATTCTGCGAACGTCGATGAACTAATTCGTCCAAACGGCCTACAGAAAAAGAACCGTTTAGATTGGACCGGGTGAAGCGTAATTTGGGAGCTTGTGTTCTAGAAAAATATCAATTGTTCGTAGGCGACAAGCGAGGCAGGGCTATTGTGTTTTACTGCAGGCCACTTTGCATGCGTGTTCGTCGGATGTACAAAGATACGGGGTTTTAAAGGAATTTCGGATCAAAGAAAAATAGGCAGCAACGCTAGAGCGCAGCAGGACTGCAATGCAGCGTTTCTTGATTAGCTGCGATGAATATAAATTCTGCTGACATTTGGCTATATCCTTTCACAGACTTCGTTTTCGCTTCCCTAACAGAGTTGTTTAAACTGTTCCAAAGAAATAATTCCTGATACCATATTCTGCCTATTTATGCTCGCATAGATTCTCTGTAATTTCGACGATACATTACCAGCCAAGCAGGAAGTATTAGAATATTAACTGGCGTGTTGGACAGCAGTTTGGAATTTTTAATTTGATCAATGGTATAATAGAGAGATAGCTGGCCGGACATTGTCGTGATAATGCGCGATAATGCACATTTTACAGATCTGTGTTAAGTAACGAACTCTCCCAGGACTGCAACACGTCACGACACCTACTTCCAACGCTTAGTTCCTTTTTGTGTCGACTCGCCCTCTCCGGTTTCGATATCATAAATATATCGGATAACCACGAAAGGACGGGCAAAGGTTCTGAGATTGACCACGCTCGATTTTCTGTCTATAGGGGGAACTGATAAAAATCTGATCGATCCTGGTGACCGAGGAAATACGCCCCCGTTTCTCGCTTCTGCTGTCCACGTAACCTCGAGCCCCCATTCTGCGGTTCATTTCGTTGTTCTCATCAGCCATTTGGTCGATATTAGTTTTAACATTCCGCCTCTGTGTCTGGACTGTCATGCATGTATTAAATATTAACCTGACAATCCTCACCTCCGACGAATTAATTAGTGCACGCTGTTGCTTTTCATTAACTTCCCGGTTTACCCCTAAATCTGTTGCTAGTTGTTCCGATTTACTGTATCATCATATTGACAGGGTGTCCCAAAAATGTTGCACTTCCTTGAAACGAGTTATTCCTGAGGTCATTCGAAGTAACTTTTTCTCAAAGGAAAAAGTTTCTTCGAATCACTTCAGGAATCAAGGCAATACAACATTTTTGGGACACCCTGTATATTGGAATAATAATTTCATTTGTCCTGATACGTGTCGAGACAATTTGTACGCTTGGAAAATTAATCGTGGAACAGAATAATATTTTTAATAAACGTAACCTTGACGGGAACTAACAAAAATCGTACGTTAATACGCGAATGTTGGTGCAAATTGTATTGCATCAACGATCGCGACCAAATTCTTGTTAAGCTGAATTTTATGAATAAAAAAATCCTGATAAATCTTGCGTTATGTCTTCTTAAACGTCGAGATAATTTGTGCCGTGAATTCGAATATCTTGAAGAATCGAGAAAATGATTCAGTGAACAGATGAAGGATAAGCAAGATCGCGTGTCAACATACGAACGCGTAAAGTGTGATAATTATTAACGTTTACGTAGGCAATTGTCGGCGGAGTTGCACAATAGGCGAGCTCACCTTGAGCGAACATTCACGACCGAAAGTTTGGAACAAAATTCTGTCGCGTGACCAATCCCGTATTGATTCAACGCTAATATTTTTAGAAACAACCACATAGTCTCTTAGGCCCGACTGTTCGTGGTTGCCCAAGTTTGTTGACTTAACAAGCATAACTCTATTTCCATCAATTCACCGGACGATTCCAAACTTTCAGCTTGCGGTGTACGCTTACAGCTGTTGAACAAGAGGAATTCATTGAAATCCGTAGACCTGTGTCGCAAAATGTTTTTCCTTGAAAATTAAATGCAATACACTTTAAAAACGTGTTTACGTTATTTTTCTGGTTAGAATGAGATCAAACACGATACCATTTGGACCATATTTACTCGTTCAATTCACGATTTTGTAGAGTCTCGATTATCCGAACTGATCTGCGGAACACGAGCGTTTGGATAATAGAACCATTACCTAGCTACAGCGCTACAAAAAGTTATCGCATTTCAGACAGGAAATTAGGTTGTGAGCAACACGCAAGACCAACTGCGAGCAATTTGCACAAGAATCGGAAGGAACGTCGCACGTATAAATTTTGAACTAGCGATCTCCTAGGATTGAAACTTGGATTTTCGACATTATCTCGCCAAAATCTACAGGATTGCGTGAAAAAAAGTTAAAAATTTCTGGTTTCCCGTGGTGAAGTTAAGCCGAATTCGGACAGCGATATGAAATCGTGAGACTTACAAAGTCGAATGTAGAGAATATATTGCATCGGTGCCCTCGCCGCAGTGTCCAGGATGCTTCCCCTGGTGGAAAGGAAGCAGATCGAGAATTCGACCAGCATGGAGACGCCAAAAATCACCAAGTATCCCACAACGTACTCCCAGAGAAGGAGGATGCACGTGACGCTGCGATCCCACGTGAGGATCCCCAGCAGAACGCCCAGCACTGTCACCCTGTAACAAAACCAGAAAAAAAGCTCCATGAGAAGAATGCCCGAGCCCGAATCATCAGAGCTGCTCCCGTAAAAATATCACGACTATCGAATCAGTTATCGAACCGTGAACAGAATACGTTCTAACAAGCGAGTCTTCCCTCGCACCTAGCATAATGCAAAGAACCCTAACCCTTCTACCCCTTTGTGTTCGAATAATTAAACGCCCGTAGTATTGCGATTCAGCCTCTAATTAGGCGCACAGGTTAAATTACACAATCGAATGCATCGATATTTATTCGGAAATTCATTGTTTAGTACTGGACTTACTGATCCCGGAAATGCGAAGAGTTTCGAATGTATTAAATATTGATCTCCGTGGTGCTTTCTGGTTGGCTGTCTAAACCGGTGTTTAGCGTGCTTCTCGTGTTTGTTGTCAGTCGTTAATTTAAATACTGTGCCGAGTTGACTGATGCGATGATGCGAATGCTTGAAATTCATTTCCTCCCATGACCGCGGATTTTATGTATTATTCGTGATTTAGTGGCTTTTAATTTTTGTCGTTGGTCGAAGTTAATGCGAATGTTGTTGTTTGTGCAACAGACGCGTTAATTATACTGCGGATTTTTATGCAGAATAGAATTGTGCGGATTAATTACAAAATTCAGGGTCTATATAGACGTCCGTCGCTCTTCTTGACAATTTCAGTGGGTTAAAGATAATACAACAGTGTCTTTAAACGCTTTGCATAAACGGGATCATTTTCTCCCACAAGCCTTTAATTTTGATGCGCAGACTGCGGATTTTATGCAGTAGCAATAACAATGTGTAGGTGGAATTTAGTGGGAAGATCAAAAGAATTTAAGTATGTGAATATTTTAGCTTCAATCTGCTACGATTAATGAGGATAGAAAGCACTTTTTGTGTAACTTGTTTAGTTTTATTTAAAAGTACTGTTACTTGTTATTTCATATTTCTTGCAACTGATGCTGAAAAGTTTCCTTTCGCTTAAGAGTCTATTTATACACCTTTTTTTTTGTATCTATTTAAGATGAAAACATAGTTTACATTTAACTAATAGGTATTTTATGATAAAATTCAGCATACAGGAGAAAGAGTCGCGTATTTTGTACATTCTACGATAAATCCGCGCAGAATTGTCGGAGAGACTCGAAATCTTTGCCAAAAGCTTAAAAAAGCTTCCCAAAATCGATTGTACGCTACTTAACTCGTGACCTATAATACTGAGCGGTCCCCTATTGTCCTTTATAGAAAATGGCGGAAAACGAATATACTCGAAAGAAATTTTACATTCCCGCAAAAATAAATATTAAATGCAATAAAAAAATATGTGATGCGTATTACAGAATTTAATGGTAATCCCTGATGGACAGAACAGTATAGCCGACTAATTGAAAGTGTAATATACTTGACTAATAGTCCCCGTAGCCGGTGATCGCTTTCGCCCCAGTAAACTTCAAGTTCGCCAGACTCCGTGCACATAAATTATAAGAGAAATTCTATCCGCGACGGCGGACGCTGTAAAGAACGTATATATCGAGCAGTATAAGTCTATCCAGGGGTCTTTGAGGTTTCAAACAGTCCGGAATCCACATGACGTTTACCATCCCCCTTTACACTCATTCTCACCGTGTCGTAATTCATCGTCGCCTTCAGCCGTAATATTTATAGCCCACTTGCTCGAACGTCGTGTCCCATTTTCGGGAAACCGTTTATAAAATAGGGAACTCGTTAAATGTTCATATCGCCGAATAAGCGACTACTCGCGCGAACCCAATATACATAACACGTTAACAGTTCGTCGCATTCCACGTGCTATAGATCGCTTTAAATATGTCTATAACTGCTACGCGCAACGCCGAGCGCGAGGAATAATTTACGATTGGGAATACTACTTTCTTGTTACTTTCTGCGACCGCGTAGAAACACAGAATGTGCTAGCGAGTCCATAAAGCGATGATTTATTAGATAAACTTTCGCGGTTTCCTCGAAACCAATTTTCCACGGAAACGAACCCCGCGGGGAATTGTTTTCGTTTTTGTTTGAAGTCTAAGGTCAAGGACGCTTTGAAAAACTGAAAATAATAATAGATGTTAACACTAAGCCCACCGGTCAAATGATCCTTCGCAGATTTTCTATTTGAAAATTGTTGAAATTGTAAAGACTCGTTTCATGGGAAATAATCTAATAAATTTTTCAACGCAGCCGTATATTATAATAAATATGGCGACGCATACATTCAATCTTGTTATTCTTATGGTAAGCAATAGGTAGGTTTAAAAATGTACTACCCCACTTATGCTTAGGCGACATCGTGTAAATGTCCAGTGTCGTCAAGATAGGTAATATGAATTTATTATTCGTTTCGAAGGTAGAAGGAAAATTGCTGCTTTGATGTATATTGCATTCGAGGAATAGCTTTCAAGAATAGCGCGATGAGCATCCTTCATACCGTTTAATCCTGAAGTACTGTATGAAATAAATTGATTGCACCACCGGAAATTTTTAATTATACGTTTCGTGATGTCTTTTATCACGCTTCGATATTAGATATTCGAGTCCAAAGTAACTCGTTCTTACAGGAGTACAAGACCAACAGCGAGAGTGTTTCAATAATTTGTAGTGAGGGTGGCTTTGTGATATTTATGGTTGAAGAATAAAAAATTTCAAGCTGATCTTTTCGACTCGATCTCAGTGTTACAATGTGGTGTATCGCAGACGTCGATCTTTAATCTTCAGTAAAACAGCAGCTCGGTGGCTTCCGGTAACTTTAATATCCTCCGAAAGACACTGATGCCTTCGGATAGCTGGAAGATCGAGGATCAAATCGACGTCGTCTACAATCTTCCGAAATGTCTTGCTGTTGTCCTCGGTTGAACTATACATTGGACATAATTTTAGGAAAGGTAGAAATCATCCAGTTGGAACAATTTTCTGATGATTTTCTGTAAATTAATCACGCGACCGTGATAGCATCATTAAAAAAATAAAAATGTGGATGCATTGAGAAATGCTGAAAGAACACTATGTCTTCTTAGACAATCGTTGTTATTATTACTTCTATACTTCCCTCAAATACAGAGTAATTTTTAAAAATAAAAGATTGCGACTTTCAGTAAAAAGAATATAAAACAATGAGAAACTTTATGCACTTATGACTCCTCTGAATCTATAAGATACAAGAAAACTTATTTGATATTTTGTTTCTTTTATTTTTGCCGTAAGAAATATTCCAGTTAAGATTTTCGCAAAACAAGCTCCAAAAATTGGAATTTGTATGAAGATGCAATTGTAAAAATGGGTGAATGAAAAACAAAATTGTAAAGACGTTCAAAGAATTTCGGAGTATTGTTACGTTACTTTCGGCCTGCTAAAATTGTTGATAAAACGAACTCGTTCTCATCTAGCTTCTGTCCGCAGTCGAATCGTAAGTATTTTAAAGAAACGAGAACGTGGCTGATCTAAGAAAGGCTCAAAGAAAACGCCAGGGGTAAAAAGGAAGGATAAAAAGCTCTCTTGTTCGAAGAACAATAGTTTGCTCGCGCGCGATGGTGCTCGCTCGATCGCGCGAGGAATCGGCTTCGTAAGGGACAACTGTTCTTATGCAAATGCGAGGGTCCAAGATCCGAATCGAAGAAGTTCGCGACGGTCCTTTTAAACCAGTCGCACGTGAGATGGTTGCCGTCGAGAGGCAATCGACGTAATCGCTCGGTCGTTTCTTACATCATCACACGTCGGAGTAATTACGCGATTGCTCTCCACTTGGAGAATGAAACGCCGTCTCGATCGATTCGCCGATACGTCTCGAACCTTTTAGTTGCTCGATACTTTAAGTCGATCGCCTCTTCTACTTTCTGTTCTACAAGAGCCATTTGAATGTCCGAACTTGCCCAATTATTCCAACTTTAATGATTAACCCCTGGCATTACAACTTTCTTCGCATCTACAGTGATCAAAACTTTTTTTGTCGTTTTCATTACATGTTGTTTGCACTCCAATGAACAAAAATATTGTTTGTATTCCTATATTTTCACAAGTGGTTAAATATCGATAACAGGGAACTAGAATTTTATTGCGATTTAGCAGAAGTGAATGACGTAGATTTTTTTGAAAATTTGGCTGCCAGAATTAAAAATGAAAGCTATCCAGTATAAATAAATTTAAGAACTGTCTCTGGAGTACACATTTTAGTATTTTTATTTTATTGTACGTAAGCATCGTTTCAGTGCCATCGACGTATCAATTATTTCCAATTATCGCTTAACAATTTTTTTTCAGTGTATTCGGAACGGAAACGTCGTTGATTGCATTCAAATTTTTTGGTAACAATTGCCGCAACGATATTTAAACTGCCCGTAAAACATCGTTCCCTTTAGAAATTTCAATTGAACCAATCTTGTAATCGAATCAAAAGTTCAATTTCGCTGAATACGAAACTGTAACGCTATGAAATATTTACTCGATCATGCTCCCGCAGGATCTCTCACAGTACGGCAATAAAGCGACGAGATTAAAAGGAAAAAAGTGCTATGGCACACGTTCCTAATTTACTTCCTCTCGGATAGTCCGCCAGGGAATTAATTCATTGCGTATGGTATTACCATAAATTTGCAAAGCCTGTTAAGCATGCCTTTACCCAGTGACCCTAGTTTTTCCAATCTTATTATTTTCCGCATAGAACGAATTTTCCTGCGATTAGAAAACAGAAATTGAAAAGACGAAGTGAATTTGTGTTGTTCGTGTAAAAGAATGTTGCCATTACAGTGAAACGAACTTAGTTTGTTTATCGTCCAACCGATGAGTAATAGGTAATTTTTACTTGCGCTATGAGTCACGTAATTATTCAACACACGGTTATTATCATTATTACCGTGGTCATTGTCGTAAACAATTCACGTTTGTTTTGCTTACAAATGGGACATTGTGCAAGTATTATTCAGCGCGATGTTTGAAATATTATACGGGTATAATATACCTGTTCTATATATTATATAGAACCAGAATTGAGACTAGCGCTCTTCATATTATGTTCGCATCGATAATTGTACAAAATGTAATTTATTGTACGGAAATGGTGAACAACGTATTTGTTAAACTCATACAGTAAATAACATAACAAATAACGTTAAAGCCGTAGATACGTATGATTCGACGAGTATGCTGTTTTGTTAACTCGATACGTAGTTGGTGAACAAACATTTCAAAATTCCAATTTTCCATTGTGGGTTTTAGTTCGCAATGACAATTCCGAAGTTCGATATTCAAATATGATAGTTAATATTGGTATAAAAGCAAGGGATGAAACTAGTGGTATCGTTAAAAATTTATTCCTAACAAAGCTGTGAAATTTAATGAATATTTGTTATTTAACTTACCTTATGTAAGCTTAACAATGAACTTTCCCATATATTCAAAACAGATATTTTACTTCAATCTATAAAATGGCGTAAGCATGGCGTGTCAGAGACGTCTCTGTACGCCAAAGGGTTAATTATAATTATAACGTTCAGTAAATTGCTCCTTATACTTGCAATTTAACTTCAAAGTGATTCGAAAAGGCCGAGATATTTCTAATTTTACTCAAACAAAATTGAATTCCAAAGGGGAGAAAAATTTGAATGCAGATTTCCTTTAGACTCTTCAGTAATCGAGAATTAAAGTAAAACATTCATATAAAATAATTGTAACAACTCTTTTAGATCACAAATCTCCATGAAAATCTTTAAACCGATATTTGGGCTTGCAACAAATCCCAGAAAGGGTTTAAGACACGCACCCTCCATTTAAATGACCGCCATTACAGAACAAAGGCGAAAGCGAAAGGGTTTCGCAGCCGCAGAATTTTAAAGACCGGCCATTAAAACAGTTCGTGCGTTTTACTGTTAACGATCACTCCGATTCCTTCCGGACAATGCTCGCGTCCCATTCTCTCTGATCCCTGGTGGCGGCCATCGATTGTGCATCGTTAATAAGTCATCCCCATCTGTCTACAATCGACAATACAACGCTAACGACACTCGACGCCGCGGTGGTGCTCCCGCGGGAATATTTATTGGAGTATCCTCGACCGATCGGTCGTTTCATTAGAAATAAAATCGAGGAGCGGAGGCGGCCATTTCGTCGGGGGACCACTAGTCATCCGCGGAAACCAAAGAAACAAGGATTGAAGACGCGGAGGAACATCGGGAAGTTCAATCCCGCGACGTAATCTCGGCCACTGTAGAAACAATGCTGATCCAGAGATCGATAACACCGGCTTCTCGCAAATGTTCTGAAAGACCGCAGTGAAATATAATTGTGTCGCGATTAATAGCCGTAGAATGACAGCAGATACAGATATTGGCATATTCGGAGTTTTCTGTGACAATTTTTCTCTGAAAGGCGATATGCTGCTCCTTTTTATACTGCGAGATTTCTAGCGCCCTTTTAGTAGTTTTTTAGTGGCAATTTAGGAACAACATTTTGTACTGAACGTGAAGATTGTATCGGTGTACTGGCTGTTTAACGCTGAGTTTACGGAGCATTAAAAGCAACTACTTTACGTTACTTCGTAAAAATGATAAGAATATACCTATGAAGGGGACCCGCAATTTTTATTACAATATACGCGCAAAGAAGTAAATCCTCAAGGACGTAACTTTGCAATCTCAACAATCGTAGGTAAATCAAATAATTGAGAAGCCGACTGTTCAAAATCGTTGCGCAGGCGTTACCGGTAACCCCGGTAACGCAAGAACCATTTCGGCAATACAGAGGCCATAAAGTTTTTGCGCTAATCCACAGACGAGCGTCCTCGGTGCTTGGGTGACAATAACTAGCTAACCGAGACCGGGTCAACGCATGCAGACGTAAACCTTATATTTACGTCTGACGGATTACTTGTCGCGTGGGCCATCGTTTCCCATATTCCAAAATATCAAATCCGTTACCCACCGTCCTTGTCTCCTGTGCAGCAGCGGTCGTTAGGGCATTGCCCTCGTGCGCTAACTAACGCTCGACACTGCCAAATCCTTTGTCATTTTCAAAAACCCCACTCCTTACTCTTTCCGCTGTCGGTGGCCCCGCACAGTATAAATAACCCGCGACAACCGCAGTCTGCAACTCTGATCGACTGATCACCGCAGTTCACGCGTCTTTTCTTACGATCGACTGATCGCTGTATTATAGTCTTTGTGTTCGCGGACTTCGCGCATCTTCCGTATATTCGTGACGACGCCTCGTTTCATTGTTATTTCCTTTGTACTCAACCACTATTTTGTTAATATACTTAATCTTCCGTTACACACGTACTTTGATCGACCAACACCTTATCAGCACCCATTTTCCAGACAACTGCCTATACATCTCTTTCCGTTCGCTTCTGAGTCACTCCGTGCCTCATTCGCTTGACTATATCCTCAACACCGACGGATTCCCCAAATCTAGCGTTAATTGAAATTATTACAGAAAGTGAATGTGGTGTCGATACTTTGTGGACAATTGTAAACGACTTGCGTGGTTACGAGTATGTACGAAAGTTTGGCGTTGTTAATGGCAAAATGTTACACAACCGACCGCGAGTGTTTACACAAACTCGCAGTTCCAGTTTGCCGAGTTTCAAAAATAAGCTTCACAGAGTCGCCCGAGTTCTTCGCTGGAGCTGTGTTTGCGAAACGAAATAACATGAATCACGTGTTTTCACTTTCGAGGTATTCTGGAGAGTTCGATACAGTTTTGACCACGAACCTTGGTGAGCTATTGTACTTTTATTTGAAGAATGGAACCCGGTTCTTGAAAATACTACCCTCTTTCGCCAGCCATTTTTACGTAGCTCTCTACGAATCAGCCTCTTTTTCAATTCTATTCATAAATGGCGCACGGCCAAAAAAAGAAAAATTTGTTGAAAAGTGACGTTCGTAAATTCTGACTATAAATGTCACTCTAGAAATTTGTGAAGCTCAAATCAATAAATTAACGACTTCGAAAAACGGTTGCTCTTCTTCACTGTAGATTAATTACATTAATCGTTTGCAATTAGGTATGCATTATAATGTAAATTCCCTTTTAGTTATTTCCAACGTAATTAGTAAAACGATTAGTATAGAATGTGTAGCGAACAATCAGCTGCCTTTAGAAGTACGTTTTAAATAAACCAATGAAAACAATGGGGAATCACTGGGAACAAAATTGAGAAACAATTTCGAAACCACGAAGGGTTAAAGTACCTTGTAATTTCAGGACCATTGTGTCTAGATCGATTAACCGTTTACAGACACAACGCCGTTCAAAATCAGCTTCCCTCTAATTCCATTCGGCTTTTCCATTCACCGAGTCGATTGGCCCGCGGAGAGACCTCCTTTTAATCATGTTGCGGCTGATACGCCGCGAGTATATGAAAAAGAATTGCCCGAACGACGCGTCCTGTAGAAACAGAGAACGAGCAAAGAATCTCGTGAAAGCGCGCCCGCGCGCGCGACTACATCACGAAATCTCTTCAAAGCGGCCGCGAGAAACGAGGTGAAACGTGCCAGGCAACTGTGAATGGAGATACACGGGGCTGTGCTTTAATAATGCAACGTGTGCATCGTGTTCTATGGATAAAGGTCTCAAGGGATATGACCGATCGTTGTGCTTCACCGTTTGTTAGCCACTTCAGAACACGATCTCGACAGCCTTGTGCCGAGACGCGACGCGACGGTGTTCGCAGCGCGCGCACCGGTTTCAGACAAGCCCGAGCGGAAAATGAACGTGTCACGAGGCGGAATGCTGCACGAGACCGTGCTCCGCTATCAAGCCGGAATGAAATTTCACGAAACGCAGACACTTCCGTCCAATTAGTTGCACCCCGAACAGGGAATCGGTGATTACTTTGTTCCAACCGTCCGCCGACAAACAATTGCATCTGTGAGTTTTTGCAAAACTTTGGTGGGAAACCATTTCTTCGAGTGTCTTCGATATGCGCCGTTTTCTTGAGCATTTGTGCACATCGATGGGGCGAAAGCACCCCTTAAACTATTTTATTCGAACGATCTGCTTTCAAGCAAACGCGTTTGTACATTTTTATGAAACGTTGTCTTTAGCATTGATCGTACCGACGCACAGTGATCCCAAATCGCTAAAACGTGGTCAAAACCTCGCAACTTATTACACAATTATTGGTTCTGCTTGAAAATTGGTATTAAGCCGTTTTTGGGGTCGCTGATCTCGAATCTGAACTTGAAATTAGAAAATTCGCTGTCTCGTATTGACCTGAACGAGGAGAAAGACTAATTCTCCGGATAGCAAACTCTACCCTTTGTATCGTATAAAGTAGGTATTCTATTCGCACTTCATAGCTCCCAAAGAAGAAAGTATTAAAGAATTGCCGGTCTTGTTACGTACAATAAGATCCCATAATAAAAAATATAGGTTTCCATTTGAAAAAACAAAGTTGACCTTCAAATAACCTTGAAAACGCCATCAAAATAAAGAACTGATA
Organism: Halictus rubicundus; assembly: GCF_050948215.1. Lineage (NCBI taxonomy): Eukaryota > Metazoa > Arthropoda > Insecta > Hymenoptera > Halictidae > Halictus > Halictus rubicundus. Next base: position 11,473,881 of record NC_135152.1, on the reverse strand, counting down.
CTGCCTTGGACACGTGTTTTACACCGTTTTAATATCTTTTATACTTTTCGAGATTTCACGTTTCAACACAATTTATACACTGTGCACTTAAAATTCGCAATGCGCTTCACAAGCTTAACAAGGTATGGTCTAATGAACTCGAAGTTCGGACTGTGACTGTTGGCCAGGTATAAAAAAAAACGACCTTTTTGCTGTTTACCCCCACTTGGAAACACGCTTAGAGTAACCAACCCTATACTTAAAGCTTACCTAGCTGAAAGTTCATATTTTAGGTTTTGGCCACGTTTTCCGGCTATGGGGCCACTGTGCGACGGGGTGGAAACAACCCTTGCAAAAACTGTTTCGTAGAAACGATCCACCCACAAGCAAATGCATCCGTAAATTTTTATGTCTGATACATATCTTTGGCATGGAAGATCTTTTCCTACAGCACATTGGTAGGACGTAAGCAACCCTTATAGAAACATAGTTGATCCAATATGTTGAGAAATATTACAGATAGAAAAATTATTTCAGAGGCAATAAGACTCTTTCAGATAATGGATTAAAAGGAGACCCTTTCTCGGTCGACGTATACGCCATCAGCAAAATGAAACTTCGTTTGCGTGTTCACAAAAGTGTAAAAGAATGTTCTCGATGTACGTTCACGCAAGCGGAAAGAATGTTTTCGTCCAAAATTGTACGAGATTGTATTATATTTCTACGTTGAGAATTGAATTGAAGGTGCAGCACCGTAACAATGAATGTAATTAACAAATTATACAAGGTATACGGAAAAATGATTACCCAATGCCATAGACAGTTGTAAAAATTGATATCTATGAATTCCAGAACGATACGACAAGAGTAATTATTCACAAGACCCGAGTGCAATTCTCGATAAGGGGAACGGTTATTTATTTTTATGCACCGATTTATTCGAATGATTCCGAAACCCACCAGCCTGCGGCACGGGTCTAATGAATCACTGTTAGTGTCAAAGATAAACGTTTCGCACCGTGGGTCGTGTTCTGGGGAGCTGCGAAACTCCGTTTGACAAATGTTCTTCAAGTTAGCGAGTGCTCGAAAGCGCAGACTTAATTGATTCGTAACTCGCTGGCACAATTGGGAGGACTTGGAGCGTGCAGTGGGATGTGTACGGTAGAACGAAATCTTTCATCGGAGTCCCTCCCACCCCCACCCCCTCTCTCTGTAGAGGAGAATTTTCAGGACGAGTGTTAGAATTCCGTCCCGACGGGATTATTATCGCGGCCTTAATTCACCGATTTCTTAAACGTCTCCGCCTAGCTGAAGATCCTCTTGATACCTTAATTGGTCGAGTTCCGCCGCGTTAAGTTCCGCTGCTGGGCGGAAAGTTTGTGCAATAGCTCATTCATGAAGTTTCGGGAGCGACGATGAATTATCTGAGCCCTTACGATCTTCGTGACAACCTGGCTCAAGGTCTCGGATTATCTTCTCCGAACACGATTTTTTTAGGGCTGACACACATCATTTCATTCTCACGTTCCGCCGATACATTCGGATAATAGAGGTTCCACTTTATCGCGGATTAAACGAGTAAATGGGATCGAAATTGTGTCGTCTTTGGTGTCATTTTAATCGGGAAACTGTGACGAATGTATTAGTAAAAGATTCGTTAAGAAATCTTTCGAAAAAAGGGGTCAACAAAGCGGTTTTATTCAAATTTTATAGAAGTTGCCACTGGGACATTACCGCGAAGTTATTGAAGTTTTGTTTCCAGAATGTTTAACAAAAATTGTAATGTTGCACTGCGTGTGTTTTGCTCTAAAATTTGTCATACGATGCCTAATTGTTAATATACTTCACTCTGCAACAAATGCGGTCTAATCGCCTTATTAAATCGTAGAACACTTTTGTAAGATGTTTAGCAATTTTATTGAATCTTGAAGTGTTGAATGTACAACATGAGGACCTTGGCAGGACTTTCGCAGGGCCTTGGCAACGTGGAATTGTCCAGAACGGTTTCGTTCTCGTTTTCGGGCGTAGCTGAAGGCCAGGCCGAAGAGTCGAAAAGAGCAAGGGCCATTGTGAAGGAGATAAGGGATGGCAACAAGCGGGGGACGAAGAAATACGCGAAGATGCGGGTCCCGGAACGAGGAAGGAGGGACGTACGCGCGGTTAGGGGAGATTTAGAGGGGTTGCGTTTCTATCCTGGATAAATAGCGTCGGGATCAAGAGGCTCGCGTTACGTTTATATGCAACTTTTCCTATTGGTGTCCGTCCCGCTGCAGACGTATCACCCGAACGCGTTACAGTGCATCCATTAAGATAGCGACGAATTTATACGGCACTAAAGCCGCGATACGCGTAATACACTCTGCCGATGCCCATCGCCGTTCCTGGAGCGCGTTGGTTTATCCGTTTGATGCCCTCGTTGCGCTTTAATGCGCTTTTCGGGAAAGCACTTCGACTGTTTTCTAATTTAATGCTTCGCCGACAGACCTAATTTGATTCCATTTGGAAAATTGCTGGACCAGCTCGTGTTTTGGAAGTTGTAAACAAATATCGGGCTTTGCAAACTGTGAGTAAACAAATTAAAACGACACTTAAGGTATTGTGCAATTTCTTGTTCGACGTTTCGAAGGTGTAGACTCTGAATTTAATGAAAGTATTTAATTAAAACATTCGAGTTTCTACGCTTTTCTATCAACGTTTGGCGTTTGACAGCTTTCTCCGGTTTTATACTGCTTCTTCGCTGAACTCCATCGTTGGAGCTACACGCGGAAGGAAAGAAAGAATAAAAGGTACATTCAGCGAAACCAGTAAACATTCGAACTGCAAAGTTTAATATTCGACCAACGTAAAAGTCTCGATGCGCTATATAGAAAAGAACGTAAAAATCTTCTAAAAAATAATTCCAAAAGAAATGACTGAATTACGTTCCTAAAAATAGTATATGACTAAAATTGGCGTAGCTGTTCAACAATTTTTTAGAAATTCTCAGCTGTGAATGTCTCTGCGAAAAGCTGTGAAAATTCCTAAGTGGTTTTTGCTGTTGCACCAGATGCAGAACATTTTCAGTTCGCATCAAGATCTACAGTATAGTCGTAACCGAATCATTAGAATTAGAACAATTTAAAGTGATTTTTGCCTGTTCCATCAGAACATTTTTATTTCGCATAAAGATTCGTGTATTGGCAGTAAGTTAAGAATCAGCCGGTGAACTTTGACCGAAAGCTGCACGACATCTGGAACGCCGGTCACAATGCTGTCGGCCCTTTCAAACGGTTAGATCAACCGGAAGTACCACTTGCGCATCGGATTAACGATTTTCCACGTGCCTTCGCTAGGACCGGCGAGCGTTACAGTCGATCGTGACGAAACGAGAATTCGTTTGTGGCTGTAGTTATAAAACCGCGCGTGCCACGGTGAAATATGGTCGAGTCAAGCCCGGGACCGTAAATTGAATGCCCGGCGAATATATTCGTTGCGAATTTCGTCGACGCGGTTCGACGATTCGCGTGGCCGGGTTATCGCGCCATCGTCGCGAAAATTCGAATTTAATTCTGCCGCGCAGACAAGACATCCCGACCCGTAGAAATATTTATGGAACACAGCTCGAACGTGCACGTGCTAATTTCGCACATTTCGTGTGCGGAAGTGGAGGAAAGCGTCCACCATGAGCACCAACTTTTTAACGAATTTATGCGCCGTTCCTTTATCTTGTTTTTAACACTTTACCTACCGGAAGCCTATTAATAAGCTTTTTAATGACTGAGCTGTATGCAAGAGAAGTTGTTGGGCTGCTTACCTTCAGTGTTAAAATGTTTTATGAAATCAACGTGCAACCTCTATAAAATACCAAAATAATTTAGAACAAGACAGTCAAGTATACTCTGAATATTATGCTGTGTACTATGACTTGAAGCATCAATGTGTATAAAATTGTTACGTTATGTTAACACGTTACCCACCGGCGGTTATTTTATAATTTTTAAAAGTCCATGATCCATGACTGAAAACTTTTTAATAGACCCTTCGTCAGCAACAGCAATTTTACATGTGAACCAACAAGGCACTCTCAGCAACGTCATAGAATAATTTCCTATGGGATTATAACGTGCAAGAAAATTTCTAGGCTTTCTTTTGGTCCAGCACGATTACTGAAAATCTTAATAACAGGCTTAATTACAGGATCACTTACAATCCCTTGAAAAGCCAACAAAATCGAAATGAGCAAGGAAATCGAAACCGGAGAGACAGAATGTATCATAGAGAATATTCGTTTAATCCTTGTCTGTATTCTTCAATTTTAATACAATTCTATCTATCTTTTAATACAATTCTTCTATTTTATTGGAGAAAAAATTAGTTTCCAAATCTAGTGAAACAATAATGTTACTCGTGTATGATCAACGCAGCCAATTCAGAATGAAATCACTTTTGAACAATTTATTGAGAAATTTTCAACTGTTGATATTTAGTTTTGAAAAGGTTAAAAAATATCGGGTAAGTAAAGTGTTAATTATTTTCTTTATGAAACTTCTACCAATAGATTAGTGAGGTTCTTCCGATTAAACCGAGACCAGAAATCATTTCTGCAGCATATTGCTTTCCATCCAGCGGAAATTGAGCTTCGATAGTCCTAAACAGGTAATCGGCTCCTTCTCGTTTGATTTACCATCTCCGCGCCATTTTATATCTCCCGAGGGTGAAAGCAACTCGCTCCGAAAGTCGATTCGATTTCGTCCGCTTAGATCAATTTTATGGCACTCTAGTGATTTTTTCCCCGGTAGTGGGCGTGCTAAGCAAACTTTGCCAACGCTCCGAAATGTGTATACTCCCGAGAAAGTGCGTGCAGAGTTACAAGACACACAGTGTCCGTTTCCGTGGTTCTCGAGCTGATAAAAATACGGCTATCACCGCGCAACCGTTCGCAGGAAATTGATATCCTAAGAATTCTATCGCTATCTTACAAAGACAGGCCTGCGCGAGTTTGTCGTAAAAATGCATGCGCAACCATGCATGCACAGTTCCTGTGGAGGATGCTAAATGAAGCTTATGATACGACCCGCAACTCCACTGCACAGCTATGCTCGAAAATCTCAAACTCCCTATTCGGTCTTATCGCGGTTTTTGGTCCGGCTTGGTTTGTAACTTTTTCAAATTTCTTGGCTCCGGAAATTTTTTTGGTCGGCTGCAATCTCGACGTTGCACATTTCAGCGTGATGCAGGAGTTCATAAAAAGCGCAGATGACAGACCAATTTTTCTTTTTCGCAGCACGAGACGAAGAACGAACATTCTTTCGATTTTTATGGATAGGCGAAAGTTGATCCAATTTTTAAAATATATTTGGCCGGAAGGCCTGTTTGCATATTTAATGTTTACAAGAAACCTCTAGTGTTGTCTATTCTATTCGGGAACGTTCTGTCATCTTGCAGCGTCCTTATTTCGTTTTACTATTTAGTCTTGCCAAGAATGCTGTCGATAGACTGGAATGAAAAATGCGAAGGCTTTGTGGACACACCTAATACAGTAAAGTCTTGATCTAAGCCGAACGGAGCTACACGATCTTAGTTAGTTCGTCTATCCCCTCCACTGGGGGCAACACCCCGCGTGGTTTTATAATGATTTTTAGACGAAGCAGCTATGTGGACATTTGTTTCTTGTGAAAATTGAAAATAATGCAACAGTATCAAATTCTTTAAATATTTTTACTACTTTGCATTCGATGTATTTGCTCTCGAACGGATAAATTCCATAGTTCAGTAATGATAAATGCAGTGATTTAATCAGGAACGCTGTTAAGAACATGATAGGCTTTTCTTTTTTTTTTTTCAAGTGTCTATGAATACTGAAGATAAAACAGCACCGACAACTTCTTGCATAAAAAAAAAGTTACGAAGAGTTGGAGGTTACAGCTGGCACTGCTTGGAATTCTACAGATATCCGGTACGTGTCCAACAACTGTAATTTACAGAGCACTTGACATCTCGTAACAACAAGACAATCTAAGACCGGAGCGTTGTGAATCTCTTAATGTCTTGAACTGAAGAAAGGAGGTGACTGTATGCATGTATACACGGGTGTATGAACTCATTCGTGTACTCTACGCCTGGAATGTGTGATGGAACAGCTTTTGACGAGAAAGATCATTGCATTTTCACTGCTGCAAATGGAACTTCCAATTTACTACTTCAACAGTTTATCTACTTTCATATCAATGTGTTATTTATTCGAGATATTAGAGAATTATTTTTTTAATAGTTGGACGATGTTGATAATTCCTAATATTAACTAGACAATTTTGATAGTAGCAGGATAGTTACTATGCTAATAGGTAACCGTGACATACGCTTTTTCCAAATTAATATCGTCCAGTTATATTCGATCAAACCAATCAAGCATCTATCATTATAAATGTTCATCAAATATTTTTGTTAATTTTCACAAGCCCCTCCAAAATAATCGCAGAAGAGATCATAAGATGATACTTCAATAATCTTAGCTTTATACTTTAAATCACCAGATTCATAGTATCAGATTTTACAATCACAACGGAGTGCATCTGAAATCTAAAAATTGCTGAAAATTTTCGCCAAAAATTTAATGAAGCGTACCATATACAATGCAGCAGGTCTACATGGATTAAAACCTCAAACGCAATCACTCTTCCTCAACCCTAATTCAGAAGACAATTTTTACACCACGAGAAAATCGTCGGCAAACGAAGGAACGAAAGCGTACCAAAAATTCTCCCACTGCTTCCCCCCCAAAAAAGCGTCGATTATCTTCGCATCCAGAGGACCTAATGCCAGGAATGTGGAGGGCACGTTATCAGTATATGTCGAATACCAGCTGACGCGTTATCGCGAAACTTCACGAAGCTGTGTCAGACGTGAATCTCGTCAAGGAATTGCGGAGACGGCGACGTTGGGCCGAAAACAAGTAGCGGAAAGCAAACAGAAAGAGAGGAAGAAAATCAGCAGTCGGCCTCTGGCTTTTAACTCGACGAGAAGCATGGGAGGACAAAGCTCGAGCACGGAGAGAGGGAGAGAGAGAGAGTTAAGGGGAGAGAGATAGGGTAACGTGGAAACGGCGGAGAACTCGGCACAAGGTAAATCGATACGGACCTCGCAGCCGCCAAGGCTGACGGCCCTTCTCTACTTTCTCTCCTCCTCTTCGGGTTCTTCGCACCCCTATCCGTTCCCTCTTGCCGCCGCTGCCATCCGCGACCCCCTCGCGCACAGATTATGGTGCTCCTGCCAGCGATGGGAATGGAGTGCTACTCGTCCCACAAAGTTTACCATCGCGGGCGGCGAGAGCCGTGTGCCCCCTTATCCCCCAACGACTCTCGCGAAACCCCCCGGTGCACCCCCCAACCGAGGTTAGCATGGTTGCTTCTGTTTTCAGCGTGTGGCGCAGGCCCCGACGCTCGTGAAAATGATCATTCGCGCAACCGGACGACTCGTACGAAACATGTCCTTCGTCTCCGAATGTTACCCCCCCACCTTTGCTTTATGCCGACTCCGGCCGCTCTGAAATTTTATGCGGAGATTCGCCCGGAAAACTCGCAAAGAGTCAGCGGGGGTGGGGGGAAATCTGGCGAAAAGCGGTTTGATCGAACGGTTCCGGAATCTCGTGCGAAAAGCCAGGACGTGCTGGAGGAGGATTTAACCCGGGGCGAAGGAACAGGACGTTCACCTTTAAGCATTGGGGACGGTGCAAGGATTTTTCGGGTGGGTAGCAAAAATTGGAAATTGCGTTGCACATTTGTTGGACATGTACAGGTTTTTGTCCCGTGTAAGTTGAAAGGGTACCCCTATCATAGTGAAAATTCATTTTCTGTTTTTAGATACTGTCAAATATTTGTCCGTTCTCTTTCTATGCTGTAAACTTTCGGATTTTAAGGTAGCGAGCACCCTGAGCACTTTGTCGACTTCGGATGTTCAGAATTCTGATTACGGTTACGAGCAAGCGTAATATTTGTCTTGAGATTTTTTAACATTGCTGTTTGATTGATTTTAAACTGACAAATTGCTCGAGAATTATCCTGCCGGCAATTTCCAATAGCATTAGTCCGTCCGATTATTGCCCCCGCTATTAATCTCGAAGCCCGATGCAATTTAATAAGGTAAGAGTTGATAGAGCTATACCGGGATCGGAACGTAAGTAACAAGATACTCGAGCGCAGATTTGCAAAGTGTACGCCAATGATATCCGTTCCTCGAAATCATACTCCATTCGACGGCAAAGGACGAGAACCATTAAGACTCGGCCTAGTACATACAAAGTCCTACAAATGATTCTTGTTGAAGAGGCAATTTAAGGCTCCCCTGCTCACAACGTAAACACTTAAACTGGACCCGTAGTAGTTATCTTCCGTCAGAGAACAATTTCAGCTACTTATTTGACTCCCCTCCACATTGGTTTAATTTAAATCTGCTAATACCGAGCTGTTTTTACGAAAACATGGTAATTTTGCAGCTCTTTCGTGCCGAGTACACTCCGCGATAAAGGGTTTTGTGATTCTAACCCAGTTGTCCGGGTAAAATTGCCACGATCGTCGTACCTGTAGCATGTTTTTCCTAAGAAAAGACTCCAGGCGACCATAATAATTGTTCACCTTAATCTAAACACTCCAAGTCCGTAATATGTGGCTAACGGCGGAGAGATAGACGTCTATTGTGTTTGTCGGAGCACTTGGGAACCTCTGAACTGTTATTCGGCACATTCTCGCAGCGGCATATCTCTTTTTATTTTAAAGTGGGGACGAACTGCGCCGGGAGATAAAAATCGAAAACTTTCAAATGCTGGAGTACGAAGTATCGCGAGTAAACGTAGAAATCTGCTGTATCGGGCCACAGAAATTGCTGCAGTTTTTTTTACAGAGAAAAAGAGACCATTCCGTCACAAAATGGCATGAACGTTCTCCTTTTAAAAGTATGCTGCAATTTACAGGGTTCTGATATTCTTTTCGCCACTAATTTCTTTATCGTAACCATTTCCTCGCGCGCAGAATTTTTCTGAACCTTTCCCTGTCTTATGTTTCACGCGCTCATGTTTGTCATGAATTCATAAAGTGTATGAAACAATAAGGCGTATCTACTGGTGGAAACCATTTAAATTACGCAAGAAATGATTCTCATAGCAGCACAACGAGAAGAGACAATTAAATGGTCAGTTTCAGATGGTACAAAAATTGCCAAATTAAAAACGTAAAATGGACTTTTGAGAAATATTCCATACATGAAACTCCCTTCTTGGTCGTCGCAATTCACATAGAAAATTTTTATTTTGCACACGGATCCGCAGTGTAGTAATTGAGCATCCAGTTGCAGTCGGTACAGCCACCAAATTAATTCTGACAATAGGTTTTCATTCCGTAGAATGGAGCTAAAAACAATGCACACGCGAAACTTGCTTCGCGCTCCTCGATTGTCCTCTTTGTTACCGTTCTGAAGTTGCGGGAGAGACAAATAATGATTTCGCGTAGAATCGAGAACGCAATCGAGTTTCGTCGAAGAATTCCGGTGTTGTTCACGGTTTTTGCTGATCGGACCCGCCGTATTCAAATTGTCGCGGTCCACCGATACCTGTTCGGACTTAATTTAAAGCGTCGATAACAGTGAACCCACTCATTCGCGTACGCCGTGCACGGCGAAGGGAAACAACCGAGCATGATAACGCGTCGACTGCTCTGCAGGTCGACCTACGAGTATGCTTCCCGAATATAAATTAGCGTATCGAACGACGACACTAATTTACCATCGATGCTGTCCGTTCGCGAAAACCCAGACCGCCGAGACCCGTTGTTGCACAGAGTTGCACGTACTTTCCGAATTACGCTGCGCGGATGCTACCCTTGACACTGACGGATACCTTCATCTACACAGAATTGCAAATGACGCGTGCTGCCGTTTGGGAAATTATTCGCCCAACAGATAAGCATACGGAAAAGATTTTTTCAACATGAAAACGAACTTCAATATATTTTTTGTAATTTTTCACGCAGAATGTGGCAGAAGGTAGCTATTTTTCTGGACGAATTTTTCACAATATTTCATTTGTTTTTAATGATAGGAACACGGTTTTGCTCGAGAGAGAAACACACAAATTTTCATCGGTGTCGTATTTCATTAATGAGGCCTTGTCATCGATGTTTATTTCCAATTAGGCCACGTGACAGTGGTCAAGATAAACGATTACGATAGAAGGTAGATAAATTAAGATATCCTTGCAAATTCGAGTGTTTAACCTTATACATTTACGTAACATGTATAATTTTACAATTTTATTTTAGTTTATTTTCTTTAATTGGTTTACCTTGTGGCCTGGATCATCTAATCTCATTGCACAACCTCATTGCACTTCTTAATAATGGTCATTATAATCTTTGTTTATTGATTTTCTCAACAACCAGCTTCAACGAAGAATGTATCGCTCGGGAATTAATAAAAAAAAAACACATATTTAACACTTTTATCAGAAATAAATCCTGTACGATTGAAAGATCTATGATTTGCAACCAAAAATTCATTTTGGTTAACTCCAATTTTAGAAAGAATATTTATCTGGCTCCTGGTTCTTGCTATAGATGCAGTCAGTTTTTATTTTACATAAAAATCCGCAGTCCGATCATATTACAGTAAGGTCTTGATCTAATTCGGATCCTCGGGTCCGTGCTCCGACATAGATCGTGTAGGGCTACTAGTTTCTTGTGACCGCGTCGACCGCGCCGAACGTAGAAAAGGCCAGCGTGTGCGATTGTAAAGTCAAATAATTGTAATAAAAAATGTGGTACCGGTCATTTTGACCGGCGATGGTAGGTTCAGCGTTAAAGACATTAATAAACAGCTGCTCAAACGAATCTAAAGTCGTGCAACCACGAAAAGCGTTCGAAGCGGGTAGGGAGCAGACTATTCAAAAAGCGTGATCCGAAAATCAATTTTTTTCGACGACATAGACTCGTCGCGATTCGCAGATGGCATTCGCTAGTGTAGCCGGCTTACGCGAATTCCGGAGCAGCGTGTCATAACGAAGAAGTGCTCGAGAGAGAGCGGGTTGGCCGCACTCGGTTACCAGGAAAACCAGATAACGAGAGTGAAAAGGGTCGACGCTTGCGCCGACCGGCGTCTGCTGGCGTCTCTTCGAGGTTTCGCCTTCCTCTTCGTCGTCGGTTCCTTCTGATAATTTTTAGTATACCTCGTGAGCCGCGTTTTTCACCGCTCATTACGTCCTATTCGCAGAGAGAGAGAGAGAGCTCTAACGTGCCGCGATAAAATTTCGTTCGGCCACCGAGCGAGCCGAACAATTATGATACATTCAGGAATAATTGCTGAGAGATGCTTGTCCAGGTCCCAGCCCGTGGAACTAAGCCACGCTCGCAAAAGGTTACTGGTGCATCGTCTTCATGCAAAATTCACGACTGCGCTGCTCCGAGAGAAATGACGGAGGTCATGGCTCAACTGCGCTATTTTTCCGAGATACGCACACGTGTTCCTCGGGTTTAATCCATTCGCCGCTGACGGTGCACAACGGGTGTCGCCAAAATGCCGGACTATCTTTTGCATTATTTTGTTGGATACTCTTGTCTTAGTTTAAAGTGGCTGCCGTGAAAGTTTTAATCAATTCGTAAAACAAAAACAGGGTAAGGTAGAAACTTCTTCCACCGGGTGTCGCGGGATTGTCGCAGAAACCTTTAAATTATTTTGTTGGGCATTTTTGTCGTAGTTTCGGGAGGGTATCGTAAAAATTTTAATCAATTCGCAAAATGAACAAGGCGACGAAGAAACTTCTTCCACCGGGTGTTGCGCAAATACAGGACAGTCGTTTGCATTATTTTGTTGGGCATTTTTGTCGCAGTTTAAAGAGGCGGCCATACGAATTTTAATTCACTAATGTATATATAGAAAACAGAATGAAGGGAACATTTCATTCATCAATTAAATGACTCCTTGTAAGAATAAATTTGGAATGTGAATACTTTTGTTCAATGTACACGTTTCCTTGTATCTTATGCGTTTGCATATGCCATACATGCATAAAGATTAGTACATAATTCGTACATACGAAACAGAGTAAAGGAGAAACTTCTTTTTTGCCAATTAGGAGCAAGGTACAATCCGTGGAAAAATCGTAGGAGAAACAAATTGTATAATTTTTATTTGCGTCGAAAGTGCATCTTTGTAAGATCGGCCTGTACTTTTTGGTCACCTTGTATACAACGTTCTACTATTGCTAGAATCCTTCATACGTCAATACTCCCCCTCGATTGCGAACACTTGCGTCCCATAATCGAAAAAAGACTTCAATACTTCCCCCTTTTTATTCAGAGGTCGACCAGGGACCCCTACAATTCTCTAGAACAAATTACCCCCGTAGAAACGTCAGTGTCCCCAGAAACATACAAAGTGCAACACTTGAGATTATCGGGTTGATTTTAATCAAATATTTTAATTTTTATCATTGTTTATCATTGCTGTTCCATATCAAGGATCAGTGTTCACGTTCGTCGTTTGGATTATGTACTCATGCTCCTTGTGAAACATTATGAAGAAACAAAGTAAATAACAAACTGAAATTATCTTCATGTACGCGTTGATGAAATTTTGAAAACACATTTAATTCGCCAGAACATTTAATTACCACCGGACAAAATGTAAATATCACAGCACGCATTATAAACGATTTTCAAAGTATAAACGCCAGGCTCTCCACTCCCCCCACCCCCTCTCCGCGAAATCGTTCAGAAAAACAAAAACTGTCTCTGGGCTCTGTTTGCCGTTGTTCGATGTTTTTTATGAGCCAAGCCCGCGTTGTACTAGCTCGCATTCAGAGCAAACTCCCACACTCGAGCGAAGAATGTTTCAATGCGTGAAAAGAATGAATGGCGAAACGAAAATGGAAGCTGGCGCAGCGGAAATATTTTTTACGCGGCGATGTGTTTAATTACGCAGAAAGTTATCGCTAGCGGGAAAAGTGCACACGGGAAACCCGAAACGTCGCTGTGTGTTCTAAAACTCGATCATGTGACAAAAATATGCTTGAAAAACGATGGCGTCCGGTTCTAAACAAAGCGTGAAATATTATTTCTCTTGCTCGAAATTCGCAACTTCGCGAACCTTGTCGAACTGGAACTAAAAAATCAATAGACGAAAATTCAACTATCTGTGCAATTACAATGTAGACACAGTACTGTGTAGAAACATAAAGATTTCAATTTTTCAGCTAATGAAGTTGAGTACTGTAAAAAAAATAGAAATTACGGTTTTGGTACTGTGTGAAAATATATAAATTGCAAATTTTTTAGCTAGTGAAATTGGCACTGTGCGAAAATATAGTAATTGCAATTTTGTTGCTGTAAAATATAGAAATTACGGTTTTCAGCTAGTGAAAATTAATTTTCACGTTGCTCCGATTATTGTAGGATAATCTACGAAAGTAGAAGTTTGTTTCAACGTTTCTCTTTTCGTAAAATACTGCAGGTATTCCGATCGATCGATTATTTTCGAGCAACAGCATGTAGACCGAAGCAAAAGCTACAACTGCAAAAGCTGCCCTCTTGAGCCAGGTGTTTACTGCATATTTAACGTCGAGGGTACTCCCCACGAGCACAAACATCAGCTTCTCCCTCATTAGTTCGTTTTATTGCCGGTGCAATTTTCATGCGAAACGCACACGGCTCATTTAAGTTCAAATAAACACTTCAAATAAGAAATCCTGCAAAACTAAGCCGTTAGGTCATTGCACACGAAACAGCAGTGCTTGCTTCTCCATTTAACACAGGAAATGATTAGTATTACTTTCTACGTGTAATGCAGTTTCTCCAATCTGTTAAATCTATTAATTAAAATCCATTCTAAAATAAAATGATTTTTAGAAAACGTAGAATATATTGTGGAATATTCGTGTGGAATAAATTGAGCGTTTATTTCTCTGGTAATCTTTGTGCGTTCCTTTTATGAAACGTTTAAAGAATTTAACAATGGGATGGTGCGGATAATATGGTACTGTAGGCAATATCTTAGAAGAATGTTAAATATAAAATACAGTTCATTTTCTCCACATAAAACATGGATTCACAGTGCAACAGTGCATGGTTATAATGCTTTATTAAATTGAAAGCATTCCTTTCACGAAGTATTTAAAGAATTTAACAAAGGGAAGATCTACATTCTCTAAATGATACTCTGGGTATTATGATCTTAAAAGAACAATGTGTATAAAATTCATTTAACTTTGTTCCCGCCATATATGGGTTCACAGTGTAGCAGTTCTGACTTTCAGTTAATCAGACGCTAACAGATTGTTCTGTTTGTGACTTTTATAATATTTCGTTCATTCGTAACCGACAAATCTTCGCGAAGACTGAACGAAGCGCCATTTTAAAGTGCATTTTCATTTAAATCATGTAATTAAATTATATAACTTAAATCATATATGTTAAATCAGAAACATATATTAAACCATATAATTACACCATACGATTAGATCATATATATTAAATCATATAATGTCGAAAGATGATCGTATTCATCCGATTCGAAAAATTTCAAAGCCGCCAGATGATCAGCGCGAGACCCCCGCAAAATTGGCGAACAAATTCGGTCCCAAACATGTCACTGCTCCCTAAAATTGAACAAAATCCGCAGTTGATGGCCAAGAACCTAATTCAAAGGGCGTTCAGAGTACTCTCGAGTGGCATTCAACGAGACGAAAATACTAGACGCGGAGGCGAGGTCCGCAGGCTCGTCGAACATGCAAAATACTTTGATTCCGATAAGTTGCCAGGGAATTCGGTCGCGGCTTGGTGCCGCGGCTTTTATGCAACGGGAAATGTTCCTTTGATGAGCGTGCACGCCCATTTACGTGCACCAGGATGACAAACATAGTCGCACAAACGTTCCGCGTATTGTCGCGACCATCTCTTGGCTCGCGGAGCGATTTTAAAACGCGGCGCGTTCCCCGCGTATCGTTGAATTATCATCCTTTGTGCGTTTTATGGATACTGCCCTTCTCCTTGTTTTGCCTGGTCTCCTTTTTTTCTTTTTTTTTTCTTTTTATTCATTCCAACGCGGTGCCAGGACACGCGCCCGGCTCAAGGAGCCAGGCAAAGTGCATTCGCGGTCGAGTCAGACGCTATTATTTCAAAGCGGGCCGAGCAATTAAACTGAAACGCGATGGAGTTTTTGAAGCAAGTTCCTTGGCAAGCCGAGGCGACACTGTCGCTAACTTTTTACGACTTTGGCGGAATAATGAGGATGAGGTTCCCCTCGGAACCGGGAACGAGCGGATCCGAACGCAGACACTGAATTGTTTGGTCGAAGTTCAGCGTGGAGGAAACGGTCCAACATCGTCGAAGAGTTAATCTTGACTTCTTGATGAACTGAGCAGACTCGGCTTCGGGACCATTCGCTGTTTAATATATAAATTAACCCTTGATCCTTCTGGATCGTCGTCTGTCTGCTGCACTGTCCCTGACGAATATCTCAAAATTTATTTTACAATGTTACTAGGTGCAATACGTTTTTAGGCGTTGTTGTTCCCTAGAGTTTTAAGATGGCTGGACAAATTTTGGACAGTCTACGTCTTTAAGCAACCATTTGGCGGCATCGCTGAAGGGTTAACCGGCCATTTTTCGTTGCACCCTTCAGTTAACCCTAAACGTTCGTTTCTCTCCTATTGACATACCCTCGTAAACACGAATTTAATTAAGACCATAAAAACCATTGTAAAACTTGCAAATCATAGTCTTACAGGTAAAACATGGCCATGGCCAATTAAGGGTTAATTTAACATCGACAGTTCATATACGTTGTATACGTGTTCAGAACTATTCTTTTTCACTGAATTTAATGTCAACCATCTAGTTTGATTCCATTCCAATTTCCCAACAGAGTGCATTGACCGAGGAGAATGAATTCACTTGTCAATTGTTTCAGCCCGCAGAAAGACTCTTCTTTTTCCCAGTCTGTTCATCTGGAAGCTCTTCGATGTGATTTTATCGTGACGTCAATTAGTTTTGCGATCGACAAACAGTAAACTCGATTGCCCAACCATCGAAATCCGAATGTGTATTTGCGGGGATAGGTAATTGTGCGTAAGCGATCGAATGAGTGAGAAATTGCGTGAATAATCGGCCGAATGAGAAGTTCCGTGCGCAGTTGAGCAATTGAATGAATAGAAAGTTGAATTATTTGCAATTGAACGGTAGAAACATTAGCTGAGCGAGCGGTGCGAGCGCGAAACACAATGACAGACAGACACCTCCGCAATTTAGGGGAAACTAAACAATTGTAATTTAACTATCGTTCAATCCTAATTATTAGCTGTAAACCTACCGAGCATTAAAAGTGGCTGACAAATATTGCCTCATAGAGATGTCAAGATTGAATTTATGTAGACTTTTCGTGATATTTATTGCAGTATGCGTTCGACTATAAATATTCATTCAACATTAATGCAACTTTACATCGCAACATTAAATCGGTGGTAGGTTCAGTAGAATTGGTAGACATTTTCGAAATCTTCCTCTAGCAAATAGGCATTGCCATTAAGGGGAGATGCAGTCTTATCGTTTAGCAATCTCATACAAAAGGACCAAGGAGGGGGGAGCTTTCGTTGTCTTCGAGCAGACTGCATACAGCTGCGCAGAGCTGCACACTACACCACTCTCAACTGAAGCAACGAACTAGAGACAGAGCTGCTCTCGGAGAATTCTCTCCAGGGAGGTCCTTGATGTCTCCTGGGGGTCCTCTAGGTCTACCAAGAGAGGGTGAGGGGTATCTGAAGGTCCTCTATCAAGAGGGATTCGAGTATTTTTGGTTCATCAAGTACCTCGGCGGGCTTTGAAGTATTCAATTTTCTGAGCCCATTAAGAACACACTCCGTGAACCCGAAAGTATTTCCCAAAATTGGCGCAAGGATCTAGAAGACTTAAATAAACTGTACGAACTTAAGCAAACATGTAATTAGCCCAGACCTAACCTAGAGTTTGGTAAGCTGTCTGAACTTTTAAACAAACTTGTAACTATTGATATACATTCTAGAACTGAGGAGAGGAGTAGACGACCTCGACGATTTTCACGAAGCTTTCCGCTTCGCCGAGTGGGCAACAATAACGCCGCGGAAAGAACAACGTTAATCCTGGAGTTATTTGCCGTGAACCCGTTAGACAGCATCGGACGATTGCGTCACAATCTTTGAGACGTCACCGGAAGATCTCTGGAAGCCTTAGCTCGTTTCCGAGACCGTTTCATAGCGTCGCCGGTGCTTCACAGGACTTCGGTTGTCATTACAGAGACACTATTACAGTCTCGGGCGCCTGGTTTGGACCTTGCAGACCCGGAATACAAGCTTCCTTCCATTTTCTAGTTTCCGATGAGAATACCGCTTATAATAATGATTGAACAGAGAATTTACACTTTATCCAACATTTGAAAGGTAAATGTTAATATACTATCTCATTGGTAGCATAAATAACCCTTTGCTGGAATAATGAACACTTTATTCGTTGATAAAATCCTTCCAAGGAACGTCAAAATAATTTTAGCAGAAAATGAACACGCTGATAAGATTTACTTATCGTTACACAATTTTCCAAGTAGGTACTACACATTAGCTTGTAGTCTAGTCTGTAAGTTCGTCATACGAAAGAACAAGAATAAAAATGATCTAAAATTCACGAAGCACGGGGGTGGCACTGAATAAGCTAACGTATCGAGCGTGTCAATGTCTGAACGTGGCCTACCGCATCCCGTAAAAATTCTTATGCATTTGTACGTAAAATATTCAAAGCCAATTTTCTCGAAAACAAATTTCATTCTACCCTTCAGGCTTATTTTTGCGTATAGCGTCACCCTTTCCCAGTTGTACCATGAATGCTATATATCCTGTCTGGAAAACTTGACAAGAACGAATCTCAACACTGGAACTACCGAGCCGGTCAAAATGACGGATTCCAGATTTCTTTTCTTTTACAATTCACTGAAATTATAGAAATATTTTCTTGAGTAATGTTTTCGCACACTTTTTCATTCAAGTATATGCTGCCTGAATATGTCTCGTTTAGATAGTTCTAGTGTTAAACATAGAATAAACCTAACAGTGCCTTATTTTTCTGCATAGAAAACTATCGCCATTCATGAAGTCCGGACGAATCTTCTAGCTCGCCTAAGGGTTAATAAAGGGTTCAGCTCTGGTTATCATTTCGGGCGAACACTTCCGGTGAAAAGGGACAGCGTAAACGTTGAAAAAGAACAAAGTAAGCGATAAGAATGACGTCCACGTCGACGAGGAGGTTACGGCGGTTGCGGAGATTATAGATTCAGTGCACATCGGGTCGACAGGGAGGCGAGGAAGATAGTTAAAGAGAATCTTCCCCAGAGAAGGTGAGCGGAGAGCAAAAAGAAGAAAAGTCCAATGGGTAATCACGCTCTTACTTCTGACTTCCGAGGGAATCCGAGATCGCCTAACTACCCTCGTTCGTCTAGCGATGTTCAACGAATGTTGGAATCCACGTATCAACGAAATTCATAAAATCATCGCTAATGGCTAGAAAATCGTGTGTAATTTAATACAGTATTAAACAACTTAACACTTTATCTACCGGGAGCCTATTAAAAGAATTGTCTTATTAAAGCTTAAAAATCGCTTTTTACTTGTGGATTTGTTAGTCCACGATTGAAATTGTTATTGCCATTGAAAGATCCATTTAAAAACACACACACACGGACCATAGACTTTCAAAAATTCTAAAATAAAATATATAAAACAAATTATAAAATAAATTTCTATTTCACTGCAGTTTGTTGCAACTCAAATAGAACATTTTTCATTTTGCATCAAGATCCACTGTCTATTAATGGGCAATCCGTCTACGTTAAAGAACAAAAGAAGAAGAAGAAGGACGATGTATCAATGTTGGCAGCATTTGCGAAAAGTGCTGAGAACGATACAACGCTGTTGGCGCGCGATTGTGCGATTTATACAAAATTTTAATGAGTTTTCGCTCGAATCTCACCAACACGATTCGCTATTTTTCGTTGAATCGGCACTAAAAGGGTTGAAAAGCAAAAGCTTGCGAACTCCAGTCCCTCGCAATGATAGAAATAATACGCGTCCCTACCCGTCGCGGGTTATCGACAAATAAAATCGTTCTGGCGCAGCGAAAAGTCGAAGTAAAAAAAGGGAGGGGGGGGGTTACGCACGATATAAACTGAACACGACGAAGTATTGGAAACAGGTCTTCCGTGCGGATTACGCGTTTACTACCGCCGACAGGATTATTGAGTCCACGGTGTATCGAGAAATGTCCAGACGAACGATGAGACTCGCATTTTATTGACTTTTGTGCTCGCACGACGAAAAGAAACTTGCTGCGAGTTGCCTCGGCGCTTCGAAAAATCGAAACTTTTTAATCAGGCGTGCAGGTAGCCATTCCGTGACACGACGACATCGAGTTTGCCCCGAAATATTTGTTCGATCGATTTGTTCGACTAACTGAACGTAGAAGAAGCTACGGGAAATTATAATATGGAACGACATAAGGAGAATACATAGTCGACATAATTCCTCTGTATTCCTTACTTTACGCTTTTTATAGACTTCATGTCGCGCGGTACGTACACAGTACGTAGACGTTTCGCATATTTTCTGTAAATTTTTAATGTAGGTTAAGAGTAGCTTGAAACATGAAAGGAAACACCGTCACTATGTATTCCTCCTATCTGTGAGTACTTCTCATTATAGCAAAGTATAGAGATTAACGTGCTCAGTTTTTTTTTTCTAGAACTCTTGTTATATTCTCCTGTAACTCTATCATTATACAGTAAAATCTTTATCTCAGCCCAGTGTTG
Source organism: Halictus rubicundus (assembly GCF_050948215.1). Lineage (NCBI taxonomy): Eukaryota > Metazoa > Arthropoda > Insecta > Hymenoptera > Halictidae > Halictus > Halictus rubicundus. The sequence continues at coordinate 11,454,060 of NC_135152.1, read as the reverse complement.
CCAGACGAGGGGAGGGAGCGCGCATTGAGGGGGAAAAGTAACCCCCTCTCTGCCAGTACCGGAATACGCACGACAGTGACGAAACGCGTCACGTGACCGGGCCGTGGCCCAGTAGAAGGGGAAATTAGAGTGGGGGAACAAGGCTTGATCTGGCGACACTGTGTAGGGCTACTATAGGAAAGGACAGCGCGAACGAAGGCGCACTACATACCGTCAATTAAACCACTAAATACAGTTCAAATTGTATCGTGTTTAGCGTCATTTTAATCAAAAAAATGCCACGAATAAGATGGGGAAAGTCCGATCAAAAATGACCCCTCGCGGGGTCACTGACTGAGATCGTGTAGCTCTGTTCGGCTTAGATCAAGACTTTACTGTAATATAAATTCTATTTTTAAATCGATTTCTTACAAATCTTATTTACTATGAAACAACTAAGAGAGTGCACTGAGCCTAAACATACCACGAATTAAATAAAACAGATTAAACGAGTGATAAAACATTGTATTCCATGCTGACTAAGATACAGTATCATGCAACTCGGAGTATCGCGGAATCTATCTGAGTTAGGGTATTCAGTTGCTACCGTTCCATCGATCAATCAAATCCGGTTATTCGCCGGGTCGGATAAACATTGTTTCGAAGACCGAACCTCTTCTGCAGCACCGCGAAGCGCTTAGCGTAACCGTTCAACCGATGTACATACGTTTCCAAATAACGTAATCGAATTTCCACGGAGTATGAACAAGTTTCCCGGAATTAATAGCCCTTCGGGTATAGCGTTTGCTCGGTGTTTCCGGGAGGTCGCTGTAACGGCCGCGTCAGCGGGACAAATGACGCGGATTTATAATCGAGTTCTTCGTTAAATGGTTATCGATTGGTTAGTCGCGGAAGGCGTTAATTCCATCGACAGTGGCCGTGAAACGGCGAACAATTTAACAGCGTCAACGGCGAAGGTCGATTCGTCTTCTTGGCGGAGAACGTCCTTGGGCCAGGGAAGCTCAGCTTCTTCCACTATCTTCTCAAGATTTGCCCTCTATTCTACGCAAATCGGCTTGCATATCGCTTTGGACCGGTGCTGGCGTGTGTTCCAGCGTCTCAAACTTCTTCAAACACGGCCAAGCACGGCCCCCATTCAACTGGCTTCAAGTGATCTCGATTAACTTTAACCTTTAACCGACTGCACCTGACTTCAACACTCTTGAACTTTAATCAGAATCTATATATACTATTCATAGAAGCACAGGCATTGTTGATGTCAATCCGTGTAATTTGAAACGCGCGTATCTCAAATCTCTTCTGCTACACCTGTTAGAGTTTCAAGAGACTATTAAGTTTGTTATCTCTTTCTTTTTTTTTTCTACAAGTGTCTAAATCGTCCATTAGATCCGCAAGATCGAAGCATCAATAGCATCAAAGCTTAAACAGCTTGAAACGTGCTCAAACCTCAAAGCAACAAGAAACCGGCTCAAGTAGTTTAATTTTGTGATATAATGTCTCTATTAATTGGGTAGATTGAGTTCAAAAGTGAAGGAAGAAGACGTATTGCAAACGGAATGCAACACGACCGACGGAATCCTCAGCGTTTACGAGCAAGCATGAAGTCGAATAGCTTGGGAATGAAGTGCTGTATGCTTTCGACAGGCTCAAACTTGAAACCATTCGATCTGGATCTTAAGAAAGTTTGAACAGGCACGATCAATCTTTCCCTTGTTGATTTTGTTACTTGTATCAGGCATATTTTTCGTATTTTCGCATCTATTTCATCAAGCACCCGTACGTTTAATCACTGTATCATCCAACCATCTATCGCAACGCGATCAAACAGGAATAGCCAAGCCGAAGCGAGGTGCTCGAGCTTAAATCGTTCAGAAACAATCTGCGAAAGCGCGCGTAGAATGGCGGACGTAGATAAACGGATGCAGACGTCCCGCGTTCATCCGGATTTGACTACAGTGAATACAGTGAATGAGCGCTTAGCGGTTGCCGGTGCGGGATCATCGTCTACCCAACCGCTGTACTTCCAGAGAGCCTGGAATTCCAGGAATTAAGCGTTTTCTTTCTCCGCCAGGCTGCGAGTGGTTTCGGCGATACTGCAAGAAACGGTGAACGCGAGGGGTGATGTATATATAGCGAACTTATTTAGCGAAGCACAGTCGAAGAGAGTCGACGGGAACAACATTGCGGACAGAACGTGTCCTCCGACTGGGCAAGAAGGGCGACCGCTAACGTGAACACGGCTGCAACTTCGCTCAAAGAGACAGCCGGGGCAATCCTGACGAAGTAGCCACTTCGCGACGCTGTCACCGAGCTTCGCGGGAAAGAAATTCGAGGAGGAGCTCTTGCAGGTCTGATGCAGTCCTCCGGATGCAGCCGCGTCGAGGCATCGAACGGGAAAGAATCGGTCGACGTTAATTCGACAGACAGAGGTTTATCACAGCGAGTCGTTGACCCTGTCTCTCCTCGCCCCCGGCAGCCGTACAACGTGATCGTACTTCGCTTGGTTCCGAGACTCTATTAACACGATCCTTATTCGATTAACCCCGCCCCGTCATTCGAATACAAAGAGATGGATGGAATCGAGACGGTAACGTTAGAATCGTTGATCTCCGAATGGTTTTTTCAGGAAATCGATGGAACCGAAACTTCAGGCTTAGAATCGTTCATCTGGGAACAATTTTGAGGAAACTGAGCTCGCCAAATGTTTCGCTGTGTTATGAACGCTTGGTACATTGCTGCAGGGGTCGTTGAGATGCACCCCACGATTTTAATATCAACCGTTGGTTGAATCACGAATCGGAATCCTGAGACTAGCTTATTAGATGTGGTACGTTTGATTTAATCCTGTGATTACATGGTCTTATCCTGGTTAACATATACAGTTCATTTTTCACTCAACAATGACAAAAATTACTGTTAATTTGAATACTCGAGTCCGAAGAAGAGCACATTGTTTTATTTAAAACTGATTTCACGACTGATAAGGTGTACTTTGAGTAAAATAAGCTTAGTCTACATTAACTAAATCAGAGTGAATCCAATGAAACAAAAACTGAGAAGTATAAAAATGAAGTATAAGAAAACTATTAGAAAGAAATGAGTAAGTAGCTCCTGTTGGATGAAGGTCCGCAGCTTAATGATATTAATTGTTCTATCAATTCTCTCGCGTTTTGCATCCCGCGAGATTGGGTACACCCGAGCTACGGGCTTTATAAGCAGCGCTAATAAAATTGTTACTTCATCTGATAAAACGGCTGCGAGGGGAGGAAAATTCAGGAACCCCGAGAAGATTGGAAAAACAATAATTTTCTCCATGGATCTCGCAGGCTCCGTGCATCGGAGGGTTAAATCCTGTCTGGACAAATTTAGTGAATCACTAAAGGAGCATAAAAATCCTTCGAACGAGGCCCTCGGTGCCATTTCACTGCCAGAATTACTTCCGAGTGCTTCTCGAGATATTTAGTGCCGTTCAGATTGTATAGCATCCGGAACTACAGTGTTTAATCAGTGTAACACAATCGCTGAACTATTGGAGTCCCTCTTGTGATCGAAAGAGGCTCTAGAATCCTCAGACAAATAAAAAATCGACTATGGTATGTACATATTCAGGGGAGTGAATATTTTTTCCGTACACCGAAAATTGTTTCATGTTCCTTTTTCTCAGTAATCTTCGAAAATTTTTAGAAGTATCAAATTTTAACAAGTATTTTACCCAAAGACTTCTTTAAAATTCGGTCCACAACCAATTATCAATTAGGTCTATTACTTCTATTCGGTATTTTAAACTTATCTTTGGCTAAAATACACATAAAGTATCGCATTAGATGCTCTAAAAATTTAAAGTTCACAGCTGCAGTACATCCTATGAAAAATGAGCACGAAGTTGGCTCATTTTCTCTGTACCGACAAAATGGCTACTCCACTTTAGCACATATGTATATCATCCTACGTATAAGTAATGCGACTTTTTACTTTTGGATATTAAAATAGGAAAACATAATCACGAACATTAATGTGTATATTTCTCTACATGTTCTACAATCCACGGAATTATATGCAAAAGATTATTGCGGCTGTTTTCTGCGTTTCACAAAAATACGCAACGAAATTCGCAGTACTGATGGAACGAACATACAAGTATGACATACTTGTGTACATCCAAGTATGACATACTTGTGTACATACAATTAAATATAATATTTACGATGCTGCAATAAAAGCGCGGAACCGAGGATATTTTTCAGAAAGTGGATCGTGTCTTATCGCACGCGCCCCATCGTCGGCCGCGTCTTCATCAAAATTTCATCGGGCGACGACACGATCGAGCATGATCGATTAGCTGTCGACAAGCGGACGGACAACGGATACCGAAGACCATTCGCAAAATTTTCGGGATTTCCCAGTGACAGTATCAACGGACCTCCGCGCCGCGACGAGCGAGATGAGAACGACGATAAAAGTTCATCAATTTCCCTCGCGTAGGAAACGATTGGATCGTAATACTATTTCCACGCAATCCGAGAAAATTGATCGATCATGTCCGCGCGATTATCACGCTGGATAATACGTCGTGCGTGTCGCCGCAAAAAGATTGTATGCATGCTATCGGAAAAAGCGAGTGGCCTGTCGAGAGCTGATAATTGATTTTGTTTTAACGGTTCATTGTGCTTGAAAATTATTCCGTGGAATGAGATCCATTTTTTATTTAAATGAGAACAACATTTCTATTGCTCTAAGAGAATCTCATGCACTAAACGAACATTAATTTGTTTAATTGTGGAGAATATCAGTGAGTTTAACGGAATACAAAAGCACTGGTGATATTCAGCAAGGAATTTTTGTAGAGATGCATTTTGCATTTTTGTACAGGACAGAAAAATTGCGAGAGAATATTTATACAAATACTCTACGCGTACCTAGTTCACAACATTTTGCATATTAAAAGTTGGATATTCGTCGCGCAATTGAAAGAAATTAATGTGGTTTATCGAGTCTCTGTAGATCAGAAAATCTCCGACCCCGATAAAACGCTTATAATCTTAACAAACATTGCGCAAAAAGTTTCCGAAGTTTTTTAATTTACCAGATGAACCATCATATCCGCCAGTGCAAGCTCAGCCCTAATTCGCCGACCGTAAATCATGATATCGATTAGATAGCAAGTAATCTGATCGTGTGAACATTGAATTATCGTGTATATCCCCCGGTGATAGCACAGATCGCTGATTGGTCACGGAATGTTTGTTTCCTTCGATGAGGAATGTGTTTGCACTCCTCCGTTTCGTTTGAATTTTAGAAAATTCGATCAAACGGGAAGAACTTCTCAACGAGGACAGATTGAAATGATCTCACCTTCGGATTTTCCTCGGGATCGTGTTAAGACAGCGATCTGTCTTCGCCTCTGGAAATGGAACTCGCTTCGAAAGAAACGAACGCGTCGAAATTCTGATGAAGTAACAGGATATCAATTTTACCTGTCGTCGTCTACGACGTTCCCTTTTTTCTTTTCTTTCTCGATCGAAAATTTTTGGTAGATTTCGATATTCGTCAAGCTCTCGTTAAGGCGATCTCTCGGGGAAATATATCTCTGATCCGATCAGATATCTCGATATTGAAAGATTTAATATCGAATGCTGATCGAACAAAAATTAATTTCGCGTTTCGGGCCTAGGGACTCCGAGAGTTGAATAATGTAATCTAATTCATTACTCGGAAATTGGCTCCGTCGGGGACAATCCTAGATTCTTCCAGAGGCTGGGATGCACTTTAGGAATAACGTTGAATCAAACTTATCGGACGTTCACACTGTAATCGAATCGTTGCTCGACCCAGAGGAATCGGGAGTCTTTCCTTCTCTTTCAAAAATATCTGTGTCACTGAATTGCTAAACAGTCAGTTAATATTATCGACAGACTGCGGATCTTCATATAAATTTTCATCTTTATAAACCATTTTACAGAAACTGGAATAAACGAGAAATTTCGTTATTCGCAATGAAAATATTATTGACTGCTAGTGTACGTGTTTCACTGCATTTTACAAGTTCGTAGTACCTCATAACTGCGTATTAATCATTATTCGTCCATTATCTTTGAATCAATAAATTTTAAACGATCAACGCTGAGGCAGCAACAGACCGATTGAATATTAATAAATCGCTTTTGAAACGAACTGTACAGGATGTGGGATATTATCATATTCGTGTAGAATGTAATTTAATCGGAACACGTAAACTTTCACAGCCTCCGCGCACGCAAATCATTTTGTACGTCAAGTATTCTCGAACTCTAATCAGTTAATCTACAACGCTACCTAACTACGCGAAATTGTTTTGCTAGCCCCCTCCAGTTTATCACACTGAATCTACGGCTGCAAAGTCCAGATATACTTCTAATTTTACATACAATGGTCGCCGGCTGTATTGTAAAATCGAACCAGCGTTTCTCATTCCGGCGAGAATCGACATGGTTTTCTTAAAATACATCGATCCGCGTCTACCGCGTTGTTGCCCGCGCGATATTAACCTTTATGCTCTATTAGGAGCACCGGTATTTAAATCTGAATTTGAATGTTACGCTCTAAGAATAGAAACCGTAAACCGGAGCTAAAGTTCACTGCAACCGAATATTTCGTTGCGAAGGAAATATACTCGATCGTTCGCCTTTCGTCTACGCGAACGTGGCCGTAGAACCACTTATGCTAATTAAATGGAAATCTATTCTTCTTATCAACGCCTCGTTGCAAAAATTATGAAAGCCTCGTTGCACAATTGTCTCGTCATCCTAACCCACGGAACGGACTTTCAAAAAAATACTGCCGAAGCCTCCTGTCCATTCAAAGATTTCTACATTGCAGAAAAATTCATAGTCTACTAATTGGACTGTTTGATGAACAGTGCAATCGCCAAGTTGATTCCTCCAATTGCCCCGTCATTTCAGCTGTTACAATGGACGTTCCGAAAATGACACAGACATAAAACTTCGCGCCCGTTTGACCCGGAAATTGGTCGTCGACAGTTTTCTTAAACAATCGCGGGTAAAACGACCGGATTCGTACAAGTCGTTCGCCGGCGATACGATCAAATCACAGCGAAACACGTGATTACGTTTCGCTGGCGCGGCGTAACCTCGTTCGCCTACTCGGGTGTACGGCAATAGTCGGAGCGCGTGTAATCGGCGTTTCCAACGAGTAGGCTCCACCGGGAATAAACAGCGGTGCTGTTTGACGAACTGGTACCGAGCCAGTGGCCCAATTAGCTAAGTCGATTTCCGAAAGAACGTGTCCCAACGCTCCTACAAACCGCGCGCCCATAATTAATCGACTTTGCCCCGCGGTTGCTTAATTTGCGATCCCGCGACATCGCTGGTCCCGCGTCCTACAGCAATTTCTGCGTGTCCGCATCGGTGCAGTTGTCCCATTCCGGGTTGAAGAGTCGAGTGCAACGCTTTTACTTAAAAAAAAACCTCAAAAGAGGTCTGCTCGACTGCAATGTTGCGCTGGGGTGCTTGAATCTCAAATGCCACATAGTTGTGTTAGAATGCAAATGCAATGATTTCAGAATGCAAATGTAATGAAGTCTTTTGATCTGGAAACACCATTATAGTCCACAGACTCATTAGGAATATACAATTTTAAAGTAGGAAGCTTTAAGGTCCTATCTCCAAATTTTATTTATAAGATATTTAAATTTATTTCATTGTTGATCGATGTGAAATCTCATAACAATGAAAACTCCCATAAAGTGAATATGACAGTCTTATAAGTGTTCCTTTAAAGTTGTCTAAAGTTTCTTTAACCTAATATATGCACAGGGTGTCGCAAAAATGTTGTATTTCCTTGGAAGGACTGATTCCTGGCGCAATTTGAAGAAACTTTTTCCTTTGCGGAAATGTTCTCCGCGGCTTTGTTGAGGAGTTATTACCGTAAAACACAGACCAATCAGAGCGCGGATACAGCAGGCGGATTCTGACTCAGCCAATGCCAACGTCACGCTCGGTGGGAGCTCTCTGGCATAGCCGCGCTCTGATTGGTCCGTGTTCTTCGTTAATAGCTCCTTAACGAAGCCGCGGAGAACATTTTCGCAACGGAAAAAGTTACTTCAAACGATCTCAGGAGTTATTCCTTTCCAGGAACACAACATTTTTGGGACACCCTGTAGAGAGAATTTCGAGTATAACGTGGAGAAAATGGAGAAAGCGAAATGTTTCGACGAGTAAGATGAAAGGAACCGAAAGAGGGTTGGTTTAACTCGATGTGACCAACTTGTACTTCCCACTGACTAATGCGCGTCAGAGTTTACCTAGATTACTCAAGTCTGTTTGACACCTGACGCAATTTCATTCTGGAAATTTTCCGCGAACACACTTTGAGGTCGCGATTTAGCGGGACACGATTCTCCCGCCACGCCGGGATTATGGTCGGGAATACTTCTTCTTGCCGGCTATCTCCGGGAAACGTCTTAGCATCTCAAAGATCTTCGAAACTGTTCTAAAAAGGGAACTAATTTAGATTGAGGCTGCTTTGCATGGCACTCGAGCGATACCACTCTTTTTCCCGAAGTCTGCGGCGGATCATCGCGCGGGGCTGCAATTTCAGAGAGCAATTTTGTAGGGCAGAAAATTGAAAATGTTCCCTCTTTGTGCGCGCCGCGAGCATTATCAGAGGAAAGCGCTTTAGAAGTGATTGTTTTAAGTAATAGACTGCCGTACGAAGCTAAAGGAACGATGAATTTTCGTTGAAAAATTGTTGTAAATCGACGCCAGAAATTTCATAAAATCGGAATAAGTTATTGAATGGAATCGAAATCGAAAAGTTTGAGAATAGCTCTAAGAATACTTTTCCAGCATTTTGCGGGTCCTAACCTTTGTTACACTAAATAGACTACCGTGAAAATTCATGTTCATATCTGGACAAATATCCCATTTCTGGTAGATGTGGCAAAGAGAGATTTAGATGAGCTGTTTTGGATAGAACACCCTGTATACTCCTACTGGATGAACAAATTGTATTGTAGATACTATCAGAGAGCGTGTCGGAAGCGTTTAATGGTGTTTCTGCGTCGATTGGATAAGCTAGCCGGGTTGCGTCGGCGAATGATCCTGGTGAAGTTGGTTTTGCCATTTATCAGCGAACCTACGCCTCGGAACAGAAAATAACTCAGCTATCGATCACAAATCACGAGTAATAGTTGCAATTACAAGCGGCGCTATTATTAGCGCTCTCCACCTCTCTCTTTCTCTCTGGGTGCTAAGGTATCGCTTGAATCTATGGCCCACTAGTTATGCGAATGATTGTTGGTTGCTGCTTTTAGGCACCGACCGGTACCGAACTTTCAAAAGCTCGGAAACGTGTTAATTGCCAAACTCGAGTTTCTCTGAGGATACAATAGGGAAATTGAGAATGTAATTGTAATTTGAGAAAATTTTCCCAGCGTAATGGAAAATGGCTTTTCTTCGTTTTATATTTCAATTAAGGTCACGGTAATGTTAATTTCCCAGCTGGCAATGAGAGGTATTAAGAATGACGTCAACGAGAGAGAATGATAATCATATGCTGCAATTGATCGCATTACTCGGCTGCAGTTGATCACATTGCCAGCTTGCAAATGATCAAATTCACACTTTTTGAATCGACTACTCGTGAAACTGTCACGAAGCGTAGTTCATCTTTCTTTTTACCTCTGTATTGAAAATATCAAGGAAAAGTAATTTATTTAAGAGAGTTTCCGTGTGATCTTCTTTAAAGATTTTTCTAAGCCGTGAGCGCATGAAGAACCGCAGTCTTCTTGAAATACGGTCATGGATTTCCGTGCAGCTCCATAATTCAGTATAAAGAAAACTGAATTGGTAATATCGAAAATTAATGGAGGAAGTTTGCGCGTTTCCGGGAAGTAAAAAGAAAAAAGTAACTGTCAGGGTGGATGCTAAGCATAAAGCACTATGCCTTTTTCGATTGCAGAAACAAGGTTAAATAATCCCGTAAAAAAAGTTGGAGAATAATATTATCTTCGACAACCGTTTCAACCGTGTCCTTCGCAGCAGAGAAAATCCAGATTGATCAACTAATAATAAAAATAATCGGGGTGCAGAGTGCGGTTCACCATCTATAAAAAATCTATAACATTATTATTTTCAGACTTCTCGCGGACAATTATATTTAGAACTCTGTTTTATCAAAAATCGAGAAAAAAATTGCATCTAATCGTTTTCTTGCGGATGACCATTGGCATTTCGTGTCTCGCCAATTAGGCGATTCGAGCCTCGTCGGTCAAATTACGTTGCCCCTGTTACATACCCACCTCAAAATATCGTGCCAAGTTTCTTCGAAGTGTCAAGCGAAGTAAATAACAGGTTTACATTGGCGTAGCAGTTTCGTGACTTTGCGCGGCCCCAAGATGCAAGAGTAAGTTAGAGCTCGATATGAACTTGACTAATACACGAATGAGACTTTACATTCATACCTGGCGCTACCCACTAATTCAGATTATTCATTAACTAGCGATACTCGAGAAGTTTCTCTGAATCGCGCAGACATTGCTGTTGACGTCGACAGATTCTCGTGAATCTTCAATAACCCGAGCCCGTTCTACATGCTCCTCTGCTTTATTCGATGTTACTTCGTCAACCCTTAACCCTTCGCGATGTCTTTAGTGTCGGTAGCAACTGGACCACCATTTTGTAGTGAATATTCTGAATATTGTCATTTTCGTCTGCTACACCAAAGCATCTTTTAGCAAATTAAAATAAAAAAACCGTACCTTCAAGCCCACATTATTTCTAAGCCTTAATTATTGCCAAGAATAATTCGAACTAATTGTTTCTTGCCCCTCTGTGTCTCTGCTTCAGCGAACCGAACATTTATTTCAATAAAATACACGATACGATTGCCAACTAAGGATCGTGTAAATATTTTCTCATGTACCAATGAACGGTAAAAATGATTTCCTAGAAACAACAACCGCCGCACGAGCCTCGAGCAACAAAATACGTCCGAGCAGGAAACCAGACGCACTGTCGATTTTAATCAAAGTCGGCGTCCGTGGCGGAATGTTCAAAATGTTTTCCCCATGCCCCATCAACGGTTTTCACCCCCATGGGAGGGTGAGACGGGTTCCGGGAAGCATCCCACGCATCTGGAGGGCTATTTCGACCGGTCGATTTTTTTCGGTCGACCTTACGGGTGCGTCGTCCCCCGCGTCAAACGCCGAATTGTTTTACGTATCTGCGCGACCGTAGGGTGGTCCCCTTCTCGACATCAATGCAAATCCGCCCGCGTGACACCCCTCCTCGACCGGGCAACGCACTGTTGTCGATTCTTCTCAAATATCGGGCCGAGATCAATATTAAAATCTCCCAGACAAGCCTAAATTAACATACTCCTGCACGCTCTTCTTTCTAGATCGAGCTCAGAAACGGATCTTAATTTTCTAAAATTTTTATTTGCTGTTCAAACTTAATGAAGGGCCGATGCTTATAAGAAGACCGCGAATTCGATCCATTTAAATCCTGCTTCTTACAATTGACTGGGACAATGTTCATTTTGCATAAAGATCTGCAGTCTACTTATAGTTATACGATTTTGAAATAAATCAGGAGTAAATGTTTAAGCTTGGAACACATTTATATCGGAATAGCGACCGATATTTCTCTTGGAGTCACGCAACCGACAAAATGGCGAATTGCAAGCATGTTCGTCACAATTTCGAATTGTCGAGACTGCAAAGATACGTCCATAAGAACTTCCCGAATAAAATTCTTTCGTATACAGGGTGATCAAAAAGAGATACTCACAGGTCACATAGTGCTCACCAAGGAGTGAAAAATGTCTAATCAACGTAGGTCCTGGGAGCAATTTTTTAAAATCAAATTTTGTACAGAACAGCAATCGAACGATGCAAAAACTAGAGTTCCAGTGTGAACGAGGTAACTGCGAAAAATCGCACGGTTCGCAGACACTGCGTAAAAGGGAGTCGAAGCGGCCTACTTCTACAGCTTCGCAAAATGGTCAACGCGATTGCAGGGATCCGCCGATCTCGGGGCTTCGCGTCGTCGAACGAATCATCGGGTAAATAGCATATCGGCGACGTTCCAGGAATTCTGCAACGGACTCGTTCTCGTTCCTCCGAACGTGGGAGCAGCGAAGAGGGTCGAGAGCCTCGTTTCGAGAGCATATCGGTTCGTGAAATTAGAGGCGGAAAAAGGAACGTTGCTGGTTCTCGGTCGCAGGGCAGCCCTGTGCCCGCAAAAGGGAGCCACTTTTGTCGTTTGCCGGAGACAAAGGGGCATTTATCGCGACGGGGTGCCGGGAACGGACCCCGAAAAACCGTATCGACCCCATGCGCTCGCAGAATCGAGGGGAACCTCGCATACTGCTTGATTTTTCGCGAGAATGGTGTAACGACTGGAGGAAGAACGTTTCCAAATTATTTCGAACATTTTGGTTTGATTCATAAGCATCTCCTACTTGTAATTGAACGCCACTCGAATATCCATAAAAGTCGCACACAAACTGAACAATTTATTTAACATGCTTCCAGCATCCGCTTCGTTGCCGACTTCCATTGTTAACCCTTTGCACTCGAAGCTATTTTAACTCCAAAACGAAACATTTCTTCCGACCTAGGATATTTCCCTTCTATATTTTTCTTCATGTTATACATACGAAAATGGCGCAATTTACTCGTACAATACTGAAGTATATAGTAATTTATTAAATACAAACAGATTTAATAGTATAAAAAATATTTTGTATAATTACATAGCAATTTTTAGTGGCGCCTCACAGCCGCCATTCGAGTGCTAAGGGTTAAAATATTTTGTTAAACGTGTATCTCCTTTATTAAATATTCAATATTCATTTATGATAAAGATGTGTAGGTGTAATTTCAAACAGTAGAGAGACGAAAATAATTTTAGACCAACGATATAATATCTTCAAAATCTGAAAATTATTAGAGAAAGAATGAAATGTCGTGCAATCGAACGCAAACAATTTTTATTTTCAATAAAGATCTATAAAGATCCCAACAAGGTTTGGTTTAATTAGTTTTATTTCGTCGAAAAAAAAGAAATAAAGCAAAGTGCGTTCGCCACAAAAACGTCGCTCACAGAATCACTATACCTATTCCATAAGAACATCACCGCGTCTAGTGATGTTAGTGTTTCATTTAAGAAAATCGTGAGGTAAAGGCGATCTTGTTCCCAAGAGAAACAATGTGTGCAATCGTTTAAACAATGCATACACACCGCAAACGGGGAGCACTTCTCATTCCAGTAACTCGAACACGTTTCCCAATGCATGTGCCCCGAGCTGCACGGCTTAAATTTTAAGAAAGGAACAAACAAGAACGAGTTCTTGCCACAGCGTTTAGACTTCTCTCGCGGCGAGAGTAAGCGTACTCTTCTGAGAGTTTGATGCCGAACGAAACTTGAACAGCAAGCGGAAGCTACCGCGTCCATTTTTACCGGGGAGTTTCATCGACGATATGATATTTTAGCCAACTCCGACGATGCGACCTGACAGCGACGTGTTCGTATACTATATTCTGGTTTCCTGGATTCTTTCACGTTGCCCGCAGAGAACAGCCCGGCCACGGAACTTTCGTGAGATCGATTTTCGCAGAGGCTCGGCTTCAGGAGGAAGCCAGAAGGAAAAGGTTCACCCTTCCACCCCGGAATTTCTCGCGGCCCTTTTCCTTATCGTCGTGCTTTGAGATTGAACGCAGGGTGTCACTGTCTAAGAGGAAACTTTCGCAGAAGAAGGAACAAAGGGCGGAGACGTTTTATTCACGCAGCGCGCCCGACGCTTTATCGAAGAACCTCTCTTTCTTCTCTAGACTCGGAGAATCTTTTTCGTGGTTGATTTCGTTAAATGGACCCGTAGGTATAAAACGAAAATTGTTTGTCAAATGTACGCGCTCTTTTCGCTCCTTTTTGTTAAGCCTTGAAGATGGGGCCTGATTGAAACTGCAATCTTTTTGCATTTGCGACATGTGCAAATTTATTTCGAGTTAAATGTTCTTTAAACATCAAAGGCATACACGAATGAAAAGAATGATCGACTGAACCGTTTCCTGAAGCTATTTTTGTTCAGCAGCGCGGACGTTCATCCGCAGAAAGTCGAATAAATCCGCGGAATTCGCTTTGCAGGAAAAACTGCGACTGCGGCCGAGTTAAATGGTTGGTCGGTCGGCAAAGTGGTAATAGAATTTGTGCGAGTCGGTTGCATCCGTGTCTCTTTGCACGCCGGTGTACAAACGAAACGACGCAACGCGGTGCCGACAATGGGCTCGTGATATGCAGCCCCGCGGATCAATGAACGACCGTCGGCGTGCTTTCATTTCAGACGTTCTTTCAAGGCAGATTTTATAATCAACGAAAACAAGCGCCGCCGTCGTTGTACGTAGTTGCGTCTTCATCTCTCCCCTTCGCTCCTCTTCGCAACAGCTCCGCGCGTTGGATCACGCATCCCGCTTGATTAAGGGGCGCGCACTCCCTCCAATTTGCTCAAGTCGATAATCACCGGTATCGATCTTTCGCGTGGGTTGCACCTTTGTTCCTCGGCGACGGGTAAACCGTTCTTAAGACGATGGTAACTCGTTAAATTAAGATCACTCCGCTAATGACAGAATAAACGCCACTTTTAATTAACCGACCCGGCGTAATATTGTGCCCGGAACGCGGTAAACGTTGAAAAGCATTTTAGAGAGCGAGATTTTTATTTTTTGGCGATCGAACGGGGTCCATTCTGACCCTTTAGAGCTGCCTTTATTTATTTTTTTTTTCGGCGTTACCACGTCCCAGTTAAGACGCTGTTTCGATTTTTATGTTCAATCATTCCCACAAGATGAAAATAATACATCGACAGGTTTTTATTTTTTTTTTAATAGAAAGGTCGGACAACCTTCGACCCGCGGATCGTGCGGCGATCGAACGGGGTCCATTCTGACCCGTTAGGGCTGTTGTATATTTATGCTGCGTTCGCACGCCTTTCTGAAGTGGCTTGTCCCGGTTAACCCATCGCTCTACTATTTATTTTACGGTGACAATGATGACAATTTCTTTGTCGTCCACAGACGACTCTTAGAAGAAGAAGAAAGTTTCTTACCAGTCTTGTAATTCGTTAAAACTGTGCTGAGCTGCATGTACACGAATCTAAACTTTCAATTTTGCTCGAACAGTGTCTGCACAGCGTTTATCGGCTTAAACGAATGTACCAAGCGGTTATCCCGGATAATAACCCGAGATTAAATTAATGAAAAGCTTGATTCCGTGAGCTTTTTAGACCAAACAAACTCGACTTTTTTCAGGCTAGAGTGACCCGCACGGATTATTGGATTTTCAATTTTGGTCGCGGCGAGAAAGGTCGCTCGTCACACAGCGTTAAACGGTTTCGCGGTCGGCGTTCAAAGTTACGGGATAAAGCAGCTAAATCGCAGGGAGGGAAATCGGGTGAACAGGACTTAAATAATGTGAGAAAGTTGCTATAAAATGGCCGATGATATCGGGGTGGAGGTCGAAAGCTCCCGGGACGATCGCAGCGTCTATCGGCGACGAGAAAATTACCATAGCTTGGAAACTGATTCGGACGTTTCCTCAGTATTGTAGAGACCCTTATCAGGGGCGTGCAGAGGCACTGATACTGAAGTTTGTCCTCGTCCATTGTCCTTATGTGTGCACTGTTCTCGTAATACATCTCGACGACCGCCGACGAGCACAATTCCTTTTTTCCCCTCCGCTGAAACACACGGTCCCCCGGCGTGCGTTCTAAAGACTCGATCATTGCTTCTGATTTCGATTGTCAGCATCTAGGTCGCTAAGAAATCAATCGCGCCGGCTGGCGGACAAGCAAAACTGCGGAACTTTGTGCGCGAACAGAGTAATTCGTCCATAAAGCTATTTTTGTTCCAGCAACTTCTTTAGAATTTCCAATTACCGGAATCTTTCGAAATATCGATGTTATACCGTCGAGAGACCGTAAAACACGGTTTCCGCCAAAGATTCTCTGCCAATGACCAGTTGCATCGAGTAGAGAGCTCATGCAACCATTTTGGAATGAAGTACATGCGCTAAAAGAATCTGCGAAAATCGCGGCACGTACCGGAAAAAAAAAAAAATTCGAAAAGTTCTATTTCCGGGGGTCCATCCGTCGTCTAAAAACGACAGCGAACGTTACGAAACTTGCAGGCATTGTCACTCGAGCAAGACCGCCCGAAACAAGGTGGCATACTGGTTGGATTACATGATGAATGTTTTAACGCGTATTATTTCTTGAGGCGTCGGCATGGGACTTCGGGTGCCATAACTCATCCCTTTCTGGAGGCAACATTTATTACGCAACGCGGGGCGCAAAATGGGATTTTCTTAAGCAGAAAAGGAGGAAAGAGAGTAAAAAGAAACGGCGGGAAATTTGATCCGGCGGAGGTATCGTATCGAGAATAAATCATCGAACAATGGGATCCCGTTCATCGTTGAGAACGAAGAGGCAAAAAAAAATGAAGACAGAACGCACACGTCGACGGATTGATAAAGGTCTCCACGCCAGAATACCTTCTATCGATTTATTGTACTATTCTTCGCGCACTCCGGGCGTGATTAAACTTTTAATAATGCCTAATCGATGGTTGAGAGCGAGAAATAACGATTTCCAAGCTTGTTCGTGTTTGCGCTTGGACGAGTGCTACATAACGAACAAGTCGAGTCGAGTTTCATGGCCAAGACGAAACACAGGAACATAGCATCGACAAGAAGAATTTGCACTCGAAGTTTCGAGCATCCTGATTGCAGAAAGCAAACAGTTCGATTGAAGCCGAGAATGGTTCGATTGCGAATCTTCTGCGTATCGCGCGTCCGCGTTTAATGCAGTAAACGCTCCTATAACGCGGAGCAAAAATTGCGATTTGTACGAAATTTAATTTAACTTGATCTGATTTGTACTAATTCTTATAATGCGGATTCCATATAACACGGATAGCACGTTAATCGCGCTATACTAGGGTCGACTGTGTGATACATTCTAAATGGTGACGTCTTATAGAACGAACTTATATTTAGCCGCCTGCATATCGGAGAAAAAATAGTATTCGATACACGTGCGCGAGTTTAACCCATGGAAGATGTTTTACAGGATCACTGAGGCTATCATGCTCCGGGACCTTGCCAGAGTAAATGAATCCGGCGTTTCGTTAGGGTTATATGTTAATCCGATTCCAACGTGCAAGGCAACAAAATCTCATTTGACTTGATAAGCGTGAACTCTTGCAACCTTGCACCCACGTTCTTCGTGTCAGTTGCTTGTTCGTTCTCAGTGTACGCGGAAAATGCAAGTGGAAAGCGTAATTTCACCCTCGAAAAGTCACGTACTGGGGTCGCAAAAAAAGAAAAGAAAAAAACAAAGACGAGAAGAAATGTCGACGTTTTTTAGAAAAAAAAAGCAATAACAATTTTGCGTAACTGCGACAATAAAACTGTGCGGAAGTGGAACAGAGTTGTACAAATGGTCGCGGCACGGATGGGAGGAAATAAAATACAAATTGCACGCCACAATTTTGCATCGGAACGTGACAGGCGGTTTGTAGATTGGAGCTGGGAGATCTCTGTTTCGAATGCTTCGCTGCGTAGATCTTTCAACTTGAGCCTGACTAGATTTTTTTCAGATTGAGAGTCCTTTGAATCGAATTTTTTATCTTTCCTCTCTTGCTGTTTATTAAATATGAAAAAAGTCTGAATCACCTACAGATTATGATAACATCTGTAACGTAATAATAACGTGTGCTACTACAGTAAAGTCTTGATCTAAGATGAACGGAGCTACACGATCTTAGTCAGTTCGCCTATCCCCTCCACTGGGGGTATACCCCGCGAGGGGTATGACACTAAACACGATATAATTTCAACTGTGTTTAGTGGTTCGATTGACGGTATGTATTCCGTGTTTAGACGCGCTGTCCTTTTCTACATTCGGCGCGGTAACAAGAAAATAGTATCTCTACACGATCTATGTCACAGCACGGACCCGAGGATTGGGCTTAGCTCAAGACTTTACTATAGATTCTACAGAGAGAATTCGACAACAGGTCGTCGTTTCTGAAGGGTTCATTTAGATCGGAGATCCTTTGACCTAGAGTGGACCTCCTTGGAACTAGAGTTGAAGTTCTTGTGCAGTGACAAAGCGAGGATAATCACCGGAGAATCTTGTATAATCCTGTTTCTACGTTCACGAGATACCATCGGCCTGCACCACAAGACCGAGGTATTTTCCAAGAAGCGAAAGTTTGCGTTCCAAAAGCTCGGAGGGATTACCGCGGCGAAAACACGGCCGAAGAAACGCACAGAATGCGAGGTTCTCCGCAAATTTATCGAATATAATATATCGCGGTGTCGGCCGCACGTGATATCGGCATAGAATGCGGCCGGTACAATACGTGTGGCAATGGTTTCGGGCCGTAATAGTTGCGGTGCACGCGCGCGTTAACGGCGAACCGGCGCGGCGGCAAGAATATTTCGCCGTTGGCGCATTCCATGATTTATGAAAACGTATGGCCTGGTTGAAACATAAATAGAACATTCCCGGCGTTAGGTGCTACCTATATCTTGGCCAAAAAAATTTGAGGCGACACGCTCGAGCTTCCACGGCGTTTGCCAGTAACGACACGCTCGTCAAAAATTCGACCGACTCCGGCCCTCGGCGCGATGAAAAATTCGACTTTTCGCGGACGTTCAACCCGACGCGACGAGAACGTCAGAACCTTCTTAAAACGTGTCCGACGTCGACCGAAACGTAATCGCGCTTTTCGTTTCAGCTGTTACGGTGAGCAGCAGTGCAAAAATCTGCCGGCAATCACGTTTCGCATGCACGTTTCGTTATTTGACCAAGGCGCTTGAAACTTTCATTTCTGCTTTTGGTAAATTAAGTTTTACCGAGGGCTTTGGTTCAACAGCTGCGGCGACCACAAGCACATAAAATATGCAGCTCGTTAATTATATGGGCTATTTATTTCTACAACTAAAGAGCAAAGAAATTTCGATTTGGCTCCTGTTGCACTTGCAGAAGACAATTTTGATTTTGTATAATTACACAGTTCCAGACTTGTACGCAAAACAAACATATTCTACACGTCTTCCTTTCTTAACTATCTAAACGAATAATTTTAGTAATTACCCAGCTCCTCTCAGTCGTTTAATCCGATCACTGTTCTAAATTCCATCAAACCGTTCTTGTCATAAATGAATAAAATCCGCAATCCAGCAATGGCGTGCTAATTAAACACCGCGTGCGGTACGTGCTACGCATACAGAGAAACGTGTCATTGATAAATATCGATTCGTGCTAATTCCATTCAGCAAGCGACCAATCGCGGCCTCATAAAGATAAAGGGACAGGTTTGTGTTCCATAGGAAGGAAGAGTCGCCTAGCTGTCTGAAACGCGGTCGCACGATACGAACGTAAAAAGCGCGTGCACAGCCGCCGCGATGCAAATGAGTTAATAAACACGGAACCGCTGAATCGGTGAAACCTGCGAAACACAAAGCGGTGTCGCGTTCCCGGTTTTTCGCGTCACGAGGAGATCTCTCGACGGTTGTCGTGTCCGCGCCGCTGAGAGATCTTATCGGTTCAAATCGCGCGGCGATTTCGCGATATTGTGACTCGCCCGGGGTTTGTTCAACTTTCTTTGAAAACGACTCGAGGAACAAACGCGTTTCCCGGCGGGCATTTCGCGAGGAAATCCGCGGAAAACAAAAAGAGAAACCGGAGACGATTGTCCATCGATCTCGCAGCGGCGCGCGCACGGTTTCGCGAATTACATTTGATATTTCGTTTAACAGGTTGTCCCAGAAATCCTATCCGTGCGAGTTTCATGTTGTCAAATGAATTTGAGCATGTACAAACAGCACGATTATTTTCTTTTTTTTTTTTTATTAATGTTCTACTATTTCCTACATCGCACACTAGTCAAAAACGAACTTTTGGGACAACCTAAGAAATTCAAGATACTGAAATATGTTATACTTAACCCTGCCACGGCGGAGACGGGGTCTATGTTGACCAAGAGTATCTAAATCGTCACTTAATGTTCAATTTCTGGCGAATTGATTAAATGAACAACTGCTGCGACGTTAGGAACAATGGAAGGATTAATGTGTCCACAAGAAGCAGCTTAGAAAATATGTTTTCAAAAATTGATAAATGAAGCATGATTTTAAACATCTCCAATTATGTAATTATAAAAATGGTCAGCCACACGAGGGTTTATCAAACTCCTTACAAGACATTGTTTTATTTCAACAGCTTCTTTTAAGAAGCTTCTCCTGATTTTAGCAGAATAATTATAAGCAGAATAATAGATATAATCCTCTATTTACTCGAATCCTGAAAAAATGAAGAATTTTAATCCGTCACCAAGCAAAACTTCTGAAAGAAGTTGTGCATACTGGTACAGCTTTAGTAATCGTCAGACAGTGGACTTTTATGCAAAACCAAACGTGAACTGCAACGAACGCGGGAGCAAAATAGAAATGTCTCTCTTCTTTCGAGCGCGTAACACGCGCGTAAACACAATAGCGCTGAATGAGAATGGATATATAGGGTGACCCTTAAATGATTCATAGCTGACGAGAGAGGGTGTAACGGGCCATTCACGAGCGAAACCATTGCGAGCGTTGTGCCTGACGTATTGATCCTCGAAAAGTACTATCGCCTTTTGCCGATTCCTGATACCTATACTGATTCAATCGATCCCTGTCAGTGCGCAGTGAACACGCACGAACTGTACAGAACCATACTAGACGCCATAAACGCGTGTCTTATCTCAATTTTCTGGTCTAGGCCTTGTTTGGAAATTTTTGTAAATAAATCAGGCGAACGTTACGCGTCGAGGTTTTGCATACATATTTTCTAATTATTTGGACTGTACAATATAATTTTTGTAAATCGAAATACTTAAAATTGTCGGAGTTATGGGACAACACACCTGACACGATGTTTCTCGGAAAGACTACAAGTTGAAATGTCTGTAAACACGTTAAAAAATATTTTTCGAGAATGAATCTACCACGGATTTGAAGAGTGAAACTTCGCCTTTACAACGATTTAAACGACAGTGTTTTATAGAACAAAAATGAGTAACACGTTCACTTCGAGACGCTTCAATCACCAGAACTAAATTAACTTGATACGCCCTAAAAAAAAATCGTAACACAAATGATCGAAAACAAACATGCCTCTACCAATTTTGATCCAACATCACTCGACTCCCCTCACGGTATAAATTAAAAATACACAAAGCAGGTATCAGCGGCTCCGAAATTTCATTAATTCCGAAACGATTTTAATCTCAGTAGCGATTCCGGCGTGATCGAAAATATTTCATTAATCCATAGAATAATATTCGGCGTATAAATACAATCTCCCGGTGACGCTCGTGCTCAGCAGCACTCGTTTCCAGAGGGTTCTGTGAATTTTATGCTCTCGCCCGGATTAACACGTTCGCAGAACTCGGAATAAACGAGTGTCGTAGCGAAGGAGTTTCTTTACGATCATTCCCGCCCCGCATTTTCCAAAGGTCATCACTGACAGAAATATGCGCGACGTGATCGCGCGGCAATGGCTTCTGTTTTCTGTACGACCGAAAAGTACGAGTCTACGAATAGGCGAGACGGTAGAGAGCTCGGTCCGCTGTGAAAGAGGCCGCGCGCGCTTATGGGGGACGCGTTTTCACGGGGGTGCGTGTAACTCCTCGTCAACGGTCTCGCAAGGCTTAAAGGGGATCGCTTCAGAAACGGACGAATGAATCGGGTCCGACTAGAAAAGCAGGGTTTCGAAATCGCTTTTGAAATGATGCTAAAAGACCTGCGACTTTTTCTCAGCAAAAATCAAGATTCGTGACAGAGAATGTACAGAAAAATAAATTAATGTTTGACTGAAAAGTTTGAAAAATCCGAATATTGTTAAGGGAAGAGGTACAGGATTATGAAAAATAAATTTCACTCTTAAAAATGTAAAATCGTTTTTAACATGTGAAGTGCTGGAAATGTACCCCACAAATTTTGTTTGATATACAAACATCCATCCATTCGTTTATTAGTTGACGTTGCAATCCTCTCGAAACTGCAGTGACCTTTTGTATATACACACTGCTTTACGAGAAAACATATATAAGCACAGACACATTCGGACTTCATAAAAGAGCACGTAGCAAGAATTGTTTATCTGTGCTGACTCGACCCGCTGAATAAATTTCGAATATTATTCCGTGGTATGTGTTTCGAATGTAGGGTGCATGTAATGCATTTCTCTATCTCACTGCCATCTAAATAAAACCAGTTAATATTGAATACCATCCTCTGTCCTCCTTCGTCATTGTTCACGTATGGGTAGAAAGTGACCCGATGTCGGAGAAGGTCGAAGGAAGTAGTAAACCCTGGAAGAATCCAGGGTTGCAATCTTCCGATGGAGACATGATTCGTAGGAGCTCCGAAGTATGGTATACATATAATTCAATTTTCAGTGGGCGTGGAATAACTGGGCACAAGCTGGCCTGGCAAAAATGATCCTAAACGTGCGGACCAAACTACGAAAAATATCTTTGCTTCGATGGCTATTCAGTGATCTAAAAAAATTCGATTGCCGAAGAGCTGATTTAAAAACAATTATACACAGATGCTCAAAAATCATTAAAAGTCAAGATTGTTAGAAGAAAATTCTGGGACTAGCACAGAACTGTAGAGAATATTTACAAACAGCATCTACCACCCCCACCCGAAGACCTAGAAGATTGAGAAGATAATAAAATTTATAGGAAATAACAACATAATAAGAAAGTATCATTGCAAAGTCAATTTTATACACACATATCATAGTACATTTTCGTCTCTCTATACACAACCTCATTTAAATCGAAGTCGAACAGTGTAAAACCCTTCCTTGTTACCGGAAGTGCATTTTCAACATCGCTTTTATTCGGAACACTCCATTCTGCAGTTTCGTTTAATTTTCACGAAATCGACGATCCTGACACATTCTACGTGGATTTCAGAGAGAAACGGAAAGTGATATCGTTGCAGTTCCTTTTTACTGCAAGTACACTTTTGAACAACGCTTTTATTGTACAGATAACTGTATTCTGCAGCTTCGCACAATCTTTCCGCACAAAGTCAACGATCCTGGCGCGTTCCGCGTGCAGCTCAGAGAGAAACGAAAAATTCCGCACTCGAGTCGAGTCTAAATGCCTCCGCAGTAAACCCGACGCAGTTCCGTCAATAAGCTTCGCTCTTGCACCGGCTTCAATGTTACGGCGGTTTCCCGCGGAATTTACATGCTCGACGTCGGAGTCGGCGCTTGACGGTCGTCACGAAATTTGAAATTTAATAGACTTTGAAGCGCGCGCGCGCACGCCTTTGCGCTAGCCCGATAACCCCATGAATTTTTCATGGAAAGAGAGAATGAAAGGCTCGAGTGAGAGAAAGAGAGGATAGCGTCGCGTCGACGCCCCACGAAGAGGAAGCCCGACGAGTTTATACGACGAAGGTGCGCGGTTGGATTCAGAGCTAAATCTATTTACCGTCGCGGACAAACCCCTCGGTAGAGCGCGGCCCTAAGATCCACGTCGGAAAAGTGAGGAACGTTGTAAACGGAAACAGAGGGTTTCCTCGGGCTATTTGCGCGCGATAATCGCCCGCTGTCGCCGAAAATTATGATGCGAAGCGCGGCGAGAAGATCGTTGGTGAAGCTCCTTTGTTTTCACGGTAACCGAGCATGATCATACTTTGCATAATTTTTTAGATAGACGATCCACCCTGATCCATTTTTACTGATTTCGATCCAGGTCACCTGGCTTTATGCAGAATTTTAAACCCTAGGAGGGCCGAATGGTAAAATTATTAGAAGAGGAAATGCACTTTTGTTTAAATTTTGTTTTATTCGCAGATCCGCAATCTATAATTTAATAAATTTTATTTCCAAATGCGTGGATATCCTCTTTAGATGTTCTTAGTTTAAAAGCATTGTATCAGAAAGGAAAATTTATCAATACTTCCATTGCTTTCTAATTTTCCAATCCACTTTTCACCGAATACTGAACGTCTTTACAACCAATAACTCTGTTTCCTTAAAATTCTGTATCTACCTACTACTACCGCAGAAAGTAAAGAATCATCTGTCACCATTTATGGGAAAATTCCATTTCCATCTGCAAAATGATTCTAAAGCGACATCGTAAATTTACAGGCATTCAATGTGGCCTCTACTGGGAGCCGTAAACGTGTTATCACTGATCGTTTCATATCTTTTCACCCGTTGCGTTATTTTTTGCTAGAACCTCTATACATCATCATTTATCACGCGCCATCATCCCAGCGTCTCCAAGATGACAAAATCCAAGAAACTAGGTTCCCACCTTCACCCGCTTGCATTAGTCTCGAGCATGAACGTACAAGTTCGAGAAAAGTATAAAGGTTTGAAGGGAGGGTCTGAGGGTTTTGTTAGAAACAGAAATTAAAACCTGTATACATCATTTATCAGTCTTCGAGGCGACAAAATCCGAAAAACTAGATCCCCACGTCCACTTTTTGTAACAACTGGTACCCTGGGGTCTTTCGTGACCCCAACAACATTTTCTATGTACCGCTTCTCGCTTCATTGCAAGATAATTTCAAATATAAAGTTTCTTCTTCTTCCCAACGTTTTGATTTTATGGCCCTGAACTATAAACTTTGAAGTATCTCGGTAAATTATTACGGAATTTTTGAGATTCTAGTGCGATCAATCGCAATCTGAAGAAACAGTATACCATTTGAGTGACAGTTAAATTGCGGAGATCTGAGGGGTTTCGTCACAAAGCGAAATTACCGTTGATGCATTTCAAAGTTATTTTCCCCGGCGATTCGATTTAAATGTCACAGGTGGTATAACGAGCATCCGGCTTTACGTGTTAAGGGGTAAACGAAGCGTTGGTCAAAGGTCAAAGATAAATCCAGAAAACCCGCCGAATGCAGCGATGCTTCACGCTCCGGACGTTTCGGATGTTACGGCGTTGGTGCACGAGATAGATACGTGATCGAGCATCGCTGCGGAAAAGAACATCATCTATTCGGTTTGCCGACGACGCTCGATGCTTGCACGTTTTCCAAACAAGCTCAAAGGAAGTTACTATAAAGAGAACCCGTTCGAAGCAAATGCGACCATTTTCCTGAAACGTTGCTGGACCATCTGCGGTCGCCACTTGCTTCTACACACGCTGCCGCGCCGCTGCTCCGCGAATGCACATGCAATTTGATGCATTTGCGCCGTTCGAGGAGTTGCGAAATACAAGGAGACGTTTGCATTATCAAACACCGGTGGCGTTTCCAGTTTATTTTTATCCGAAAGGATCCTAAGGCGTCGAAACAAACGTCTCCCTTGTGAAATAACCTTATTTATAAAAATTGGAAGCAAAATATAATTTGTCCACGCCAAATTGGAATATGCTAATTCTCCTCCCACGCGGATCATCGTGTCGGAGATAATTGGATTAGTGTCGGATGCGAGTGATTCTTTTTTTTTTTGTTATTAAAGAATAAATCATTTGAAAGTTCTGAAACTATCTCGCAATGATTGATTTTCACGATTGATATCGCCATGATATTTTTTATGGGATACCGCGCAAAATTCGACGTGAACAGGCAAGAGAGAAACCTTCGCAATAAAACGTTTTACTACGTACTTTGTTGGCAGTTTTCGATTGTTTTTTTTAAGGATTTTCAATCTTGCACACAATATTTCACATTCCGTTGCATTTCATGTGCTGCATTAATTCGTCACAGTACGTATGACAACCAAATACCGAAGGAATTTGAGCGTTCGGAATTTATGAAGAATGTCAATCATGCGTCGATGTTTTAATCGCGAAAACTTTATTATAGCGAGTTTGTGTTTTAATGGAAGCGTGGAACGCGACGCCTCCGCAAATTTTTGCTTGAAAATACGCAATGAATGTTACATGCGCGTTTCGTCATGTTGCACAGGTGAAAGTCTCTAGGTCACAAAAGACACCTCTACATCAACTCTTCCTTTATTAAACTCTTCCTTTATTAAAGGAAAAAAGGTTGCAAAGAGAATTATGGTTATTTGAAAAACCCTTTTCTATTGAGTTTCACTTTTACAGCATTTCCTTAGATGTTCGAAATGCTTAAGTTTACCGGCTATTCAGAATAACTTTCTAAAAATATATAAATTTATGACCCGTCCCATTTAAGAAAAATGGAGGCGTCGCCGCCATAATTTCAGGGACGTGGAATCACATGCTTCAAATGAAATACCCCCAGGAGTATTAGGGTACTCAGAATGCCTCAACACGGCCATCACTCAAAATAAGCGGTGAGAATTGAGACAAACAAGAGGATATTTACTCAGTTTCTCGGTGAAATTGCACAACATCTAACTTTAAAATTAATTTTAAACGAATTCCAAGAACATAATCTGCTGCTATCGCTCCTACACGATTATTCTATAAAATCACAAATTATTTAGGAAGAAATATTAAAGAAAGAAAATAGTAAATGGTTCAAAGAATTATATATTTTTCAAACGACGCACCAAGAATTATTATGCCAGAGTTACAAAAAGGAGAGCAAGTCATATATAGGGTATATTACTATGCCAGAATTTACTGTTCCTACAGTAAATTTTAAAGAAATCGCTTTTTATAGAGGTATTAATAGCTTCTAACCCTTCTTCTATCCGGCTAACTAAAAGCGTCCGCCATCTTGGGAATAGATACGAGACGACGCTACTTTGAAGGAGAATGCTCTGCTGTGTGCACATATCCGCGGTTATTACTCTTCAGAGAAGTTGCTCACCGTGCTCGATAAAACTTTTTCCCTGGGCTCGGGCTGTCACGTAACGCATACAGAAGAGACATCATTTATATACTAAATGGATCATCGATATAGTTACAGTAAACCGCTTTCGCGTACTCACCGTGTCCGCCATTTTTCCGATATCAGTCACTTTTAATGAGATGAAGGAAAAGACTGATAAGACACACGCTGCGACGGTTAAGAATCCATCGAACCATCTCCGAGATAACAAACTACAATATCCAACACGGATTCCCATAAAAATTGCCGGCAAATAAGCACAGAAAGTAAACTTAACCATCATGTCCATAACCGGGTACTCGGGTGCTCATTTTCAATTTCTTTATAAAATTTCTTTAACCCTTTGCGGTACAAAGAGTTTCCTCTCTTTTTATTCCACGACTCGTAACATCGTACAGTTCAACTATAATCCATTGTGCATCTTTACCAACGTGTTTAGAACAGTTTTAAAATACTAAAAGCCGGACGGAACTATACGATCTTAGACAGTTCGCCTATTCCTTCCACTAGGGGGCACACACCGCGAGGGGCCCAGAAGCTCGAGCTGCCATGGCCGCCGAGCAGTGGAAGTGTAAACATACCGGTGTCAACCACCGCTAATCGAATTACAAACATTCTTTATTTTTTATTATTTTTTTATGAGACTTTCACCTATCTGTGGCATTTTTCTGATTAAAGTGACACTAAACACGATACAATTTGGACTGTATTTAGTGCTCTAATTGACGGTGTGTAGTGCGCCTTCTGCCGCGTGGTCCGTGTTTACACGCGCTGTCCTTTTCTACTAGTAGTAAAATAATTGTAGACTTTTGTATGACCACAGATTAATTCACATTCGAGGGATAAAAATATACATCAAAATAATCAAGTGTATCATTGAATATCATGGAAAATGGTTACTGACACACGAGTTAAGTGGAACAGCATACGCACGTCCGTCTTCGACATGAACTTCGAACAGGGGCGCGAGCGGTCCACCCGCAGCAATGTTCGCTCGTTTCACATTTCCGCAGAAAATTATCATTGACATTTGCACTGTTACGTCACCCCCGAAATTGGCGTTCGCCGGTTAATTGAGAGATCGCAGGGAGTCGATAACGTGCGCCAGTACATTTCGTAGCATCCAGTTGTTGCGGGCTCGCGGGTCATGTGCACTGTGTGTATACATGTATCGTATGCTCATGTAACGAAACGGTTCGCTGGTTGCACGGTACTTTCGTTATGCACTCGCGGGTCCTGTCGTTATCGGAACGTGGAACCTGCGCCCTCGGTTTCGTCCGCGAAGCATCTCGACCTCTCGAACGCCGACATGTCAACGTCGATCGTCGTGCTCGAATGGTCCGTATCGAACTTGTTCATCGATCAAAGTCGACGACAGAAGCGCAGACGTCGGCGCGATCGATCCAACTGTCGATTTATCTGTCGATCTCGTCTCGAACGCAGGCTTTAAAACGCGGCTAGCAGTTCAAGATACGGTAGTGCTCGGTTAAATTTACATTGGTTAAGATACAGCGAATTCTCGTGAACGGGAGACCTTTTCCGTCTCCTTTCTTTAGATTCTATTCAGGTTCTGTTCCTCGTCTACTGAGGTACCGTACAGAGAACCTGAGGTACGAGCTAACTACGCCACAAGCTTAATGGTACAGGATTTCTACCTAAAATTCTTTCGGGAGTTTGTTAGAGCATCGTATAATTCGATTATATTCCCTATCTTAAGATCGCTATCCCAAAATTTCGTATCAAAGACCGAAGACATTGCATTTTTATTCATTCGTCATTTTCAACACAATCAGGAGTGAGGCAAGGCGAATTTTAAGCTTGCTCTTATTGATAACGTTATCGTGAGAAAGATAGTTCGATTATATCCCGCATGTACATTACATTCATGAATAATGCCGCTATTACTTGATATGTAACAAAAATTGTATTTCTCAACTGTTCTAAATAGATTAGTAAAATTACATATGGAATATACAGAGTGTCCCAAAAATGTTGCACTTCCTTAAAAGGGGAATTCTCTTCCTGAGATAATTTGAAGTAACTTTTTCTGGACCGGAATATGTCGACGTAGCACCGGAAGTCTGGACCGGAATAAGTCGACGTAGGACCGGAAGGGGTTAATACAGTTTATATATAGGTGCTGGGCAACTTGCGATCCCTGGACAGTAGCTTCGGTGACAATACGCTCACTGCGAAGTGAATTGTGGGAGAAGAGCGGGGATGGTGTCAATTCAAGTTGAATTCAACTGGACGCTACTATCTGCTGTACACAGAGACGCCGCGGGTGAAAAACGGTGCAAAGGTATAGTTGTTTCAGGCCACTTACTCGAACAGGTGAACGAGAGCCAAGATTGCGGACGGCAACAACAGGTCGTCGCTGCCGATTTTCCAACGCCTGCCGAACACCACCAGGCACGGCATACTTCCGGCGGATGTTTCGAGGCTCGATACAGAAATCGCCCTCGTACACGGTGGCAAACGTCACGCGCGCACGATGACATAACCTATAACGCGAGACGGGTGACGCGCCGCCGGACCGCGCGCGCTCTCCGCGCTACACAGGCTCGAACAAGGCGAACGACCGGACCGGTCGGACTTCGTGACCAGCCGGCTGTCACGGATGCACTGAATCACTGAAACGCGGAACGAAACTATGCTCGGACGCCTCGTTACGGCGTACACTGAAGGAATCCGGCCGTGCATCTCCGAGAGGTACGCTCAAAAGAATTTTGCCCCCTTTGCATTCACACCCTGTCTATAATTACCTCCACTTCCTGTTTCCTCCCAAATTTTGCTATTCAATTCCACGTGATTTAACACTAAACCCTTATAAAACTAAAGTCTTATAGACAAGAGAAAGGAGGATTAAACTTTGTGTGCGATTTTCATTATAATATGTGGTTACACTATGTTCCCAAAAGCTTAACCCTTAACGGACCAATGCCGCTATATACGCAGCATGGCACTTTTACTTACTGGGTCCAATGCCGCGTATATGGCGGCAAAAATCAAATTAATTAATACTATATATATTTTCCTTGCTATACTTGATATAAAAATGTTGAGTCCACAGTTTCTCTTCGTATGAAAAATAGCTTGGACCTGGTGGGAAGTAAACTTGAAATACTTCCGGACCGTTAAGGATTAATTATAAAAAATGAAGATCTTAGAGAGCAAAACTAGCGTACACAATAATTTAAAAACTGATAAACTGGTCAATTCCACCCTTATGCTAAGGGTTTAAGACTGCTGATCTTCGTGCAAAATAAGATTTTTCTGCATCAGTGTAACATAAGGATGATAAAGGGCCGCGACGTTGAATCGTTGACAAGATCAACGTTGATTTCCCACTTTGGAATGGGATTTTCATTTTTTTTTCTTAAGGTTTCGACAGCACGACAAGTATCGCGACAGAATCCGCGAAATAAGGGGGAAATTGATTGCACACTCGTTCGAGGGTCGGCGGGAACCGTGAACAATGGGAACACGCCTTTTTGTTTTAATTAAAATTTTATCGACCGCGCTGTTTCGGGGATGAAAGGAAACACGGAGAAGCCAAGTCGCTGCATCGACATATCGAAAGACGAACGCACAGGGGGACGACGAAAATGAAATGGACGATCGCCAATTCCTGTTACCCTTGCCTCTCTGTCCCGGGTCATTTACCACGTCCGTTAACGATTTTCCGAAGCTAAGACAGGCTAACGCGGATCATGACGCGAAAACTACCCTTTGATCAGCGCTAATAATAAGCCAATGATATCGCCGACTAATAACTCTTTAACCATGTAATGAATACCTATAAAACGTTTCTGCTTTGATGAGCTATCGATATTCGCGCGGCGATATTCATCTTGTACTCTCAAACCGGGCTCAAATTTAGAAATCGTAGAAAGCCTCGATTGGAAGCGCCACTGTCAACAGTAAATGTACCGTGGTTCGTTACGGACAAAGTAATAAAAAGAGACAAGCAAATGCTATCAGTGAAAGAGGAAACAGCTTATTTTGGTGGAACCGAACTGTCGAAAATTTATTGGATGAAAAAAAGCAGACAGTAGAAGATTAGATTATGACAAACTATGAACGAATACTATCAGTAAAAGGGGAAAACGTTCATTTTGGTGGAACCGAACTGTCGAAAATTTATTGGATGATAAAGCAGAAAGCATAATATAGATAGAAGATTAAATTACGGCTAACTATGAGGAAATACTGTCAGTAAAAGGAGAAAAAGTTTATTTCGGTGGAACTAAACTGTGAAGATTGATTAGATGAAAAATCAAACACTAGAAGAGTGTAATACAACAAACTAAATAACCGAATGGTGTAAATTACGGAATAAACGCCTGCACGATGTTATATACTATAAACAGAAAATATGCTTATTGTTAAGAAGTCCAAGAAAAAGAAATGTCTTCAAGTTACGAAAGTATGTTTGGAGGTACTACTTATACGTTCCACCGGCTCGCCAAGAGCCAACATATTTATTTAATTGCAGCCCGAGCAGTTAAAGGGGCACAGGCAGAATGCGAATCTGCATAATATTTCTTCGCCCCATAATTCTAGGGGTTCTCGCAAGGGACAAAGAGAAACGATCCAAGTTCTAGGAGTTTAGGGGTTGGCAACGTGAGACACAGAAGATGCTCGCGAGCATAATTGAAATTCCGCTCGACGCCTACTCACGCTTAATTACACATTAATACATTTAAACGTCCGATTTCTACACGTATCAGTGAATGTCAATAGGGGGGCTCATATGCACCTGCTTTTACCCGACCAGATTATTCAATTACAGTCGTAATCAACAGACGGAAATGACGTTCCGCTAATATCTCTATTAATTAGTTGTAATACGACACATGGCTTGGGTGCATCGCCGCCGAAAATCTAGGTCACACGGGATTACCTACGGACACGTATCCTATTTTAAAGCGGCGCTATAATTACAAGGATCTGTCCCCGAATATCCTGCCCGCGAAAACTCTTGACACCTATGGGGGACCGCCGATCATTAGCAGGCTAACCACTCGCCTAATTGCGGCTGGGTCCGGTTGGACCCGAGTGTCGAAAGTTCGCGAAACCGTTGCATACTTGGCGCCGTTCATGTTACCGCGATAACGATGCTGAAAAGTGTCATCTTTGATCAGTGGACTGCGGATTTTATGCGTTTATAACAAAAATGAGTAGGTGCCATTTAAAACATCACACAGAAAGGTTAAAATAATTAAAAAATGCCAAGCTATTATTTTCAGCCTGTTGAAGTTATTAAAGTAAGAATGAAATGTCTATCTAGCTCCAGGCTCTTGTAATTGGCAAAAACAATTTTTATTCTGCATAAAAATTGCTTATTTTCCTCGTTGATTAAAAAGCAGAAGAGAAACTAAAAGATACGACGATATGAAGAGAATGTTCGATATATCGTATTTATGCCAGCAATGACAACAAAATAGTCGGACAGAAACGTGTATAAATAACACTATTTTGTATACAGAATAAACCACGCAATAAAAATAAAACGATGTCGTAAATATAACTCTGGTATTTATGGATACATTAAAAACGGTCTAGAACATAGTTAATTGTTCAAAAAATTTAACAAAGGGTGGGAAGAACCTCTTTCAAGTTGTTCTACATTTTTCTAGCACGACTATAAAGAAAAATCTGAAAGAATAAGATACTTCTTCAATTAAGTTATGCAATCCGTGCAGAGAGAAAGAAAAATCGATTGTTTCAAGGCTCCAGACCTATTTGAGAATGATGAAAATCGGTTCGCGCCCACCAATCACTCACATTTTGAATGCCAATTAATTACTATACACTCTGGCGAGATAGCGGCCAGGCAAATTGCGCGGATATAGACGTTAATGATGCAAATGGGTTAAGCCGTATGTCAATACCGGGTACATATCCACTTTCAATTTCTTTTTACAACTTCTTTAATACTTCTATTGGCAAGTAGTTAGATTATTGTAGATTTTTATGTTTTTGGGTGATCACAGATTAATCTACATTTGATCATTGAATATATCGAAGAAAATGTTGGTTATTGACGCAAGGGTTACCGGGGAAAAATAAATGTGGAAACGAAAGAAATTCAAGGAGTGAAATTTCGCTCCGGACGTAAACGACCCGGGTTGCCCACGGGGGGTTAGCCTAATCGAAAGTTTCGCTCACCATATCAGATGTACGATGAACAGGAAAGCACCGGGCACGACGAGGTCGTCGCTGCCGACGCTCCATCGGCGTCGGAATACCACGATACCAGGCATCTCTTCCCGCTGCTTTAGCTCCCATTCAATCGCCTATAGTGCTCGGGGTCGGCGAGAACCCGGGGATCGGCCTCGATATGATGATGATTTCCTTCCTCGAATCACCGGGCCACGCGGACCTGGACCTTGCACCGGGATCTCTTCGAAGCTCGACACTGGCGCCGGTTGCATCCTCCGGGTCGTCGTCGTGTCCCGAGACAAGCATTTCCGTAACTGTCGTCCAACCGACCGCGAGTCCTCCCCATCCTCTTCTGGGCGCAAGCTTTATCGGCTGTTCTTCCGAACGATTGCAACTGCAACGCAATGCACTGTCGCCACGACCCGGCGACAGTGCATCCCGGCCCGAAAACCAAGTCCAAACAGTTAGGGACTCGTTGGTGCTCCCTCTCCCTCTCCCTCTCTCTCTCTCTCTCTCTCTCTCTCTCTCTCTCTCTCTCTCTCTCTCTTTCTTTCTCACTTGTCACTGATCACTGACGCACAAATAATCTCGCACTGACGAGTCAGAACACCGACGTTCTGCCGAAGACCCTCTGCTTTTCAAACGGAAGACGCGCAACCGTGATTAACACGCATTATCTTGCGGTCACGTGCTGGTTTCTGTCAGCGGCGTTGCTGACATCGCCATTGCGGCTTCCTTTTTGGAATGTCTTTGGTCTTGGACAAGTTTTTGTCAAGTTCCGTGGTCTTATGTTACGCACGATTTTTGCACGAGGTGTTTAAACGTTGCTGTGGCTAATGGTAGACTTCGTTCGAAATTAATTCCGCTCTTGCGGTGCGAATAAAGAGTTTCGATCTTGTTACGGCGGACCTGCGAAATGTAATTGCACTTTTGTCTAGTTTCGTCTAGAAGAAGCCAAGGTGTACAATAACGATGTTTTTTAGTTGAAAAGAAAATATTTCAATTGTAATTCGTATCGATGAATTGCACTTTTCATTGCAAATCGACATTCTTATTTCCAATATTTTTCAAGACGAGTGTCACTGGACAACGAAAGGACATACACGAAATGAAGTCGTGACACTACGGCAGAACACAGTCCTATCGAATTCTACCAGGAGATAAGATAATGTCATTTTCTACGTCCACAGTCTTCTGCCAAATTAAAATATATCCTCCCTCTTTTCTGTTGAAAACCCTACTACATCTACTACTTTTGAAACAGATCAATTTTTCTGGGTCCATACGACCATCTTATTAAGAATTTCCATCTAAAGAACTGCACGTGCACCTTCTACTCTTGAAGCAAATAAATTTTTCCAAATGAATGTAATAGGAATATAAAGAATGAAGTAGGGACTTAACACAATAATTTATGCAGCTGAATTTTCCTCAGAATTTTTCGGCAAGTGTTGGCAATTGTCAACGCATCTCCGCTTTAACCAGACAAACTTTCACGCTACCCGCGACTTCATGCGTGTCGACCCAACCTTTCGGTAGCAGAAACTTTTTTCACGGAAGAGTAGAAGAGTACTTAGCGATGACATTTACGCGTGCCAGTTGAAGCTTTAATTCCCGTAGGATCTCCAGAACCGTGCGACACCGCGGTCCTGGAATCCCAGGACCTCCGTGAATCTTATGGAACCGCAGTCGCGCGTATCTCGCTCTTTTTACCGCGCTTTTTCACACGGAATCAAAGGAACCCATTAAAAGAGTCGCAAAACCTTAAAGAAAGACCGCCGTGTTTGCCCGGTATGGTACTAAAGCATGGATGACGTAACACTTTCCTTATAAGAAGCACAAAATTAATTTCTCTCAAAAAAATAGGTACAAGCAATCCTCGTAATCACCCTTAACGCACGCAAAAAGAATCCCTCCACAATTAACGCCCAATAGAAAAAAAAACGAACGCGAAACGAGGGTGCAAATCATTCTACCAATCAATTCCCCATTCCAGAGACGCAATCAATACTAATCAACTTATCCCTGTCTCCAGAATTAAGCACCTTACTACTTCGTGCCGGAGACGTTCCGACACCCCGCATCTCCTCTAAGAAACGAGCAGAGATTACGCTTTAATCCATCTCGAACCAAAATCATCCTCGAGAATTTACCTCGGTGGTCCGAACCAACAAGTAAACAATCGTCGACTTGTTCCACCTAAGACGTCTTATCACTGGTCTTCAGACAAGCATAGTCTCCGGGTGCATAGTCCGCGGTATCCTCTAGAGCAGTATCTTTATTGAATCGCGATACTGTTCGTGCGGCAGAGGCGATCCGGTTCAACGATGACTCGGTGAAATCGCACCGCTGCTTCCGCTTACGTGATTCGTTAGATTCGGAAACCCCATAGCGGCCGCGTACCCTCCCGGCAAAGCCGATCGGCCGGCGTTACCGTGCACGGTGGCAGAACGCGTGCGAAACCACCCCCGTCATTCTATGGTAAGAATTATAGGAAATTCGCGAATCCTGTTGGAGCATCTCACCCGCGGACCCAGGACCGACGCCGCACCACGTGCAGAAGGAGCATCACGTCGGCGGTGTGCCTCCCACGATATCAACGCGGAAAACGCTTATCACTTGTGACCGTCGAGGTGAGCCACCTCGAGCGCGACTGAGCACCGAATTTCACCCACCGTGCACCACCGACGGCCACGGGGGCGCTCAATTTACCTACACCGACGCGCAGGCGTCGCGACGCCTGCCTGCCGCAGACGCTGCGTTGCGGCGACGCTCCGCAATGATAGTACGATCGAGCATTGCCGGCCAGATGGTCGTCGTCCCTGCATCCTACCAACTCGAGCAGTGCAACTGGACCGATGCTCACAATCCGCTGTTCATCCCCACCACTAACGTCACAGGTTCACTGTATGTGAGTGGTGAGAGTAGGGTGGACGACTATTGTGACCGTCAATGTTTAACAATTTTTAATGGTCCTTGCAGAAATTGGGAATCGGAAGTGTACTGCACCCATGCTCACAATTCATGTCCACTACCATCATTAACGCCACAGATTCACTATGAGAGTAGGGTGGCGACTATTTTGACTATTGAAGTTTCAGTGCTTTTTCCGAATTTACCCACAGAAATACTTGGATCCATTCAGGCAGTTGTTTAAATTTACTCATTTTTTTATGATAATCAATTGAACTATCTCCTATTTCAATTGATCGCCGCGTGATTCACGCTTCTCATATTATCATCCACTGTAAATGTAGTTCGCATTTGATATTGAGACTTGTTTGCTCGCGTCGACAGACAATTGTATCGCTCATTAAACATCTCATTTTAAAAATACACTTTGATGATTGAATGATCTTTACTTGAAAATAATTGATCTTTATTTTACAAGAAAATACATAATATCTACAGAATATTTATTCAAAAAATATACAATATTTATAACGATACTGCTTAGCTTACGAGTTCATTATTGAGCATAATTACATCTAACTCAATCCCAACCTTCCAACAGATAATCAGACATACAATTCGAAGAGAAACGTTTTAAATTAATAATATTATTTGAATAATTATAAGCTGCGAATATGCTGAAAATTGAATATTTAAATACTATTTATTAATTCCTTGCTTTATCGTAATTCACTGTATACCAGTCAACACTTTCTTTAATGGCTTCGTTGAATGGTGTAAATTGGAAATCTGGTAAATATTTTCGCAGTTTGGCGTTGCTCGCTGTTTTCTTGTATTGTCCATCGGCTGCCGATAAATCAAATACTATTTTCCCTTTGAAATTGAACGCCTTCGCGATTGCGTCAGCCACTTCTGCTATTGTAACTTCTTGAGATTCGTCCACTGAATAAGACAAGAGTAAATAATTAATTGGAGAGCTCTACATAGTAATATTATGTTTAATTTATACTTTCTGTGTACCTGATAATATTATTGGCTCCACAGAATCATATTCTCTCAATACCCATATTATTAATTTAGCTAAATCTAAACTATAAATAAACTGTCTCAAGGGTTTTCCAGAACCCAATACAGTAAAGATTTTATCTTCAGTATTTCCTGAAAAATATACATCCCTTCTGATTACATTCCGCACAATATACGAATCTTAAAAAATTAATTACAAATGTTCTATACCATCTTTTATTAGATCATGAAGTCTTCTCATTAATCCTGGTATAACGTGACTAGCACTGGGATGATAATTATCATATGGTCCAAATACATTACAAGGAATGACACTGGTGTAAAGTCTACCATGCTGTTCATGATAGCCTTTATTTGCTATATCTATAAGCCGTTTGGCATAACTATAACCATAATTTGATGGATGTGGCGGGCCATTGTGCACCTAAAGAAATTACAGAAAAAAATATAGATTGATTACATAACACTAATTAGAATTTTATATAGTAATAAGAAACAGACTATTACCATAGTTTCGTCAATGGGATATGTAGTCTTGTCAGGAAATATGCAAGTTGACAAACACGAGACAACTTTAACAACTCCATTTTCATGAGCAGTTTGTAATACATTATCATTCATGTGAATGTTGTTCCTCTAAAAATTCAATAGATTAATGTAATGCTAATCAGATGTTATTCTCTTCAATCTCATTTGAATTACCAGAAAGTCCAGATTATGGGCCATATTGTGAAACAGGCCGCCGACCATAGCAGCCAAGTGAATAACATGAGTTGGTTTGTGTTTTTCAAATAATTTTTCTGTACTTTGTTTATTACTGAAAACGAAAAATTTTACTTCTGCTAATCTGCTAGGCCGAGTACTTGATTTATAATAACGAAAAAATAAGCTACCATAAGTCTGCATCTTTGGAACCTACAAATATCCATTTTTCATTTTCATTTTTATTCTTTTCAATGACACTTTCAATGGCTTTGCCCACTAATCCTGTTCCACCAGTTACGAGTACAATCTTCTCTTTTTCAGTCATGTTTCATAAAATCTACGTGAACAAATATTTAAATGTTAAAAATCTGACCGTTATGTATCGTAATTATAAATACCATATGAAAAATATTTATACAGTCATTCGGAGCTTTGATTTCACCGCTATGGTTAATTTATGAAAATACGAGAACAATGTTTAAACATATGTTTTATAATACTTTGGAAGACAATATGCAAAGGTACAACTTGATATCATTTTGATAACGTGGTCATTTATAGAAATGTAAACACGATTGTGTCTTGTAAAAATGATTTTATAGATTGAGGTGCACACATCGACATGTATACACACAATAAGACATTCACACAATAATATGACTCGCTTATAATAATTTCATAACTTACACGTAAAAAATCAAGTACAAATTGGTAATTCATTAACTAAAAATATAATTTGCCACTAACAGAGTTAAAACTCGAAAACTGACAAATCTTACGGTTCGAATGTCAATTACTTTCTAACAGAAGCCTTTGCTGCCATCTGCCACTCTGAATTTGAATTGTATAGAGATGGACCAATCATCTTGTAACATTTCGTCATAGACGAAATATAACAGTAGACTTAACAGTCAATGTAATCACCTGATATGTGTTTTTCTGTCACACGCAAGCGCCACGGCCGTTTCTGTGCCATTACCATTTTCTGCAACCTTACCAACAGAGTAATGAATAGCGTTTATTATTTGATAGGAATTGTAAGATTGCACTTATGTAAAAGAGAATGTAATATTGAGTACCGTAAACAATTTTGCCTTCAATCAAATTTCTTAAATTTATTCACATAGACTCATAATTTCAGTTATAAAACATAAATTACATAAATTACACAATAAACAGAATTAACAATTCTGGAATGATTTACATATATGTATATAAATATATACACATATACATATATGTAGATGTATATATATATATATATATATATATATATATATATATATATATAATTTATATACGTATTATTATTAGAAGCACTCATTACTTAAGATTAAAAAAATTGTTATTCAATCCTTTCATTATTACTTTCAAAACATTCCATCAAATAAAAATAATTATTATTATCATGTATTAGATTGCATTGCACTTGAATCTCGTTGCTTGATCTTTAATTCTAAAATGATATGCCTAATGCCAGGTACCCAAGGATGAAAGCATAGGCTAGGATGCTTCATCATCAGTGACAGATATATTTGATCTGCTTTTTCAACATTCCCTTCTTGTAATGCTGTAAAAAATATGTTATATTATCTCTATAAATCATTAAAAAGTTATTGATTTGAACAAAAAAAAACCATCTGCAACCAACCTTTTGACAAGTTTAAAATATTTTTACATATAAAATCACTTAATTCATCTTCTAGCCATTTAGCTTTTAATATGTCTACTCTTTTCTTTACTTCCTCCACTCTCGTTTCACTTATATGCTCATTGATTACAGTCTCTAAACTTTGTAAGACTTCATTCAATGCCTGTTCTTTGTCAATCTTTAATGATTCTGTGACATTTTCTGCATCTACATTGGAAGGAGATATCAATGGAGGGTGCAATGCTGTTGTCAAATTAATGGAAGATTGCGGCAGTGGTGGAATAGTCATTGATGGACTTGATACTGAAGACTCCTTATCGGAAGCTTGTGTAGAAGATAATGGAAACGCTACCCTCTTGTTCAATACTCGTTTAGTGGGTGTACTTGTAGAACTTTGCGTACCGGTATATGCCCAGTTTGGAGGATCGTTCCATCCTGGATC
Source organism: Halictus rubicundus (assembly GCF_050948215.1). Lineage (NCBI taxonomy): Eukaryota > Metazoa > Arthropoda > Insecta > Hymenoptera > Halictidae > Halictus > Halictus rubicundus. The sequence goes on along the minus strand of NC_135152.1, from coordinate 11,414,303 downwards.
ATGACCAGGTAATAAAGACTTTTGCAAAGAGAGATTTTTACCTATAACATAAAAGTATATATATACATTTGTTCCTGAGGTCATTTAAATCATTAAAATCAATTACATTTTCATGCGTACAATAACAATGAAAAAACCCCAAAACATTATCCATTTCCACAAAAATGCTCATTAAACTTAAAGAAAACAAAGGAGTATTATAAAATATTTAAATTACTTGTCTCGTTTTCGTTCATTCTTGAAGTATAACCTTCCGGAACTACAAAAAATATAAACGGAGACAAACACGATTAAACTTCCAATTTACATCTAATTATGCATTTGTTTACATGACATAATATAACACATCTGTTCAATATTAAGTTATCACTAAATCTGCTGATCCTGTGACTAGAATTGACTAGAATCTAGTTACATCGTGCGTTGTTTTGCGCAGAATCGTATTCTATGTTGACCGCGCGGGAATATTTCAACCTATTTGAATTCAAAATTCTATTTACACGACGATTTTATTTTTATGACTTACAGTAGAATAAATTTTCAACTGGATAACTTTATACCTATACAAGAAACGATATAATTTAAACAAAATTACTGTGACATTATAGATAACTTATAGACAACACCGACTTAAATTCTAAATTTTACTTTTTCGTGTCTGTGGGTGATATTTTTCATATTTCTTCGACTTCAATTGCTTGAATTCTGTACTCCAATCAATTGTGTACCAAGCAAATAGCTGCAACTAACTAGCACAGATTATAAATCTCGAATAATAAAGTACCTAATAAATTATGTACTATTACCTAACGTGACCGAGCAATTATTGACAAATTTAACGCACGAACGTAGTATAAAGTAAAACGATTTGTGAATCTGGTTAGTTGTGATTTTATTGAAGTGAAAACTTGCAAACATGAAGTTGTTTCGACCCTCTAATGTCTACGAAGAGTCATGGTATTTGTTTTGTTTAATCAAACTTTTAGGTAAGAATTCTTTAAAAAGAACTTATTATAAGTACAATTATTTTAATATTACCAGCTTTTTGTCATAACATTAATTTCAACATGCTAACTTCCAATTTTTACTTCTCCTAGGATTATACCCCATAAAATTTCACAGATCTCGATACGTGAACCAATTATGTGGAATTATAGTGCTACTACCCTATTACGCCCTTCTTAGCGCTGTGTACGATTATACAAATCATGTAATGCAATTTATGACGGCCGTAACGGCGGTAACTAAAATTCGAAAAGGCAGACGCTACCTGAACATCATTCTGTTACCGATAATAGTGATATCAACTACACTTCAATGCGACAGAACACGACAAGTATTCGAGGATATACGCAGCATCGATAACAATGTGAAATTTCTGAACATTTACATCGACTATAAACAATGCATGAAAACTGATATCGTGCAAATCACGACTGTAATATTTGTCACGATACTTTTCAATTTAATGGATTACTATGGGTGTCTTGATAATAATGGAAACTACATGTACGTTCTCATGTGGATCGTGGATCGAATACCCGATTTCGTTAGCTCAATCGTGATATGCACGTTCGCTGTGCTAATAAACAAAATTAAATATCGATTTCAAAAAATCAACGAGGTCCTCGACGATATTGCCCAAGGGAAAACTTTCATTTCTGTTACCCAGTCGTCTCACGCGAACAACGGTAAGCTTCAAATTTTATAAAATACAAAATGAGCAATTTTTTTTAAACTAAAAGGACTATTAAACAAGGAATATTTTATTCCTATTTCTTCTTTAAGGAAGATGAGTAAATTTTCATTAAAAAATTCAACATTTTGATTAATTAAACTAATAATGAATACTCGAAGTTTAGATTTCAGGTTGATGTTGTCAAAAGTGCTCGTTTTAAAACTGTGGAAAACGTTGTCGTTATTAAACGATGCATATGGATTCCAATTTAAAGTTTTAACGTCGTTGTACATTTTATACCTATGTTTGCACATATGTGTCGTTTACATGTTATGTGATAACGGTGTATATGCAGTGGATACAATATTGAGTGCACTGTGGGGTTCTTTGGATATAATAAAATTGGTTTACATAATCCACTTATACCGTATATTATTGATACAGGTAGTTCAAGGAATGTTACTATTTTCGATTCCTTAATCTTTGAAACATGTAATTCGTTTACTCAATATTATCGTATTTTATTTTTACAGTATATTTAAACAAATACGAAGTACATTCGTCTCGAGGTTAGCACTAAAAAATGTAATTTTAAGTATGTACGATATCGAGCATTGGTAGCTGTTGATAGCATAATTGCCACCTGGTTTTTAAATAATGCGCTGATGTATGTACCAACCAATTGGCTGGAAAATTTCGAGGTGCATGCTTTCTCTACGAAGAGCTTGAATCCTGCGAAATGTTTAACATGCTTTCGTTATTTGGCGAGGCCACGAGTTTTTCTTCATTAATAAATGTACAATTGATGGGAAACGATGGTGTCTTCATTTCATTATTCCTTTTAACATGTTCTAATTTTTATCATGACGTGTCTCGTCAGCGTGCATGAGGCGCATGCGCAATGCCACCTTACGTGGCATCGGCAACAATCACTATTGCAGCGAAATACATTTTCTTCATTTTACTGTAAACAGTTGTGGAAATATTAACTTTTGTTATGGTTCAAATACGTACAATGACACAACGTGAGTACTCAATATTTTCCGTGTGTTATGTGAATTTCTCGTTTGCGTGGCCCGTTCGTTAACGTAATTCGTGTGCAAAATGGCTTATTACCTTTTTATCATTCGAAAGCAACAGAAGATTTTAATAATTAGTCATTGAGCAATAACACTGTTTTCGAATCACCAACACACACGTTTTATGTATGATCAGCGTTTACAACTTACGGAGATTGTGCAGATGGTTTTGTATAGGTTATCTTACGTCTGTCAATGTGAAGCATATTTTGAACGTTTGCCACCAATTTATAAATTCTTTAGTATGCCAATGAACATATTGTCTGTATTTTCACGTGTATTACATTCGTACACTAAACAAATGTGTCTCATTTTCATAACACATTGTTTCAGAGAATAATGACTACAATAATGTCATGCTTACTTTGTACAATCTGTTCACACTTTATGAAGCATTGCATATTCCTATGATTTTATCAACACATTGAACATTTATTCCTAAACAATTTGTTTCCTAAACTTGTATATTTTAGCATCATAATTTCATCGATCTAATACAATGCAGAAGCTCAAGCTGTGCATCTTTTCCCAAAAGTTTTACATATAGGAAATGATATACAAAATTCACATTGATCTAAAAAAGAAAGTACATATCCAAGTCTTCATGTGTACATATGATAAAGTGTTTTAATGTTTGTGATCACAACTGTCAAGATAAATTTCAAGATGTCATTTAAATCTTTTGCTATTGATATCATGAAATACTATACTCGTGTAATTAAAACTAATCAAGTGAAATATTATACTATATTTATAAATTTATTTATTATATGTATTTGTATACACATAACATATTATGTGTACATTATAATATGACCTAGTTATATTTTCATATTGATAAAATATATAAATTTTATGTTAATATAATATATTATCTTTCAGGAAATACTCAATTTGAACCATCAACAAATAATCCACACATTATGCCATCGTCAACCGGTCAGAATAATATAGTTAATCAAATTTCCAACATGTCTTTGGGTGATCAACAAAGACCACCATCTGCGGTAATTGATCTTTGATTAAATAATAGTAATAACGTTAATATTATTCAATATTGATACCAATTAATATATTGCAGAATTTTCCTCTACCACCTCTACCCGGGAAAAGTACTCCACCAATGTCTACACCTTCAAATATCAGTAGATTTAACAATGTCCAAGATGCACCACCTGGAGCTGGTTAGTATATATAACATAGTAACCTGTATAATCATAGTGATGAAATGACATAATAGATAATGTTTATACTATGTATATTTAATTGTAGTAGGGCCTATTGGACAAACTGATCCTGGTGGAAACCCTTTGTCGCCAATTTCTGGACAAGATTTACAGCAGAAGGCGATTCCAAAAAATCCTTCCACGTTTCAGTCTGGTTTCCCTTTCTCTGGACATCCTATGGACTCTAATCTAGGACAATATTATCCTGGCCAAACTACATTACCTGAACAAGGATTTAATGCAGGATTAACCAATCAAAGTGGCCAAAGAAACGTCGCTGACCCATCTCCCGGACAACCAAGTTTCTCTAGGCCACCACCGACGGGACAAAAATCAACTCCACCTTTACCAGGCCAACCGAATTTATCTAATGTACCAACGCAGGGACAACCAAGCCTCTCCAATTCACCTCTACCAAGACAACAAAATCTGTCTAGCCCATCAATGCCATTTCAACCACATTTATCTGGGCCTCCATTACCAAGTCAACAAAGTCAAAATAATGCAACTCCACATGGAGTACATGGGCAACAGAATTTGCCTGGACCACCGCCACCAAAACAAAATTTATCAGCGCTGTCAAATTTGCCTAGTCCTCCTCTTCCTGGACCTCCTTTGCCGGGGCAACAGTATCCACCAATGCAAGGTCAGCAAAGACCTGGCCAATCCTATCCGGAATATTCGAGCATGCCATCGTATAATCTACATGGTCAATCGAATCTGCCTGGTCCTCCTTTGATGGGTCAACAAAGCATGCCTTCGCCTCCAATGTCAAACCAACAAACTATGCCCCCGCCTCCGATGTCGAATCAACAAAACATTGCTCCGCCGCCAATTCCGAGTCAACAAGCTTTTCCCCCGCCTCCGATGTCAAGTCAACAAAACATTGCTCCACCACCAATGCTGGGCCAACAAAACATGGCCACATCTCTGTTACCGGGTCAACAAAATTTCAACAGACAACCATACACGGGACAACAAAATTTACCCGAGCCACAAGCTCAACCTCCATTACCAGGTCAACCTATGGGGCACATGATGAATGCTACTTCGAATTTACCATCATCAGGGCAAAGACAGTACACGTCTGCTCCTCCTATGCAGGGACAAACTATGGGAGCTCCGTTAGGAGTTAATCGTTTCACGCCCGGTGCAATGGCTGGTTACCAAACCGGTGGATACCAAGGCTATAATAATGTATGTTTGTAATAGCTGAATCTACTATGCTCTACTATGTTGAATGGTTTCTTTTATCGCAGGATATGTACAATGCTCAAAGAGTTTCATATCACGGTGGTACACCTGGTCCAGGTGTAGGATATCAGCAAGGAGATACTCAGACGCAACAAGTTAAACGTTTGGATCCTGACCACATGCCAAGCCCGGTAAGATAATCAATTAACACTCGCACGGCCGTTAGCGAGTCTATTTACACCTAGAATTCACTGATTTTAACTTTCATTGATAGTTCATATTAATTTGAAATTTTTATTTACACAGATTCAAGTAATACAAGATGATCAACGTGACAAAGGGGATGTGTTTATAACAAATCAAAGTGGATTGGTTCCACCATTAGTAACTACCAAGTTTATAACGCAGGATCAGGGGAATGCATCTCCTAGATACATTAGATCCACAATGTACACTGTTCCTACCACTTCAGATATTTTGAAACAAGTACCTAATCTGTTCATTAAATGCAATATATATATATATATGTTGGTATAATTTCGAGTTGTTCATGTAATGAGTTTCATTTGCAGACGAATGTTCCGTTTGCTGTAATAGTAAGTCCAATGGCTCGTATAGCGGAAGGAGAGTACGAACCGCCTATTGTAGATATGGGAGAGAGTGGTCCAGTTCGCTGCGTCCGATGCAAAGCGTACATGAGTCCATTTATGCAATTTATTGATGCCGGCAGAAGATTTCAGTGCATGTTTTGTAAAGCAACCACTGGAGGTACCTACCTCGCCTTTTCTGTAGAACTTTTTACGTGCCATCTAAAGGTGTACGAGAACCCGAAAATGTCTGGTCGATTTCCCGAGAATTTTAGGATTCTCGAATATATCGAGAATCCCGAAATTTTCGAGAACCCAACTCGTTTCGACCCGATACTTTTCTGACTTGTCCTGACCATCGGGTTTTCGCACGTCTCTAATTTCATCCTAACATCTGTTTCTTTTGTATTTTAGTTCCAGAAGAATATTTCCAGCATTTGGATCATACCGGTCAACGCATGGATCGCTATGAAAGACCAGAATTAATGTTGGGAACGTATGAATATCTTGCTACAAAAGAATACTGCAAAGTGAGTAAATTAACACAACAATTGCATACAATTTTATTAAACAATTTGTGTCTTCCTCTTTTTTTTAGAACGATACTTTCCCTAAACCACCAGCTATTGTGTTCGTGATCGATGTGTCTTACAACACAGTTAAGTCTGGCTTAGTCAATTTACTCTGTGCGAAAATGAAATCAATTCTGCGGAATCTGCCCGTTGACGTTGGTCAATCGAAATCGAACATGAAAGTAGGATTTATAACGTACAATAATACGGTACATTTTTACAATGTAAACTCATGCCTTGCCCAACCGCAAATGATGGTTGTGGGAGACGTACAAGATGTGTTTATGCCACTCCTTGACGGGTTCCTGTGCGATGTTGAAGAAAGCGAAGCCGTTATCGACAGTTTAATGACGCAGATACCAGCCATGTTCGCGGACACACGCGAAACGGAAACTATTCTTGCACCTGCGATACAAGCTGGACTAGAAGCACTAAAGGTATTTTTATTAATCAGATTCCGGCAAAATTTTAGAAATTCTCATTTTTAGATTATCCTATGTAAACGTCGCATCGACAGCTTGGTCATTAGCGACGCCTATATCAGTGTTTAGATTTCATTGCATATGTTTATGAAGGTTTTCTTTGTTTGGTTTTGATTTGTAGATTCCGTTAAGTTCTTTGGGGATTTTGAATTTTGATTTTGAATTGAATTGAATTGAATTTTACATTTAAGGCTTCGGACCGTGTTGGCAAATTACTGGTTTTCCACTCTTCCTTACCGATTGCTGATGCTCCTGGCAAATTGAAGAATCGCGACGATCGTAAAGTGCTTGGGACGGAGAAAGAAAAAACGGTATTAGGTAAATCGTTTATTCATATTACTACCAGTACTATTCCTACCATGAGTACAAACACTATCTGTAAAATATTTTTATCTTTTCAGCACCGCAGAATAGCGTTTATAATAACCTAGGGCAAGATTGTGAAGGTGCAGGATGTTCTGTAGATCTGTTTATCTTTAATAATTCGTATGTAGACATTGCAACGATAGGTCAGGTTGCCAGATTAACCGGCGGAGAAGTGTACAAATACACCTACTTCCAGGTATTATACACCTTCATGAGAAGTTATATGTTATTTAGTACTTAAGAGTATGAACGACCGATAACTTTTAATTTTCTTAGGCCGACATAGATGGGGATCGTTTAATCGCGGACGTTATTAACAACATTAGTAGACCAATCGCATTTAATGCCACCATGCGTGTACGCACGTCTACTGGTGTTCGAGCAACCGATTTCTTCGGACATTTCTTTATGTCGAACACCACAGAGATGGAATTAGCTAGTATAGATTGCAATAAGGTACCATTAATTCTAATTGTTCGATAAATAAAGAAGAAGACAACAAGAGGCGACGAAAAGTTGCTCGATGTTGCTTCAGTGTGGACATAGCTTTACGATTCATCGGTGCCATTAACGTTTTAATTCAATATTTCAGGCAATTGCCGTAGAAGTGAAGCACGACGACAAATTGACGGAGGACGAGGGTGTATATATTCAAGCTGCTTTGTTGTATACTTCCTGCAGCGGAATCAGAAGATTGCGTATCATTAACCTTAGTTTAAAGACATCGTCTCAATTAGCTGAATTATACCGTGCGTGTGACCTAGACGCCATTATAAATTTCTTCGCCAAACAAAGTAAGACGAATTCCAAATATTTACCTAAGTACACACGTATTCCAGACGTCCGAAATTGAAATATATTTTTGTACAGGTGTTTTCAAGTTAATCGAATCGTCTCCAAAAACTATAAAGGACAATTTGATCGCAAGAAGTTCGTGCATGCTAGCTGCATACCGGAAACACTGTGCCTCCCCATCGAGTGCTGGTCAATTAATATTGCCGGAGTGCATGAAATTACTCCCACTTTATACAAACGCATTATTACGGACCGATGCATTATCTGGTGGTAATATATTTTTATCCAATCTATTCACTATCCAACGATTGTCTATTAATTAATAACTGAAATGTTCTCAGGTGCTGACATGACTATCGACGACAGATCTTTTGTTATGCAAGCTGTTGCTACGATGCCTATTTCAATATCAGTAGCGTACATTTACCCGAGGTTATTTTCCTTACACAATGTTGATCCTCAAGACACAGAATTACCGCAAATGCTACGTTGTTCTATTGACAAATTCTCCGAGGACGGCGCGTATTTACTTGGTAAGCAATATTGTTCACTATTTTCTGTATTTTTATCCCCGGGAAAACCACGGAAAAATACGTTATTTGTCCTTTTCGTTTCTACAGAAAACAGTATCCATATGTTCTTATGGCTGGGCCTTGGACTTTCTCCACAGTGGGTACAGGCAGTGTTCGGAGTTCCATCAGTGGTCCAAGTTGACACAGATCGTACTTCACTGCCAATATTAGACACTCCATTAAATAAACGAATAACAGATATTATCGATCGTATGCGCATGGAGAGGCACCGTTGCATGAGGGTAAGTAGTTAAAAAACGGAGTTCTAAATCACTTTGTAACATGCAAAGTATCTTGAATATTTAATAATGCATATAATTGATCGCAACATTTCAGTTAACTATAGTGAGACAGCGGGAGAAACTTGAAATGGTGTTACGTCACTTCTTGATCGAAGATAGAGGAAACGATGGAAGTCCCAGTTACGTTGACTTCATTTGCCATATGCACAAAGAAATAAGAACACTTCTTAGCCAATAAAATAAATCTCAAACGAACAGTTATATTGTGTTGGAAAAAACCTAGTTTGCTACATGTCTATGGCTGATCGGTCACGTTATGTCAAGAATCGGATTAGATTATTAGACCGAGTTTACCGAGAACTCATTGGGGGGAACATGGATCGTGCACGCGATGACGCGCACATTGGAAAGAAAGATGGATGATGTGAAATAAAACTAACGTACATTTATAACTTAATACCTATCGGAGAAGGCGATGAACATTAAGAGATAACCAATCATTCCGCGATTTATAATGAATCGGCGCATGTGAAGGGAAACATCCAGTTGCACTCACTCATACACAGTGATTTATACACGAATAATTGTAAAAGTAAAAATTGTATTATTAATTTTTATTTTAACTAGGTCATTAATGTTATTATTATACTAAATTAATTAATAAAAGAAAACTGTATTAAATCATTATAAATTTATATATTAAAAAGTATATCTTGTGTTAATTAAATAGTACTTCCGCAATTTATGCAATGTGTTAATGTTGTTTTAATACAATACACACGTATATACGTTGTAAACTTGATCACGTTCGTGCACGCGCGTGAAACAGTTTTAAAAGATTATTTTGAACTTATATTCGTTTAAGTATCACTAACAAATATAGCACATTTATGATTGAACGACTAATAAGTTTCTTATATATACATATATATACGCATTCATAATGCACTCGATTAAGTTGTGATTTTTCAACTTGTTTTTCATTATTTATGTAAGAAACGAAATAAAGTATGTTGTCAGCAATGAAAAATGAAAATTGCGTTTGAATGATTGTTTACGAATTGATTTTAAAATAGTATTAAGCTTCCGGAGAAACATAAAAATTTACAATATTACGATTTATCTGAAAACCGTTCAAAAAGAGCGCCCTTGAAAAATGTTTTTGGACGATTTACATTTCCATGGTGAGATAATTTACCACTGTGCGGCGTGCAACTGAACAGCGTGCAACAACGTGCGCTTTGTATCACGTGTAGCAGCGAGCATACTTATTAATATTTAGTAATTAATGTTTAATTATGACTAAAACAATTTCATTGAACTGAATTTAATGTAATATACGTATGCAAGTGCGCGCAAGTCTAAAACATTATTGAACCACTAAAATATTCCTCAGGTTAGTTATAATCTTTTGTTGGTTATGTTGATCCGTTAATGTCAACAATATTTCCGTAATTAGTACATTTTATCTGTAAATGTAATATTAATAAAAGTAGAAAGGAAAACGATCTTGTTTTTATACAGTATGTTACGTATTTATATTTTTGTAGAGGTGTTGCAAAATGGCAAAACGAAAAGGACACACCGATACGGAATCAAAAACTAAGAAGTTTAAATCGCACGCTGTCGCCAACGATATTGTAAGTAATGAAAATAATATTTCTCACGATGATACGGCTAAATCGAAGAAAGAGAAGAGAGGAATGTATGAAAAACCCTTAATAAATGGTAACCGTAAATATGGTGTAACGGGTGAAAAAGGAAAACAGGGAATAAATCAAAATCCAGAGCAAACGGAGAAACCCAATTGGATGGAAATTAAAAAGCAGAAGAAAGAATTAAAGGAGAAGTACAAAGCAAAAAAATTGAATGATATCTATGAAATTGCAATTAGAGCTAAAAAAATTGGTGAGAAGTTACGTAGGTCAGACTGCAAAGCATTAGAACGTAAAAAGTTGACTTTACAAATCCATGACTTACTGAGGTCTCATTATAATAAAGTAATGCTCACACATGATTTATCTCGTATTATTCAATGGATGATCAAGTACAGCGATCAAAAGATTCAAAGAGAAATTTACGCTGAGTTAAAACCTTTCATCACAGAAATGATTTCATCAAAGTATGCAAAGAACTGTGTGAAAAGTGTATTGAAATATGGACCTCTGGATTTGAAACATGAGGTCATTTCTAATTGTTACGGTAACATTGTGAAGTTTATGAGTCATTCTGTCTCTGCACCCTTGATAGAACTTATGTACACAAAATATATAAAGAATGCGGAGAAGAGATATTTCAAACAGGAATTTTATGGTGATATGTACAAACAAGCTAAAGACAACGAAATTAAATCTTTGTCCGATGTATATAAGACTGCAGAAAATATGAAAGCAGCAACATTAAGTGCTGTAAAAGGAAATCTAACAAGGATATTAAACAAAAAGCTTTTGCACTATACGTTTGTACAGACCATTCTTCTAGAATACTTACACGAATGTTCGGCTGAAGATAGATCAGAAATGATAGTCATGTTGAAAGATTCTGTAGTAGAATTATCTCAGACTAAACCTGGTTCAAAAATTGTTGTATTGTGCATATGGCATGGTACTAACAAAGACAGGAAGTTGATTATGAAAGGTCTTAAGGAAAATGTAAAGACTGTCTCTATGTCCGAGCATGGATATTTAATATTACTAGCTCTGTTTGATACAGTAGACGATACTGTACTCATAAGGAAGATTATATTATCAGAAATTCAGAAAGATCTCACAGACATGGTACAGAATGAATATGGAAAACATGTTATTTTGTATTTAGTAGCCAGAAGAAGCCCTCGTTACTTTCATCCCAATATAATCTCGTACTTGGAGCAAGGAGATAAAAATGAAGCAAGTAAAAAGTTACCAGATGTTCGGGAGAAAGAGCTTTGTGATAGCATTTCTGATCTGTTACTCGATGCTGTAACAAAAGAAGTTGCAACATGGTTGTCTAACAGTTCTATGGCAATGGTAACATTGGCAGTTCTAAATGCAGGTGTTGGAGAAAAATTGAAGCAAGCTTTTGAGTCCATTGCTAAATACATCACTGACCCTGATACAAAAATTAAAGAAGAGGACACTGAACATAAGGTTGTTGAACATTCAGGTTTGCATATGATGTTAAAGAAACTTATACAAAACGATACAAAATTACGAGAAAAGAACGAAGCTACGTTTGGAGAAATATTAATTAGCCATTTAGAAATAAATGTCATAGAGGAATGGATAGAGTTCAATAGAGGTTGCTTCCTGTTAGTATTCTTATTAGAAAACGAAATAGGATTAACGGTGGATACTCTACGTTCTAAATTGAATCCGATAAAGGCGGCTCTGAAATCGAAAACGAGTCCGGGAGCAAAAATCTTATTTAAAAAATTGAGTTAAATGTTTACCGTAAAAATTGTGAATTTGACAAGATGTTGGTTTTAGAAGCAGTTGTAAAAATGTGACAAATTTAATATCAGTGGTGAAATCATTTGCTGCAGTTTTATTTGCAATATAAATACTTACAATTTATTCAGTCAAATTCCACAATCGTTCGGATTTAGTATTTAATTTTTTATTTGTGGCACATGTAAGTGACTGCTTATGTAAAAACGATAATACATAATTATAATTGTTATCTGTATATTGCACATTACTTACCTACACGAATGTGAAAATATACTTAAAAAAAAAACGTGTTCTACGTACAAGTTTTGTCGATTCAGATAGGTTTTTATAACATTATTAAAGGTGAAAATGCTCATGAACTTCGTAATCTGTGTAATATATTATTCGTACAGAACTTATAGGACGACAAATATATTTATAAATATACATTTTCCTATCTTTTTACAGTGCGTGTAAAAACATAGGAAACCATAAAAAATATCAGTACTAAAGCTAGATTTAATCCTGCTGCGATTCTCAATTGAACCGTAAATGTAAAATAGTATCCGGAAAAGAGAGCATGTATAGTAACAATTTTCTTATGCTTTTCTTAAATACAAAACCTTCGGAGAGATGAGCATGCGACTTGATCGAAAAATAATTGCGCAACCATAATAATATTAACCCTTTGCACTCGAGGCCTTTTTCGCTTGCGCAAACCAGCAACTCGAGACGATTTCGGCCAAATTAGGGAAACATTTTACAAGTACTTTAAAATCATTTATCAACAAACAAACGTATACAAATAATAAAATTTCACCAATTTATTTATTTTTATATCAAAAACAACAAAATTTGAGAAATATTATACTCTGTAATTAGTTTTTGTATGATATTGCGTAAAACAATGCCTAAGATGCAACCTAGGTTTATCAGGACACGTATCACAATAATATGTTACTTCCCGCCTACCTCCAGGCGTATTACGGTCAGAGCAAACCTTACAGTCCCTTTTCGGCCCTTTAAGTAGTATGTGCAGCTTTCCATTGAGTCTAATGTCATCAGAATGCGACGTAGACGCTTGTTCACGATGCTGGCGATATGTTCCTCTCAATTGCTAAACAAGTGTTTTTAAAAATTTCAAATGGCTCAGTGGCTTTTTCCCTTTTTTAGTCTTCTCTTGTTTGTAGAGAAGGTAAGAATTGATGAGGCAAATTTCCATGAGCCAAAAAAAAGACTGTAACGCCGCAGCAGCGTCACACAGTGGGCAATTTGGACGAAAACGGATTCAAAATCAAAGAACTTTCGATAGAAATGATTTCATTAGTTTTTGTCACAAAAATCTATATTTTACAAAATCCTGACGTCGTAGACAAATTTTGAAACCAAATTTGAAATTAGCGTGAAAAAATCTATGGGAAATGGTGTATAACATGTTAAAAAAAATTTTCCGCGCGTTATATTGGAAAAACCACAAGTTTCTTGAAATTGTTCAAGTTTAACGAATTTTCTCAAGGTTAAAAAACGTTCGTACCATAATCTCCTTATTTTTCCCTTATTCTACAAAGTTTCAGCTTTAATTTAAAAAAAAATTTCATCACTCTACCTCATTTCTATCGAAAGTTCTTTGATTTTGAATCCGATTCAAATCAGCCGGGCGCCGTATCGGCGCCGCTCGAGTTGACACTTCAAATCTGGCGGGCGCCGTATCGGCGCCGCTCGAGTGCAAAGGGTTAAATATATGAAAATGCGAGTAGGTCGGGGAAAACCCAAAGAACACAGCAGGTTTAAATTATGCACTATTAAACGATTGTTATTGTTATACATACGAGCCACGATTATAATGAAGTATCATTAAACGAACTTTTGCAAATATTACGCCATTTTTATCACCAATATTTTTCAGTTATTTAAATCGGAGTCGTAAATTGCCAACAACATCTAGATTAGATAGTACTTCAAATTTCATTTAATTCTCACAGCTTAAATGTCTGCTTGATATTCATAAGCCTGGTTAAAATCTCCGGTTCATTATCTTTCGCTAATTGGGGCAGAAACTCTTTGAGTACAGTGATTGTTTTATGAAAATGTTCAATATTTTTAGTGTCGCGCAACTTTGTACCAAGGGATAAAGCTATGTCCAAAGATTCGCTTCTAATCCTAGTGTACGAAATACCTGTAAAAACAGAGCAATTATTTTATTTACATCTTCCGCTAAGTAGAAAATAATCCTTATCACCACTTACCTATACTATATCCTAGTATTTTATTCAACTTATCGCAAATCTCGTGCAACATTTCTTTATCTTTCATTGATAATTGCGCACTGTCCAATTTGAGCAAGGCAAGTTTATTCACAAATAACGTAAGCGATGTCAACATTGACACCTGTATAATTGTCGATTGCGTGGGAAATACTTTTTCAAAACGGGTTACGATTTCTACGCAATATTTGTCTAAACAGACAGAAATTAAATGTAGGAAAAATATAAATCTCATGCATCGAGTCCAACCGACTGTTTACCTTGAGTTTCCTTGCAAGTTGGCCATGCTTTTCCAAGTGCTCCATAAACGGTTTCGTGTAACTTCAGAATATCCTCGTTTCTTTTTGTCCTTTCATCGGAATGCAGAGTTTCGTTGTCACTTTTATTCTGCACCTGTGGCCGACGATGTTGAGATTAGAGTATTGTACTCATATAGCTCCGATAAATATTATGTCATAATTATTTAAATTTTTTTTTATTTACCGATCTCCAAATTTCTTCAAAAATATCGCTTATCTCTCGGAATTTGTCAATATCTAGCTCATGCAGAACAGTACCAAAGGCTTGTAGAGCATGTCGCCGGTATTCAAA
Organism: Halictus rubicundus; assembly: GCF_050948215.1. Lineage (NCBI taxonomy): Eukaryota > Metazoa > Arthropoda > Insecta > Hymenoptera > Halictidae > Halictus > Halictus rubicundus. The sequence goes on along the minus strand of NC_135152.1, from coordinate 11,399,245 downwards.
AGCTTCTTTTTTACTTTCTCTGTGCAACGTTTCGACTATAACCGCACACATATCAGGGTCTTCTTTGAGAGCTTGCCTATAATTATAAACACAACAATACAACGTTACCTCATCAGAGTTATCTTATTTGTCGTTTAAGGAGAAAACATATTTCTATCCGTACTTGCTGTTACACGACAGTGTAGCCAAAGCGTTTAGCACCCTTTCTTTTCCATCCCAAGTTCTTCCACGTAGACCATCGGTTAAAACCTTCAATAAAGTATTGCGAACAGTGGGGTCGAGACGATTTCCCAATTTCTGAGCCAAAGTGTGAACCGCATTGGCAGCTTGTGCTTTTGCAGTCCATGATTGTGACTCAAGAGACGACCGTAAAAGTTCTGTTATTGTTTCCAAGTTTTGCATAATTCCGGCTTCGGTTCCGGGTGTTATCTCGTTCCATAGGTCGGTCCATAAAGTGACCATATTTTCATTCTCTGATAAGATAACGATCCATAAATATCAGAAAACATTTACAGATTTAATTGTTAGACCAACTACAAACCTTGCGTCTTCTGCATGTGCATCGCGAAGAAGGTAAGTGGCATAACGATATTCGAATATTTCTTCAGGACATCTTGATTATAATTATTTATAGCTTGCAGTGTTTGTCCAACCGATATTTTGGTTGAGTCATCTGAAATGAAAATGCAATTACTTTTCCTCCATCATTCAACAAATAAGTGACGTTTGAAAGAACTGGTTTCTACATACCTTTTTCTATATACCATGTATAGAGTGTTTTGAACAGTTTGTCGAGACTAGATTCTTTTACTGATACTACTATGTGACCGATAGCAATCGCATTATTCTTTCTCACGACTGAATTGCGATCTGACAGACCGTTCAGCAATGCAGACAAAACTTTACCTGTGCAATAAATGTCATTTATAACATTAAATCATCAGTATAATAATAATAATGCATTTGTGATTTTTTAATTACCAGCGTAAGGTTGCAGTTCCATCTTATGATAAGTACATAAAAGAATTATAAAATGCGAACAAGCTATTTTTGTTCCAAATCCTACGCTAGACTTCATTAAGTCCACTACTTTCGGTATTAATGCTTTCAAAATCTCCGCGTCAATGTACTGTACACACTAGATCCAAATAAATAAAAAGAATTATTATAGTGTAAATATATGTATATATTATACGCGCATCATTTGCTGTAAAAGAAACTTACTTTTGTTAATGTATCAGTAGCAGAGTGTCCCTTAGTAGCACTGGCTCTAATACTATCAATAGTCTCTTGTGTTTCCGACGACGATCCATATCTGACACTCAAATAGGATAAACTTGGATTCTCTGATTCCCCAATTGAAGATAGAATAGCAGGAATCAAAGTAACCAGAGACGGTTTAAGCAACGGGCCGGCTTTTGTTACTAATTGCGACACTGTGTGTAGAGATACCGATCGCACGGTGTCCAGGACATTAGTTATTCCTGTATCCAACAGTACAGGTAGTATCGCTTGTATAGTTTCTTCTCCTTCTTTGCCATTAACGGAATCGCAATAACGGATACAAATCTGTATTTGTAATTCGAAAAAAATTATGAAAAACAATTACAATGACAAGGGTGAACCTGCACAACGACCACCTACCCTCCAATTTCGATAATTTTTGGATATGTTGAAGAAATCGACATTTTGAACAACTTTTCCTTGTACATATTAGTAGCGATCTCGCTCGGTTTCCGAGATATTTGCGAAAAACTATTGGTACCACTACAGTGAATTCTGCTTTTACTTGTGCGTCTGTGACACCTCAAGCGTTAATATTGGTAACCGGTCACCGGCCACTTCGGAAACAAGGATAATGTCAAAAACATTTTCGGATTCCCGAAAATATTCGAGAACCCGTCCCGATCCCGAATAAAATTCTCGACCCTACCCGACCCGACATTTTCGGGTTCTCGCACACCTCTAGCAGGTAGCTGTTCTGCAGGTTCACCATAACAAGAACCCACGAATATGTGAAACGCAAAACTTACCTTGCTGAATATTTTAGTAGTACTCGTAGCTGCTAACCTGGTGCCCTCATGAATGTCATCCATTACACGAAATAGTTTCTTCCACAACTCGGGCGCGCATTCCGCAAGATTGAAACGAACATTCGCTCTTAACAGATCTGCAAGCGCATTGCAACTACTAATACGCACTCTCCATTCGTGATGTAATAAATTATCAGTTATATCTTTCAATATTTCATTATGATACTGTTCGATCTATCGAGGCACGAAAAATTATTGTAAATGATTTCTTGTACACATGAGAAGTTGAGAATTTTCTAACGACCGATACTCACAGCCTTATTCGTCGATGGAACAATTATGCGCCAGATGTTAGACATACTCTGCTGTATTTTTGGTGTCGGGTCGAACTGATACCTATACAAGCGTGGGATTATGCTCGGCAAGTACTTATTCAATTCTTCGCTGCCCATTTTAGCGATAGCAGCGAATCCAAATGCAGCGCCTTTTTTCGAATTCCACACAGCATTGTGATTCGCCAGATGCATAAAATAATATATTAAATCCGGCTTCTGTAGTTCCGTGGCTAGGGAACAAATTTCTTTGTATGTCGATAGGTTTCCGCTGCAAATGAAATGTTTTTAATACGATATCAATTCAAAGTACGAGGTTCGAAGCTTGAAAAAAGATGTTATACCTCGTAGGTGATTTTCCCAGTTGACCTTCCTCGAATAATTTTGTATCTGCGGTAACTTGTTTTACAGCCTTACGACCATGTATAAATTGATCTAATATGTTTGAAACCAACACTTCTTTTTCTTCCTTCGAGCTGTTAACATGTATCAGACTGAGTGCTTTTGCTGCAATGTCTTGCACGATATCTGCAATGAGAATAACATATACTTCAGATAAATTCTTTAATTATTTTCCGAATATTACAGAGTTTGGTAGCACTTACTGCTATCATCAGATAGGAAATCTATGAACGCATGATGCAACGATGAAAACCTTTCTTTGATACATTCCTCATGAATATTATATTTCAAGAGTGCTAGTAGCCACACACAGACCGCCTTACAAAAAATAGGAAGAGTAAAGAAAATGAAATGAAAAGAGTCAGAAATTAGCAAATAAATACCTGTCTCAAGTTAGGATGCGGTTCTCTATGTATCTTAAGCAATTCGTCTACCGTATGCATCAGCAGTTCTGTACTGGCATTGCTAAGAGGTATTTTATGTTCACTTGGCAGTGTTTCCCAAGCATTTCGTGTCTCTACATGTGCTTGCCCCTGGACACAACACACTAAAGCTTCTCCCAAAGTTAAATGAACTTCAACGTCTTTTGTCTATAAAATTTGAAAAGATATGCGTATAATTTGTGTCCCTGTATGAGTCAAACTTAATCTTAACACTCGCACAACCGCCGACGCGTATTTTTAAACCCAAAAATTACAGTTTCAAAGAAAGCAACAAATGTAGAATGTATAAATTGAGGTGAGGATTCATTAAAAAAAAACCTATATTTTATAAAATTAAATGCGAATTAAATAACCATTGTTACGTAAATCTTACTATAAAAAGATCTACCGTCCACGTAATATTTCTATAGTCAAACGAGTGTTAATATCATGTATTTACCTCCTTGACCATAGTAATTATTTTGGTCACTATGTCTGAGGTATATGGAAAATTTTCACCTAGACACAAGTACCCTAAGGAAATCGCAGCCTTCTCTTTAATCTATAAGAATAAAAACAAAATGCGTAAGATGTTAGTCTTAGTATCCTAGTTGTTGAATTTTCTTTAAAAAGTAATCTAGAAACCTTGGTATTCAATTTCGCGTCAGTCTGTACAGAAAATAGTGATTCTACAACCGTTTTCTTATTTGGTTCGTCACCAGCATTTGGTAATGGCAAGCTATATGTTTTTCCCAGGATGCCAATACTTTCTATTGCAACCTCCATTAAAAGGCGTGAATTGTCATGAAGAAGAATACCTGAAAGAATATTTTTAATATAGAGTGTGGCGATATTTTCGTGGGTGCGTATATCGATATCGATACACGTACATGTGAATTTCACAATATTTGTATACAAATCTATATTGAACGTGTCCATGGAATTTTTACGAGAAAATAATCTTCTTTCCATCATATATGTGAAGGCCAATATTGCCCCATGCAGTTCCTCGATATTCTTTTTCTGTTTTTTCTCATATTCGTTCGTTACATTTGTAAGTTGACGCACTTCAGCCCAGAAAGCAGAATCGGCTAATGGAGCAGTTATTGCACCATAAATTTGAGCAGCTAATTGGCGTATGTCTGGTTTAGTAGACTTAAGTAAACCCTGAAGCCACTTTTCTTGAGTTTCTTTCTCATACAGTTTTGTTAGATACTGTGGAACAGAACCAACTACTTCTAATAAAGCTTGTAGGGAACATTGATCTGTATTAGATAAAATGTAACGTTTAGTATCATAAACCATACATAAAGTATACTAATGTCGAACGCATGATCATAATCGTTACTTTTACCTGCAGAAGCATGACTAAGAATTAAAATCATATCAAGATAATTATTTAATATTTCAGGCTGTTGTCTGTACAGATTTTCCAAGTAACGTGCGATCAATGGTGTACTTTCACAAGGATGTTGCAGTGGTTCATGGCTTGTAACTACATTAGCACTTCTCGCTAAACAAATGCGAAGATAGGCAATTATCTGTAAGAATAAAAGTACTTAGTTACGTAAAATATTAGGTCAGTGCAAAAAAGATCGTGCCCGATTTCGTATTCAAAAACAACAAGGAATCGGGCACTGACCTAATACATTGATTTATCTCAAATCAATTACCTGTGTGAATACGGTGACACTGAATGGAAGTACTTTACTTTCTACATTAATTTTGCCACTGTTAGAAGTAGGCATTCTGGTCTGCATTTTCGAGTATAAGTAAATAACCAATTTTTGAAAATCTGGTAGCACAACTTGACTATTCTCTTGTGCGTCACTCTCGTTCCTTTGAATAATGCCGTATAGAACCCTAACGGCTTCCGAACTGATCTCATCTTTGCTATCTCCGGATGACAGTAACAAAAGATAACGAGACGGTACATCATCTGGTGGAAATACATTAGCAGCGTAATGCATGGCCACAAATCTGTATTTAAAAAAAAAGTGTATTAACAAAAATAGTTAAAAATATTGCACTATATACACAAAAATAGGCACTTGCCTAACATTAGATTCGGGTGATTCGATATAGGGCGACAATAAATCGTTCATCGAAGCTATATTAGTTTCATTTTCCTTTTTAAGCGCAAATGCAGATGTTACGGCAATTAAGGCATCGCGTACAGCCCTTTGTAAATCGCCTTCCGTCTTAAATATCATAAAAAAATGAATGAGATGAGTCAGAAAACTTTAACACCAGGTTTATGGAACACTAAAAATAACTGTTTTACATCACTTTATAAAAATAACGAGAATGCATCTATCCAAATTTTACCCATTTTTCTTAATAATATACACCCAAAGAAATAAATTTGTAAATAATTCCTCATGAATGTATCTTTGCAATCTCAACAATCGTAAATTAAAAATATTATAACGCGTCCTGTAAACCTAGTGTTGATAACATAATGTGCATATATTCACATATTATACTATAATATATGAATGCAATTATTACTAATTTACTTACCGACACAAGTGCGTCAAATAAATTCTTTAACGTATTTAGGTTCATTCGTAACAATCGTGGAACCCTCTGTCCCAACTGTCCAATAATGGTATATGCCATTATTTTGTGACTGTCTTCAAATTCAGAGATTAATTGCATCATTCCGTTTAAAATGAGACTATCTACGCAAGCCAAAGGCGCAAGACTACACCTTGAAGTAATGCAAAAATATATAATCACCATTCATACGAATAATAATTAAAGAAAAAAGAAATTAGAACATATTAAGCTTACTGTTGAACAATATTTAATGTGAACTGCAACGCCATTGATTTCAACTTGGGATTTGTATTCTTTCCGTAAAGAGAGTCGAAAACTACCTGTAAGTTAATTTATGTTAGAGATATCGCTACATATGATATAAAATTATAAAACATACCTCTATGCATGGCGTTATGATGAAATCAACTTTGGTTATACGACACAAATAATGCAACAATTTCAATCGAATTCGGGTACTTGCAGGCAGTCGCTTCATCTCTAGCTTAACTTCTTTCAACGGGTTAGTACCCAAAAATAGCGTGTACAGTGGAGTAGCTAACTGCTTCGATGACCAATTCAATGTACTGAATATTTACAAAAACAATTGAAAGTATTTAACATTTGTTATGAATTATATCTACATGTATATATATAAATAAACTTACTTAACAATTTTTTTCAATTCCAAGTCTGCCATGTTAGCAACATTGAATCTAGTGTCTGCAGCAGCTACTATCAAATGTATAAGGATGTCCGAGTCAGGGAAAAATCCCCCAGCCAAGAATTTTACAATTCCAAGCTTTGTTTGTTCAAGCTGTTCAGCTGTTGGTGGTTTTTCTCCAATTACTCGTTTAAAGGCATATTCACTTAATCCAGGTGGCACAGGAAACTGTGACCAATCTATTGCTTGACCTGGTTGTTGAGTCTCTGTTTGCCCCACAGATCTAGAGTAATAATTCTCAATTAGAATTTAATTGAGTGCTATTAATAACAAGCTCGGAATGTAACCATATAATAAATATTCTTACCCATATGGTAATAACAGTACATCAAGCATAAAGTTGATTAACTGTTTCGCTACGTAAGGTTTATCTTGCAGACCAAGAAGGGATGCCCGTTTATCAGGATCCATAGGGATATCGATATGACCCAATACAGGCATTATTATGAGTAACAAACTGAAACATTTTTGTAGATACGTTTTAGTTGCATATACAGTAGGTACTCGCTCGTTAAAAGAAAACAGGACTGGAATTTTAGACAAGGTTTTTACAATGAACAAGGTGTCAGATCAATTGCACAAGATTTCCCACTTATAACTTCCTCACTATTCAATTAAAATCGCGATCACTGTGTAGTGACGCCACAATATTTACAGCATATAATGATATAAAGAAATAGTCGCAACGCGACTCACAACACTTTTGATTGCGAGTGCAACAAACGAGGACCTACTGTAGTAATAGACTATTAACAAACCTATCTTGATGAGACAATGGTTTTCCTTCTATAGCATTCAACACGCTTGGAACTAGGTTGGCTTGTCTTTCCATTTCCATCCTAGGATATCCTAGTTTTATGTATATAATGGTAAAATTCTATAAACATATAAAAATTAATTCACATCTTGTAAAATCTTAGTAGCACTGGGTACATTTTGAAGATAACATACAATAACAAATGAACTGGCAGCTGGATCTTGATATTGCAATAATAGAGCCTCAACTGGCAGTTGAACTTGTGGTCTACTTTTTATTCTTTTATTTATGTGAACTAATAGTTCCATCACTTTTTTCCTGACTCCTTCCTGGGAGCTGGATAACTTTAGCAAAACTGGAGGCAAAAACTTGCATACTGCTGTTTGCAACTGCTCGTCAGTGTCTGCAGATGCCAATCGGATAAACACTCGTTCCAATAGAACTACAATGAAATAAATTGTACGTAAATTAATTCCCTAATACATCTAAAATCATTTCTTAAATATCAAATAATATCGGCATTATCAAAAAATATAAAAAACTGATTTAAAGAAATGGATTGAAGACTTTTAAGTTTAGTCTTTGATATTGAGTAATAAACAGACATTGTTAACTATTGACTAATTGTACTTAGCAATTTATAATAATTGAAATACTATATTGTACGATAGAGAAAAGTTGTTATTCTAATCCTACGATAAAACATTAAATGTTATTATGGAATAAATTGTAGGAGAGAGTAACAGTGTCATACGGTATTACTCAACTGACAAATACAAATATGCACAGAAAATCATGCTAAGAGATATGTTGAACCGTAAAATTAATTGCAGAATATAAATTTGAATGTGAATTATTATAAAAAGAAATGAAACAATTTAAAGTTGCCTTCTGCAACACGGCATGACAACTAACTTTCTTTCACAAGCAATTATATTTTTGATATTATTGTAATCGTAACCAATTTAGATTTTATTAAATAGTTCATGGTATACTTGATAGTATTAAGCACCGTTCGAGTAGAAAAAAACATTACGACATAAAATAATTTTGAGTTTTTTCGGGATTACTTACTAAGCTCGTCCGTAGCAGCTGCCATTTTGAAATAATGTGCGCAAGAGAAAGCGAATGACAGTGATTAATAAGAAATATCACCAGTTTTTAATGAACAGTTTTGCATAAAGCTAATCAAACTGAAAAATTATTAATGCACTGTATTCCTTTCTATAATTTCACCTGTTTCACCGTGTAAACGATAATATTCGATTTTCAAGATTTATCTTCGTAACATTGGGAACACTTAAGTATAGCATACATAACTAGAATCAAAATTTGCTTCATTTATTATTAAAATATTATTAAATTGTATTTATATTTTTAATCAAAATACCATAAATAACTGTCTTCAATTACACGATCATTGGTAACATTACTGTGTCTTGCAAAATTATAACCTATTTAATATGCAAACTTAAATATACTTATGTATATACATGAACATTACGACTCTTGTATACAAAAGTATCAATTGAAAGTAATATAGTATTAAATCGTAACATAATTTCATAACATAACATTATTTCGTTTTTACTAACAATTTTCGAGATTTAAAAGTAAAATAACCTATTTATATTATTTACTATGTACTTGAAAAACTCTTTTTTCCCCTAGATCTCCCTCATAAAAAATGAAAAGTACATATTTGCTTCTATAACTTTATGATTGAAAACAAAATATGAGGTCACTGTTTTTAAAAACAAAATCTTTGACGAAACACATGAATATACAGAACGTACAATTAGCACAAATATTGTATACGTAATCGTAAGATTTCGAACCCTTTTACTTTAAACTATTTTTATCGAAATGAATGAACTCTTTCGCTTAACAGATTTGTGCTACATAGCCATTGTTTTAGAATAAAAAGAAAGTTATAATTTATCTCAGCATAATGGTCTCTAGACCATTTTCTATTATTACTATATTCTATTTATACAATTTATATCTTCGATCAATGATTGAAGATAAGCGATTAATATTTACAACCAGTAACTTCGTCAATCGATTCAGTCGAACGCGCTTTTTGACGTCTCGTCATTGTTAATCATAAGCATCAATTAATCTATCAGATTAGAGATTTTAATCCATTAATGCCTCACTTTGACGGACAATTATTTAAATAGGGTAACTGATCGTAAAAATACATTTTAACAGAGAAGATATTTAAAGAACGGCTACGAAGTTGCCGTGGATGATTGTCCAATCAACAAGTCTGAATTTGTCATCAACGGCAACCTGTCGTCTGCTTTCAGCTGTTACTTTAACTTGAACCATGTTTCTATTTTCGTGACCTCCAAACTTCGTCTGCGCCGAATTAGAGGTCAAATTCAAAGGAAACGCGTTAGTCTTAAGTTTATTACAAAAAATAATCTATTGTACAGTGAATCTTATTTAGTATTTTATTCCGTAGAAATACGCGCGTTAGAATTCCATTTCGCCCGATATTGTCTCGTTTACACTTTTCTCCTGTTCTTTTGGAATGAGAATCTAACAATTTTTCTTATCGAAAAGTTAGCAGAGTAGTCAGGTATGAAAACAGATGCACGAGATTATACTCAGGAGAAAATTGTAATATATGTGTTTTCTAAGAAGTCGTTGTAACTATTTTATATTTGCATGCTTCAGTTACACGAGGGCAAAACCATTAATTAGAATTTTCTTTGCATTTATTAACCCACTATACGCCTATTATGATGTGCTGTTACAAATCAATCATATATTCATAAATAACAATCATAATTGCATTCAAGCAGCTTTGACATACTTATTTTAAATTGATACATTCTCTCATACAAGCTTTACAACATTAACGTCATTTAAACTTTTATGTTTACACGATTGTATTCGATCGATAGACGGTCCGATTTGAATCTTTATTTCGTCAAACATACATTTTATACGAACATAATTCTTTAACATTTTTAGAAATAACTACAGGCAACAATAAATAATATTATTGTATTTTCAATGTAAACATATTGTATTTTTTACATATATATTTACATGTATATTGAAAGAACAAATAAAGCAGTTTCCTAACATATTATCTTGTTTTAATGAAATAGAACGGTAAATATTAATAACTAATATTTTTTTATATTTTTATCGCTAATTTAAAAGGAATTACCTAATATTTTTATTATTGAAAGTGATTAACGGTTTATCATCTATTCTAAATATACACATATATCTTTGCATCTGTTATAGGAAATGGCCTTTGCTTAAGTAAAAAAAAAAACAACTGTGATAAGAGCTGTGATAGCATACAATTAATTTAACGAATTCGTTTCGCTTAGTAACAAGTGATTTCAGCCATATGATTACGTTATTTTGAGAATGGGTTCTGTGCTTGCAATAAGTAATTTTTTTCGAGATGCATCAAAGGCACTAATCAAGAAGCTTAGGAGCATTCTTCGGCGTCTTTACAGTTGTCACTACTTAAAATATCTTTGTTATTATGTAAGTTTCAACAGATATATCAATAATTCCCAATAACTCCCTTACATTTGTATCATTTGTCATGACTGATAAGGTCCTCATTATTCATTTAATTACCATTCGATAATTCATTGTCTTTGCGACACTCGATCAATAAAATCATGGTGCTTCATTCGGAAAAAGTCATTAACGTTGAAAATATTCTACACGTATATGTATTAATACACGTACATGCAATTATGTATTCAACAGCAGACAAAAATATTTAAGAAACTAAAACTCTAATTGCAATAAAATTCTTGTTTGAATCTTCCGACTAATGCCACAATAATGGGCAAATAATCACAATTACTTGCTTTGTTAAAATTAGTCAGAATTGAATTGGAAGTCAGACATAGAACCGTAGTAATAAATGTACAATTAATACTATATGGTAGGAAGTCTGCTTCTGTCCTTACTATTACAAAGAGGTAATCCAAGCATCTAGATGAGAATAGCTCAAGGCTTTGTGCATGTTCATGCAGCAGAACCCTGTAATGTAATATGCATCTTGTACGCTCGCTAACTGCTTTGTGCTGCTAACTTATATTAAAGGAACTTGTGGCCTAAGTATTTATCCATTTACCGCATCTTGCGTGTAAGTACTAGGCTCTCGACGAGCAATTTGTCTTACAGAACTAATATGGATTGTCACGCTTAGTTTGAAATGTTTCATCAATTTATAATTGTCTAACGTATCTTACCATTCCAGTATATTCAGTGTACTCATTAAAACAAATTTTTCATTTATTCTTTATTTAGTTCCTGTTAGTTTCAAAAGTCCTGTGTTGTGTTGCTAATAGAATTAATTAGTGTTTTAATATGGTGTATTACAAGAAATATGTTGTGAAAGTATAAAGTTATAAATATAAAAAAAATATGAATATATCTTTGCTACAATTAGAATGTAGAAGTTAAATATTCTAGATGTTACAGAACATTTGTTTCTTTTGTAGGCAGTGACTGAGAATATGACAGAGCATATGTCATCATCGCAAAGTGTGGACTCTGAGCAGATAAGAGTCTTAACTCTAAATAATGGAGAACATCTTGATGGGATACTGTATAGATTAAAGAAAGGTATGTAATTATAAATATATAATTGTTATTTACTCGAAATCATTTTTTAAACACAAAATTATATTCTACAGGATGGAGAGTGGAATTTCGATTAGGCGCTTCCTTGCTTGGGAAAACACTTGACCTATTTATAAATCATCCTTTGAGCAACACTCAGACATTCGAGAGACACACATATTATCCATTACAATGGTCAAACGAGACAGCCAGCATATGTTTATCTTTGGCTGGTTCATTCCATTATTATCTCACAGATCCTAAGTAAGTATTATTATGCGTACAATGTTAATATTAACTATTTAAAATATTATACATTAATATTTAACTTTTTAGTTCTGAAGGCACAAAACCAATTGCTTCTGGATATTTATTGGTTGACCCAGAACTGAAAGTTGGAGCATCTGGAGAAGCATTGCCATTAGATTGTATTCAGTGTCAAACTGTTCTGGCAAAATGTTTAGGACCTTTCTCTACATGGGAAGACAAGCTTTTAGTAGCTCGAAATTCTGGGTACAACATAATTCACTTCACACCAATTCAGGTAATATTAATTAATTGCTATACTATTATGAAATATCCGATTGTTAACAGTAACATTAAACAAACGTAACTTTTATCCTAAATGAACTTATCGATCAAAGTAAGCACCATTGTAACCAACGTATTCTGTCAACGAATTTCAAGTTTCTTGATTGTATTACGATAAAAATTGAATTTTTTGGTCATTCACGTTCTTCATTTACAAGATTGTTATCTCCATTTTGTAGTCCTTTTTACCATCAACGAATAGTACGAATAGTACATTTCGACCATAATGTTATCGTCAATATGTTATTTTTCTGCATACATAAAAGGAATATACGACTAGTCGCATTGATTGACGTTAAAATAAAATTTATTTAAAAATAAATTTAGACATCTAGATTCAAATTCAAGATAGGATATTAAGGATTAGCTTTGTATTTTAATAGTTTTCTGTAATAAACCTGTAAACTGTAGTAGCATTTCTTGAACAAAACGTTTTATAAGATTTGTATTCTAAAATCGGACATCTCATATGTAACAACTTAATAATATAATTTGTAACACAAACTGCATTATTTTTTAGGAGTTGGGATTCTCTAAATCATCTTACAGCCTTAGCGATCAATTAAAATTAAATCCATCCTTCAATGATGACGAGAAACCGGTAACATTCGACGATATTGAACGACTTACAAATAAAATGCGTAACGAATGGAATGTACGTCGTTTAACTTCTCATAAGCAGAATGATTTCTTTTTATAACGTCATTTCATTACAGATGTTAAGTATATGTGATATTGTATTGAATCACACGGCCAACGAAAGTCCATTCTTAGTATCTCATCCAGAATGTACATACAATTGTTCGAATAGTCCTCACTTGCGCCCTGCATATATTTTGGATGCCGCGTTATTTGAATTGACGGTACAAGTAGCTGCTGGAGAATGGGAGTTCAAGGGTATTCCTTCAGTAGTCGAAACCGAAGAGCATTTAAATGTAAATCAAACAAATTACATCCGTATTCGTATGCGATAACAATAATTGTATAAATATTAATTGCTTTTTATGCTTTCAGTCGATTCGCCATGCACTTCATACATATTTTCTACCGCTCGTAAAAATACAAGAATTATACATAGTAGACATCAATGAAACCATTGCCGAATTTCTGAATTTAGCACGAAACCAAATGCCTCAGGACATTACCGAGCCAATATTGGAGGATATAGAAGTGATCAAAGATCCGAAATACCGTAGATTGAAAGCAACAATAAATATGCAGCTCGCATTGCGAAAATATAATATATACAGGTAAATGATTTTGTAACAATGGTACAATCTTTTTTTTGCCGCTACTATTACATCAGTGCAAAAGTGTGTGTCCGATTTCGTATCAAAATACAATATGAAATCGGGAACGAACTTTTACACTGACCTTAATATATTATACGATTACAGAGTCGACTGTTTTGACGAGGAAACTCGTCTGAAACGATGTGCAGAAGATTTGAGGAAAAAGTTACAGGAACTTAATGATGCGATAATTAACGAGATACAAAACCATTTGAATGCTGCAATCGAGAACACGGTTGCTGGTATCAGATACTTCAGAGTACAACCTGATGGACCAAGGCTCAAAGAAATAAGCGAAAGGAACCCTCTTGTCCCTAGGTATTCTTCCTTTAAACAAATTTTGTTACTCTCGGATTTTAATCGTTTCTCTGATTCTGGTAAATAATCACACTAATTACCATTCAGATATTTTACTGACTATGGAGCACCTCAAACGTTGGCTGAAAGAGAAGCAACAATGTATTCAGACGCAGGATGTTATTTGATGGTTCATAATGGGTGGGTGATGAATGGCGATCCTTTGAAGAATTTTGCAGATGCCGATTCCAATGTTTATATAAGAAGAGAGCTCATTGCTTGGGGTGATAGTGTGAAATTAAGGTAACGCAAAAATTTATGTTTCTTCCATTAAGAGTTTTAGTGTCTGCGTTGCTCTTATTACATGCGAATACATGTATTTAAGGTATGGAGAGAAACCAGAAGATTGCCCATTCTTATGGCAACACATGACTACTTACGTTGAGCAGACAGCTAAAATATTTGATGGTATCCGTTTGGACAATTGCCATTCGACGCCTATTCCGGTCGCAGAGGTACTTGATAGAAAGAAATTGAAGGACGCTCAAATTTCTATTAATCTTTAATGCATCCTTAAACTTTTCAGTACATGCTTGATGCTGCTCGACGAGTCCGTCCAGATTTATACGTCGTTGCAGAATTATTTACTAATTCCGATCAAAAAGACAATATATTCGTGAACCGTCTTGGTATCACTTCTCTAATTCGGGGTACGAAGATTCATTTTTAACACTAGTGTTCACGGAACGCGTTCTAATATTTCCAATTTACGGTTATTCAGATTGTAAAGATATGCGTCCATGAGAGATTAGAGAGATCCATGAGACTAAAAATTTTGATAGACACATTCTTGTTATTTTTATAAAGTAATGTAAAATAGTCACTTTTAGTGCACCGTAAACCTGGTGTTGATTTGGAATACTTTCACGAACGAAACGAATGCTGCTATTAAATGACTAATAATTTTATAAACAGAGGCAATGTCTGCATGGGACAGCCACGAGGAAGGCCGATTAGTATACAGATACGGAGGTGAACCAGTCGGAGCGTTTATGCAACCACGTAAACGGCCTCTAGTACCGTGCATAGCACACGCGCTTTTCTTAGACATAACTCATGACAATCCAAGTCCAGTGGAAAAACGCAGCGTATTTGATTTACTACCAAGTGCTGCGCTTGTATCGATGGCAGCGTGCGCCAGTGGCAGCAGTCATGGATACGATGAATTAGTTCCGCATCATGTAAATTTGTTTATATCTACTCGTACACTATTTTTATTTCAAATAATTTTTTGTTTAATTCTAACTAATTAATTCCCACAGATACACGTAGTGGACGAAACAAGACAATATGCTTCTTGGACCGATCATGAGGATTTGGTAGACGGTATTGGACTTGTAGGACTGAAGACAGGCATAATTGCAGGGAAAAAAGCTTTAAACGACTTACATTATACTCTTGGACAGCAAAAATTCTCTCAAGTATGCTGAGTTTTTGCGGTATCTATTTTCTGGAAACTATGAATAATTTAATATTAATTACTGAAATTACAGGTTTTTGTTGATCAAATGGATACAGACGTAGTGGCTGTAACAAGGCATTCTCCGACATCTCATGATAGCGTAGTTCTCGTTGCCTTCACAGCTTTCAAACACCCAGATCCCAATGCTAACGATCTGAGAAGGCATGTGAAACCATTGCGTGTGGAAGGTGTGGTGGAAGAAATTGTTTTAGAAGCGTCTTTGTCTCATGTGGGAGTAAAGTAAGAAATTGTCTATCCCTTTCTTTCTATTCTTTAGCGCGTATTGAAATCGTCATTGACATCATATTGACTTTAATTGACTTTAGGAATGGAACATCGCCTTTCCATTATCCAGAAAAATATGCCCAAGACGATACGTACATAAATGGCCTGTCCGAATATGTTTTAAGTCTCAAAGAGCATATACAGATCTGTGATTCCGAAGTTTTGGAAAAAGTTGATTCTGGCGATCCTAAGATCACTCAGTTGAATTTTGTGAACTTCCAACCGGGCTCTATCATTGCTATTCGGTAATACGTCTACGTGTTTCTTCTTGTACTTTTTTCGCATAGATTTGACTATTAATCTATATTTCTCATTTTCAGAGTGTCACTTCATGTTAACATAAAACCTGCTCTTGCAAAACTGCACAATACTATTTCAGTGATAACATCGTCGAAGAGCTCTGATTTACGTGTTATAGCTTCTCGTATGAATTTGGTGGATTTGAACAAGGCATTATATAGATGCGACCAAGAAGAACGCGATGAAACTTCAAACAGATTCGGTGTATATGACATCCCTGGATACGGTCCTCTTGTCTACGCAGGGTTGCAAGGTAAATTGTTTAATATTTACTATATAATTCTCTCATTACAGTAATCAAGAAATTTTCTATTTTCAGGCGTCATTTCTTTGTTAGCGGATATTCGTCCAAATAACGATCTGGGTCATCCAATGTGCATTAATCTGAGACAGGGCAATTGGTTAATAGGTGAGAACAGTCTACGTCCTATTTCTACCGATATTCGCGTTAATACCGTTATACCTATTTTTATTTCATTTATCCTATGATAATATCCTCTCTCTATCTTTGACTTATACATATACAGACTACACGTGGCAACGTCTGAAGGAAGACGATGGAACTAAAGCTCTTGGAGAATGGCTGGAAGATGCTGCTGAGCCATTTAAATTGATACCTCGCTATTTAGTACCTAGTTACTTCGATGTCATAGTTGTTAACGTTTATATGACTCTCCTCGAACAATGCTACAGCTTAATGTCAAGGTATTTATTTTAATATGTATAAATATTTAAATTTTTCATATTTGTATATAATAACGTTTTATAATGACCTAATTCTGTTATTAGTTTCGTGAAAGATGGCTCCACTTTCATCAAAATGTTGTCTCTGACTTCGATACAAATGGGAGGTGTAGTAAGATCCTCTCCATTGCCGGATCTATCGCCTAATTTAGACCCACCTAAGCCATTAGTTAAACAATACAATGGAGAAACCGAACAAATGTGCATGACGCTGTCTGCTGGCTTGCCACACTTCACTACTGGTTATATGAGAAATTGGGGAAGAGACACTTTTATCGCTTTGAGAGGATTACTCATACTGACGGGCAGATACACCGAAGCAAGATTCATTATCCTTGGTTACGGAGAAACTTTACGACATGGTCTGATTCCTAATCTACTTGACAAAGGAAAGAATGCCAGGTAAATGGCCAACACTTCAAACTTCAAGGGGCTATTCTTATTTTCGAGGCTGTTTTTGCTCGAATTTTTAGGAATTCTTTTCAGAAAATGTCTCTGAAAATTTTAAGTCAATCGATCAACTAGAACTTGAGATATCGTGGCAATTGTTTAAAAAAAAAAACGCGTTTAAAGATTCAACTTGTATCTAAATCTCGCAACGCCTATAACCACGTTTATTTTACGAATACAAACAAATCCTTTTGCACACATATTCTACAACACTTATACTTGAAGAAAAATCGATTTCCGGACAGCCAAAATACCCCCTTAAAAATCCACGTAGAAAATACAAAACGATTATTGTTATAAATTATGTTTTTAGATACAATTGCCGAGACTCTTTATGGTGGTGGTTATACACGATTCAATGTTACATACAAGAAGTGCCAAATGGTTTGAAGATTTTCACTGATAAAGTCTCCAGGTTGTTCCCGACTGATGATTCATCAGCACTACCAGCAGGGGAAGTAGTACGTAGTATGTTTTTATCTTGGTAAAGTTAATGAGCACATGAGAAGCATGTAATATGTTTTCCAACGCATTTTCAGGACCAACCATTGCACGACGTTGTCCAAGAGGCTTTGTTAACGCACTTCCAAGGACTTTGCTTCAGGGAAAGGAACGCTGGAAGACAAATTGACGAGCATATGACCGATCGCGGTTTTAATAATCAAATTGGAGTGCATCCGGAGACTGGATTTATATTTGGAGGAAATGACGCCAACTGTGGCACATGGATGGACAAAATGGGATCTTCCGAGAAGGCCGGTAACAAGGGGAAGCCTGCGACACCACGAGATGGTTCGGCTGTAGAAATAGTGGGGCTCAGCAAGAGTATTCTGAGCTTCCTGGCTGAACTATACAAACAAAACCTTTTCCCGTACGGTAGCGTGCAAAGAAAGAACCGTGATGGTGAGAAAAATTGCACCACCCTCTTCAATTGTTGTTTTCTAAACAAGTTATTATTTATATTCTTCATTTTCATATTCCACTTCGATGTAATGTTTCAGGATCTGTTGTGACATGGAGTTACAAACAGTGGGCAGACAAGATTTCAATGAACTTCGAAAAATACTTTTACGTTAACGAAACCAAAACTGAGAATGAATTGCAGCCAGAGCTAATTCATCGACGTGGGATATATAAGGATAGTCATGGTGCAACGCAAGCATGGGCTGATTATCAGTTACGACCTAATTTCCCCATTGCCATGGTGGTTGTAAGTATCGTAATCATTAGACTGTGGGTTTTCATACAAAATAAAAATGTTTTATGTCGATCGTAAAAAATAGTAGCTAGATGGGACCGTATATCTTCTGTCAATAATTTTAGTCGGTCGAAAGTAATGTAACAATATTTTCAAATTTTTCTAATGTCTCTACAGTCTTGTTTCCCGCACATTCATTTTTACCATAAATACATAAAATCCACAGTTTAGTAATCATGTAATGTATTTCTTTTAAAAAGTCTCTAACACAAAATTAAAACATTGTCGTTTGAAAAGGCTCCGGAATTGTTCAACCCGCAACATGCATGGGCAGCTCTAAAGAAAACAGAAGAAATTTTGTTAGGACCACTTGGGATGAAAACATTAGATCCCGCTGATTGGGCGTACAATGGATACTATGATAACTCGAACGACAGTGGAGATACTAAATTAGCCCATGGTTGGAATTACCACCAAGGCCCTGTAAATAGTGTTTGAAAAATTATTTATCGCTCTAAAGTGTCTCGAAATGAAATTGATATAATATATTGTAACCAACAGGAATGGGTTTGGCCTATGGGATATTTCCTTCGAGCACGACTGTACTTTGCTCCATTGGTTGGTGGAAAAGAAGAATTGCTCCGTACTATTGATTCGACCGAAACGATTATTTCTCGACATTATATAGAAGCTTCCACGAATCACTGGAGAGGTCTTCCCGAATTGACTAACAAAGACGGCGAATATTGCAAGGACAGCTGCAGAACCCAAGCTTGGAGCGCTTCTGCTATTCTAGAGGTTTGGAGAATAGCGAAGAACTTTCTTTCCTGCCCAGGAAACGGTACGTTCTATTTTTTTTTCTGTAATTTTATATTTTTGCTTCCAGGTTCTTTACGATTTAGATAAAATAAAACGGGAGTTACGTTCCGAGGAGATCGAACGAACGAACTGATACAATTTTGCGTGTGTTCACCACCGCCAGTTACACTTAGAACATTTGCGACTAGAGGAAGAACGTAGACGTAGAAGTACAGAACACGACAACAAGTTGCACCACTCGGATACTGTCGTAGGTACACAACGCACGGAGACACACGCATATTGTATTTCGCACGTAGAGAAAACAAGCACACAGCCGTGCAAACTTATAACCACCGATATCATGTCTACGAACAACGGTTTGTACTCGATCCAAGAGTCCGATGAGAACAGAAGCGGTTCAGACACCAGGCACGAGTACGTTTCTCCTACTTTACTTGGCAATTTGGATACAATCGAAACATTGTCGAGTACCACAGACCTCTCGACGATATCAGGAGGCGATGTACTAAAAACGGCACAAGTTACCTATGGAAACGAGCCATTGAAATACTCGGGTAAACTATCAACAAAGTTCCTAAACGAATTCACCGATCAAAGTAACGTAGCCGCGGAGAGCGCAGAGGCTGACGCAAATATGAAATATTTGGCGAAGACGGATCACGTTTACGAAGAAGTTCATGCATTCGAGTGTGATATAATGGATTATTACGAGAAATATAGTCCAACGACCGCGAAGACTTTAATTAATACTCTTTTCCTTCCTCGACAAAAGATTTGCAAACAGTGCGCCAGCTTACAGAACAGTCCAGTATATTCCGACCGATTGGTGTATGGGAAGAAACCACTATACGCAAGGGAGGTCGATTTGTTTCAACAGAACGACACCGTATGTTTTAAGTATTGTTCGGAAAATGGTAAACGTAACGGCATATTGTTCTCGCAATACGATAATACTCAGCATCGCTTGTTAGTTCATACGTACACGAAAACAAATGCGTCCAGCATATTTTATTTTAATGGGTCGGCCAGGGACACTTTCGACATGAAAACCTCACTGACACCGAATATTCTTCTCATTAGCGGCCAAATGAAGAGTGTCGTTAATACAGATTTGTATCACCGTTGTGCGAGCAATTATCATACAAGGATATCTAATACCGGAGTTGCACCAGCATTTCGTGTGGACCACAATAACATTCTGAGCAGCATAAAGCATGTCGGTTACGACACCGATTTGCACAATTGGATGAACTATCGCAACGATGTGCTCCGATCGCATGGTTTCAAACAGGACGATCCGATCGAGCACCGGGCAAACAGGTCCAGTTTGTTGTTGTTGGAACCATTGTTGTTAATGCCCGACTTCACGAGACCCAGGAACGGGCACAGGAAAAATCGCTACGCACAATCGGAACACATGAAAATAGTGAAAATACTTATTGCTTACACCCTTTCATTCTTCATATTAGCAACAATTACGTTTTACATACTTTATTTCACTTGATCGTCATGCGATTGTAGAGGAACGTTTTGTTACTTAAATGATAATGTTCGTCTGCAATGCAAAATCGATTTAATGATATGGAAGGCAACTTCTACAGTTAAAGGGACGACAAGAATCCAGTCTGAATTTCGTAAAATTTGTAAAACTTTGGACATAGAGAAAGACAATAATTATATGGAGATACAGTGAAGAAAAAGAGAATAAAAGGAACATGTTTCGAAAAGAGCACAATTTCTTAAAAATTGAAATAAGAAGACCTCTCTCATTGAAAAAAAGAATTTTTCTAATTTAATAGCATTTGTTATATACAAATTTTACACAACAATACAAGATTCACTATTATGTCGCATATACAATCATTTTATTAATTATTGTTTGTTAATGCTATTTGAAACTAATTATTTGTTCTTGCTTGTGTGTAACCATGTAGAATATATTTATATACTTTGTTAGGAAATTGTATTCCAGCGATTTTATTGAAAACATACATAAAATTATGAAACAAAAAAAATAGATTGTATTTAAATGAAAACAAATGTTTCTCCACTTTTTAAATATATACTCGATATCTATTCTTTACACAGTTTTGGCATTCTGTAAAGCTTGTTATCGAATGAAAATCAAAGCGTATATTTTGGGACAGAAAATGGGTTGTTGAGATTTCTAACGCCTCTCTTTTTTATTACATTAATAATATATTTATTATCAGATGCCGTTAATATTGCAGGTATATTTTGGACATATATTTTCATAACCGTTTTCATATCTGTATGGAATATTTGCAATAAAATTAATATATATAATGCCATTTTGCATAACAGTGGAATCATTATTGAACTCTTCCCTCTTTTAGATCTACATTCTTCCTTTCCATTTATTTCATGTGGTATAAAATAAATTAGTTTATTGAACAGTGTGCACATATAACATAGTCACTATGTTAACATATATAATGATAAATAAGTTTCACAGTGTTATTAATTAGATAATAGAAATATTCGCCTATTATTTACAAAACATATTACTATTATCAAAGCAAATAAAATTTTACTTACATTTAGGATATACGGCATTGATTTAGTATAAATATAAACTTTTCTTCATTTGTTGAAACTTTAAAATATTAACTCAACGGTTAACGTTCGTAACACAGATAAATCCCTGTTTCCATTGTAATCATGCAAATTATCTCATTCTTATGCACTATAAATACAATCAAGCAGATACTTTTTACTTCAACTATATGATAAGAATTATAAGTACCCACTTATACATACATATAATTACTCAATGACACAATAAATTACACCTGTTTACAATTAATCAATCAATTATTTCTATATTTTAAAACTTAATGTGTAGCTTCCCTGTACTTACTCACTAAAGTGTTCTACTGTTTTAAACTGAAAATAAAATTGGGACCAGCAACACTTACAGTTCGCGTGCACTTCGATTTTTCATTTATATAATTTACTATATTAATGAATATTTATGTTTATTTACGTATACTACAGCTACGTATTCATTGTTAAAAATATATCAAATACTGTACGAAATTTAACACTTTATGTCAGATTAATAAACCTATTTTTAAGATTTATTATTTGGACAGCGATAAATGTCTCAGTGATACGAATACAGAAATATGAATGAAATAAATCAACTTTCTGAAAGTTTCGGTAAGAAAATCATAGGTATACATGCATTCTACTTTTATTAACTTGATAATGTCTTATACAGACTGCGAATCTTTATGCATCTTTATGACAGATGCAGAATGGTAAAATACAAGGAAACGTATCTATTAACAAAACTAATATTGTTTTAATTTTACTTTTACTACAGACGATCTACGAACAAATTTTCTCTTACTTCGATGTTTATAAAATAACTAATGAAAACGAATATTTGCACAAAGATCTACGGTCTGGTCATAATGGACAGTGAAAATATGTAAATTGAAAATTCTTTTAATCGCACCATTTAAAATTAGTTTGATTGATACTGTATTTATGATAGTATAATTGTATACTATCCCTACCATTCAAACATATAATTATGTTCACAACCTCTGCATTAAAAAACTCTATGTACCAAGAGTAGATGGATTAAATGTGAGTATTATTAACCATATGTGTGTTCGTTTAGTAATTTATTACTGGGCAAATACTAAACAGTGTCGAGTTAATTTTTAAATGTCATCGAACAAGCCTTTCGGTGGAGGACCTACACGGTTTGTGTTTGTAGTAAATGCTCTTGCATTGTCTGTACGCTCTTCGTAAAAATCATCTACTGGATAGTCTCTATCGTAACTATTATTTGCACTGTAACTATCTACACCGGAAGTCATACCGATGTAATAATCCGCCGGATCAAAATCCCGAAGTAGTCCAGCCCTTGCTGATTCCACTGACTCGTCACGTTTCAAAGGTCTCACTGTAAAAAAATACAATTTACATTAAAAATCTCATGTTTACCTCTACGTATTATCTCTATACAAAGTACAGAGTTAATTACAGAACAGAATATCTGAATAATATTCAGATAAATATTGGATTGACGCAAAGGCAAAAAGGAAAAAAAATGCAGGAGGAAATATCTTGTATTAATATAGTCAGTCTCATAATTGATGGTACACACTTTAAATCAGAATAAGTTTTTTAGAAATGGATCAAACGACTTCAGTTTTTCTGCAAAGCTAGATGGATTAGTTTAGTTGGGATTACGAAAAAAAAAAAAATAGAAAATAGTTGATGTTTACAACGTCTTTATTTGAGCTTGTAACGAAAATTTAAAAAATAAGTTTTGTAGTTTCGGAGAAGTTATATCGTGCTGAAAATTTCATCGAAATTGATCAATTGGTTTATGAGTTATAAACGATTAAATATGGTGAAAATCGTCGAATAATAGAATAAAACGGTAAAAATTAATTTGTTACCTGTATCGGTACTTTGCCGTGACGTTCTGTAGCGGGACGAAGTTGCGGAACTGCTAAATCTTTCTTGAAACTCACGTCTTCTACACAGTGAGTCCTCAGCTCTTTGTCGCTTGCGTCTCTCTGAAAGCAATATAAGTAAGGAATATACGAATAGCAAAATTGAAAATAAATGTACAAACACAACTGTACCTCGTTTTATTAATTCTCGACCTTCTTCCGTTAGATCCGTTGTAAATTCATCTTCATCGAGAAACTGTTGGAAACCCAACAGAGAAAGTAATCTGCTTCCTATGCTAAAATATGTTGCTAGGCAAAATGCCAAAATTGCCATTGGAAAGTACACGTTAAATCCATCTGATATAATGGAAATAACATCCATGTGACCCATTACCTATGCGATTAAGTTGAAAAATAAGTCACGTTAACTACAAAGGTTGAAAGGGTACTTAACACTACGTTTACGGAGCATTAAAAGTGAATATTTTACATTTCTTTATAAAAACAACGAGAACGAGACTATTCAAATTTTTAGCCATTTTCCGCATAATATATACCCACAGAAATAATTTTGTCGAATAATTCCTCATGGATGCACCTTTACAATCTCAATAATCGTAAATTAAAAATATTAGAATGCGTTCTGTAAACCTAGTGTTAATATTGATTCAATGAACTAACTTGAGTGTAATAAGTTTCCAATATATGGGTCTTGATAATGTGTGAATCCATATGGATGAGACCCAAAAAATTCAAGCACATAGGCGGTGTCAAACGACAAAACATCATACCGCTAAATATTAAACTGTATTCATTGGTTTGATGATGTGGCGCCAGGTAATACAAATTCAAGACACGAATTTTTAAAACCGTTGAATAAGCACAGTAACAGAGGTATGCGATTATTAGAGTGGACAGTATCTGAAATGAAATATTTCATTTGTTTAAATAGAATCTTTACGTATCAGTATTGTACTGATCTATGATTTAGTTAAAACGGAAAAATGTAAGTCGCATATAGTTGAGAGTAACAAGTACCACATGTACACTAGTAAGTTTAAGCACTCATTCTCACCTCGATCGTAAAATAATCGTAATTCTCCTTAGCTAAATTCACAAATTGAGCAAACAATGACAGCACTGGAGATTTGTTGAAAAATGTTACTTCTGACCATACAACAGCTGCCGAAAGGCAACCAGCAATAATAGCTGCAATTTTCTGGACGTAACTCTTTACGACACATTTCCAGTACCACTCTAAAAATTTGAAGAAGTTGCAAACATTCAGTAAAATATTGAAATTCTGCGTGTATCGGTACATACCTATAGCGGGATTATAAATGACACGAAGTGAAAATGAACGATGTACAGGAAAAGTTGGTTTGAATCTTCGGTCGTGACTCTCTTGATTTTTCGCTATATCCTCTAAATCTATTATTTTATTGACTAGGATTCCCCATTGTGTTTCTATACGTTGCAAAGTCTGGAGCGCTTTTATAGTCTAAAAGAAAAGTAAATAAATCAATATTTCTCCATGTATACATCATAATAATATTAAGCATACAAAATGTCCGATTCGTAATAATAACTTAAACAAACATAATTTTTCTCGAAATAAAATTTATTGGTTAAAGTAAGTTCCATTGCAATCATTATATTATATTCTGTCACCAAACGAATAGTTTTTGATGATACTGTGGTAAAAATGGATTTTTGAGTCTTTTCTATCATTGACTACCACGTTTTGACTAAACATGACATAATGTTGTCGTCGATGTGTTTATTTTCTTACTCATATAAAAAGAATACACAATGATCACATCGGCTGATATTGAAATAAACCAAGATAGGACTGAAAAGATTAACTTTGTACCTTCAAATGATATATAATAAACCTATAGAGTATAATAGTATTTCTTGATTAAAACACTTCATAATATTTGCATTCTGAAATCGGACACTTCATATGCAATAATCTAATATTTGTGATATTTTCAACTGAACGAACTTGTCTGTGTAAACGAATCAACGATTTTTCAGACGGAGTATCAGTTGGTGTGTCATCAGGTAACTGTCTTCTGTTCATTCTATCTTTTAATTCTGCAGGAATCTTTTGGAAGATAGTCTCTAAATTGCAATGAAATGGATGACCTGGTCCAATAGATACTGTAGCAGCTTGCAATGACTAAATGAAAGAATATGCAATGGAAACATTATACATCAAAATTAACCATACACGTATCTTTTAAAATATTACCTCAAGTATATCATCCACTGTCTCTTCTGCGTCACATTTGTCTAAACTTAGTTTAGAAATTTTAAAGTAGCTATAATTTAAAGTGTATCCAGGTTTACTAGCATTCCATAACCCACGAGGAACTTCCACGAGTGCATATCCAAGAAGCAGTACCAACAAAAACAAACCCCATGTGTTTGATGCAGATGAAGCTATGGCTTTCAATTTTTGACTGTAAAAGATAGGGAGTATCAATGAAATCAATGCAGTGAACATTGCATATCAGTTGAAAATATTTACCCATCAAGATCTAGACCAGGCTTTAATGCTATATATATTAGGAGAATGCCACATATAAACAAATAACTTCCATAATATATAGCATTATCAATCAAAGCAGATTTCAGTTTTCCTTGAACTGTGAAGTCTCCTGCCTTTATGTATGATTGCATAAGTGGTAATATTAACCATGTCAAACATTGCGATGTCCAATATACAATTCTCCATAAATTGGGAAATACATTTTCTGGAACATTGGGCCAAGGCTTTTTGCAATTATGAAATGGTATCGAAGTTGTGAGATCACTAGTCACTTTAGTGGTATTGTGAGTGTTCTGTTCAACGCATGTCCTAAAAACAGTCTGCGAACATATACGTTAACATTAATTTTGGTGTAATAGAGGTGTACAAGAATGAGAAAATGTTGAGATCCTGTTTCCACCCCAAATAAAATTCTCGACCTGTCCCAATTCCAAACAAAATTCCTAACCTATCCCAATCCAATGTTTTCAGGTTCTCGCACATACCACTACATACTATTTAATTTGTATAGTATAAAGTTTTTTAAATAGAATTTCACTTACAGATGAAACATCTGAAGGCAATATGAATATTGTCAGCAGTGAAAAGTACCATGCTATAAGCACAGAGATCGTAACAAAGATGTGATGTTGAAAAATATTCCCATATTTGTACAACAAAGTTGCAGCAAAGCAAAACGCTAGCACAATTTCTATCGTAAATGCTCCAAGAATCATTTTGTATGTCCTTTTTTTCAATTTTGGTTTACGATAAACTTCTTACATGTCTTGTTTAAATTCTCAAATACTATTCATTGTTCTCCTCTTTGTTCTCTCCTTCTGCTGTCTCTCGAATTTTTAACTCAGCATCTCTTTGCATTCTTTCCAACTTTTCTAATGTGATTGACTTTAATGGCATCAACTTGGGTTTGCAGAGTATATAATCTAGATTTTCTTCTTGGTACAGTAAGCCTTGCCGTGGAAGTACAACATCAATTTTCTCTGTAGAAGTATCTACTATTTCTGACATTTTTGCTGGAACTGCGGGAAATCTGTAAATCAATGGAAAAACATTTAAGTATTCGATGATATAGCTTGATATTTAGATTCTATTTATTCGAATTTTTGTGTTAACCGTAGACTTCATCGTTTTCCAAGCATGTCATGTTTTCACATTTGGTAACAAATGATATCTAACAATTACAGAGATTTATCTCAAGAAGTAACTACGAAAAAGTAACAGATGCAAATAATAGTACCGAAAAGAAAGTAGCAAAAAGCTATTCCTGATCGTACGTATATCGCGTGTCTACTTCCGTCAATTTATGTTGCTAGATTTACATGTTAACATACTTTTACCATCGAGAAATTTAATGTTACCATTTTTTTACGTTCATAACCGTTAAAAATACATTGTACGATATTATAAAAAGTATCGACGTCACACGAACTCTGTCAAATTGTCATACGCAACCGATAGATGCATCACGATATTCACGATACATTTTCAGACAATACGTAAAGTCACGAACTAGAGAAGAAATGAGAAAGTTCGCGTCCAGAGGTTTGGTGCCGCTGGTATAGTGCTGCACCAAGCGGATTATGCAAACCATAACCTACCCTAACGGGGTTGTGATCGCTAGGTGTCCCTAGTAGTACTAATTCCGTTAGTTTTCCCTTTGGTGCAGCACAGTGCAGCATTATCATATGTGCAGAAATTGTAGACTGAGTGAAGCATGAACCTAAGTACTCATGGACCTTAGGTCCTCTCTGCTTAGGTCCATGGAGTACTCTTTCCAGAGAGGAAATGAGAGTGCTCACGCCCGGGATTTTAGTGTCCCCGGTATAGTGCTGCCCCGAGTCTAATTTTTGGCCTGGATCAGAATCTGCATCATCTTTTTAGCCTGGACCAGAACCTGCATCATCTTTTAGACTAGATCAGAGCCTACATCATCTTTTAACATAGAAGTAGCATCGACTCTGGCATTATTTGGAATCCGCTGCTAATGATGTAGGTTCTGGTCCAGGCTGAAAAGATGATGCAGATTCTGATCCAGGCTAAAAATTAGACTAGGGGGCAGCACTATACCGGGTACACTAAAATCACCGACGAGGTACAGGAGTAGACCAATCACCCAATGTATTTTTTTGTCTCGCGTCCGCGAGGTTCTAGGGCTTTCAGTCTTCCTAAATATCTCGTCAGTGATAAAGACTGCTTGGTTCTGTTCCAGGAAAGACGGTCCGGTTCTGTGCCATGCTAAGGCTGAGCAGATGTCAGCACTATATCGGGAGCGCCGAAAACCCGGGCGTGAGCACTCTCCTATCCTCTCTGTTCTTACTTCATGGGTCCATGAAGTACAGGCTCAGATATCACTAGAACAACGGCCAACATTTTCCATTAAAATTTTCTAAAGATATAGTACATTTTATGATACCAGATTAATGAATTTAGAGAACATTAAACTTGGTTGTATGTTATACGCAATTTTAATCATTTCTTGTACTAACGAAGGATCTCGAAAAAGAAATTATCGTTTATTATGATTAAGTTTAGTAATGAATGTGCTGAGCGATGCTTTATGTCTAAAGTGCTTTAGCAACAATAGATCGTGCTTCATGACTGCATTTATAGTCAATGTCAGTAGTCAACTATGAAGTGGTTATGTGTATCACTGTCCATCGATGACAGTTCTATGACATCTATTAAAACTCATATACTAATAAACACTAAACCATGAGTGACACAACAAAAATTGAATGCAATTCTTATATAAGTATCAAATACAGGTAAACTAATCGAGCACATTAGGTTTAAGTTGATATGTATTGATATAACATTTTTTTTAAAAGTACGTTTCGATTGTAGTACCCTGTATGTGTACTTTCCTTTCGCTGATAAGCTGATAACGGTTTAAATGTCACTGATTCGCAATAATCACATAACGAAACATAATTGTTATCTCCCAATGCTGATAATAGTTACTACAATCGTTTATGTTGACAGTAACTACTTACAATGTTCGTCAGTTTCATAATGTACAACAACGTAATATTTCTTCAAATAATTTGTATTGGTAACGAAGATAAAAATTAACGAATTTACTTTCATATTTAATGTAATTGATCAGTAATTTATAATGATCATTTTTAATTAGAGCTCATCATTTAGGTTATGTTTACAAACTTTTGCATTTCCGTTTAACAGTCTTACAAAAACTGATGGACATTAATAATAAATTTCGTTTCGTTGTAAGAGTAAATTTTAAAAACAATACTAAAGTGTCAAAATAAGCCAAAGTTTGTTATCATTATATTGTTTTGATAATTTTTCTTTTGTGTTTTTAGTGTTTAAAAAATGAGTAACAGCTCTTGATTTCGTAAATACAAGAAAGGCATAATCATGGAGGAGAACGAGCTGTATAATGTTACAGTTCCATCTTTCTCTGGAATTGAACCAGCTTTCTGGAATTATTCCGATCATGTCAACCTTGATGATATTAAGATGGATAGAAGTTTTATATATTTACTTTGCTCATTAGTGTCTGCTACTTCTTGGATTATTTATATAGCTTATTATAATAGCAGAGTCATTGGCTACATATTAACAAAATTATTAAATCGATTTGTTATTAGAGATGGATATGTTAAAGTAGGTGAGTGTTGAAAATATAAAATACTGTTTCACTATAATATATATCTTTGTTTGTTTTTCTTGTAAAAACAATTGCAATATATTGTTTCTATTATCAGGTTCTTTTACTCTAAGTGTACTAAGCGGAAAAATAATGTTTAGAGATATAGTTTATATTACAACAGATTATAGTCTCAGAGTTCAAGATGGATGGCTTATATTTAGATGGTGGAGGAGTTATGTTCCCAAAGATGTATCTGAAGGTATGATAAATACAATTGCATAACAATTGTAACAAATCTTAACAGAAATTCGGTTGTTAGTTCAGTTGTTTCATTCGGTTGTTAATCCTTTCCTTTCTTTTCAGATCTTTCACATTCCGATACTCGACTATCAGTCATGCTAAATGGCTTTGAATTACACGTTTACAATCGCTGTCAACTGTATGCACAATTAGAAAAAACATTTGGTCTCACACCCCAAATGTTTCCTGACGAAGAAGATTATACTGTTAATATTGATGATCGTGATGCAGAGTCAATTAGAAACTCTGCTAATCAAAATTGCCAGCAAACGAACGCCATGGATGTTTCGCGTCACGTTGATAATATTAGAAAGAAAGAAGCTCATGTTATAGCTCGAACTTGGAGAGATTTAATACCTGTTATTAAATTAGATGTCTGCACGGTTAGCTAACCATTCATATTTCCAATAGGTACTAGAGGTGTGCGAAAACTTGAAAATGTTGGGTACCCGATGGTCGGGACTGGTTGGGAAGGCATCGGGTCGAGACGAGTAGGGTTCTCGAAAATTTCATGATTCTCGAGAGCTCGTCCCGATTCCGAATAAAATTATTGACGATATTTTCGGGTTCTCGCACACCTCCAATAGATGTCGATTCTTTTTTAATGTGTGCATATAACAAAATTTTATTATTTTAGGGGAGAGTGGTATTTGGCAATCGATTGGTCCCAACAACTTTGTCAATAACCGTAGAAGAAGCACATTTTGTATATTCTACAAAACCAGCGGCATCCCGACATGATCATTTTATGCACTTTACGAAATGTAAAGCAGAAAATTTCAAAGTGATTCTAGCACCTAGTCCGAAATACACTGGTATGGTGGATGATCCGCCTAGATACATGGGAGAAGGGTTTGTTGTATTAAGCTCAAACAACATGGAAGTTTATTACTATATGGACGAGCCTGGATTTGTCCCTGAACATCCAGAAATGATTCAATTGGTAAATGGGGATATGGTAGAGGCTATGCCACCGATTTGGGGTATCGACATTAAATGTGGTAAAGGTACAGACTTCAGTTATGGACCTTGGGCAGATAGACAACGAGAACACTTGTTTAAATTCTTTTTCCCTAATGACTATCAGCCGCTAAAAGTTACGAAACCTCCTGTGACCGGAGAAAAGAGACAAGTTCAATCATTCGATATCAGATTGTCAACGTTAAACGAAGCCACGATCGATATACTCTTTAGTAAAAATACGGAAACGAATGCTGTTCACATCAACGTAGGGCCTGGTTCATATCTGGAAATCACTATGCCATGGATAGTTTTACAAGACGGTTATACCACGAAGATAACAGGCCAACTGTTACATTTAGAAGCAACCACGAGTTTACAATATCGAAGTTTAGTTCAAAGCGAAACGTTAGAGTTCGGTATTAAATGCCATTATCCAATAAGATGGAACGATCACCAGGAATGGACTTTGAATTTAACTGGATGCAAAGCCACTGCTAACTTAGTTTACTCGCACAAAGAATTTTTTCAGGATATGATTAACGATTGGGCCAGTAAAGCCAGACCTGATATTTTACATTTTGTACCTTATACGTGGAAGTTTAACTTATTGTTAAAGGAGTTCGAATTGATTACGTTATGCAACGAGTATAATTGGATCGATTGTTCATCGCAGAATCAAGAAAATGCGCACATCGCTTTTTGTGGGGAATTCTTTGAGCTGTCGTTCGATCTCCCGTTCGTGGACTATTTGCCAGTCACGATACGTTTACGTTTCTGGATTCAAGGCGAGAGTGTTGATCTCTCCTTTTATCTACCGGAAGTCAACACGAACCATACGATTTTGTTAGCTTTGCATAAGAATGCGAAGATTATGACGCGTGACGGGTCACACATATATCTGTCGGAATTAAGTAAAACTAAAAAATGGAGAAATGTTTGTCAGAAAGGTACAGGTTGGGTTGATTGCTGGTCTGTACCAATCGTGGCGTTAAGTATTAATTATACATATCATCTATGTCCACCTCTTGGACCTACTCCTCAAGCGAATATTACAACACCGGAGAAAGAAGAGATTCTTTTGTCCCCGATGAGGATTCCTCGATGTAGAAAATCACCCGGTCTTGAATGGACAACAAACGGTAGTCAGAAATTCGACCCACAATCTATAGCTCCCGACAAAGTTACTTTAGATCTTGAAATAGGCCCGTCTATATTGCTTTTATATGGGTCGTTGTTGAAAAATTTTATACATTTGAAAGAGAACTTGTTTGGTGATTATCAAACGTTCACCGACATGCAACAAAGTAGAACTAATCCTACATCCACGACTACGGAAAGAAGCAAAGACAGGGATGTACAAAATAGTAGTATCGAGTCTGTGGATGATGAAGACGCAAAGTCGAAGGCGTTTGATCCCAGAGATTATAGACCGCTGGAAGTAATAGTTGGGATCACCATGCACGACATTCAAGCCCATCTGATAAAGAATTGTGGCGAGAATGATCCTCCTTGTCCTGTTATACTTCTCGAACGATTCGGATTCGAAATGAAGAAACGATATAGGGAGACGGAGCTCCAATTGCTCCTCTCGCCTGCTATTGCATTGCTCACTGATAACGTGGTTCGATCGAGCAAGGAACGTCACATGAATCAAGGTCATTTAATGTTAAGTGCACTGCAAGTCAGAGGACACGCGATGTTCAGTAACGAAGGAAGAAGTTTAGACCAAGAGACCTTGGAGTATGCATGGCTAATCGAGGTGCAATTAGGTAAATTAACTGGGAAAATGAGTTCTCCGCAATTGCATCATCTCATCACGTCTCTAGAAACATTTTTACTAATGGTAAAGAATAACGAAAATACTTTACGTCCTCCTGATTTACCGCACCATTGCCATCATGGTATTCCTCCCTTGCAATGTCCTGATAGTGACATTGATAAACATTACAGGTAAGTAATAATTTTATATAAATAATGTCTCTAAAGCGATACTATACTCAGTATATCATTTTAGGTGTCCCAGTTCTGAGGATATAAAGTATAGGATGACAAGAATAGCGATAGACGCAGTCGATTTACATTTCCAAGAGGTGGGAACAGCCGTGCATCTTTGGATATCTCCAATTCGTGTTTCTACTTGTAATCTTCATGGTCACCAAGTCAAGTCTGGCGTAACTAGTGTACTACCTAGAATATTAATTCGGCAATTTGTATCGGCAGCTGATCATTTCGCGAATACAAGTAACACTAACACAACAGGCAGCGGAAGGTCACACAATAATGCAAGCAGTCGTATGTCAGGTATACTAATTTTATGCATAATTAAATATACAAGCTGATTCAATTACAACATACAACATTTTTTCATATACCAAATAGTTTACAAGTAATTTAAGTGGTACACTTAGTTGTATCACCCTGTATATCGTTTTGTTAATACTTCACTGACTTTTTACGTATTCTAGGCGATGGTTCTGATGTCTGGTTAGAAGTTGGATCAGTAGCTCTAGGTCCAGTCATATTAGAAGCCGCAATGTCACTTCCAACCCCCGAACACAATTTACATTTAGTACAAAACAAATATTTGAAGTTACACGACGAAGCCACGAAGCGTTTATGGTTCTTATGGCCCCAGGAAAGCTGTGTAAAGCCAACAAAGTGCGGTTGCATAGGTGGTTGTACATTTTTTGGAAATAATCGAAACGGGCCAAGATTCTTTAAGCCAAATTATCATGATTTTCAAGATGGTATTAATGTTGCTGCTTATAGGTAGACAATGTTTAAACTTACAATATTGCTTCTCCAAGTTTCGTTTCACAGGAACGAGAGAATACATCGTCTTTATTTATTTTAGAATTAATGAATCTGGGAAAGAAAAGGGTTTTGGGCAGTCCATTTTACACGATGGTCAATTGGTATTCCACACTTCGCCTTATAACTTGCAAGACGTGTCTCTGCAAGACTATCCAGTCGCAGGAGTAAAGTTGACTGCCACACAGGATGGAGCGCACACTTCGAAAAAAGTTGAACGTCCCAGGTCTGTGGCAGATCATACTAAAGATTCTGGTATCGAAGAACATAGTAGTACAAAATTAATTACTGCATCAGCAAGTCCATTCGCATGCAGTGGGGATCGGAAAGTGCTGGGCAGAAGATTTTCTTATACATCACTGCGGTAATTCTCGGAATAGCTTTGAGCCGGCTTATTCATGATTTCATTTACTTGTTGTTACTTTCCTTTTAATACTGCATGGTTGCATATGTACGCTATAATTGATAAAAGATATCGCATACACTTGAAATGATAATAAAACGAAAGAATATCAATGATAAAAATGAGAAGATGAAAATTGCGTATCGTTTATGTTGCACATCAGTTTTGTGAACTATATTCTAAGTTTTTATGAGTTTTTCTGAAAATTTGCTGCTTTTTGCAAGCTCTTCACTTCTTTTCAATACAAAAATTACTTCATGGTTTTGCAAACATTTATTTTTAATATGCTCAGTGCAATGGCAAAATAGAATAATGCTGCTAGTGCAAATGCGTTAAAATATTGAAAGTTTCGCTAATATATCTACATTTATTTACATCTTATTTTTGTTACAGTGGAAGCAGCACCAGAGATGTCCCATATTCTCGTCTAGTCGATGCAAGTCCCGTAGCACATTTACCTCAGAAGTTGGATTCGGATTCTAAATTGCACACAGAACGTAGTAAATCCATTTTAAGCGTTCCCGAGATAGAAGCAACTCCTAAAAGTAGTGTGTCTGACTCTAAACTAGCGGTAGATTATTTCAACGCATCAGACGTAGAGCCATACGAATCAAATAGTCCACAGTCGTTGCCAATAGTGTCCACAGACACGAATTACATTGAGTCAATGCAAACATCTACGAGAACTGATAGTATTAACATTTCTGATTCGCATCATTCGTTGTATGTTAACTCGGAGTCTGAAGAAAGAATGAAGCAAGAGGTGCGATTAACATCTATCAGATTCGAATCTGTTATATCTTAATTATATCGAATTGTATCTTCAGGTTCAACGGACAATATCTATGTCTTCGGAGAATCATTCGGAAGCTTTCTATTCTGCTGACGAGGACACGAGTCACGGTTTAAGCGGAAGTCGTACGTCCAGCTTGCGTCAATCTATCATTGGATCTGGTTCGGTCCTGACACGCAACGATAGCATGAAAAAGAAATTCTCATCGGATTTATCCATTGTAGAAAGTTCCGCGAACGTTACTGTTCCCGTGTCCGAGAAAGCACACACTTTGGAAAGAGCAAAGCCGCAGACGATAAGCACGAAACGTAGTCCCAGAGTGAATCGAAACACCAGTTTCCAAAACGACGCCGATTCGACCGGAAATGGTATATTGCGTGACTCGTCTGATAGTCATTCTGTCTCTTCCACAAGTTTCATCTCAGCTGTGTCGTCGCAAGAAGATGTAACCCTGGTCAATTTGCATATGCAAGTGAACAAACCAATCGTTGATTCCCCGTTGCTAATGTCGAGTTACGTTAGTCACTTAACACAGGTAATATCGAATACGGTTCTACTATTTTTAAAAAATTGTTCAGCGAAATTGTTCATTGAAAATATAATGAATTTCAGGTGCGTTGTGCGAATTGGAGTCAGTCCTCAATACCGGCTGGAAGTAGCGCGTTTACTACACCGCTTTTCCAACGCACCGAGGATGGTAGATTAGTTTACGTTGGTGCTAAGCACGTGCCGAAATTCGAAACTATCGCTGAAGGATTTACATCGTTGAAAATGATCACTCGATCGGATGGTTCACCCACAGCTAGCTCATCGAATAAGACACCTACACACCCATACCTTTGGGATAGTGCGACTATAAGTCTAATGGAAGGTAAAACATACGACATACGAAATATGTGCATATCCGAGATAGCTACCTTTGTAAAAAATTAAAATTGCTATATCATTATTTACACAATTATTTACAAATATGAACAAATTTATGAATTACTAAACATTTACGTACTATGTGAGTAAATTGCATCAGTTTCATATGCATAAAATGAAGAAAACTATATAGAATGGAAATATTCTACATCGAAAGAAATGTTTGGTTCTCAAGTTAAAATAGTTCCGAGTGTAAAGAGATAATTGGTATAATTTTGATTATAACATTTATTGTTATTTGTAGGAGAAGAGGATCTTACCACCCACAATGAAGAGGAATTGTTGGCAGCACAGCATGAAAGTGGATCGCGTACTACAGTAATAGTGAAATTCAAGGGAGATGTAGATATTATGTTAAGTCCCATGGTGTTAGAATCTTTGCAGCGTTTTATTGATGCGATCATTCCAACGTTAGCCACTTTACACCCACTGTCTATTTTAAATCATCTTCATCACGAATGCATCGGAAAAGTTGAAGACGCCAATGTTTTGAAACAGGATCAAAGTTTATCATACTGGAGTCAGGTGCAAACTAGTTCGAAACGATCTACTGCTGAAAGAAATATTAAAAACGGACAAGGTGACGACAAACGTTAGTTTGAATATTTCAAAGTTTTTTCATGTGCAATGCAAGGAGTACCATTGACTCGGCTTTTCTTTATAACAGGTAAAATTGCACTGCAAACTAATGTGTACGAAGAAAGTATTATGACACAAGTGCAAGGCAGTATTATTTTACCAAAAGTAAGTAAAAGTTTGTATAAGCTTCTGCTTTGTATAATGACGAGATGCCTTTTTCAGATGAATATAACGTTGCTACAAGCTTCTGTCGTCGAAGAAATTATATCTTTCTCCGCCCTCGAAAATATTCGTGACTTGACGTGCGTATCATTATTTGCTATCTGCTTCGACGATGTAACAATACGGTTCTATATTGGCA
Source organism: Halictus rubicundus (assembly GCF_050948215.1). Lineage (NCBI taxonomy): Eukaryota > Metazoa > Arthropoda > Insecta > Hymenoptera > Halictidae > Halictus > Halictus rubicundus. The sequence goes on along the minus strand of NC_135152.1, from coordinate 11,362,173 downwards.
AACAAGCACGAGAAGTCGTCCAAACGTTTCACAAACCAGCTGTATTAACAAATCAGAAAAAGGTTAACAAAATCAGCAAGGCATTTTTACCTGGTCATCAAACAGCCGCTGTGGTTACAGACATCGGCAGTGGAGAGACAGTGTACATAGAGACTTCAGAGAAACAACAAGAAGAAATTGTAGTCACGTTAAATATAGGTAAATCTATACTATTTTGCGTACTTGTATAATGCATAACTTAAACAATTGACTTAAATAATTAATGTAATAGGCAAGGCTCACTCTCAATTACGTAGGCTACGAAACGAGTCTTCGATATTAAAAGATGCTGTTATAACAGCAATTCCTGCTCATTATTCGAGAGTATTATTTACATGTACCAGGATAACTTCTCCGTTGAAGTGTGTTGACTATTATATGCATCAGTTCGTGGATGAGAAAGAAAAAAGTGTAGGTTTTTAATTTTTTTTTTTGCAATTCGTATATAGTAATAATATAAATTAACTTATACTTTTTGTAAATGAATTTATTATAGAAACAGAGCGGTCCTCCACAAGCTACAGAGGAGTTTACTCTGGGAAGCGGGGAAGACAGATTAGGTTTTATAATGTTCGAATGTGGATTAGAAGGCATTAAACTTAAAGTGGTGAAAAGATCGCAATTTGAAAAAGGAGAGAATGGGGGCGATAGTAAAAAAGCAGATACCGAAGTACTTTATACGGACAGCGTGAAAAGTCAAGAGGAATTAGATAACACAGCCGGTATACGATAATCATAATTAAATAACTAAAAATTGTATAGTGTGCATATGCATGTTTACTTATGTCTGATTTATTATATTGAAGTATCTACTGCAACTGCTACTGAACCGGAAACAGCATCAACGAATTTACCTAATGGAGTTCAAATAAATCCCAGTGCTACATGCGCTAGTCTTGCGTCGAAAGCGGGAAATGGAAATGCGGTTTCTTGTGTTATAGAATTGAAAACGGTGTGGTTCAATTTTGCGGCTCCACCGCGTACACCGATAACTAGAAAAATTGACTATACACGATTAGATTGGAATTTATTGAGCACCGCGTCCCCAGCCATAAATGCTTGGATGAATCCTAGTAATAAATTTGCAATGAGGATCGTGCACATGTTTAGGACTATGTACAGAAGATCCACGGCTATTGTGGCCTGTCTTATGGCAGAAGCATTAGACGTACAGGCGATTCATATGCCTGCTAAGGTAATTCACATATATTTTTTTATGGGAATATTCAAGAATACTATTTGTATCATTATTTTAGAGTCGTTATGGAAGATTGACTCCATTAGCAAAAACATTGCAAGAAGATCCATCGTGTCAATTATGTACAATTCTTCAGAATTATGTTTTATTAAACGATCTAACAAATATCGAAGCTAATTTAAAAGAGTCTGATTTACCTTTGTTATCGACACTTCGTCAGGTACGTTGAATTACGAGGATTTCTTTTCTTATTACATAATATTTAATATAATATTTGATTTTTAGGGTGTTATAGTACTGAGTAGACAATGGAAGAATGTTCTGTACACACCATTGTTATTAGAACATAATTATAAAACGAAACATGTGAAACCATTGAATGTCACATTCGCTGTGTCAGATCCGGAAGAGGTAAGAACAAATTACTTATGATCTGCATAAACTGAAAAATTCATAACACGTCTGAATTTTGAAATATGTGGAATGGAATTCTATACGTTTTGTTTTGCATTCTAATGATAACTATTTTTACACGTATTAATTTTTTTCTGATATAATCATTAACAGTATAGTTGTTTCTCTAACTCTTCGTATGGATTTGGAATTAATTTCGTTCATTTTAATAACATAACTTCGACGTTACGGAAGAGGTTTTTTATTTCATTTGGAAGTTTACAACATAACTTATAGGGAACATAATTCGGTAGATCATTTTTTTTTCAGCAAGTAAGGGAGGAAGTGCTGGAGGATGATAGCAAAATAAAATGGCGTAAGAACTTTAAAAATATTTGCACAAAGTAGCTTTCACACGCTCATACTTTTCCATAAAGAGAAGTTTCTATCAAAACCGCAATTTCTTTCCACAGTAACAAAAAGTACAAGCTCTATCATGTGACTAATATTAACTCTGTTGTAACAGTCAATAATACAATAACGCTACAATGTGTTCTCAACATGTCTCATATCTCCTAACACTTTACTATTCAAGTTTTAATCATTTTATACTATGCAGGTATACAATAATAATATCACACATCAGAAAACAGTTATTTCATCTTGCATTTCAAACAAAATTTTAATTTTCATTACACATCCATATACAGTATAATCGGTGATGGTTTTCTAATCTTTGTGCAATATGTTATATAAGTGAAAACAGATATTATGAACCATACATACATCTTGTAATAATGCTACGACTTCCTGTGAAATTCAAAACGTCTGAAAACAATGTCTCCTCAAAACTATTCTCACATTTATTTGTCGTAAAATCTATTCAGTATCATGTTCTACTGAGAATTTAATTACCTAGTTTTTACTTTGTCACTGATTAAAATAAAACAAGGTGTTCCGTCTTCAATTCTTAAGAATAGTGGATAGCAGTTTTTAGTATTACTTACTCGTTCGCAGGAGAATTTGCTGACGGACGGTGAGGGTAGTGCAGGAGAAGTTGATGATCAGGAAGTCACAGATGAATGTGCTATGTTAATTCATACGGACCACATGCATAAACATATACATGTCAAGGGTGGACAAGATAAGACTACAGGTACTATAAATAATACTAAACAGAGTATTAATTACATAATACTATATACTATACCCGAAATGCAATATACATACTCGAAAGTATATGGTACAGTATCTGTACATTCAATACAATTTTACTGGATTATTAAGTATCTCGAAAAGACTTCAATTGAATACACCTGCAGCTTCTTAGCATCTGCTTTAAATTGTGATTTCAATAACTGCTTAATGTTTTACTATGCATTTTCATATATAGGCACATTATAGCATGTGCCACTAGAAATAGTGATTGTAAAGTACGTCGGCATTATGTTCAGTCTTTACGTTAAAAACTTCTCCTTTGTGTTTTATAAACATTCATTTGCTTCTACTAGTATTATCTGACTTTGTACTATAATTATTATTAACACTAGTTATAAATCTTAGACCTGTATACAGAGTTTTGTACAATTGAGCGACTCGTGACGAGTCTCTTGCAGGGACTGAAAAGGTTCTGAAAAGAACTGTTTCAAACTGTTATACATATGTCGGTTTCGGTTCTCGAAACAGCTATGAAGAACCGAAATACTGTTATAACTGTTATGAGGATATCGGTTTTGGCTTATATCGCTTACGGTTAAATAAGACTTTATTATGTAAACAATTCTTTTAATAAATGAATTTTTATAATTCAGAACCGAAGTGCAGAACCGAAAAATAACAGTTATAAATCCTCCATGACTGTTTTCAGAACCGAAACTGATATTATAACTGTTTTCAATCCCTGGTTTCTCGACACTGGGACTAACATTGCAAGTTTACTCTGCATGCAAGTCTTTAACTTACTTCAGTTTCGAGTACTACTTTTAGAGTATTATCTGTAGAAGTCAATCGAACGATTGCATTTTGTAAATAATATTATAAATGTCATTGAAACTTTATGACGCTTCTTTCGAACATATTTTCGTAATATAATCTTGGGCTTTCTGAACAAAACACTTGGCTTGATATGGAATGACCAGGTATTTGTGGTGATGGTTTGACGGTTCCTGTAAGTTCTCCTCGGGGGAAAGACACAACCCCCATAGCAACACCGGTTCCAGGCCCGGATTCATTAACCTCCCCCTCTCCACCAGTAGTTCATCCAAAGAAAGGAAAATCACTACAACCCACGCAAGTGCCTGCTAGTACACGAGCAAGTATTGTTTTTCCATTGCTTGCAAGTGGCGGGTTATTCAATCAAACTCGGGAACCAAATAACATAAGTAAGTGCGAGATGATCAGATTCCATAGAGTAGCAGTCTATACATTGGTGTAGTGTTGAACCAAAATTTCATTTAACTTCATTAAAGTGAATGACTGATCAACAGGATTTTCCATTCGATTGATTTACAATATTCCAGTGTGCAGACTGTTTAAAGTGTATTGATTACGTAGTGCCATAAGTTCCCTCCGCAGTTTATATGGCTTCGCACTTCGATCACAGCACAACATTTTTGTCTATGCATTGATTCCTGTTTTTTTCACACCTGTTACTGGCTTATTATTTCAGAGTAGCACTTGTTAGGTATCTATATTCCATGTTTATTTCCCTTTATATGTTGTTCTATACTTCTAATCCTCTAACATTGTTTTCTACCCTCTGTGTACGATGAATGTTGTTGCACTCGTTAATCAAGTTTATGTAAATATACACAGAATTTTGTGTTTGTTAGGTTATGGTACGCTTAGGGAAGAGAAGACACCTCAGATTCACATCTCCCATTCCCATCAACTCGGTTCCAATCCGAGTATTTATTCCGCTGGAGGTCACGGTAGCCAGCATAGCACTGGAAGTTTGGATCAAGTGACTTCTCCGACAAGTCATCACTCTGCTAAGCCTTTGAATACAGGCGAAGATCTGTACAGTTGGATGGCCAAACAACAAGAGTTTATAAAGGATAATGATAAAAGCAATTTGAAAGGGAATTGGGTGAGTACTATCTCAACATTTTAACAATAATTGTGTAAAAACCATTTGCTTCAAAGTGGTTTTGTTTATCGATATTCCTTTCGCTTAGGTCTTTCGTGCAGAACAAAAGTCTTTGAAGGTATTTGAAATTTGCTTTTGATTCCGATGTGATACTTTATGTAGTTGCTGTTTCGTACATTGCATACAATGTATTTGGTCATTTGATATAATTCTAAACATTGAAGAGACTATATTATTTTCAGGATTCCAAAATCAATACGATGACAACGGATGATACAGAAGACTCGGATGTCCATAGTGGTACTCTTCTTTATCCAATGAAAGATTCGCTCAGGCTGCTAGACGCGCATTTAATTTTCGAGCCACTTTTGTCTTCCTTATCCGTTATGCCGCAACAAATGCTTTCCGCTATTGGTTCAGGAAATGTGAACAATGTGTCTTCCTTAGATTCATTAGGATCTAATCTGTCTTTGGTGGGAAACATGGAAACTATGCGCATTGACATCGTCGTTAGCGAATTCGGGAAAGTAACGGACAAAAAGAAAGGTATATATTCAACAGTTACTGCAAGGAACAGATTTATTTGATGCGCTAATACAGATCTAAACGACACAGGCAATAAATATCAAATGAAGAAAGGTAACAACAACAAATTCCATTTGGATATACCACCAGAAACCCCAGCATTTTTATGCGAGAAGATCGGCATTGATATAGATGTTAAGAAAATGGCTGACATGACTGTAGACGATATGATTCAAAAGCAAACTGTTTTGTATATATCTCGGGGCCAATTGAAAAAGCATACAAGTACAGTTGTGAATTTTAGTTTAAATATACGGTACATTAGCCAACAAGTAAATATGCCTCTTCTCAGATTATTACATCAGATTAGTAATATGTATCAGAATGTTAAGGAAACCCAAATGGAATTAAAAGAACAGCAACCGGAAAGTAAACGAAACAATAATCTAATTGTTAATGATATAGTGACCAAGAATGGTTCATCGTCAAGTAAATATACAACTTGCTAGCTTGGTTTTTTTTTCAATATTTTTAGCATAGACTTAACATTCGTGTATTTACTCGACAGCATCCGATCTACAAGAACAGCTTTTGCTAGGTGGCAAGAAGATGGATATTCCATTGCTCCGCAACAGTTTCGAACCGAATCTATCGAAAGTCACGTCACCCGACACGAACAGCCGATCTCGACCGCAAAGTTTTGCTCAAAAGTTACGCAGCACAGGGAAAAGCGTTAAGGGTTATATTAATTTGAGCGAAGGAATTATCACTCCCAATTTCGGAGCAAGTCCAAGCGGATCTGGTTTAGATAAATTCTGCGTACTTCCCGATAAATGCAAAGATACCCCGCATATGACGCCTCGATGTTGGAAAACAATCTATTATCTGTTGGATTTGTACGCTACACGTCCGGAGACTAAAACTATCACGCATCGATTTTCCATACCAGCGGACGCATCGGAGCACTATAAAAGTGGTCGAAAGTATGAGCTGCTGAACGAAACGAAAGACGCAGATCTTGAGAAAGGCTTGAATGCTGAAAACAGCTCAACACCTGTACCACTTCCGCGAGAGTTGAGTTAGTACACACCATTCACGAGATCAAACATATCTTTGAAACTCAAATCATTTTATAATAATGTATTACAGGTATTGTTACAGGGGAACGTACGAGATTAATTATCTTCGGCGTCGCTAGGATACACAGAACTAGATGGTTAGCTACTCTCAGCGGTTTAAAACTCGAAGCGGAAATAACAAGTCTTCAGGCAAGTCTGACTTGTTGTAAGAAATCAAGACCAGCAAGTTTTGAATGCAGCTTGACCGGACAAATTGGCAGAACCATGATTGTCTTGTTAGAAGGTGTGGCTCCTAGCCAACAGACAGTTGTGAAAGTAACCGTAGGGAAGTCACAGGCTTTATACTCCAGTATTAGTAAACATCAGAAGGATAAGAATAGCGGTCTACTGACAGTCGGTGTTGTCAATATTGATATTCCTCAGCACCCAGTGGCTCTGCATGGTATGATGACCAGGGGCAGTAAACAGTTGTCATCGACTTTACAAGTAAATCTAGATACTTCTTTCTTATTTACTGTTTTGGTGGAACTGCGGAACAACTACCTACGCTTCGATTTCGATGATTATTGAATAAGTTGTAGAAATCGATATTTTGAACAATTTTTTCATTTGCATATTAGCGACGGTCTCGCTTAGTTTCCGAGATAAGAAAAAGTTAATCTGTTCTGCAGATTCACCACTGTTTGCGATATCTGTTCATAATAGTTATCTACTTCTCATTTAGGAACTCAGAGTAACAAGGACTTCCTCGAGAATGTCCAGAGGCCAACAGCAGGACGATGTAGACACAGGTGTACCTGGTAGTCCACATCACTATCCCACAGTCCCACAAGTTGATATACAGAAACCACAAGTTATATCTAGTCTACTGGAACCTATTGTTATGCAGTTCAACATTATACTTCAAAGTTTGAGTATAACAGCGGCTTTGTTACCGTCTTTGCAAGCACAGTACAAAATGGATCAAGTTACTAGTTCTGGTATAACTGGCAGTAAAGCCAAATTTACAATAGACCTACCTCATCACACTTTGAGTTTCACGACGAAGCTCCAAGTGACTGAAGCGAACTTACCTTCTGAAGCTAGCATTGAACTTCCCAAAGTACACGTGTCCGCGGAATACATTCAAGATGGTAGTAGTAATATGAATGACAGTAAATTGGCTGGTCAGTGGTCTATAACAATTTATACTGTAGTTAATTTTAAAAAATACACTTTACAGTATGGATGTCTCGAATTAAACATCTTATAATTCACAGATGGTGTGGTGTTGAGACAGGGCAGCTATCTGAGTGCTACTGCTGACATCGGTGTATTTGAACATTCTTTGACCACGGATCTTCTCAACCATTTAGTATTTGTACAAAAAGTGTTCATGAAAGAAGTGAACGAAGTTGTACAGAAAGTTTATGGCGGAGAGAAACCTGTTCCTTTATGGTTAGAAGATGAGGAACCGAATAATTCACCAGTGAAAAGAATATTATTCTCATTAATTATTCGCATCAAGGTACAATGTGGCTACTAACTATTCGTTGTTACTATACATATATTGAATTATGTCTCTTGAAATTTCTGCATTATTTATGATATTTTATTGCTAACAGAGAGTGCAACTGACTGCAACAACTCCAACGAATTCAGCAGTGCGCTTAGAGACTGGAGCCGTTGAACTTCAATTGTCCAATAGAGTACAAAACGTGGTTGGTGCTACACAACCAAATCCATATATGAAACTATTTGGAAAGGCGCAGGTTGATATTAACTTGAGTCTCGGACAGTTGTTGAAAAATGTTTTATTCGAAGAGGCCGAAACGGAATTCCAGCAGTTTGCGTTTTTCAATACTAGAGTAGGGTTGAGAAATGCCTTTCAAGAAGAAATGGCACAGGGCGAAGATAAGGAAGTGGTTTTAATCACGTTGAAACGCCCGTTGATATACATCCAACCGGTAGCTATCGATAAAGCCATTCTTGTCTGGTTGAATTATAAAAATGCGTACGAGTACTGGAACGAGAAGAGAGCGAACTTAAATAAAGAAGTTTTGACGGCTACACAGCAAGTGTTTGAGAAGGTTCCATTTGGTCAAATAACGAGTCAGCTTAGTGCTCCTCATTTGGGAACGCTATTTTTGCAATTGACTGTAGATGATATGGGTATTTGTGTACCACTAAATCCTTTACCACCTACTTGGGGAATGAATAGAGGACTCTATGACGGTGAATCGAGGGATGCTGTTGTAGTGACCTTGGAAAATACCAGCATATCTGCATGCAGCAGTGGTAGCTTAGTTAGTAAAGGAAGGTATGCTGTTCGCTAACTCCATTGTACTGTATGCGTTGTATCAAGAGATTAGGTCATGTACAAGGCGATAGCTCCGCCATAGCACGCGAAATGTCAAAAGGACAAATTATTTGGTTCGGGGGGACACATATTGTCGGCGAAATAATTTTTCCTCAAGTTCTTTTTGAAATTTCAAGGTCACTGATGTTTTTTTATGTAATTAGTAATATAAATTTGTAATGCAATAGTTAAAATCAAGACGAAACCAATGACCTACAATGTCATGAGCTTCGCGTGATCTTGAGTACCAAAAATTTACAAATTGTACACATAGTGATGCAATCAGTATTTAGTAAATATCGTAGGAGGACTTATAATATACCGATTACGTCGTACAGGTTTATGGGCCTGTGCTTAAGGTTTGCCGAAGATTTTGAAACCTCTCTGGATGATTGGAAACCAGACACGACTGATAGTAGTATAATGAACTTGTGTATGGTATCAGAAGGCACTTACGAAGTGTGCAGTAGAACGATTGCACAGAAACCAGACAAGTCTGGTAATAATAGCAGAATTATATCACAATAAGTTTTTCTGGATCGTGTGCAATGTACTTCATCTATTTCTAGATAATGCCAAGTGGATTTTGAATGTCCAATGGCAAATGGAAGGTGTTGATATTCATTTGGATGTTAGTGTCGGACAACAACTGTCAGCGCTCGGACATACGTTAACAATGTTGACTGGCTCTGAAGAAGACGACATTCATGCACCTGCAGAATACGATAGCGACGACGCGGATCAGCCAGATAATAGCACTAGCCAGGTTAAAAAAAAAGTATGGATTAATTATATTTATTTTGTCCAACTCCCCTGGTCCCATTGGTTCGGTAATGTATTCGAAATGATAAAAAGATCCCACATTACCCAAATTTATATTTCAGTTTCTATAGTTTAGTAACACGTACCACTTTCAATATTATATCTAATCTATATTTACAGGAAAGTATATTAATGAGGAAGTCGAAGAATTGGACAGACAGTTTACCAGCGTTTGTCTTCGATCCAACGCTCGACGCGAAGAAGAGATCGAAACTTATTGAGAAAGAAATGAACGAACAAGCGAAAATCATAAACGATCTGCGATCGCTGGGTGCTTCCCATGGAACCATAGAACAAGAAATGAAGCGCCTGCATGAATTAGAGGCTGTCGTGTTCAAAGATTTTAGAAGGTATTACTGTGCGATGCGTTATACATAATAAGTTATAACACTTGGTCTACGGGACGCGTTCTAATATTTTTAATTTACGATTATTGAGATTGTAAAGATGCATCCACGAGGAGTTATTCAACAAATTTATTTCTTTAGGTACATATTATAAAAAATGCCCAAAAATTTAGATAAACACATTCTCGTTATTTTTATAAAGTAATGTAAAATAGTCACTTTTAGTGCTCCGTAAACCAAGTGCTATTAGAACAATGATTATTAATATTTCTTTGTGTATTATGCAGAGACATGATTCAGAAATTACGGAGGCAATCGGTCAAAGCGTCTGGAATAAAAGGTAAATTAGGGCTTGGTGGTAAGACGAATGCATATCGATCACGATCGTTTATAGTACCATCGCCGACACTTGAAAATCAGCTAGAGAGTCCTGAAGATATGAACATGGAAGTCAATTCAGCCAATTCTGCCAGTTACGAAAGTAGTCCTAGGAGTGGTCCAAGTCGGTATGATATTATAGTTTTGTTTCAGTGATTGATTAGATTTGTACTTAACACTTTATCTACCAGAAGCCTATCGATAGAGTTTTCAGTGACAGAGCTGTATGTAATAGAAGAAGTTGAATGTACATTATATCTTTGATTTTAAAAAGACTTTTAAAAAAATTGCTTGTAAATGAAGTGTTAAAAGAATGCTAAACATACTTGAAGCGAGTTACATGAAAAGTATAAGAATAAATATTCACTTACAGGTCTGCTTCTCTTCGAGTAAGAGGTCTCAGTGGTCCACGAGTTACATTTAGCGACACGCACACCATGGGAAGGTATGTTAGGTAGGTTCAATATGTTTTTGAGTGATCATGAACGATATAATTTCATTATGCAGGCAATCGTCTCTGCCAAGTGCCGGATCAGAGTTAAGTTTACCAGAAGGAGAATTGGATTGGCCACAAACTATTGAAATAGAGGGAGAAAGAGTTGAATTGAGGAAGAAGAACAGGGATATCAGTTGTACCTCCAGTTACGACAGTATGGAGGGAAAGTAAGTGCAATGCATTATTTTGAAATATACTACAAAATCTTTTATTGCTATTATAACTAATTTCCAGCGCTCCACTGCTTGATTCGTTCACGAAAGAGCAATCCTCTTCAACGTCGTCACCATACATAACACCGCAGAAACCTCAAGATCCTAATATAGACTTTGAACTCGACGTGAAAGTTCTAATTAACAGTGGCCAGTGTGTACTCCACACAAAAGATCCAGGAAAGGAGGATGAAATTAAAATGTAAGTAATGGAGTCTATATTTTTGCATTCCGTGAATTTCCTTTGATTAATATGTGTGTTTCCCTTTGCAGTATGAGTAGAATGAAAAAGGAGCGATCGTGCTCGGGAGGCACATTCGAATTTCAACCAAGCAGTCCTAGTAGCAGTAGGAAACACTTAAGTAGTAAAGAAAAGTCGTCTACTACGAGCACGTCCCGCTTACGGTATTTGCAACATACAAACGTACCCCTCGTCGATTTGACAATTTTTCATATTCCCGGTTTAGATGTAAAGGTAGGCGAACGTTCACTATTTAACACTCGCACGACCGCCGGCGTGTCTTTTTAGAACCAGATAGTTCTATAATAGTATTTACATAATAATTATTGTTTAATTAATTTATTTTATAATATATACTAAAGTACCCTATTTTTAAAAACGCGTAACATTTTTACTCAGGGTCCTGCGAGTGTTAATGATACACCAATACATTATAATGATATTGATATCGATCAAATTGTTTCCGTAAATTGTTCAGGTGCACTATGAATCTAAAACGCTTCCTGAAGAATCCATGTCTCCCCGCGTTTCATCGGACAATAGCATGCTCAATCCCACGCCATCGGCGACAGCGTTTAGAAAATCCAGCACAAAGAAGGCCAGCTTGTTCGCGTGGATGACGCTTCAGAGTATACCGGAAGAAACTATAATAAGTCCGCATATCCTTGAATTTTTGGAGCAAACGTTAGAGCCGATACCGTGTAAAACAAACTTCCATAGCAATGCACAAACGAACTCGGCTTATCCTATGGAAAACACAGAAAGTACATCCTGGGCAGCCACTGCGGCGAGCAGCAGCAATTATGTTTATGCGAGTTTTCCTGTCGATGTAATAGTATATTTTCATATGCAACCCTCTACATTTAGGTAAGCGGTGCCACTACACGGTGCCATTGTAATAGTGCAGGAGGTTAACATGAAATTAGTGCCATAATAATGTTGTTCCATTCCACCAGGTTTTCCTGCTTACCAGTATCTCGCGTAGAATGTATGCTTCAATTGCCGTCCCTCGACATAGTCTTTTCGTCCAAGCGAGCGGAAGAGGAGCTTATAGAGTTTCGAGAGTACAAATCTCCAGGCACGCAGTCCACAGGGAAAGAATCAAGTTCGGCCATCGGTGGATTATCTGTCACCGGTTGTCTTGCTGACTTTTCCATTTATATCTTCCATCCATATGGCGGTGGGAAAAAGACTGGCTTAAAGGAAGCTCAGTGGTCGCCATTATCAGACAGCGAGAGAAAGGATTCTTTAAGTATCAACGTCGAGTTTGTAAAGTTTCATATCGCGAGAAGTAGGAAGTTAAATTTCCAAAGCGAACAGTCGAAGAAGATGTTAGACACTAGTCGTGCAGTTATACGATTTTCTAGTATGTATAAATATTAATTCATTCAGTCGCTGGACTCATTGCTGAAAGATATCTTTTTCTCTGAATACTAAAATATTTGTTGAATAATTTTACAGCGATTGTCGATTTCGGGTCTGCATCGTTCAAGTACGATATGCGAAGATTAAGTGAAATACTGGCCTTTCCGAAGGCGTGGTACAGACGCAGTATTATGCGACGATTATTTTTGGGTGATCTAAGTTCGGGTACAGCATACTCCGAGGGCGATGGTAGTCCCTCTATGAATCAAGACGAAGCTGTCATGGGCAGTTCTTTGTTAAAACACCATGAACGACAACATGGCACCAATGGTTTATCAAAGAGTGCTCCAGAACGAAGTCCAACGTTAAACAGAGACAAGCTAAGGTTGAGTTTGGAGAGTGATATGCCGAAGCACGCGCGATTGAAAGGTATGCTGCATCTTACCCTGTCTTTTCTATATGAATCTCATCGATTATTTTCGTATTAGATATTGGCAGAGGGTGGAGTTTCACTTCGGACAAACAATCGGCCTCGGAAGTGAAGCTAAGAGAGTCTGCATGGGAAACATTAGTATTGTTCGCTATAAATTTCACTCGCCTGAATGTTCACATGAACATGAGCAACGTGATGGGCAACGTTACTTGGATGACGAAGGATTTCTGTTCAGATGGAAGACTTTCCATCGGTAGCACTGGGCATAAAAATTTGTACATAGGTGTTGGCTTGGAAGGGTCTAGTTTAGACGCGAAGGGTGGTATCGTGGGTGGCACTATAGAATTGAGTAAAATTGATACATGCAGTAAGTCGTTGGACGTAGTTTTTGCATTGGACAATTAATGTTTCATGTATTAATCGTAGTATTATTTTATAGTTCGTATTCGAGAAGAACCTGGAATAGAACCTGATCACACTCTAGGTTTGACACTATTTGCGCTGGAATTGAGATTGGATTATATGGGGACTAGTGTACTAATGTCCAGAGTCTCCTCATTGGATGTTACCTTGCGAGATGAGTGGAAAATTAGTCGAAGTCATAGCGGAGAAACTTTCATGCCAACGAGAAGGTTGCATATATACACATTTCTTTACAAACTTTTGCACTCACCTAATATATTTTGACAAAATTAATCTCTAATTCTTCAAATATTAATACCTAGGCCAGCGATAATTTTCATACACGGCGATTTAGGATGGGATCAATTGCAAATCATGATTAGCAAATCAACGACAGCAGATCTACTAAAAATGTATTATAAATTGGACGAGTTTTTTAATCAACAATTCAAGAGTAGCAAACGAGTATTCAGTTCTTTACAACCAAAACATCAAAAAGTGAACAACAGCAGCTTTAGAAAGAGGCAGATGAAGTACAGAACTACTGGTGAAGGTATACATATCGTTGTTGAACTGTAAATAATTAAACAGTGCATTTAATTCCAGTATGTAAAATTACAGCTCCATGTAATATAAATCAAGCAACGATATCAGATGCTCGTCATCACAGACATTGGCAAGGAGTGTTAGCTCAAGTAGCAGACCTCCAGTTGGGAAGTTTAAGATTCTCTCTACCAACAACAGGAACTGTACTTGGCGGAACGATGGAGCTTCATGGTTGCAACATTAGCTTAGCCTGCTTCCACGGAATCAATTTTAAGAGCAAAAGTTGGGCGCTGTTTTCGTTAAAGGAACCCTGCATCAGTTTTGCTACAGAAGCTCAGGAAATCCCAAGCGTTGAATGTAAACATTATTATGAGAATTAGCCAGATTCAGTTAGAGTTGGGCAAAAGTTAGTTCGATTAACGAATAAACTCATTTTCGTTATTCGTAATAATATTTCATTCGTTATTCGAATAAAAATTTATTCGAGATTTATTTCAAATAATGCCCAACTCTGGATTCAGGTTTTAATTGTACGCAAACTTATTAACAAGTACGCATTTTCCAGCGCCAAATACATGTGATGTACACGTCGTGCAAACATTGACCATCAGTTTAGGCCAACAACAGGAGCAACACGCGAGGCATCATTCAATGGCCACAGTTTGTAGACTGAGCCGCAGTGTTCTATTCCCGCCGCAGTTCAAATCGCTGCAAGAATGGTTCCATTATGCATTTGCTAGCAGCGAAATCGATGGTGTGTTGTGAATGTTTTAAGTTAACATGTTGATCGCCACAGTGCTCACCGGTGACCGGTGTTTTTGATTTGCTTAAAAACGATTGTCGCGAAATTAATGGCACTGAATATCAATTTATTCGTTCTGATTCACGCGGCAGTCAACCTGTTAATAAACGATGCAGACTCAGAATATGAAATTAACTGGTCTTTGCAATCTTTTATAGCCGTAGATCGGTTTCCATGTGTCGAAAGAGAACGCACAGACAGTACGTCTGACAGTGGCAACGTGACTCGTGGAAGAAGTACGTCAACAACTTCTGGAAAATTGCAGGAACACTCGCATGCAAGAGAAGTTATATTTGCGCTACCATCGTTGCAATTATACCTGAAAACTGAACATCTTCAGACAGCCAAAACCCCGGACGTTATTGGTGAGCAACCCGCGTCTTGTCGTTGTCATTTAAAAATTCATACAAAAAAGTTTTCAATACATGTCTCTGTTGTTACACATAAGTGTGTGTAAAAATAATTGACACGACTATGTGTTGCAAAGTATTTGTTTCTTTTTATTTTGTTCCGATATAAGACGATGGTTCGGCACCAGCTTTCGTCGTATTTCGGATCAGGGTACCTATGCAGCTTGACTTTGTTCTTGACTGGGCCGCGAGAGAACACGGAGAATGAGCGAGGAGCGAGAGACAGCGACAGACCATAAAGTTGTCGGCCGAGTAGCGATATCATTCGTTGGAAAAGGACAGAATACGACATACCCTCTCGTTCTGGCACTAAGCGGTGTCGAGCGAATAACTTCAAAAGAAGAGAAGGGGATAGCGATCTCCTTATTTCGAAACAAACATCGTCGTCTTATATCGAAATAAAACTGTACATACAGTCTTGTTCCGATATAAGCCCACGGTGCTTGTCTCGAAATAAGGAGATCGCTATCCCTTCTAATTCTTTTGAAGTTGTTCGCTCGACATCGCTACGTTAGTGCCAGAACGAGAGGGTATGCCGTATTCTATCCTTTTCCAAGGATAGATATCGCTGCTCGGCAGACTATTTTATGGTCTGCCCCTATCTCCCGCCTCTCGCCTCTCGTTCATCTTCCGTGTTCTTTCTCGGTCCACTCGACTACAAAGTAAAGCCGAATAACGTATTGTCAGTGTCTCATAACGTGGGTGTGGGACGGCACAAGAGCAAGGGGAACGAAGTTCACCGTTACGCGTAGCAATATACCTGAAGTAGTAGTGGTAATCTTCTCAGCGAATAGGGAGAATTCGTGTGACCCAACTGTGTGCGCCTGACCAATCAGGCGGTTTCTTTGCGAATGCCTTTCGCATTCCTTCCGAGTACCACGCTGTGAAACACCGACGATACTTCATCCGATATACAGCGAAAGCCGGTCCCGACCTCGAGATCGATTTTCTAGTATTGCTCTCACTTCTGGTTGTTGTTGTTGTTATTATTGTTATCGTTATTGCTGGTATTATTGTTATCGAGTTGTTTCCGGCTATTATTACTATTTTTGTTATTGTAAATAATCATTATTTGACGCGGAACGTTAAACTATTATTTAATAAACTAAAAGTACAGTGTTTTCTTTAATCATGGCTAAAAAGCAGGATAAGGCAAGAATTTTTCTCTCGGTGCAAGACAAGATTAAAATTGCTGAACAATCAGAGAAAGGAGTGCCAACGAAAGAGTTGTGTAGAAAATATGGAGTTTCATCGAGTGTGATATATCGTATTCGTCGAGAGTGTACACATTTAACAAGTTTTGGAAGCCGAGGAGGATGTCTATTACAACACAAAAATCGAAGAACATCTCCGAATGTAGAACTAGAAAATCGTCTATATACATGGTTTCTGGAGCAGCAAGTAATGGATAATCCATTGACTGATGTATTATTACAAAAGAAGGCGAGGGAACTCTGTGGTCAATTCGCATCTACACCATTCAACGCGAGTGGAGGCTGGTTAAGGAATTTTAAGAACCGATATAGAATCCATTTAGTCCGGGTTCATGGAGAAAAAGGAAAGGCAAACGATGATGGTGCAAAAGCATTTTTAGATGCTTTTATGAAACGTATCGAAGAAGAGAAGCTTAATTTGAGCAATATTTATAATATGGAAGAGACGAGTCTATTATGGAAGACTATCCCTTCGAAGACTTTAATATCAGAAAAAAAAGGAATATTGGCAGGGGAAAAACAGAAGAGGGATAGAGTATCCATTGGACTGTGTGCCAATGCAGATGGAACACATAAGCTCCCACCAATTTTTATTCATAACTTTAAAAACTTACGAGCACAAAATTGGGGACCACCGCCTGTTATTTACAAATATCAGCCACAAGCATGGATGAACTTGCAAATCTTTAATGAGTGGTATGAGGAGGTATTTAAACCAAGTGTGCGGCAGTATCAATTGGCCAATGGGATAGTAGGGAAAGTATTGTTACTTGTAGATAATTGTGCCAATCACAAAAGAATCTATATATCACACGAAGATGATAATTTTGAAATCGTTTATTTGCCAGCAAAAACTACTTCATTTATTCGACCTATGGATCAAGGCATAATTGCAAAATTGAAAAACAATTATAGGCACAAAATTCTGCGTCGCATTTTACAATTGGATAAAGGACTTGAAGAATTTTATGTTAAATATAGTATTAAAGATTGTATATATTTGCTAAATGAATTATGGAATGATATCACAGCTGCTAATATTAAAAACGGGTGGAATGATTGCCTATGTAAACATTCTGGAGGGGAAGAGGAAAATCTATTAAATGCAACAACACAATCACAGATGAGTGCTATGATACATATCATTACTGGTGAGGAGAACAGTCCTGAAGACTTCATGGAAATATTAAGGCATTTGGAATGTGAAGAAACAATTAATGTAGAAGATATAGAAGAAAATATTATACAAGATGAGGAAGAAGACATAAACATAAAAATAGAAAGAGATGAAGGAGGAGGAGAAACTGAAACTTTGCATGAGGCAGAACCATTACATGAAGCAGTACCATTACATGATGCAGGACTATTACACGAAGCAGGACCATCACACAAGGCAGGACCATCATATGAAGCAGGACCATCAGATGCGATAGGACTGTCACACAAAGTAGAACTTAATTTTATAGAAGAAGAGAAGAAATATTTAACAATGATAGAAGATGGCCTGAAGAATTTTATAGAAGAAAAGAAGACATTTTTAAGCCTGGTGGAAGATGGCCTGAAGAAGTTTGCCAAGAACAATCAAACACTGTTATCTCTCGGAGAAGCATTGTTAAGATGTCTGGAAAATGAAGCACCTCAAATACAGAAAAATCATCCTTGAAAGTGCTGCAGTAAGAAGACAGGACCAGCTTCTATAAAATAAAATTCAAGAGAAAGAGGAAGTAATTTTACTAAAAAAATTGCTTGATACCATTATGAAGGGCCAAGGGATGATCTTAATGTCTAAATTACATATTAAGTACATATGTGTATATTATTATAGTCTATTTTATTAGTTGTATCATAACATATTAATATAATTCCTTTGGAAAGGGATAGAATAGGACATACCCTCTCGTTCTGGCACTAAGCGATATAGAACAAACAACTTCAAAAGAAGGAGAGGGAATATTTTCTTATTTCGAAACAAACACTGCTGCCTTATATCGGAACAAGACTGTAAATGAAAAAGATACGGTTCTGTTTAGTAGAAACTTTTTCTCTGAATTGTTGCAACTATTTTCTTCGTATATTTTTAGGAGCTCCTAAACATATTTTATATAGTAAGTACAACGTGAAAGTTGACTTCAATCGAGTCTGGTAAGACGCATTGTGCGATCTGTAGATGGCTTTGTATTCTATGAAAATTGATTTGCATGAAACTTATCAAACATACATACGTGTACACATTTACGTTACTACATTCGCATAATCATAATTCAACTAATTGCGCATGTCGTGCACAGACTAATATGATTCAAAAGCATTATAGAATATAGAAAAGTTGCATAATTAATGATACAACTAAAGAACAAGTTGTTCTACTCATAACTCGTTCATTGTCAGCGAAAAAGAGGAATTGCTTTGTTTCGTGAAGAGCATACTTAGTGTAGTAAATTGATTGCACCGAGAAAGTATTACAAAACACGTGAAAAATATTTTTAAAACTGCATAACTGTAGATATCATGAGATACAGGCTGTTATTAATTTTTAGAGCATTTTGAACTAATATACAAATTATATTTATGCAAAAAATCGATTGTACAGCGTCATAAATGTATGAACTAGTATTAGTAATGCAATTAGCAGTGCAATGTAATTACTAGCTACAGTAAGATCATTACAGAATATTTTATATAATAATTACTTGTTTGACAGGTGAAAAACCATTAGTCGAATGTAGTTTTATAACAGAATTTGAGGACCATATCTTTGTTACCGTGGATGCAGAGGCCTTTTTCTTCTTGCATGACTTGATTACCTCATACGTGAAGGAAAAAGTGGTAAGAGTAATTTTTATTAAATTTTTCATTGCATCAAGATTATGATATAAATTACATTGTTATCTTTTGCATTGTTATTATGCAGAATATGGGTGCACATAGTCCGGATCCTCAAGAAAAGAGAAGCGGAAGCGCGTCCACTGCAAGCACTTCTGGTGCAGCATCAACTACTTCGGATGATGAAAAAAAGCGAAAACAATTTGACCCTGCAGATATGTTCATTAAAGACTGGAGATCGTATAGATGTAAAACTTGGCACTTAGAACCAACTGTTAGGTAATACCACTTCTCATAACTTTTATGAAAATTTCTATTCAAGTATTAAGTATTCTTAAACATTTTACTTACCAGAAGTTTACTTTTAACAGTGCTGTATCTAAAAGAAGCTTAACAATTTCCTTTTAAGTAATAATTTTACAAAAAGTAGATAAAACTTTTAAAATAGAAAATAGGAAATATCATTGAAAATTACAGACATCCAAAAGATAACAAGAGAAACAATAGTAACTGGAATTAAAAACTTGATATAAATAAGACCTGTAATTCTTTTATATTTTCTAAAATATTAGGATTCTTAATTATGGATTAATGTTCAACGCTTCTGTTAAAGGTTGCTATCTTGGGCTGGAAAGAGTATCGAACCCTACGGCATCGACTACATCTTGCAGAAGTTAGGATTTTCTCACGCCCGTACAACGATACCAAAATGGATTCAACGAGGTTTCATGGACCCGTTAGACAAGCTATTGGCCATTTTTATGTTAAGAATGGTTTCAGCCGTGCGCGAAGAATCGTCAGAAGAACAGAAGGAGTATAAACGTGAAAAATAAAATGGACGTTAACGCTCTTAGCGGTAAGGATTGTGGAAGCGGAACGAATTCAGAGGTGAAACCATATTAATAATCGTCCATCGTAGTAATGTTCTTTCGACAGGTTAGTAAGCGAGGATAACGATACACGATTCTCTATTCTCTTTCTTATAATACGCAGAACGAGTTTAATCATTTTGCAAGGAAGCAAGCACGCCGCAACAATTGTAAGGACTGTTCTCAATAATCGTAGAATCGTCGGACTGAATCTTGACACTTCGAAAGCATAATGGGACACACTTTAGGGGACATTTGTACGAAATGTAATTAGCGAAGTGCAACCTGTTATCGATTAATTGTACATTAAACTATAGATAAAGATTTATAATCATCGATATTCCGTTCGAACGTGTTAGATATTGCACAGAACGCCACGGATAAGTCCGACAGCGTTTAGAGTATATATGAATAATATACGTGCGTATACATATTACAGTGTTCAACGACGCCTCGTTATATTTTCATAACGTAATTCACCGGGAGTTTTAGTTCAGGAACGAGAGTTTCCGCGATCGAGACGCGTTTCCTGTACGATATTTAGATTCGGGTATCGATGTAGAGCCGGGTAACGTGGTTTCAGCTTTAGAATTTTATAAATTGCGTTCATGTGCTGTGCAGAGACAAGAATGTCTAACTTTACTTCTATACCAAAAATCTATGTGTTCAATAATTTAGTTCGCCATGTTTAGTAAAGATTCATGTCAACATTAACACATTAGTTATCAACGATTATTTTATAGTTTTTAAAAGTCTGTAATTCATAGCTAACAATTTAAGAAAGTTGGTAATTTAATCTGTACTATTTTTTATCATTTTTTGGTACCATTTATTTAAAAACCCTAGACGTGTTTCAATCTTTGACACAGTCCCGGATGCTATTAAATTCAAGACTGCCCAGACCAATTTCGGACGTCTGGTGATCCCACCAATAAAATCAGAACAGCATTTTTTCGTTCAGGTGTCTTCTTGTCTTTGCACAATGCGTATTATGTACAGTTAGTATGTAGTGATTTAAGAAGTTACGCGCCTAGATAAGGAAACAAAGGAAATCGAAAGTTATATACGTGTATACACACGAAAACTACACGGAAGCGTAGAGGCTTCCGGTCCGGAAAACTTTGCAGCTTTCATAGCGCAAATTGTGCAGGGTGTTCTTCAGTTGCTTGGCCAGGATTTACCAACGTGTTCGATTAGATCGCGAATATAAAAGTAATTTCACGCAAACGTCATTTCGGAAATGTTTCTTTTGTGATACAGTACAGCCAAAACTGGGATGGGGGTGGGGGGTGCGTACGTTTGTTTTAGCTGTGATATGTGTAACTATATATACAGGCTTAGTAGAAATTGTGTTAACACTTATATGAAAAATTGCCTTTCCGTATAACAAAGAAACCGTTGATTTTTAAGAAATATATAAATTGCAAAAGCTGTTTAATTATCTTTCAAAAATATTAATTGTAGTATGTCAAAGTTTATCCTAATATGAAGTACCAAAAATTCTGTAAAATATATACTCTTCATTAAACGTCGTATTTTGTTGCAAACACGGAAGGTGTTGTAACATTTACGAACGAGTATATATAAGTATTGAACATGATTTTTTATCGACTAATCCTGTATTACGACGAAGACTTTAGTTCGAATTAAATAACGAAACACGAAAGCATAGAATTTCATGACTCTTTCAAGCTGAATGTAAATAGTTACTTACAAGTAGAACAGGCCCGGGCAACTTCTTCTCTGCTGTCGCTTCACGACTCCCACTGCTAGTGTACTGGTTCCCACCACCAACTGTATCATATGTATTGCCCTTATCGTTCTTGCTCGCGTGACCACGTACTGCGAATATATGCGTGTACACCTACACTCCGCAGGAGTTTGGTGGGGGAACCCAGGAGTAGGGAGAGGAGTCCTCTGTGGCTCACGAGCCGCAAGTTGCCCAGGCTTGAATTTAGAGTGTCTCAGAATTGGCAATAATATCCGGGAAAGAGTAAAAAATTTGGGAAAGATTTTCTCGTGTAAATTCACTCTTTTTTGAGTTGCACCACCGGTTCGGAGACACTCTGCACACAAAAGATACCAATTGCGTTCAAAGTCACCTTCGGGAAGTTGGATTTCATTTCATTCGAATCACTTCTTTCAAAACGAAACCTAAGAGGGAAGCATTTGTGACTTTGCATTTGAGTTTAACGTTTCGTTTACGAGCATAACTAACGAAATAGTCGAGTAACAACAGTTTGGTCATAGAATTAAGAAACACGCTAACGAAGGGTTGATCTTTGTACGAACTGCTCATGCGATTACGCTTACATTCTTAAGGATATTTTACGTCGCCGTCTTTCCGTTGTTTTGTTTTTTTATTACGCGGAAAAGAGAAAAGCTGGAACTCAATCGAGGATGGGTTCGAAGCTTTTAGTCAATCGATATCGGCCGCGTTTCTTGCTCAGCTTTACGGATAAATTTCGCGCGAGTCCTGTCCTATACAGTGATTTAACATTAATTTTTTTTTAACGAGAACACACACACCGCTTTTGTGTATATGGATTTATAGCCGCAATGTAATATATTTTTCTGTACGCGTGGCGATTACTTTCCATGTAAATTACAAGTATGTATATATTATACGCGTACACAAGGTGTCCCAAAAATATTGTATTTCCTTGAAAGGAGTAATTCCTGAGTTAGTAAGTTTCTTCAAATGATCCCAGGAATTACCCATTTCAAGAAAGTGTAACATTTTTGCGACACCCTATATACATATTTGCAATTATTCTGTGTAGCGTGAATCTGTAACGATGACGTGCACTTTTTAAGCAGATAAACGTAGCTGGTACAAGTCGTTATATGTAGGATAAATTATATATACATATATATATACACAAATAGTTCCAATGTACACATATGCTGTATTTTAAATCAAATGTAAAAATTAAATGTAAAAGTAGAAGAGGTACAGACGTGCTGAATTGATGTATCGTTGTTCAAGCATCTTATTTCGTTCGACGGGATCGCGAAACCGTTGAGCTTGCGTCACAGTCGTCGATATAATTTTACTAAAGTGTTGTTTTTCAATCTACAATTAATTTTAGAACAAATCGTTCGTTGGTGTCTTGTTTCTAAATCAGTTTGCCTATGCTAAAGGAAGAAATAAAATGGAAAGGAAGTGTAAGCGGTGTTAACACTTTAGCGAGTCAGCGTGGAACAGAGATGGACAATATTTAATTTCTTTTCGCGTTTCATCAATTGTACTAAGACTGATAAAATCAATTCAATTCTAAAATTATGTTAATACTTAGAGAAATTCGCTGGGGACAAAGCTATTCGTGCAATGAGAATGTGAAAATGGCAAGAATTCTATTTTCTGCGTGATCAATTATCAATTCAAGTAGACTTTAGTAGCGTAATTCTCCTCTAGCCCTGTATATTTGTTAGTATTGATATTTACATTCGCGTATGATATAAGAATACACGCGTCGTAATATAAATCATGATACGGAAAGTATAGTTCCCTTTATTTCCACATTTTTATTACGCTATCCCGCTCCTAGTAAAATTGTTGTTCTATGTTGATTGAAACTTTTGTTAGCATTTTAAAAAGCGGACGAATAAATAACCAACTTTTATTAATCTTTCATTCAACGAACGCACTCTGTCCTTCTCTGGTTCATAATCTCTATAACAATGGTTTGAACGAACATTGACTAGGCGAAAGCCGCGAACAAGCACAGAGGCAGTACCGCGAATCTCAGACCAATGCAAATCATTTAGTTCATTTTAGCACCCTTGGGCTTCTCATTGTTCACAGACATTGTGATAATGTGTATTCGCAGTAGGAGGGTGAAGATAGCTACTACTTTGAATGTTGTAACGCCAAACGTAGTCATATATTGTATATGTGTATTTCTACACGCGTCGCAATAGAATTTGCATCGTGTGGTACGTCTGTTTACTTTGTATGCAAGTTCCGGCAACCATCCAGTTGTACAGTTCGAAAGTAGCTGATATATGAATTGTAAAAATGGTCGTAGCGTCGAGCGAAGTTGTTCCATAGGCGATTTTTTTACACTAATTTTACGCGATTCGTTGTACTCTTAAGGTAGACTTCTTGCGAATTAGGCAGCCGGATATCGTCCGAATATCCTTCTTTCACGCGAACGACACAAGCACGGCTTGTCGATTTGACAATAGCGCACTTTTTTGCGAGGTATTTTACGGTAAATTGTTAGAACGTTTTTTTAAGTTGTACACTAGTAAAATTGTGTAATGTACATTTCTCTGCATCGAAATTGTGTACAGTTATTCTGATTCTAAATTTTCATTACCTCTCGAATGAACAGATTTGGGTCCAGTTTGGTCCAGAGATACAAAGGTTCCATCGAAATTCAAATTTTTTAATAGCCAGTTTAAATTGTTGATTATTTATATTGTAGGTCCAATTGGAGGATCAATGTTGGTGTTCAAAAATATGTAAAAGACAAGTGATATGCAAATCTTTGAATGGATTTAGTGCCAGGAAATCAAAATAATTGAACCACTGAAATACAAGAGAAAATATGGTCAGGATAAAAGAGATCGAAAAATTATAGAGCCGGCTATTTAATAGCAAATGTTGAGAATACCTTGTGAAAAATTGCTGTTTCAAAAGTTACACCGTGGAAAGTTTCAGTCAAGCTGTGCGCATCGATAGGCATGATCGATAATTGATATTAAGTATATCTACTTACTGATCTACTTCAAAATCTCTGCTAGAAGGCTGTATTATATACATGTACACTTGCGCATAATTACGATCTTCTTCACGTGCGTGTTTCTATAATAAAAAGGAAAGACTTGGTAGATCCAGCCAGTACAAGGATAGCGAATTTTACATTGTAACGTTAGTATTATTTACGGATACACTGCGTATTTATATATATACACACATATATACATATTATACATACAGTAAAACATAATTTTTATTTATTTGTTTATTCGAGCGACGAGACTGTTTCGCCGGCAGGTTTTCTCAGAGTTCTAAAGCAATCGGATCAACAGTTAATTGTTCAGTGGATATCGAACGGTTCCCCGCTAATTAGCTTATCTGCCGGATACGGTAGTGTTCGTGTGGTACATATAAATATTCTAGTGCGAGTTAGTGGAAAGATATATAATATTTGCGTAGCGAACGTGCCTCGAAACACGCGTTTTCACAATATTTTCCCGCAGCATTTGTCGGTGCAGGCTTGATTCATTTCCTTTTACTGAATTATCAACTGTTGTTCTATTTTCTATGTATATTTGTTATCGATATTTCAACAAACGAATAAAAACTTTTAAGCTGAACTCGGTGGCAATTTATTTTCTGCTTTTAGCGCATGATTTGTTTTTTTTTTAAATAATCATTGTTACTCGGAGTTAGTCTGGAAAAATGTACAACATCCAATAACGCGTTTTGTTTATTCGTGCATTGAAGCTACCGGACTAGCGGGTGTTACGCATTTATGCACAAATAATACATCCCATAATTTCCCATAATTAATAATTTTCTAGGGTTGCATTTAAATCAATTCTTATTTCACTTGATTGCGAGAGCTTCAGAAATTTGTATAAAAATTAAAAGCTGCGGAATGCCAATTTTCTTAGTTGCAAAATTTCACTAATTCCGTCTGTCTGCTTTCAAGTACTTCAAAGTATAAATTAATTAGCGGAACGGAGTAGTAGTGGCCAGCTTTGAGAACTCTGAACGACTTTAATAAAATCATCTCAGGAAGAATTCAAATTAAAGTAAGACAAGAAGCAATGAATTGGAGATCAAAGTACGAAGAGAAATAATAAATTGAAAAGTACAGATGAAAGGTATAAGGATTCCCATTAATATTAAAAGGGACTAACTTTTTTAATTTATGGAAAACAAACCCTTAGTATTCCCTCTGTGATCACACCAAGTTACAATTTTTGTGAAATTCCATTTACACGTTATTGAGTAAACTAATCCTTTTAACTTCTCAAAAAAAGGTGAAGTCGTTTCTTCCATTTTTAAAAAAGTTATACTCTTTTAACCATTTATGAACCAACGCCACCGCTGAGACAACGCCGTCGCGAAATAAATCATAATATGTTCTCGTTAGTATCGAGGTTAAAGAGTGTCTAAATATTAGAGAATAATGTTATTATGACCAAGCTATGCACTTCCAAGTAATAGCATACGCGAACAAAAGGTACCGAGGCAAAAATGATCGAAAGGGAAGGAAGATCGAGGGATTGGGACACCCTGTGATCGAAACAGGAAGCGGCAGCATGTAACGTGTCTTCGATTAATTAACGTTCGCGAGGTCGGTGTTAACATTTGCGTGCGTTTCAAGCCGGGATTGCGTAAGCCCTCGTGATGGCACATGATCTTCGAAAGTCGGTATCGAATTTATGAGGGCAAATTGTTCCCGGATCTCGACACGCACGCATTTAATCTGGATGGAAAGAGTTTCCGGTGAAAGAAAGTCTGCGCCAGCCGTCCCCCCGTAAGATTTACGATGGACGCGTGCATATTGCCGGACAATCTGCGTGGATGATCGATCGAGATGCACGCAGGTTTCCGATACGATGTTACTGGTTACCATCGGAACACTTAATTGGAGGGTTGGTTGCGTGACAGTGCGGAAAAATTGCGAAACAATGCGCACGCGAAATGATCGAAACTGAAATTCGTGAAACTCGCGGTAGCATTCCTCTGCCAACGTTGCAGTCACGTTTTAAAAAGTTTCGGCACATCTATTGTTACCATTTTTTTTGTCTAGTTAATTAGTTATTTCTTCGTTATACATAGCAATTTTTGCACCGTTTTAATTAATCGTTTCTTGATTTTATGTTGATCACGGTAAAAGCGCGTTCTGAGATGAAATCTCGAAAACTGCATGACAAATTGCTTTTAAATTTGTACAAGTTATTGCACATACTACCAGCTCTCGATGTAATTAAAATTATACTGAGTGCATCATACTTTTTTTTATTGAAATATTACTGTAGTAAGAAGAATGAAATTTCTGAACTTGCAACTTCAGCATTTGCGATTTTGGCAGTGTGCAATATAAATTATTTATTTTTTAATGAAGAATAATCTGGATTTTTTAATTGTAATCCAACCTGGTAACATAATTTCTTAATTGGTGCTAATCTCACTAACGAGCTACGATCTTAAAACATAACTTTATTTTTAGACGATATAAAATCAAGAGACAATGGACTAAAACTGTATAAAAAAATGCTATGTACACCAAAAAAGTGACTAAATAAACTGCATGAAAGTATCGTAACGTTAGACGTAGCATAATTTTAACAAAAATGTATAAACGTTGTTAAACTTTGAAACGTTCGAATTCCCGCTTAAAGATCGGTAGGCTGATTATTATCGCGAAGCATTACAAATTATTTTTACAGACGATCCAGCCAAGCGAAATGCTTTGCATAATTATTGCTCCTTCTCCTGGTCAGATATGTTTCCATTCGCGTGACATTTAATTAATATCGAGAAACAAGTAATCCCCTATGGATTATCACTCGATCCCAGTTATGAGGTATGACATTTCCTTTTAATCGTAATTATTTATAACGATGCTACAGAGTAGTGCAACCATTCAGTTGAAATGTGAACAACCGTGTCAAGGTGGTCCTAGAGTTAGTAGAACGCACTCTTAAGGATAATCGTTCTGCGCCATTCTCTTAGCGCGATGAACAGCCGTAAAAAGCTTGTCCCTAGTTTCTTTTAAACGAGCTCGTTCATTCTGCAGTGATTTCAATGCCCCTCCCTGGCTTGGTAGATTTTTATCTATACTCGTCGACTAAGAGAGATGCTCCTGAATCTGTCTTCCATTAAAAAGTCCAGGATTTGATGGTCGAGAGGTGTCCAACTTTTCCTGTTGCATGAAACTGTAACTGTTTTATTTTCTGCCTTGTGGGGTAGTTCCAAGTTTACAGTCTACAAAAAACCTGATGTCCAGGATTTTTTCTGAAAAAATTAGTCAAGCACATATACTGTGCAGCTCTCGGTCATTTCTTTACTGCGCAATCTTAAAAAATGAACAGCAACCTCTCTTCCAGAAGTTGTTCTCTTTCTTATTTTAAGCATTCCTTCTGGTAAAATAAACGGACTGTTTTTTTTTTTTAAACAAGCACCCTATTTAAAATTACATATATTGTGCACTGACAGTAATTTTTTCACTGCGAAATCTTAAAAAATGCCTGAGCAGCAGTCCCTTTTCCAAACACTATTTTCTTATCAGTGTTGAATAATCTGAAATAAAAAATTCATGAAGATTCTGTTAATGCATGGTTTTGTTCAGCAAATGAAGAAAGAACGAAAAATTCGACGTTGGAAAATCTGCTATAAAAATGAAGATTGAATGTATTAATCCTTTGTACTCCGTTGGTTACACGATAATGTGATTCACAGCTGTAATAATAATAATAATAATAATAATAATAAAACCATTTTATTTACCTTAGAACGAAACAAATGAACATAGAAAATAGGAATAAATAAATTGACAAACATTTCCAATTTTTTCTTCTCAGAACAGAATTTCTGTTCTTTTTTTTTTTTATTTGGACTGCTGACGATTGATCGAATTGCATCTTGTAATCATGCAATCTCCACCTGAATATTTGTGCCATCCCTATTTAGCATGATCTCTCGAACAAGAACAGTTACAGCGTAGTATCCGATTACTGTCATGTTACGGTGTAGTATCCAAATCCAAAATTTCATTAGGCTTGTCACGTATCGATTGGTCGGCAGTCATTTTCGGTCCACTTAGCAATTTATTCGGCTCTTTGATAAGAGCAACGATTAATTCGGTTTCTAGCCGGCGTTGACTCATCGGCTGACACGATCTCCATCACGAAGATGGTATTCAGAATACGCTCGGTGTCCCTAAAGATTTTGCAATAGTTCACGCGGTATTGGGGCCGGTGGGCGGCCCATTCTTTCGTGACATTAATATACACCCTCTTCTTTGTTCTGCGGCGTGGTAATGTCGCCTCACGTGTCACGCAATTAATCAACGGCCAGTTTTCAGTTAAACCTGACACCCGACGAACTTTTCAGCCCACAAGGATTCGAACGTTTTAGGTTCGCCGCACGGAAACGTTCGTTTATCTTTCTCTCGAGGCTTCGATTCTAGTACACGTCTTTCCACTTTGCAGTGTAACATCTTATGGTAATGAATATTATTAAAAATCTCACGATTCGTGACACGTCTCCCTTTCAAATAAATAAAAAATGTAGATTGTCGATTTTACGCGCTTATAACTAAACTGCCGATTTTATGCGTTTACGACAAACATGAATAAGTGCAGTTCAAAACAGTGAACTGCAAGAAATTAACAAGAAATTAATAAAGTATTTTTTGATATTTTCGCTTTTCTGTTTGCGAAGTATTAGAGAATTGATTTTTTGTTTCAAGTGAAAGGATGTGCTGATTAAGTTCGAAGGAAGGTTGTTATATGCATAAATGGAGTTAGTGGATTTATAATCGTAAAAAATTCTAAATATAAAAGGAATACAGTTATGACTTCGTGAAACAAATTATATCCGGTATCGATACACCCACGCCATAACGGTGTGCCATTGAATTTCTCCAATTTGCATAGTACTGTTCAACTTGGAAGCATGTTTCTCACGAAATACGAGTTTGCTTGAATTTTGGAATTTCCAAGCGCCAATATTAAACCACGCTCAAAGCATCGTGAACCTATAAAACATTAGCAATGCGGCTGTAGATTAGTACAAATCTTAGTTTTGATGGTTGAAATTTGTAAAAACGTGTTTTGCTCGCCGACGAACGAGACACGCGTAAGTCGATCGCCGGCAATCATATACACCGGTGATGAGCGAGTGACTGTGAGAGAGGGAGATAGAGAATGTATGCGTGTGCAGAGAGCTACGTGAGCGAGTAATTAGCGAGCATTATTGGGAGACAGCGAGTATTATTGCGAGATAGCGAGTAACCGTGTACATTTGTAATTAAATGTATAATTATTCACACGGATAGCACGTGGGATAACTATCCTAACCGGTAGAAAAACCTGAACCCCTATAATACCTCTTTGCATTTAGAAGGTACTGAATGTATTTTTGCAAATTCTGCCTTTATTTACCGCGGGGTTAGGAGAAAATATTGGAACGAAAGGATACGAGTGAAACTTGACTCTGAAAGATGTCACGGTCGATAAAAATGAAAATGTTTTCGTACCATTTTTGTTAAAAATTGTAATGGTATTTCTGTAGTTTTAATTTCTCAAATTAGCTTGCATGGGGTGATGAAAGACTCGCCATTTTGATTTCTCGCTGATTTAAGGTGTCACTGAGCAATGTCGATCGATGCGCAACGTTGATCGTGGATTCTAAAAGGTTTACAGCTTTCCCCGTCTGACCTTATCTGCACAGGTGGACGGCTAATAATTCGTGTCATTCAATTCGCGATGTAATTGTCAGATTACGAAAAGTCAAGGTCGAGATCCATCGAACCGGGAGCGATTACAATGGATGAGGCCTCGTGCTTTGAATTCGCTGTAATTGAACGAGCTCCTGCCGGGAAAGCGAAATCTGCATACTACACATCCTGCGCGAACAATTTCATCTACAAAGGATTCAACAACGATTTATTTAGGTCCGGTCGAATCTTTATTCGCCAGTTTTATTTTATTAATTAATTTTATTCTCAATAACTTCTTTTTACTTATTGTCAAAGTAGAGGGCATAGTTATAAAAGGGACAGGGGGCAAGCCAAGGAGCTCTTATTTGCACTTGCAATTAGTGAACTGTAAGTTTTATGCATTTATGTCGGTATAGTACTTTCAATTTACAAGGATCGTCGAAAGAAGAAACTTTCTGTCTGGCTGTCGTTCCTCGAAATTACTGCAGAAAATCTTATTTTGCACAGAGATCTACAGTCCAGCAGTGAGTTAGAACTTTTCCGTTATACTTGCAAATGAATGAACGTCACAACCCAATACTTTAGACATTTTTTACTACATTGGACCTAACACAAACACCAAATTTGCAACTAGAAAACTAGAATTTCGACGAAAAAGCAATCGCGTCCTACCACATCGCCGATGAAACTCGAATTTGCGAATTTCTCACGAGGTAGATATAGCAAGATTATGCAAAGCAGTTCCGGTTAAATTTTCGGGCGCCTTTCTCCTCGCGGTAAGGTAGCAATGACCGGTCAAAAAGTCACGTATTTGCGATGTTCCCCCGAAAAAGGGTAGAAAGATGACTAACAACTAGAAACTTGTGGTCAACCGCAGATAATCCCGCGTATAACGGACCAAAGACGGAGGACAGGTTCGAGAAGTAAAAAAATAATTTCATATTTGTGCGGTACTTAACCAGATACTCGGAAAAGACCGGGTTCTTTGAAACGATTTGCATTTTGCGGTTTTCTGCGGCCTCCTACGAAATTCGGGCACATCGTGGACTTCGACCTGTCTCGCAGGACGAATCATGGGATTTCATTCGAACCCGTAGGACGAACTTTTGATACGTTTTTATCCTGCAGGTAGAAGAATGCCGAAGACAAGGGAGAATTAATTAGTCACTAGGTTTTCCCGGACCGAACTGGTTTTGGTGTAGAAATCCTTTTCATCCTGGCGCACTTTTTACCGCGATTGGAAACCGTTGTTGAAGGATTACCCGTGTCACGTGGATCGGGGTCAAATAATTCTTCCCAAGCCCTTCCTTTCGACGATAAAGGGCTCCGGGTTATATAATCTCGAACTGCAATTGATCTGTGAATCAGCGAATAAGATATAAAATAAAATATAAAACTATTTCTTAAATTCTCCTGAAGTTTGACGATTGACGATGCTCAAGACCATTCGCAGCTTGATTTGTCAATTTTTTTGCGAACAGATTTTTGTTGATGGGCTAGTCTTTCTAAAATTGTATGTGCTTATTTTAATTTTACATATCACCGTACACCACTGTACGTGTGGAGCAAGAATCAGGCAATTGGAGAATCAGAAAATCTGTACAGTTTTTGCCCAATGTGCTTCGATCGCAGAATTTTCTAAATATTGCGAGACTGTCTTTGAGCAGACACGTACAATCTGAAATATCGCAGAGCATTAAAGCTGAGATTTTTCAAGAACGTGAATCTGTTGCGAAGACCAACACAGTCTAGAATCAAAATGGTAGCTTTCTCCGGACCAGGAAACGGTCTCTGCGCATGAATGTCAAGGTTGGCTTATGCTCTTGATCTTCGGATAAAATATGACGTAACGTGGCTGTACACACAGAAGAACAGGACCATAAATTTTCCGTCCATGAGTGCCATCGACGAAGATACTAGTAATAAAGAACGATAATTAAGGCGATCCAGATGCATAACGAAGCTGCGGTACATACAATAGCGATGGGAGATACATCGGCAACAAGTTAATCGTTGAAATATACTTACCGCGTGGCCGATCGTTGATATCGTTCCCGTTGATAGCCAATCATACGTTTGTTACCGTTGTAAAGTAACGCACGCGATTATCGAACCACGGATTTAATTGATGTGCAAACACTATTTCGATTGACAAAGTGTGGGAACAATTTATGCTCGTAACATGAATAGGAACCGTTCGTATTGGAAATCCTGAAATTATCCACATTACTCGAAATGTGCCAGCGATTCTAGCAGCCTCCTGAAAGTTTGCTCTACTGATTAAAGCAAATAGTTTACAGTAATTTAACCCGTAGCACTCGAATGGTGACTGTAAGGCGCCACTAAAAATTGCTGTATTATTCAAAATATTTTTAATAAATTACTAAACATTTCAGTGTTGTACGAGTAAATTGCACCATTTTCGTATGTAGAACATGAAAACAAATATATAGAAGGGAAATATTCTAGGTCGGAAGAAATGTTTTCTTTTGGAGTTAAAATAGCTTCGAGTGCAACGGGTCAATGCTTTTCTAGAAACTCGAATGTTGGGAAGACCTAAAGACGTGTGCACGCGGCACACATAACACAGCGACAATGCGAAGATCATTCGGGAACAGTCGACTGCGTGAGAATTGAATCCGCGGACAAGATGTTGCGCAATCGGTTGCGAAGAGCCGAATTTTAATCGTTCGTGACATTCGAGTGAGATGGCCGGGTGTGGAAATCGGTTTCGCGCGTCCACGCGGCCGAACAATGGACAATTAATATCCTGGGAGGATCACGAGCGAGTGGCACCTCTTCGGTCTCACTTGGTCTCGCCTGGTAAATCACCTCGTAATTATTTGCGGGCTCGGGTGTCTTTGCTCCGTCCGCGGAACAGAGCCGCTCGGCACGAATGTCACGAGACGACGATCAAGAAGACGAAGACGAACAAGAGATCCGGCTGGCTGGCCTTATCTCGAGACCTATCGAACGAACCTATCACACAGGATTCGATAGCGAACGGACGATTCGACGAGCTTTATGACATCGACATTCCCCTTAGGCGAACCATGATCTTTTACTCGTAAACTCCGCGACTTAATCGCGGTGGTGTGTGCAGAATGCTCTTACATTGCTCCGCGAAATCAGACATCGAAAAAGTTATGGTGCTCTTCGATGGGTTCCATTTCAGACATTGACCGTAGAATTTTTTGGAGAATGTTCTCGTGTAATTGTTCGAATGGGGACTTTATGGGAAAATGTCGGACTGTAACACGTGCGCCATCACCGTGCCGTTCATTATTCGCGGAATGTTAAGGCAATTTAATGGCAATAGCAAATTTCACTACTTTTAACGAAATTGCGAGATTGTGAACGTCACTTATGTGTGACAGTTTTACGGACGCTGTTATATTGTTTTCGTTGTAGGAGGATGATTGAAACAAATTTCTATTTCGCTTCTGTCACGCGCATTCGATGCAGAATATGTTTATTTCGCGTGGAGATCCGTAGTCTTGTACGTTTCGACAGGATAAAGAACAATTCTGAAAAGCGAAGTCATAGAACTTATTTACAGTACCAAGTTTCATGAAAATTGGAGGAGTTGAAATGTTTTCGAATTCATTTTTGTCCGAATCCTGAAATCCGTTAGGACAATAGCGACGCAGAAAATGTGCATCAATGACTCAAGAGTGACTCAACCCGAAATTTATTGTCCTTTAGAGTTCCTGGTACAAGGACGGAATATAAATTCATACTGGATGAACGGTTCTTGGGAATTCGTGGCACTGGAATAACTATGCTAATTGTTTTAATCCACTTTGATACTTTGTACACACATTACCATTTGCATGAACCATCCTGCAGCAACGGGAACAAACGAAAAATTGATTTTATCAATTAAAAGATCGTCTATACGAACAACAAAACTAACAATGTCATTAATTTTTCTGAATAACATTTTCTTGCGTTCTACTAGGTAAGCTTGCGTATGTCACGATCACAGTAAAACAGAGTTGAAATTTGCTAATCAAAGGAGATGCGTACAGTTTAGTTTCAATGAAACCATAACGGGAATTAGGGAGTCTTACGTGCTTAACTGGTTATCCGGTTAATTTCATGAAGCTTAATTCTCGGAGGAACTTTCAGCTCTAGAGATTACCAGTTAGCTAGTGATACTCTATGTCCCATTTTGAAAACAATTGGACCATGTCTTTTTTTAGAAAGTAATCTTGAAGTGGTTCAGTAATTTAAACACGTTTGCAGATGTCAGTCGCTTCACGACAGCAATTTCCCGGCGATTTTTCGGTCGCGTGACAGAAAAATAAAGTTGCGTCTACACCCATAAAAGCATCCGAGCCTAAATCCTACTTGGATGGCTCGTTTTTATGAGAAGACGTGCAAAGATTTGATGGACTGCCAGGTCGCGCATGCGAATGCTTTTGCAAACACCATGGGGCGCGAAAGAAGGTACTCGTTTCGTTTCTATTGTAAATTGCCTGAGTACGTAACATTTAAGCATTTTCAATAAATTCAACCTATACTTGTTCCAATATTTCTGGCAAGAAACGCGAATGTAAGGGACCCAATTACTGTGCATATATTAATTATACTCATTTTTAGAGTCTAATGAATATTAAAAAACAGATATTCAATTTTTATTATTAATATCAGTTAATATAAGTATAATTAATATAGGTACAGTAATTGGCACCCCCACAGTAGTTGGGTCCTTTACCGTACTTGATGGATATTCGAACGCTTCATTTACTGGAAAGGGTGCTACATATTTTGAGAGTACTATGAAATTGAGAATTTTCCAAGACGTCGTAGAGCACAATGTACACTATCGAATAAACGGAGCGACAATAATCAGATCAGCTCGTAACTCGACAAATAAACTTTTCAATAATATATTCAACGAATTGTCAGAGATAGAGAAGTTCCCAAGCATGTGGTTCGATAGTTTCTCATGTAAAATAGAGTTAGGGGAGAATTATAGTATTATTGAAAGTTATGAAGTTCAATGCGACAATAGTTACAGGGAATTTCGAACAGAATCCCGGGATTCCATGTCGTGTAGTCGGAATCAGGATTTAACGTGGTTTGGAGGATCGGATAATGGTCTTTTAATTACTGTACACCCTAGTTGTTCATCTAGAAATCAAATTATCTTACAGTGTTACGTACACATGATTCTCTGGGATGTAAGCTGACGTACCAAAAAGTCGATCTTTTTTCTATTCATTTTTTGGTTGTAGTACAAAGTAATACTTTCCTGCATCTATATTGTTGATATTTAGTGATAATCTGTTATTAAAAGACGAACCAAATTTTTTTGATCCTGATTTCTACGAAAACACCTACGGAAACAGATATTTGATTTTTATCGAGTCATTATAAAGTATGAAGAATGTGTCGTATTTCCTATCAGAAACAATTTTTCAAAAATTATCTACGGTTACATATGCCTATCGAGAGTGGTACAGAAGCATTGTTAGCTCAGTAAGGATGTTTAACACTGAACCTACCGTAACTGATACGGTTGTCTTATAAAAATGACAAGATTGAATTTATTTAGATTTTCTGCGGCTCGTATTATAATAAATGCTCTACTAAATATATTTATTTCATCATATCCCACGAAAGCGTCTTTATAATTTCAGTAATTGTAAAATCAAAAATCTGGAACCGGTCATTTTGACCGGCGGTGGTAGGCTTAGTGTTAAAAAGGTGATTATGTTCTTCCAAGAGTGAGAATTGTTTTTGTAGGAAACAAGAAGTTCTCTGGCGATCAGAACCGGCCCAGCGTCGATTATTTCGACCCGGAGTTTCGCGTTAATGTGCAAAAAGGAACGATCGCAGGACGAATTGAGACACGCGCGAGCGGTATCGACAGATCGACAAATTAAAATGCCGGACGCTTCTCTTCGACACATGTAGCGATGGCGTGCCGGCGGCAGTGAAGTTCAATGTTTTGTGTCGGTATTGCCCGTACAACCACTTGTTCCCGCAACGAGCGGAGCATTAGAAAGTAAGAACGAACTATTAGTCATTGACGGTCTCATAAGGTAATCCCGCGAGCAAATACGTTTCGATTTCTATTCAGCTTTAATGTAACATCTTTCGCCGTGGCACGTGTCTGTCACGGTGAAGTGGCGACTGAATAGCGTGACAGAACATAATTATTACACAATCGTTCTTTTTCACCCTTTAAACTAATTCAGTCAATTTTATACTATTTTATGTTGTACTAGATTGTAATACATGCGTTATTTGGCAGATAAAAAGTTTAACATGCAACTTAAAATAACAAGTCTTCAGGAAATTGTTTAAGCGCGTATTTAATTCAACGAATTATATCCTCCTTTGCTTAAACAATTTAGCAAAAGAACATTACGGGCTCTTGGAATATTATGCTTAAATATAATGAAGCGTGTAAAATTATGTTGACTTTAAGTAAACTAATTTATTTGTATATTTTTCTACGTAGTTTATGTTATAATTAATATTTGTATATATTTGTATGGTATTTTTATGGTTTAAATGGTATTTTTAATGTACTTCATTCTACGCCCGCCTACTTAATTTCTTGTTTGGCATTTTTATCATTCCGAATGTAATTAGATAAATTTGTAAAATATAAGGATACGTGTGTACCGGCGAAAATGAATAGTATTTTTATTTTAGTTTCTGCACATTTTTTAATAGTCAAAAGAAATTCACCTTGTGTTCTGGTTTCTGTGGATAACGTACGGAAATGGCAATTTGCAAAAAACATCCGCGACCTGTTTATCACCAACGACTCCCGAGCGAAATTATGACTTAGTATGTATAATTCTTGTCGGATTACGACTTCGTTTACGACGTCGGAAGTACCAATAAACGGTCGCGACCCAAACAAAGCTCGTAATTTCGCAAGAAAAGCGCAACTCGAACGACTCGTGCGCAGAAACACAGGCGCCAAGCGCTCCTTGGACTGCGGTATAGCAACGCGCGATCCATAGTTCAAAGAAAAAAAGGTCAACCTGGCGTTGAACTTTCGAATGACCTGTGCGATCTGATGTTTTTCGTTAAAGGTTCCCCTTTTGACGAACGCTCGATCAAGATTACGAGTCGCGGCTAATTAAGATTTCGCCGAAACAAGGAGACAGAGCAAGGCCGGCACTGACAATTTCACGGTGTCATCCCGCGTGAGTTAACAGTTCACTGACTTTCACCCTACATGGCGATGTTCTTGAAAGGAAGGACGAAAAGAGAACCTGTCTAGAACGACTTTGGGCAAAACCGACCGGTGGACGCGCGTCACGACCGTGATTTGTTGTTACCATAATCAGTCGAGTTTATTATCATCGTTGACGGCACGGAAAAACGCCGGAGCATTTCGGAATGGAATACCGGATCGTCATTATACTCGAAATTTAACTGGTCTTCTTAATTAACGATCTGAAGAGAATATATGATTTCGAAGAATTTATTTTTCAAAAGACGCCGTATTTAAAAGTACATATATTAAGCAATTTACAGTAATTTTACTGTTACGAAATCTTGTAGAACGGCTGAGTAACGGCTTCTCTTCCAGACGCTGTATGTACAGTCCATTTTTCGGAGTTGTATGTCTCAAAATAAAAAATTCACGAAGACTTTGTCAATATATGATTGTCTTTTCAATTTCTTTTCTGATGATTGTCTTTTTTTTATTTAAAAGAACGTTTTCGAACTTCTTGATCCTCAGTTACTGAGAATTAAAAAAAAAGCAAATTAAGGCAAAAATGATTTCACCAAGTTTCTTCCACGTTCACAACATATCATATAGTACAATGTAACGTTGTCCATCATTTTTTGATGTATACTAAACCTTACAGACGCACAGTGCGTTCTTCCTTTTAATATACCGCGCACGTGACATGTCGCGATGCAACAGAAAAATTTGCAGCGAACTTCATCCGGGTAAAGTTTAATTCCATGTAACTCGTGAGTCTACTATCAAGACATCTGTTGTGAACCGTTTGAAAACGAAATCTAAATTTTAAGCGAGTATTCCGCTGCGTTTGCTATCTGAACATCTGGCGAGTCTCGCGTACGCGTCGGCCATTTTGAAATTGTGAGAGCATAAAGCAAAATTTGCATTGAAAATTTTCATGCATCAACTCCTATCTCCAATATAAAATAACTGTACGAATTGCATCGGATGGCTGAGATGATATTCTATTTTGTAATTTTTTTTAACAATTCTTCAACTTCTTCCATTATCCGAACATTTAATGTTATAATTAAGCTAGTTATATTTCTTGCATCTTCAGGATTGAGATTCTATTGAGAAGCACGTGCAACTGAATTAGTTATTCTGGAATAGTTAAAATTATTGCAAAGAATAATAGATTTCTGTTTAACTCTTGTTTTCTGCAATTTATAAAGAGCCGCAATTTATTTATCCGATTTTTAAGAAATTCTCCAAATACAGGTTTCAGTGAGTTTCGTTTGTGTTTTATTCGGAACATTTGTCTCTTCGACATAAGAATCGTACACGCTTCTGGGCTTCGTGTTTTGCAATATCTCTCGCGCGGCATCCCGCGAGAGAGAAAGAAGCATCGACCGCTGCTGATCTGATGAATTTAGAATTCCCTGTACCGAGCCGTGTTCACGAATTCATTATGCTTTCAAGACGATTTATAACGTCTACCGAAGCACGGTATCCATAACTCGTTCGTGCTGTAATCATTCGACGTGTTACGTCTGCCGGTTTCGTTACCCTGATACCGACGCATTCCCGGCGTTCCAAACATTCCAATTCAATTGGTCGCGAAAGTCGAAAAATGGCACGGCCTAGAAAAGAAAGAAAGGAGAAAGAACCGCGCGTCTTCTATCGACGTATATCACTTCCCCCTTCGCCCTCCATCTTGTTTACCTAGGCTAACGATTCTTTACCTACTCCTATTCCGAACGAAACTCTTGCAAATTTCCTTCAACGTTAAATATTTATTTTCGAGCCATTTCATTCGACCGTCGTCTAATTTTTCTTCAACTTCGTTTTGAAATAGACGGATTAATTGTCTGTAGTAAAATTTGATTCCTCTTTAAGGAAGTCCTTCGCGAATCTTCGAACAAGATTGATTCGGAAAGATTACTGAATTATAATATTGACAGTAATATTAATTACTTGCGGCACGTGAGGAAAGTATTCAGCAAGTGCCAGGGTGGATTCCTTATGCAACAATTGTGTAACGCATTCTCGCGGATTGTAAGTAATTGCATATTTAGCAGACACGATTCAGACAAATGCACGCGAGTTCAAGGAAGAGTTGAACACAAAGTATAGACGCCGTCGAACATTTGTTACCATTGGACTGCGGATGTTCACTTAATTATGGCACATTTATCTCTATCTCTATAAAATATAATGACGTGTTTCAATCTTATCATTTTTACACTACTTCAAATGATTTTCTATCCTGAGGCTTACTTTTCAAAAATTGTGTGAACATCTGCAGATTAGTTGATACAAATTGTACACTGGACTCTCGTTTAAATAAGTATGTAGTGTTTGAATATATTGCAGTTTCACTTTTCATACATTTTTCCTACCTAATATCGTTGACAGCGCTTTTATAACTATTTTCAGCGAGACATCTACATTTTTCGAGATTGACCGGATCATGGTGCAAAACTCAGGCTCTTCCGCTGCTGTGTTTCCTCCAGTATTTCACGTTTTCCATTTTGTGTAGGGCAGTAAAGTTTTATTAAAGACTGATGGCGTCTGTTCGTTCGACACACATTTTATCCGATACATGTTGATCTATACTCGCATAAACGAAGCCGAATTTCGATGATTGTGAGTTATAGAATTTCGAGTTATACATCTTCATGCAAAATACAAATTTTATGTATCGATTGGGAGAAACAAAAATCATATGAATTTCTTCTTCCAATAATTCTGATAAATCGCAAACAGTGTAACAATATTTTTCCAATGTTTTCACGTAATTAATTTTGTTGCATATTTGGCTTTCAGTGAAACGGTTTAACTTAACAAGAAAAATCCAGGTAGCAAAGGGGATCTCGAAATCTTTGAACGACAGGCTGTGTATAAACGAAGCAGAAAGAGTATGTGTAAACGCCGGTGGTAAGCAAACAAAGCTGAGCGTGACGGAAAGAAGCGCGGAAAAGAAGAAGACTAAATCAACCATAAGCTCTCGAATATAATCCGGATGGTTGGTTTAGTTTCAAACAATTTTTCAGAAATTTGTTGAGAATACATTTGAAAAGTTAAAGGATGAGATACAACAGTACTTTTCGATGCTTTTCACAAACATAAAACAATCTGGAAAAAGTAAGGACAGAACTGATTAGAAAATATTGCACAATAACGTAATAAATTTACGGAAATCAAAGTCTGACTGGGCCAAATATGATCTATAAGGTGCAGAAGGTTTAAGCTTTCACTTTTCGAGAATATTTTATAGCAGGATCACGTTCTGT
Source organism: Halictus rubicundus (assembly GCF_050948215.1). Taxonomy (NCBI): domain Eukaryota; kingdom Metazoa; phylum Arthropoda; class Insecta; order Hymenoptera; family Halictidae; genus Halictus; species Halictus rubicundus. The sequence continues at coordinate 11,321,280 of NC_135152.1, read as the reverse complement.
AAAACTTAAATCCTACTTTATGGACGTAGTTTGAATACTTTTCCAAAGATGTCGAAACGCGTGGTTTTCTTGTATATTCTAGAACATGCTTTTTACAATTAATGTAAAAATTATTGCACAGTAATAATAATGTGGAAGGAAGAGAAAGATGATCACAATTCATTTCTAAGAAGACTGCATGTGCTAGAAACTTGAAGCTTGTGCTAGGACTTTGTGCTAGGAAACTGAAGTCCTGCTATACGGATGCAATTTTGAATATTTTTCATATAGACGTATGGTTTCAGTATTTTTCTAACGAAATAAAATAAAAACAAAAACGTGAAGTGAGCTACGCTATTTGTTTCTGCGAATACTGCATGTGCTAGAAACATGAAACTTGTGCTAGGACTTTGTGCCAGAAAATCGAGGTCCTGCTTTACGGGCACAATTTGAAACATTTTCATGCAGATCCGAGGTTTTTGGATTTCTTTTTAACGAAACAAAATGAAATAGGGATAAACGGGGTTAAAAGGAGGAAAATGGCGAAGACACAGAGCAGATTACCAAACAGATCGAAACGTGAAAGATGGAGGAGCGTTCGTTTCGGTTCACGAAACGAAGAAACGGTCGGGTCTCGGTGCGGCACGGTATCGAGGTTGTTAAAGGTTCTAGGGGAAAAGGTTAATTATCCGGAGTCACCGCGAAGAATTCCGGAAGATGTTTGGCAACTGTGCCTGCAGTGGAAGCGAAAGTCTTACTCCCATTGGCCTGCTCGAATCGGGGTTACTGGTCAGCTCGCAAAACAGCCGTTCGATGCCTCCAGCCGGCCTTTCGGCGTGATATTGAATAATACTCGCGTTAAGCGTATACGAGTTAATTGTCGGTAATGACCGTGTTACGACAGCTTCCGCTTTCTACAGCGGATTCGGCCGCGATACCGCGCTTCTTCTTCTACTTCTTCTTCTTCTTCTACTTCTACGAGTCTCTGTCTCCTTGCCTCGCGAGGCACTTTATCTTTTCGCGCCGATTTCGTCGATTGTCTTCTGTTAAAGCCGCGCACCCTTGACCCGAAACTTCGTTCGGGTTTGCAAATGAAGAGATCAATAATCGCAGGAACGAAAATGCTGGCGTTGTTTGCGTCTCGCCGTTGATTCAGCTACTTTGGAGAAGTTGGTTGTTGGCCGAAGAGGGTGGAGAAGTCGAACGAATCTCCCACGGATGGTAAAAGCAACGGTTTTTGACGTATCTTCGAGCTGCTGGTGTTCGAGATTATTTAACTCGTTGAGATAATTTGTAGAACAACTTGAAAATACATTTCTCCACGGAAACGAGCAGGGAGGTAACAATGTTTACTGTAAATTGAATTTAAACGGTCACCTCTCACAGGTAATACAACTGTTTTTAGTATATGGGGAGATATTGAAGCGTCTAGGGGTTTTCGGTGTCTGACAGTTCGTGGAGAGAAGAAAGCACAGTTCGCTCGGTGTCAAGGTTTCCTATTACATTCTCGTTTTGAGAGCTGCATCGGCGACGTGTATCGGCATTTCGACAGGCGACAGGTTGCCTCGACATTGACATTTCGATCGCAGAATTTGGGTTGACCACGTATAGGCCCGCCACGAAAGAACGGGCATATACCAGGTTCTCGTAACTCCGGGGTCAATAAACCGCGTGCCAGTCGACGCACATGTAGCGAATCTGCTTAAGTTTCTTAAAAATTCACGCACGGGGGTCAAACGTGTACGGCATATCACGTCGGATAGTAAGAGTATGTTTTCCGGTATGAAATTCGGTTACGTCTACCTACCGTGCGAACCAATGGCGCCTTCCCATCGAACAGCAATTCTCCGTTTATTTGATAGAAACAATTACACTTTACGCCAGATTTTTATTAAGCGGATTATAAAGGAGTCAGTGAACTCGGAAAGTGTTCTATTAACTCTAGTTAGGATCAGCAAAATTGTAACAAAGGCGAAGATTTAGTATTCAATGAATGGACAAAGTAACACGACTGATGTTAGAGAAAGCACGACGTATGGGACACATATAAATTATTTCCGCTTTCGTTCTCAAAGTAAAAAAGTGATTAAAAGGAGACCATTTCGCTTCGAGACGGCCATACAAAGGTGATCGATAGGTCACAATTTGTATAGTATTTGTATAGGATTTGCATAGCACAAGGAAACGTTTGCATTAACACTAGATTTATGGTGCACTAACCGTAACTGTTCTATATTACTTCATAAAAATAACAAGAATGTATTCGTTTATTTTTTAGCAATTTTTACCACATGTCCACAGAAATCGATTTTCTTACAGTCTCAATGATCTTGAATTAAAGAATTTGAAATCCGCCATTTTGTCGGGTTTTGTAGTTCTAGCGTTAATTGAGGTCATTTTTACCGTATGTTTATTATTAAGAATTTTTCACTGCGATTTTTGCATTATTTGTTGAAATAGCGATCTATTTACCAATAAGAGTGTCTCCAGAAAGCGTTTTTTAAATATTTCACAACAATTTTTTAACGTCTATTTCATTAATCGACCTAGAAGACCTGAAACGCAAATACTTTGCATTTGAATACTTCAAATTTTCACACCTTTTTATTGAAATAAAAATGATTGACTGTTTAATCCATGAATCTGGGAGACTTAAAAATATATAGGTCATTTATGTAACTGAAAATGATAGAAGCTTGTTATACTTAGAATATGAAGTTAGCATTAGTAGATCCACTTTAAGGTTCCCCAGGCTGGAGGATTCAAAGGGCCAACGCGAATATTCACGTCACCAGCGGAATTTACGTCGCAGCGCGTGTATTTGTTGACATCGCTGAGAACAATTCCAGCTGACACGCCGCATGCGCTATATCGCAGACAATATCCGCGAAATATCCGCTGCCATCGTGAAATATGCCGGCCTGCCCGTGGAATCCTTAAGAGCAACGCCAAAACGCGTATCCGTTACGGAACTTTCTTCCTTCCGCCCACCGTGATCCGCCTCTGAAAGTTTTTCACTTTGAAAACCGTCTTATTTCAACGAAGGCCGAACTTTCGGCGATCGTAACACCTGAGAACATTTCAATCTGTTTCTTCCTGAGCACTTGTGGTCTGGACTGGTTTGGAATTCAGCAAGTAACGAACGACCGCTGAGAACAGAACGAAATAATTATGTAATAGCTCTCTAGAAACTGCAACTTTATGCGTTTATTAGTTCATCAGAGATACATCTACAATAGACGAAATTTCTGCAAGAGCACTATCACCTTCTATAAAAAAGAACGTCATGTAATTTGATAATTTAATTAATCAAAGTTGGGAGAATAATGGCGGATACGAAATAAGAGATATTATCTCTTTGCCCTGTGATTTCTATTGATGAATAATTTTCACACGAAGGTATGTTTTACATTCATTACTACATAACGAGCGGACTACGAATAAAATAAATAGGCGGAATTTAACACAGTAGAAAAATCCTCAGTCAAATAAATATAAATACAATTACAGTGTGCATTTCATCATATTTCTTTTTCTACTGTCAGCCCAAAAAATTTTTGAGATTTTGAGACCCACTGTATACTGTTGCAAGTAAATGATAGCGTGCTCGCAGCGATATCGTTCACCACAGATAAAAGCTAAGCGATCGCCAATACGTAAAATTCCACTGTTCAAAAATCGGGCTTCGTAAATAAAATCTCATCCGGGTCGTGACTCGCGACGAATACGAGATCATTACGTATTCAGCATCGTAGGAGAAGAATGTGTCGCTTATGCGTCCTCCCGGAGCACGACTCCGAATCGTGATCGCGTGGTCGTAATGATCACTATGCTGTAAATTGGCTTTTTCGGTTTTCGAAGCTTGGGAAAGTGGACCAAAAAATTCAGTTGAACGTTTTCCAATATGTGGGACGTGCGCCGTTTCCACACCTTAGAGCGAAACCAAGTTTCCTCCTCATATTCGTCGTAAGCTTTCTTTTCACCGTTTTTCTTGAAACCTTGGGAAACCATTGGTCACGTTCGATTGTTATTTCACTGAATTGTGAACAGTCCCCCGAAAAAATTCGTGGTGCGAGATCGATTGGAGTTGCATTTCCATTTTGGTAAGAAGATTAACATTAGAACAAGCTGGGGGATTAAAATGATTTTTCTAGAATTTTATTGAAAAGTAAAAGTGATAAAAGTGATAAATAAAAGTGATTCTGTGGCAATTAAAGCAGTGGATTGGTTCGTTTACATCCATGTGCTGTAATAAAATTGAATAAATGAATTTCTGTGATGTATTTAATAAAATCAAGATCAGTCTGTTGATCCTCTTGATTTTTTTAGTGTTAATGGACATAGGAAATTTTTATCTGTGTCCAATTCCTTCAAGTCTGTATTTATTACATAATAATCGTTTATAAATGCAATCCACATAAATCCATTGATCGCACTTTGACCAAACTAATTTCTGCCCCGTTATTTAGAAGATTTCCATGTTGTTTTATTCTATTCGATTGACATACTTTGACATAGCGAGTTCAATCTAAAGTGTCTATCTCTGAAGAATAATTCAGTGATCCAGAATTGGAACAGTATAAAAGAACCATGCAGGTTTCTACGAACGTTTCATCAATTAAAAGGTAGCGATTCGGGGCAGGGAGAGGCGGGACAATGAACAATGAAGGGTAAAATATTGATGTCATTTGATCTGTATAAATAATAAAAGAAAATCGAGTGTCGGTCTTTTGTTCGGCCAAATGGATCCGGCACTTGTTGCGCGGTGAACTGGACTCATGCTTCAAATTAAAGCTGGCGTGCGAACAAATGAAAATTAGATAGATCGCAAAAAACGAGGGGATCGACGTATCAACGCTATAAATTTCTCTCCCTACTGCGTTCGCGACGTATAAAACGAAGTTGATTCATCTCCGATTGTTTTTAGCAGCCCAACAAATTTTCCCAATTCATCAAAACGATCGCCGACAGAAAAATAAACAAAATGTGTGAAGTTTGATTTCGGTAGTTCCAAATTTATGTATTATAGATGATTTTGTAGACTTTTTCGACGGTTCTTAAGATTTTGCTCGGCCTTTACAACTTTCTATTTACATTCCTTCAGGTTCCATGGCTTCTCGCGTTGTTTTAGACGTTCTTATCTTTTCTTGCCATTTTCTTTAAGAGCTCGCAGATGCGACGATTGGTCGATTAATAGCGTCGCGTCGTGTGGACTTGTTGTGCAACGACATTTTTTAACTTTCTTCAACTTTCATTGGTAGTCGTCCTGTCGAATGATAAATGATTCCTTTTCAATTTTTAATTTCAGATTTCACTTCTTTGTATACGGCAGAGCTGTTCAGCGTCTGCCCGTGCGGGCAGCGATTTTCTTCACGGAACCAGTGTTGCCAGATGAGGGCAGGGTGCACAAATTGAGGGGGAAAAAGTGACCCTCTCTCTGCCAGTACCGGAGTGTCCACGACAGAGACGAAACATGATAGAAGGGGAAATTAGAGTGGGGGAACCAAGTCTTGATCTGGTGACACTGCATAGCGGGCTCGAAGCCACGCCCCTGCGGGCAAGGTTGCATGTATTTGTCACACGCATTGTCACAGGTACGTGGCCAGCTACGGCTGTGCTACGGCCTACCCCTACTCCGCTAAGTCACGTGCCCGTAGAGTTTTGCCCCTAACTGTGCCCGCAGCTGTGCCCACGGGCATCGTCGGGCGCCCTTACCCGCTAATGGACATGTTGACCAGCTCTGGGGTATGGTATGCGGTCTATTAAAAAACAGCACACTTTTCACACTTGTAGTATTCTATATAAAACTTACAAACTGATTAAAATTCAGTGAACGATAAAATAAAAATTGTAGCAACTGCTACTTAAATCTTTTTCCAAAAACTGCAATGTTTCGTTGTCACGGAGTTGCACTTATCAACAAGAATGAAGCCGGATGCAAAAAATGAAGGTAACAATAAGCCAAGAAAATAATATTGAAGTTTCACCAACAGAAGCGAGTTGTTCTGTTATTTTTCTTTAGACTATGTTGCTCGAACGTTCGGATCAAATTGCAATTTACCGTACCGATTATTCCCCCGCCAAATTTGGAAGGAGGTGAACACTTAAACTAAAATAGGCCTGGTCACTTTTCGCCGTAGGCTGTATAATAAAACGAAAAAGGAAGCAAGAAGAAGCAGAAGAACGTACCTACCCGGAGTGCAAACGACGTGGCGTTCGGTATTAATGTTGCCATTAACCTAATGAGACAGAATGAAATGCAAAAATATGCAGGTCTTCGGAATCGACGGCTAGATAAATCCATTCGAAACGAGCGGCCGATCCGCGAGGACGTCGCGGATGCAGACGTTTTAACGTCGGTATAGTTGTTGACTCGTAGATTACGATCTAAGCGAAGTAACGGCACCGTTCGATTAGATCGAACGTAATGATACGGCGTTAAAAGGGGCCCGGGAGATCGGTAACGTGTTACCTGTCAACCTGGAAAAACAATTCCGACTAAAAATCTGCTGTAAAACCAGTCGAAACGACGATGTTCGATCCCGAGTGATACACGCAGGTAACGGTACCGCTGTGTGTCATCTTATCGCTTTGAAGGTCACTGACGCCGCCTTTTCTCTTCCTGTCAGGTTAGATGACAAGACACGCCGCGCCGTATCGCTTTGCCAAATTATAACGTGTGCCGGAATCGGTTTTCTCGGCAGGACAACGCTATGCTCGATCGGGGCAGAGGTCACTGACTCGCTGAAGAATTTCTCGTTATGCCCCCTTCTCGGAACAGTTCCCGCATTAGTCGGCCATTCCGAAACGTTTGCCGATTAAAACGCTGAAACGCGGGGAACTGATTTGCGACACGTGATTATGCAATTTATTCGACAGTCCCGTTCCCGCGAAATTAATTCGTGGATCTCTCAAATTTGTTTTATCTCCCTCGTAAAAGTTTGGAATTCACACGATCCAGAGGGATCAGCAATGTAATCGTTAGGATAAACTTTAACTGCGAAGGTTTCGGTTCAGTTAATTAAATCAATTCGACTCGCATTCATTTGCGAAACATCTTACGGCGTTGGCGTTGCGACCATCGTGTCAAACAAATTGAAAGAGCATTCCGAACGCAGTTGAAACGCGTCAGAAGATGCAACAAGGTCCTCGATGCTGTTGGTCCCGTTCGCGCATCGCTCGGACTCGCTGATTGTCCCATGAAGGGATGCAAATTGTTGCGAACCACGCTCGTTCTGGCCCGGTGAGGATGCGGTTGCCATAATTGCGCAATTGCGACGATCCCGTCTATATGTAGGTGTCCGCGCGCGTGCGACGTCCGTCGTTAAAGGTATTATCGAACGCGTTACAAAACGTCCGCTTAGCGATTCGCGATTTGTCATGCGAATGACAAGTGAAGATCTCCTTCTGGAAAAGGCATTATCTTAGGAAACGAAAACAATTTCCAGGGCAGAGGGTTCCGCGCAAGGTTAGCTCCCCGGGCAACGGAGGATCCGACGTTGTTCGCAACACTGTCGCAGGAACCTGAATCCATAAGCAGCCTGCTCGAAAGAGGAGCGATTGCGCTAGGTCTATGTAATACATTGATCAATCGCTGGCTCATCCATCCTTACAAGTACTGTCCTTACCGGGTCGTGACATCTCACAGAGGAATCCGATTTGCTGGTCTCTTTACCATACGGCTCCATTTCGCATACCGCGAATACTGTTCCAGGCAGAAGATGCCGCCTTAAACAGGTGCAACGGCATTGCACTCTCGGAGAATCGACTTTTTGGTATCGAGATCGAAAGACCGACTCTTTGCGAACATTTCGAGCAAAAGTTTAGGTCGATATTCGTATAATTGTGGAAACTATGGGTCCGCAAGGCTAAAGAAGCCACGCGTCCTTTCTTTTAGCGCCATTTGTCTCGAGACTGCACTTTTAAGAATGGCAACTTTTGAACGGGCGAATGTTTTCAATTCAAATTTTATCCGAGAGTGTAGAATGCCTGTGTCTACAGTGTCGAAGTCGAACATCGATGTCGAATTGTTTCAAAATTATTTATAAATTATTAACGACTATCGGTCTCCATGACAATACTGTTCCGGGCTGAAGATGCTGCCTCAAATAAGTGCAACGGCATTGCGACTTCAGAGAGTGGAGTTTTTGGTATCGAGATCGAAAGACCGACTCTTTGCGAACATTTCGAGCAAAAGTTTAGGTCGATATTCGCATGATTACGGAAGTTATGGCCCCGTAGGTTAGATGAGTCGATTAAGAAAGAAATCATGAAGATCTTTAGAAATTTCGAGTTTCGGGGATGAATAACGTAAGAAATTATGTTCAACAACGTCTCAATTTCGTTCATTTTCATAAAACATTCTAAACGTTATTTCCATTCCGTATAAGTTTCTAATTATACTAATTTGTTGCATGAATCGCGTTAAGAAGAAACAACATGAGCAGTCGATTCCGTCTTGAAAACAGGAATCTTGTGATTCACGAGTGAATATATGTAGCAGTTAATGTGTCAGTCATCTGAAATATTTTCTTGCTAATCGTCAAGCAGATACGTATCTACTATAAATTCTGTTAGATGATTCAGTCAAGCTATGGAAGTTTTAATACTCCTTTATATTAATACAATAGTTCTATTACTTCATCGACTGAACTCGGGTGAACCTTCGTGCTCTACAACTTTTTAAGCATTCGCCGTTACGACGTTAAACCGTTCAAGAAATTGCCAAGAAAAAGTCTAAGAAGGAGGAAAATATTAATTTCAAGACATAATTAAGCTGTCGTCTTTACAGAGACCGTGCGCTTAATATAAGAACAGTTTACTTAACGCGATCCCCACGCTTCTGAGCTTCGAGCTTCTTACAACTTATGTCTGCTAAAAAGAGGGAGCGGTGCTTATCGTAATTCCTGCGTTCAGTGAAATTACTATACGTTATTACCATTTTTCTCGCCTGCATATTGCTCTCTTCTCTTCGTTCGTACCGTAATAATAATGCGTTTCGTGGCTTTTATTCATAAAGAAAATCAGCTAGTGGAATTTCAAATCGCAGAAAGATCAGAGATTCATGGAAACTATTAAAAAAACAATCCACTTACAACTTAATATACAGCGGGAAATTTTATACTGAAACAATCAATAAATAATAATTATAAATTTTTTATGAAGTATTCATACAAAATTTGATGTTGGCACGTCTGACGTTTGCAAATGAAAACTGCACAGTCAGCAGCGCTATAGACACGTTAGAGCTACAGGCACGATCGACTCCTGGCACGTTTAAAAAATGCATGTTACGTACTGTGGCTCGAATGAATGAATCAATTGGTTAAACAACTCCACAGTCAGCTACTTGCCGAAGAATCGAAAGAGCAAAGATGCAAAGTGTATGTAGATCCCAGGATCTTAATAGAGACAAGACAACAATCTCGGCGATTACATCTTGTCGATTCTATCGAACGTTCATCTCCCCATCTCCCTCGAAGATGCACGTCGTCGTACATCTTCCGCAGGAACGCGCTCGTACCTTCGAGGACAAAGCCGGTGGAGCTGAGAACTATTTAAGGCTAGAGTGTCTTGCGTAGAAACAACACGCCTGGAATTCTGCTTTCGATGAAAAAACCAATGTCCCGGACCACCTACAGGAAATTCCACCGTTGTCGGATCATTGCGCAACACTGCCACCGTCGTCCTCGGATAGCATCGTCGGTATCGGCGATACCGGGTAGCAAAACAGACTCGAGATATTCGGGGCTCTCGCGGGTGGGTATCGGTAGGACGAAACTGATTTCGTTCGAGGCCGAACCGGTTTGCCCACAGCCGGGGCCTTAACCTTACCACAAAAAGAGACGATCATTTCGGTACAGTGATAACTGGCCGCGATACACCTCCGCACGCCTCCGAGGACAATCTCTGACGTCACATCGGCGAATTCCTTTTGCGCGAAATAAAAACGTCCAACCGTGAATGCCTCCACGTGCACGGGTCACCGGGAAGTAGCGGCCTCGTAACTCCGGCGTTCAGGTGTGCGATTCGCCAGGTAGAACATAGTACCCCGGCCCGTGGAATCTGGGAATTACGCTTTTCGGCTTGCAAGATGCGACCGACGATCCTCTTCCTCCTCCTGTTAAGGAAACGATTCTCTCGTTTCGGCTGGCCGTAATTGCACGCATAAAACGCCTCTGGCCGCGTTTCATCCGAGCACTCACGGTTCAGGTGCAACAATAATACTTTTTGCGGATGCCACAGTGTCCCACGGTAACGCGGTGCATCGAGGTCCTTTAGTCTTGAGTCCTGGGGACCAAAAGGAATTCTTGGGTCTAGAGGTCCTTAAGCCTGATTCTTCCGGTCCAGCCTTTGATTTTGGTTTTGTAGGTCATCGAATCAAATCCTTGGATCTGGAGACCCTGAAAGCTTAGTTCTTGGGATCTAGAAGTCCTCGAACTTGGTTCCGTAGGTTTCCAGTTTGGAATCCTCGGGGCCTAGAGGTCCTTAAGCTTGATTCTTCCGGTCTAGCCTTTGATTTTGGTTTTGTAGGTCACCGAATCAAATCCTTGGATCTGGAGGCCCTGAAAGCTTAGTTCTTGGGATCTAGAAGTCCTCGAACTTGGTTCCGTAGGTCTCCAGTTTCGAATCCTCGGGGCCTAGAGGTCCTTAAGCTTGATTCTTCCGGTCTAGCCTTTGATTTTGGTTTTGTAGGTCACCGAATCAAATCCTTGGATCTGGAGGCCCTGAAAGCTTAGTTCTTGGGATCTAGAAGTCCTCGAACTTGGTTCCGTAGGTCTCCAGTTTCGAATCCTCGGGGCCTAGAGGTCCTTAAGCTTGATTCTTCCGGTCTAGCCTTTGATTTTGGTTTTGTAGGCCACCGATTCAAATCCTTAGATCTGGAGGCCCTAAAAGCTTAGTTCTTGGGATCTAGAAGTCCTCGAACTTGGTTCCGTAGGTCTCCAGTTTGGAATCCTTGGGCCTAGAGGTCCTCAAGCTTGGTTCTTCGGGTCTAGGAGCCTTTGAACTTGGTTTCGTAGGTCTCCAGTTTCAAATCCTTGGATCTAGAGGCCCTTAAGCTTGCTTCTTCGGCTCTAGAAGTCCTCGAACTTGGTTGCGTAGGTCTCCAGTTTGGAATCCTTACGTCCAGAGGTCCTCAGGGCTCCTCGTGTCTACGTCTTCTAATTCGAGAGAACTCCAACTGAACGGACCAAATTTGTGCCAAAATGTGAAGCAACTTAGGGACGACTGGCACCGTTTCCTTCCACCTCCTGTCGATTGCTATGAATATCGAGTTCGTGAAGGGAAAGATGTTCTCGAAGAAAGTTCGCAAATGTTTCCACGGAAGTCATAACACTCGTGAAACTGGGAGTCGATGGTACCATTAGATTCTCTTTCGTTACGCAAGGACGGCTCTATTGAGATAATGCGTACAGCTTCCCTGTTGCTATTTTTTTCCTAATCCGCTCATTGACTCGGTGGGCAATGCGTGCGATCACCCGGCGCGATTATATCACCAGCGACAAACAATGTCAGCGACGCGTCGAGGAAACGGAACGCGCCGGCAAGAAGCAAGTCACGACCACCGGCGACTGGTTCTTCTTTCTTCTTTCTTCACGCTTTTCTACTCCTCTTTCTTCGTCTACTCTGTGCTGCCTGCGAAAGTTACACGCCGGCCGCGTCAAACCAGTTAGCTCATGTAAATTACGTCTTCGGGTATTATCAAGAGGATTCGCGCGGAGGGTGTCGTTCTATCTGACGCCGAAGCATCCAGAGAAAGTGATTTGTGTCGCGATGACTGGTCGTTTGTGATTCATGATCATCGGTAATCCCTGACACGCCGCGGCTCTTTCGTTTCCACGTTGCCCGTTAACGCAGGATTCGGAAAATCGCGGAAAAATCAACACGGGAAACTCAGCTCTTTCTGAATCACGCGTGTGTGATTAGTATTACCGATACAATATTCGCTTTCTTGCTCAGAGTAAACAAGAACCTTAAAAGCAGTTGGATAATGGATATTCCATGCTGACAATGACTCGGAAAATATTCTAAAAAGATGTGAGAAAGAAATGGAAGATTCTGGATTGGCGGACGTATTACGGATAACCGCGGATTTTATGCATTTATAATGAAAGTGGGTTGACGCAATTTAAAACAGGAGAAAGATTAAAATAATTGAAGAATAACGATATTTTCAACGTGTTAAAATTATTCGGGAAAGAATTAAATACGTATCTGGTTCCCATCTCTTGCGATTGAGGCAGACGATTTTAATATCGCATAATGATCCGCAGTCTACTGATAATAATGTCTAAATGAAATACAGAATTCCATTAGAAGTACTCGAGAATATTGTCTGCTCAATTTTTGAAAATTATTATCTACAGAATATATTTTTGTCACGTCTGTTTCTCAAAATATAGAAAATTTTTATTCTGCTTCAAGATCCATAGTTTAACGAGAAAGAAATGCTAAGTCTCCGTCTTGAACAAATTTCCAGACCAACAATCTGCCAAGATGACTTTATTAAAAAGTCCTTCGCAGTGATCAAGATGACATCGAAACAGCGTCTCAATCAGTTTGGAAAGTTTCAATTTTGTTATCGAAACTTTCGAATCGAAGAGGAACGCCTTTCGACTGTTCAATTATTGAAATCGCGACGACGAATAGAAAGATCTCAATTTGACAGAAGATGCTGTCGGATAACGAGACATTCTTCGGTATGTTATGTTAATTCAGGGTGACTAGATACTTCGAATCCGAATCAATTTGGAGAGTTTCTTTACACGGTACTGTGTAGTACCCTTTCTTCTATTGCGGCACACAGCTCCCCAAACATTGTGGACGACACTCCCGAAACTTTTATCTGTACGCAATCATCAAACGAGTAAGAAAATCACTGGAGAAACGACTGTCTTATTATACAGACATGTTCCTCTATTTCCCTTTCGGGAGGAATGTCGCCATTTTGGTAACATCCGGCTCGCGTATCCAAAATTGGAGACAAAATAACTGTTGTAAGAAATGTTAAAATCATTGTTATTTGAATAACAGTCTTATCTAGCTTGTAAAGCTGCACACGTTCAATCATGTTTGATACATAATTTAATTCTTTTTTCCAGGATTTAAGGTTTGTGATTCAAATAAAAAAAAAATAGTATCCACTTTTTGGCCACGAATTTTATGCGTTTGTGGCGAAAAGGAGTAAATAGTTAAAATCCTTAAGAGAAGTAATAAATGTCTATGTAAATCCTGTTTGTTGCAATCGATACGTTTTTTCATTTTGCATAAAGATCAGACCACACATGTTCCTCGTAATTTGAACATTTTTTACCTCCATAAACACACGAAGATCTTAGCAAAGATGACAGCGCTGTCTCGTTTGTCAGTTTACCTCCCCCACGACATACAAACATGATCTCGATTTATTTCGCTCGCCTAGTCTCGGAATCCGAATAAGAAAGCGAGCTGATAAGCGAGTTAATTGTACCGTGAAGCGAATTTCAATCGGCCGACATAAATTCGGCGGATTACTCCGTCCACTCGGCTCTTTTATCCGCGGACGAACGATTCCCTTTGAACGAAAATTGATGGTGACCAGAGCGGATTACGAGCGGACGCGTCAGAAAAAAAAAGAATTCGCGAGATAAAACGAACAGATGAAAAGAGGGACACGGTTAGGCAACGCTATCACTTTCTTTTTCTTTTCATTAGCTGATTGGATCGGGGCGACATTCTGAAATGCAGTTTTCACTTCGCGATACCGATCTGAAGTGTCACTGAAAAGGAACCGATCCTCGGAGAACCTCTCCCGCGAAATGCGAAATCGAGGAATCAAAATCTTGATTTCAGATCCTGATCTGATCGATGATACTACTTTTACCGCGGCAGAAAATATATTCTTCCAGCTGAATCGCTTCGAAATTACTAGACTGTCGATTTTCATGGAGAAGAAAAATCATTATACGATAGGTGTTACATAGAGATTTATTTTCTTTCTTCGAGAATTATATTTTATACATTTGTGACGCAGATAGGTAAGTAAAAACTTGAGAATAATTTTTCGAATTCTTTTCCTTAAAATTGTTAGGAGTAGCAAATTATAAACTCCTTTTTCTGTCAAATAATAAAAATCTAGTCTTCGTTTAATAAAAGCAATAATATAAATAATTCACGTACTTGCAATAACTTTTAGTTGCTGGTGACACTGCAATTGGCAAAACATAAATCTTAATAAAAAAAAAAAAAAACGTAACGTAAACGTAATTGTTACGGTGTTCAAATGTACCTTCCCCGAGTTGAACTTAATGGATTTGCGAATCGCAAGAAAACTTGCAGCAAGTTGGGTTCCCGTTGTTCGAAACTTGAAATGAACTGGTTGGAAACTGTAGTTGGTATTAAACGGTTTTGTTAGGTGTAAATGACTTAAGCGAAATGAAAGCTTTTGCTTCCCATTTTACATCATATAAACTGCAATTGTTCGGGAATTAACTCATTAACCATTTTTATCCGAGGTGGAACTGGACTTTTCCTTTGACTATGAAGCTGTGTTAAATTTTATTTCTCTTGAAAATTATGGCTGTATTAAATTTTATTCTTTTTGAAGATTATAGCTGAGTTGAATTTTATTTTTTTGCAGAATGAAGCTATGCCAAATTTTGTTTTTTCTTGGAGAATGAAGCAGTGTTGAACGTGATTTTTCCTGGAAACTGCTTTGGGTTTGATTTTTCTTCGAGAATGAAGCCTGGCCTTTGAATCGGTTACGAAACGATTGCGATCTTTTCTGTTTTCGACGATCGCCAAGCGAGTGTATCCTTTTCGGTTTCGTTCAGCCCAGATTCATCACTTTGGCGCGGATCGATCGAATTAATTAGACAAATTGATGTGCTAACGCACACCTCGGAGAATCCTCTGCGGAATTTGTACGACGAACACTAGAGCCGGAGAAAGTGGTTGCGAATATCATTCTCACGGACAGGATCCGGTATGAGACAACGCCGTCCTACGACAAATTCCTTCCAAATTTCTAACGAATTTATTCGCGTTAGGAAATTTACAACGTTTACAACGACCACGGAATTACATCGAGCATGTCGCCGCCCACGCGGATCTAGAAAGTTCGCGCTTTATTTGTTTCTTTTTAGCCGAGAGGAAAAAGTGTGTAACGGGAGAAACGTTAGGTAAAACAAAAAAAAGCATACAATTTTTCTGGACCTTTCGCGTTCGTTGAATTCACGTAGAAATTTCGATAAAAATGCGCGGACCACGAAGTTTGTGCATTTGCTCGTAAAACATACAAATAGCCAACGAAAGATGAACTATTTCCATTAAGCAAATTCAAATTTTCATTTCGCTTCTGGCCGTATGAATGAATTAGCATAAAGCATTGTGCTCATTTATTTTTTTTTATTGTGTTCAGTAGATTGCATAAAAATTCGACTTCAGCACGGTTTTATTTGCATTTATTGAGTTAATATGTAAATATAACGACCGATGCAATATTCATCAGCGTTGGGCAACAGTTTGCATACAATTGGTGCATCGTTTGAATGATTATGTGATATAGAAAGCGAAAATTTAGACTGGCACGGTGGGAGAATATTCTTTTCTAAGGGAGAACAAAATTTAACTTCATTAGGATATTTTTCGGAGACTTATCTCAATTTATTTTAATTCGATGGGATTTCAGCGAACGTGCAATATTACCTTCGTTTGCAACTGTTTCAGAAATGTTACGAATGCGTTAACTGGATGTAGCCTTTTAATTGAATTAATGCGTCAGCGGCGAAAGTCTATATGTTTTGCCTGGGGCGTCTGAAATTATTATAAATTAACTAAAAGCTGCCGATAAATTGCTTATAAACAATTTCCATTAGAAAGCAAGCGGCTTTAAAAAGAAAAGAAAAAAACGTTAAGGGTCAGGTTATACTATGCATAAATAAACAGGATAACCAAATTTTAACTCAATCCTTGGGTCCGGATAGGCGAACTGACTAAGATCGTGTAGATCTTACATAGGTAAGACTTTACTATAATTTTTCTTTCTTTTTCTTATTATAGAAAATCTCACAGGAGATTTATTGCAACATTATACAGAGTTCAATAGAATATTTGTTTCGAAATAGAATTAGCAGCTCCAGTTACTTAGCAATTGTGGAAATTGCCTCTCAAAAAGAAATCGCAGGCTACGCGCAGTACGTACAATATCAGCTTGCCTAAAAAATTCGTATCTGTCAGCTGCGACCGGTAGGAACCATACTACGCATCCGGCATGCAAAATATCCTGGATGCCGCAGCGGAATGGCAACAAGTAGTAGAAACTTTTTTGCGGGAAATTTCAATGTCGTGCGACCTTCCTCATCTTGCCCGCGTGGCGGAGTCGATTGGCACGATCGAAACATGTTTTGGAAAACATGATTATGAATATTGACACTTCGTGCACCTCTTGTACCAATTTGACGCGAGTAAAAAATTTCTTTTGTATCTGTTGACGCGTTACAACATTTTATAAATAAACTCTGTGTGCCCAGGGTATACAGAAGGTTATTCCACTTTTCTCAATTAACTAGTAGACGAAGAAATTAATTTTGCCCAATTAGACAGGAATATCTTCTATTCTGTCCTTTTGATTTTTGTTGCGTTCTCAGCATTCTCTGTTAATTACCTTTTTTTTATATATATCAAAGTACTATAGGTGAATAAATTATTGTTGTTGTTGTTAGGTGTGGTCGTAAAGTTTGCTTAGTAGACCAAGGATGTGTTCGAATAGCAACGCGAATTCGAATGTGGGCCACCGCGCGGAATTAGGTTTTTCTTGATCAGTGTGTTCACTTACCTATAATACTTTCTTTTATGCTTCATTTGCCAGTCACGGATCACACGTCAGCCGTAGTTTTACCGATGATCGCTGAAACGCGAGGATAAATGTTAATTCTATTAACCTCCTGACTCCTGACTGACAACTCAGCGGATTTTCGCGCAATCCCAAACATAAAGACGAGCATAAATAACCTGAATAATAAATATTATTTACATAATGAACGTGTACACCGATACTCGGAGCGTTTGGAATGCATGTCAAAACAAGTTAAGCATTCTTTCAGCGAATGGTGATTAAACAATTTCGTTAAAAATATTACACTATAAATACCGAAATGTATTTATCCAGCAAGGATCACTGTGGACGGTAGAAGAGCCTACAACCCTAGAGACCGAGGTATTGGGATGTTGTTTTCTTCGGATTGAGTAAGCATTATCATCCTGTTTCTGGAAATAATTTATGATCATATAGCCACCCTCATTCAACTCTCCATTAACACTTTACTTACTGGCAATTTTCTAATAATCCTTGTGAAATTAAAAATCAACAATTCTTCCATAAATTGTTCTAAAGCGACAGAAATTTCATGCATAACTCGATAAATTTTTAGAATCAATATCATGTGTCTACTTCTTCTCAGATTATTGTTTAAGTTTTTATTAGTTATTAAAAGGTCTGTGCTAGGCACAGTGTTAAGAAAATGGTCGATAACAATAGGGATGATGTAGATTAATCTGTACTAAGTATTTAAATAAAATAAAATTTCCTATAAGTATACAAAAATTGTATTATCCGTGGACACGCCTAACACATTCGCACTCTTTAATTTGTATGAAGCCATTTCCAAAGTATGAATTTGCCGAGCAATAATAACTGTAATGCTTTTTACGTCGCATTTATCATGTTTCACGCACAGTGTATCACCCGCATCAGTTCCAGTCGTTCGCCATTTTATCTATTTCGAGTTCAGCGTGTACGAATAAAGTTTTATCGATTCACTGGCTCTGTTTTGTATTCCTCAGGTTCAACTACTTCCACAGTTCGGCTGCCTTAAATTTTAGGTTCCCTAGCTTCTTCAGTGTATATTGCACACATAAAAAGCTCTAGGTACGCGCAATTTCGAAATTTCCATGCCACCGTAAAATGACCCTCATTCGCCACCTCGAGGTTGAAAGAGCTGCCGGACATTCTTGGAACTTTCCAAATCACTATACCCGGAGAAATCCCTCGTGGCATGATATTTTCAGAAAATATTATTTTCTATCGCTTTCGAATTCCGCGAGGATCGGCCGGGGAGAGGAGCTGAGAGAGAAAGGGATACTAATGGCGTCTCGCCAGCAAACGATATCGTACTCTATTGCGCAATTATTCTCCTTATACGACAAAAGGACTAAATCCTCTTTCAACCTTAACACAACAAATATCTGCCAATTTGTTGTTTAATTCAACCATCTTTCCGATAATCTGCACTTCCATTTCTTTCTGACTTTTGAATACTTGTTTTCGCACAACTTGCAATTACAGGAGATTTATTAATATTAACACGTTACTGCTGACTCGTGATCAATCTTAGCACACTTAAGAGCGCAATAATCGTTCTAGATTGATTTTAAGACTATACTTCGTATACTTCGTTTCGAATTAACAAAAAAATTCGTTGTTAAGTTTGCGCGAATGACAAGACGAATAATAAATAGTATCTTTAGTCACGCCGAAATTCATTGAATTAGTGCGTAATAAAATGAGATAACACGTTACCGTTGAAGGCGTGAACCGTTGTATACACGTTTTAGTATGAAATTTTAGGGGTCGTTTCGTCGTTACGGCTCGTTCCGCAGAAACTGTTTCGACGTATTATTTAGGTAAACCGCGGCACTTAGGTCCTGTACAGAATTGTTTGAACTTTGCTGCGTGGTATGAATTTTTGGGGCACGTTCATAGTGGAAGATAAATTTCGCTGAAGGGATAAGCGCTCCTCGCGAGGATGCTCGAGAAATTGCGACGTTACTTCTATCCGCAGAAAAACGGAACCATCGAAAAATACAAAGTTCTAGCCGGTGCTTTCGCAGTTTTTATTTAAACGAACGCCATCCTTTGAGAACGACCTGTTTAATGTCCCTTCAATTCCGGCGTTTGTGCGCGGGACAAACTTTTTGCGTCTTCTCGTACTTTTCTCATTTCTCGCTCGGGTTTCCCAGTTTGCTCGAACAAGTTCGAATCGGTCGCTGTGCGCGTTTGTCTGGGACAAGCGGAATTTTATCAAGCGCGTATTATTAAGAAATAAATATTTCGATAGTGCACATTAGTGCGATTGATAATCGAAGCTTAAACGCTGCCAAGTAACCAAATGTTTCCACTCCGACGACGCACTGTTTCAACACCGCACAGCTTCAGCTTCGAAAGTATGGTTCAACAAAGCACCATAATTTCCGCGCCATTCTTTTCGTCCCATGCACCCTCAGCCGAGACTATAACTGCTCTCACATGAATGGAGATGGATGGCACTTGTGGAAAAATATAGGACATTTAATCTCACATTTAGACAGAGTTCGTGGCCAAAGTACAATTCTCGTAGATTCATGACGTTACGTGTATGATGTTACAGTACATTAAGTCGTTGGTTGAAACGTGCCACGAATGTTTTTCATGACTGATTTTGAACCTGTTTCGCCGTGAATTGAAACGTTATCGTCGGATAGAAAAGAATTTTCTGATCCTTCAGTTCCACAGGATTCAGCACAGTATTGAAATAAGCGGCTGAAATATTGTCACTTTGGCACGAACGTCTTCGAGATTCAAACAAACTTGTATGTTCTGGTGTAATTATATTTTTAATAGCTAAAATACAAAACTGAAAAAAATTTGACGAATTCAAGAATTAGACTGCGTCCGATTTATAACGAGTTGCACATTAAACTAAAGGTACGTAAGAGAAGTTATATAGTCTCACGAGGTCGGATGAAGAAAATGATTCTGCACTCCTCAAGCGTCTTGATTACGAGTTAATTATCGCACATTTGGCCGCATCATGCGCGAGGAAAGTGATTCGGATTCGCGAAAGAAAACTGGCCGCACACGGTCGGTTGTGGGACCAGTTCTAAAGTCAAGGTTTGCGCCTTTTTGAGTTATGCAAGCCGCGCACACATGAACGCCGTCTACAAACAGCACGGCACTCGGTTATATCAACGAGCTTGCAGTTGCGCACCTTGCGCACAACGCTCGACTTGTTAATTAGGCTCACCTACGCCGGGCCCGAGGTTTTCATGGAACGCAATCTGCTGTCTCCTTTGGCTGCGCAAAGGGCTAGTTATGGCAAAGCTTTGCATAACGGCACCGGAAAGCACGTCACTGATTTGATTAATTATTTCGGGTATCATAAGCGTCCATTAACTCCTCCCTCGGTGTCTGCGAAATTGTTTCGCTTTGTTTCGCCTTGTGCGTGAAATTGGGCCAAAGGCAACATTTGATTCTGGCAAACATTTCTCTGAAAGCTATGTAAATGTTGGTCTTGAAATATGTTACACACTTCCGTGGCAAATATTATTTTAATTATTTAATTATGATTCATAGAATTAATATAACAATGTCTTGATGGATTTTTAATTGTAGTATATCATGGTTCACGACAATTTCTCTCAATTAAATATTAAACAATAGTTCGATATGGAACGATATATGCATATATTATAATGGAATATACTAATAAGACACTATAATAAGATAAATGCAGACAAAAAAATGTAGAATTTTCACGGTTGTTGAGGGATAATTCTTTAAGACGAAAAAGAATAAGGTAAAATTCTATTCAATTTTTGGGAGAAACATAAATTATTACTTGATCCCAAACAAGTCAGAGTCCACTCTGAAAAATCTGCATCCATTTTTTTAAAATGTCGTTAAAGACTGCAAACGCACTTTAATTATTTAAAAGTGTATTAATCGTTTACAATAAAAATGATGCCACCAAAAAGAACCTAAACCAAGCTAATATTTTGTACACAGAACTCATTATAGAAAACCGTCGATACGCACCGTCCGAACGCCGTTCAATTAAAGTCGCTTATGTTTAATTCATCCAATTAAAACAGTCCACCTAACGTTTCCATTCGGAAACACGACAAAAAACACGACAATCCCGGATACACAGAATTCCCCGTTGTTAATTTGACCAAGGTCTACGAACGGTGCTTCATCCTCGCAACTATATCGCGTGTTACCATCAAAGCAATGACTCGGCGCCATTTTTGGTATCATCGGCGTTACTTCCTCGTGTACGACGAAAGAGTAGAAAGAAACGAGAACTGTTGCTTCAGCTGGCCATTCGCAATTGAAGAATTCATTTGGAAAGTGGACCCAACAGAATTTTGTACGAAAACGGTTTGGCTATAGTAAACGACTTAGGGAAAATGGCACAAACTCGAGTCCCTTTGTGAATACTAAAATGTGTAAGCAGTAAAATAGTAGAGAGTGATGTGCTTTTACAGCGTTCACAAATTTATAAGAGCATTTCGAACACGTGCATTGAGTTTGTTGAAAAATTCAGGTTTTCGTTCTGTTTATTTATTGAGGCCAAAGGCGAAGAAAATGTTTGACCCTTTAAATTGTTAATTAAGCGACGTTTTAATTGCGAACACTTACAAAGTTCGCCAGAAAGGAAATAAATGTCTATGTACCTCCTGTATATTATAATTAATAAAGACAATTTTTATTTTGCATAAAAATTCGTCTAGTTTAAATGTAACACAAGATATTTGACTTCAATTAAAAAATAAATCAAATACGGTTCGTAACCATATGAATTACGGTGACACAATAAAGCCGAAAAATTCTTCGTTAAATTAAGAAGAAAATGGAAAGTTACTGAAAGGTAATTGAGTATCAAAATTCTCAGTAGAAAAATCTTTGCACAAGATCCCATTATCTAGTCGCACAGATTGTCCTTAAAACGTGTACAGATTTTTCTAAGATAGTTTAGCTTCATTTCGCATTATTCATGTTACCATTTAAGCCATCTATACCATTTTCCAGCGATTCTTTCAATCTGCGGCATTTTTGTTGACCTTAGCTTATATATTGCTTGCTAATTGGAATTCCTTCGGTTCGAAGGTTGCCCCAGGATGCCGGAGCAGCATGTCAATTGTTTAATTGATGACTAATCGACAACCCTTGTTCGTTGATTGCGTTTCTTGCGTCGGCCGGTCCAGTGAATGACGATTTCTCACGATCTTGTAACCAGGTTTTCAGGTGTGCAAACCGTGAGACACGCGGATGCAATTGCGTGGATTCACGTCCCCGTTGAAGAATGCGTTCCTGTTTGCACGCACGGGTCTAATTTACCCGAAGGCCGAATCTGCCATCGGCCTTCCCCAATCGTAAGCCACGAAACACGATGAATCGAATGGCCACAAGCTTGAATCGCTCGGAGGATCTTCGGCGAGAGATGATTCACTCCCATCTCGTGCCGACTACGAAACACTTATGGTCGGCGATGGGACTACGACATACACTGCAAATGGTCCGAAGTATACCAAGGATACCAGGGAGTTTTGAGCCGCACTCTCTCAAGACCGAAGCATTCAGGTTTCCAAGTCACGGGAGCCTCGAAAGTTTTGAAAGAGATACTTTACTCTGCCGTCTCTGAAACTGGTGAGCATCACAAAGTTATCGGGATGAACTAATCTTTCAGCGAATATGTTCGAACTGTTTGTCGAAGACATGTAACGAGTATGATCCGATGAACTGAATCTGGGTTAGCAGTATATTCAACGTGAAATTTTTTGTTACAGGCGAGAGAAAGAAGCAAGCGATGTTTTCATTAAGAACAAGATTGAGAGAATGTCTCATGCTATTTTGTAATTTTTGACTGTAGCTAAGAAGACGATTCTTGAAACTGTGGTCAGAGTTGAATAAAATTAAGAAGAGTATGTGTATATATTTCTAAATAATATTTCAAAAATAGAATAATATTTCAATCTTGCAGTTAGCTTGGCGAAACAGTATGTCCCAAACTCTATCGTTTCATGGATAGTTTAGAACCTAATCCGACACTTTTTATCTTTGCTCGAATCCCAGAATCGAACGAGGCTAATCGAATTGAGATTTTTTTTGCGATGAACATCCTTGACGAGTTTCGCGCGTCATCGTTGCCATTGATGTCTGTTGAACGAACAATACAAGATTTTGACAGCATGATGCGTGTTCCGGATGTAGAGTTACAGATGTTGAAGAAATTCGTGATTAAATCTGATACAACGAATCGAAATAGTTATTGAGCAAAGCGATGAAATCGTAGTTTACTTTACAGTCGGAAAGTTGTACGAATGAAATGAATTAGCTTGATAAAATGTAAGAGTCGCGACTTAATTAAAGAAACAATGAACATTTACTGACCTGTCAAATCTGATATGTGTTCGCAGATTAAAAATGCATCTAATCGTCGATCTTGAGCAATCCATTCTGAAAAACCCGTATACTTAACTACCTCTGATGTCAAAATAGCGGACAGAGTTCATTAACGATTACATACATAGTCGGCCGCAGTTTCTTGCTTACACGTGGTAATCGATGGTGATTAATTGCTTTACGTAGAGGAAAGACGTTTAACCAAAATCGATAAGAACAATTACCACCACCGACAGAATCGAAACCATAAAACATTTAACATTTACATAAAACACAGACTCTAGAATGAAACGAGTTCTCGCCGAGCTGCGATCATCTGGAACAGGAAAAGGAATTTCCGAAAGGACCGAAATCGGAGTGTCCATTCAACGGAATCTCCTCCTACAATTACAAAAGACTTCCAATCAAGATATACAAACGAGCGAATACCGCGCAATCAAGATCAAGATATCGCACAATTAAATTTTCCTCAGTGCATCCCAAATGTTCAATCGAGAGGTACCCAAATCAGGACTGCGAGGAGAGAAAGAGAGAACGAATCTTCCAGAATCTTCCTGATAGCAAAGCGAAAAGCGTTTTCGCAGCTAGCTTTCCGTTTTCCACGATCGGCCAGCGCGATCGCGCTCGAATAAGAGCAGAAAGGTAAAAGAGGACTCCCAAGAAGGCGAGCATCGTTTTACAACCACCTTTCCATTCTACTTGACGCCATAGTGCGATTGATCTGGCTGGATAAAAATCATTTCGATGCTTCCATTTGAAGAAATTACTTTCATACGGGCGAGACAATCGGCGAACATCGATTTCTAATAAATGAACCCATTGAATGATACACAAACGAACTTATCACGGGATCACCAAGCAACCAAGCAACCGAGCTACCAAGACTACCAAGCAACCAAGCAACCAAGCAACCAAGCAACCAAGCAACCAAGCTACCAAGCTACCAAGCTACCAAGCTACCAAGCAACCAAGCTACCAAGCAATCGAGCTGCGAGCAACCAAGCAACTAAGCAATCAAGCTACTAAGCAACCAAGTACCTACACATCTAAGTAATTCAGCTATCAAGCAACCAAGCAATCGAGCTACTAAGCAACCGAACTACTAAGCAATCAAGTAACTAAGCAACCAAGTAAGTAACTACTGACTACTGAAGCAATTACCCTACTCATGACACGCTGAGCGCATCAACTAATAAACCGAATAAAAAATCGTCTCTAATCCCGTTGGATCCAGCTACAACAGATCGGCAATGATCAATGAAACTGCGGGCACCGACAACGAAATCAGAATGATCTCGCGGGTATGATTCGGCCGCGATTCGGATCGTTTCGGTACGGAAGGGTCCTCAGTAGACGAACAAGGATCACGACACCGTATTCGGTGGAGGATCGTCGGTGTCGGTCAGGTGAGAGGGGGTCTTGAAGTGGGGGAGAAGGGGGGTTGTCAGGTGAGGGAGGCAGGTGGGGGAGAACACGCAAGAATTATCCCTGAAGAGTCGAAACGGAGAAGAATGGGGAAAAGAGAGGACACCAACGAGGATGGGCACCAAGTTGGTCGGTTGGTCTGGTTGCCGACCCCCACCCTGTATATAAGCGTTCTTCTGCCGGCTACGTCTTCAGTCTTACAGTTCGAACGGCACACTGCGTGTACAAATCGAAGAGATCATCATCTGCTGACAAAAAAAAAAGAAAACCAGAGACAGTCGGGGACGATGCCTTCTTCTTGCTGACGGAAGAACTTAACGCGCCAGGATGATCGGTCGTGTCCGCGCCGCATTCTTCAGCCTGGTACGTGCCCCCATTTTCGATCCTGATCCTCGATACTCGACAGGATTACCATAATAGTGATCAGAGGACTCGTGCACCATGCTCGATCAGTGTGCTTCGATAACCGCTTCCGGTTCGCCGATCTGTGCCGGTCGCCGTCAGCTGTACCGATCAGTGGATGATCGTATTATTACCATACTTCGTCCAACGAGTCGAGTCAGCGAAGGTAAACAAATGTCACTCGAGTGCGACCGAGTTGGAGTTACATTTCTCAAATGGACGCACGCTGGTGCTTTGTTTATTTACGTCGACTCGTCTCGCTCGATCGAGTACACGGAGTGCGAAATCAAAATTGTCTGCATCTGTTGCAAGGACAAAGAGCTGCTTAACCATTTTTTTTCTTTTTTTTTTTTTGATAAATGTAATTGCTCAACGCTCTTCAATTTAGTTAAATTGTCCACTGTTTCCAGTTACAGCTACTCATTTTTGTCACAAATGCATAGAATCCTAGCAGTTAAAGCTGTGCTACATTTTCTCGGTTAGCTTAAATGTAGCCTAATTTCATAGAACCCCAAATTCGGGCAGATTTCACAGTATTAAGTATCAAATTATTGCTTCGCGGTTTTACGAACAAGGGAACCACGTGATTATTCATACTGACTTTTCATCGATTAATTGAAACATCACACACAGCGACAGAATTGTTTCAATTCTGCAACTTTCTAAATTAAACACTTCTCTATTTTCATGCAGCCAGCGTTGTAGTTTCATTCGCGAGAATTTTTTGTAACAAGCATTCAGTTAAAATGATCTGTAAATGTTTCATTTAAAATTCTGTAAAATTGCAACGAGATACGAAGGTAATAAGGATTGCGAGAATATAGTAAACAAGCAAATAAAGCAAGCGAAAACACACAGAAAGGAGAATTGAAAGTAAACGAACGTTACATTACAATGTGTTGCGTACAACGGTGTAGGTGCGTTTCACAGCGTTCTATTAGTTTACTTGAAATTGAAACAATGACTTCACGTTTCGATGTTATTTCCCCGTGCGATAACGCTGTTACATGTATCATCGGTAATACCCCAAACTGCGTTTATTGAAACTCTCAATTTGCAACTTTCTCGGTTAAATGCAACCATCAACAGTGACTCAAGAATATTTATTCGACAAACAAACGTCTATTTTCTTCCGTCGTCAAGGTAAATTGACAGAATCGCTCTGCGCATCGATGAAAATAGAAATAGTGCTTGTTGAGCCCGAGGAAGTTGAACAGTTACAAAAAATAAATTGTATTAATTTGCAAATATCGTTAAAAAATCTAGTCGACGAAATTTCAATGGAAATTTCAATAGACGTTTTCGAATGGTACCGAACTTTTTGCTGTTACCAAACGCCGCTCCAATTTCTCGTTTTATTCTGCCTCCCAGGCACGTTTTCTCCAAATCATGAATTAAAATATTCATTTCACTACAATGACGCCATACTATCACGATTGTCAGACTGCAACAACGACTAGGTCACGCACAAAGTTTGCAAAAGCTAGAAATACGAATGAAAATTAGTTGACAAAAATTCGATATAAAATTTCCAGGCGATTTCAAACTTTTCGCAGAAGCTCTAATTTCTCGGCGGCGTACTTTTCGAAAAATGAAAAAACGATACCGAAGATCGAGTGCCGGTATCATTGGCGTAAATATAGCGATGATAGGCGTTTACACCTGCTCGTTCTGTGGGATGAAAGCGGGAATTCGCACCGCGCCGCGACGGAATACCAACGAATTGCGAAATAGAGGCATACGCCGATTCGACTGCAAATAGAAAATCGCAACAATCGGAACGAGTGTCATCGACATACATTCGCCAGAGTCTGTATCCGCGTCTCCGTTTCGACTTTACGCGTTTTTCCAAGATCTCCGCGAATAAGGAGCAGCAATTTTCATTTACGGTATCGTTGCACTTAAACGGTCTCCCTTCAATTAAGCACGCCACGTGGGTCACCGATGACGTTCGATATATAAGCTCTTTCAAGAAGAAAGGTCAGACAAATTAAAAATGTTTATGCGAGACTAATAGGGATAGCCCAAGTAAATAAATTGCTAGCCTATGAAACTGTTTATTAATTTTAAATAACACCCGAGCTTTAGTGAAATTAAGTCATAATTGTTCATTAGTATACAGTGGATTTTGTGCATTTGTGATAAAAATGAGCAGATAAAGTGAAAAAATGCTGATGTATTATTTTCATCTGTTTACAATTATTATATATACGAAATAAATGTCAGAACCAGTACTAAAGATCTCCTGAAAGAACTAGTACTAAAAACTGTACTAAAAAAATCCTTAAAATTTTATAGCAGCAACTTGAACGGAATTCAATCGTATAAATTCACCGATAAAATATTGCAAATGAAATATTGCGTATACGCAACGTTAAGCGAAACCCAATAGGTCGAACGAAAAAATAACCGTGTAAATTCTTTTTTGTAGCAATCGTAGACTGTCATTCGCAGGAATATTAATCTCTCGACTTCTGATTAACCGGAAAATCGTTTCCTTCAGTACAGGAATTAATTGCACTTCGGGAAGAATAATAACCGCAATTTTTCTAGTTGATAAATTTAATTTATCGTTGCCGCTTCATAGAGTCGATGAAACAGTAAACAGCATTAACCATCATGCGGAGACTAGGCATCGTCGAATTTGTTTACTCACAGAGTTGTCGATGCTCAGATTTTGCGACGCAACATTTGCAGCTTGTTTCCGCGAATCGAAAGAAAGGCTTCCCGAGTATTTCAGTAAAAACACCTTCCGATTATGCGAGCGCGTGAAGCATTCCCCGCGTTGCCAGGATTGAGGCGCGTCGAATGTCGAACGAACGCGCGAAACCGAGCGAATGATGATTACGCTGACATAATATTATAGCCGGGGCCTGTGTATATCGCGGATGGTAGACGGCTCTGTGTCTCGCAGCCTGTTCGTGTATGTGTGTGCGTGTGTGTTCCATTGATCTTGGCACTTGAACAGAATGTCGTTGCACTACATTTCATTCATAACTCTCAATGCCGCGGCGCGCAACGCTATTATGCTCGCCGGGGATCATGCGGATCGTTAGATCGTGACTCGTTTTATCGGACCGTGAATTGGCAGCTATGATCGCGGCACGCGAATCGATCATTGTTCTCTAAATCGTGAATTAAGCCGTTCAATCGACCATCGAGAGGTTGTATCACCGGGACGCGACAATGATTAACGCTGGATCTAAACGGATCTATATGTAGATCTATACGGAGACGATTTTAAATTATTCCGTGAAAAGAATGAGAATGCATTTATTTAGGTTTTTATCGATTTTTATGACAATGAAAATATTTAAAGAAAACTGGAAGGCTTTTTTTACGGTTTGTTTCATGAAATGTTAAAGCAAAATAAGTTCGGAACATAAAAAACGGATTTTCTAAAAATTACGACATAGGCCGTTCTTCCCGACACCGATTCAATTATACTTTTAAAGCATAATGATTATTAGAAAAGGGATAGTAAATTTTTCTCGTTACAATTGGTTATATGTATCTCTTTTTAAATATTCATTATGCTTTAAAAATAGGTATAATTAAAATAGGCACAGTAATTGGTACCCTCCACAGTAATTGGGTCCCTTACCCTAAGACCTAAATGTAGAAAGATTAAAAGAGCTGTCACTATGAGGAACTTTGATGTTTTAATTTTTATTCAATTGGATTCTTTGTGAAATTGTTAGTTTTGCGAACGTATAACGAAATACTGACGTGAATAACGGTATATACACGAACATACATATATACATGAACTACCGAATACAGAATGATTCACTGACGTCTTAGGTCAAGTTTCTCCGTTGGTTTTTCATTGGAAAACGGAATAACGAAGAATGGCCAGACGATCGTCCCCGAGGCTGGTCACACGCGTTATGAAACACTGTATAGGTACATTCAGGCCGAGAAAAAGAAAGGGCTTGTGAAATAATAGTCAGTCAATGGTTAACACAAGATCTGCTCATCTGTCGGAGCATTTCCATTACGAATAGCCCCTTCTATCGAAAGTCTGGCAATGATTGACGACTACCGGTTGAACTATAGGTGCCCGGCCGCAATCTCTGAATCAGCAGAAATTATCTTCAGGTGCGATCCGTTTGTACTGTTTACAAATCCGGCGAGATACAGCGTTTAACGCTTTGATACGGCTACTTAAATACAAAAGCTCAGCTAATTTGTTCCGGTCCGCGGCTGCTCGTTTGCTGCGCATTCTGCGATAGCACCAGCAAATACATCGGCGATTTGCAAATTTTCGCCGACCCGCCCTCTGACGAGGCTCCGCGTGAAAAATACTGAAAATTTCGCATCTTCGCGACAATCTCGTAGCACGAACCGCGTCTTGAAGCTTATCATTCGAAAACTCGAGTCCTAAGAACAATGCCTCGTAAAGTCGTTTGGGCTGTTTCGAGGCGCGCGTTGGTTCGCGATGAATCTTCAATATGGCCGCTGCGAGAAGTGTAAATACAGTAAATTGTAGTTAATTTTTCATATTATTAATGAATTTTAATACAGTAAAATTTTAGAACATAGTTGATCAGTAATTAAATTTAATAAGGGATCATTTATTGTTTTAAAATTTAATTTTTAACGTGAACAGAATTCGCAATCCTCGCAGAGATTTGCAGTGATTTTGCACTGTCGAGGAAAATGTTAAAAATTGCGTTTGAGTTTGTGATTTACTCCAGTCTTAAAGAATTGAAAAAATGAACAATATGTACTGATATTTTGGTATGTATGTAATTAAATTATACGTTTACCATTCCAGTACATAGACGCGTATTCGTAACGTCGCGTCAGTATGTCGAGGTTCGTCCTCAAAGGGTTAAATTGCTCAAAGTAACAATAATGGTAGCTTTATCGTTAATAAAATCGCAATAAAGCACTGAAAGACGGAACCAGGGGCAGTCTCGAAGCAATATAACATTTATGGCAGCCACGCGAAAGGCGAATGTCTTTTTTATATTTTTTTGAAGCGACTCTGCTTCTCGGAGGAGTATAAAGCGCTGGTAACGAAGTTGAAATATTTTTATCAAGCGGCGGCGTTGTCGAGGAACTCTGCAAATTTCTATTTTTCGCGCGCGTACAGTGCGAGAGTTTTATACTCTTCTTCTTTTTACATTACCGTTTTAATTTCCCGTGTCGAGCAATTAGCACCCGGTCCACGAAAGTTGAGGCGTCCGTTGAACAGCAGACCTGTTTCGTTGCGCTGCGGTGAATTAGCACGGGTTTTCCAGAAATCCTTGCGCGCCTCGCTGCCGATAGGCAAGTTAATAACGAAAGGTGGTAATTATGTTTATGATTTGTGGAGTGATCGATACGGCGTGAACTATCCCCGTGGCTCCCGGTCGGAAAATATCAAACAAACAACCGCGATTGAACTTTTCCCGGCCGACCATGAAGCGGGGATTCGAGTTTGAAAAAGTACCGTCATCAATACACGGGATTTGATACTGAAATGGAACTAGAAATGAAAATCAGATAGCGAATTTCGCAACGATCGGATCACCATCAAATAGTCGTAATTCTTCTCGTTGTGCGAGACGAGGATCTGCTCTGCTCTGCTTTGCTTTGATGGAAAATGTCGGCGTTTATGGTGGCGACGAAGCTCCTTGATAGTTAATAGGTTCTCTTGTTTTAGTTGAACGATTCTCTATTATCTGTAATGTTCTATTTTTAATATTTTACTCAATTTATTCGAACGATTCTCTTTTTGCCTTTAATATTTTACTCGATTTGTTCAAACCACTCTCTGCTACCATGGCTATTTTACTCAATCTATCTGAACGGTTCTCTTTTTTAAAGTGTATCGCATGAATTGTTAGTACGATAATTAGATTTGCAATGGAACTTACCAATGCGAATTATTAACGCATGATCTCAGAATCAAAATGACTATTGCTCATGTAATCATGGAAAGGTTGCAGAAACTGCACCTTTTGACAAACATATGCAGAACACGCTCTACAAATTCGTTTATAATATGCCAGTAGCCACGAAGTTCGAATAAAATGACAGTCATTAAACTGTGTTGCGAGACGTTGTAGACGGATCGTAATTTCCCTGATTAATACCACGTCGTGGTAGATTCAGGAATTCATAATTTACTATAATCAATAACGCAAGAAAAGTGTTAAGCAATTCAAGACGATCCTCACCGCAAGCACACGTTTGCAGCAATGTTCAAAGGTTATGCAGGGAGGTCTTCAGGCAAACGAACATCGAGAAACTTCTTCCATTGTTGCTCATTAGTCGACTGGACATTTCAAGCGTGTATTTAGAATGTGAATATAGAAAACGTCGGACAGTGAAATCGATGAAATAAAATGTAATTATAGAAATGCTGGAGCAAGCGTTTATCGATCCCCAACGATAAAAAACGTTGATCGTTTCATCCAACACATTGCAAAATTATTCAAAAAATTATTTTCTACTTTGCCTAACACATTGTTGTTCAAAAACGTGCCAGAAACGAGTTATTATCTCAGTAGGTAGATCCGCAAGAAGTCTCATAGTTTAACGTTGGAGAGGTTGATTAACAGTAGTTTCCACTTTTAGACAAAATTTCGATGAAGTAGATTTACAAAATCGAGCAACTTTAGGAATTATCTAAAAAATCACGTTCAGATTTGCAACGACAGTATTGCCCGAAAATCTATATAAAAAGTGAACGATTAATACAATAAGTCTCGTTGTCTAATCTTCGCGAGATTGATGTGCAGTTTCCGCTTTGTTTTAGACAAAATTTCGATGAACCGAGGTAGACTTGATAGCTTGAGGAGGTTGCAATCCATTTTGGAGTTTTCGTTGTAACGAGGTGAACGGAGGGATTTTTAATTAGTGCGTTGGTGGGTACAGCCATCGGGGAACGTTAGGAAACAAGTTCCGAGAGCCGCGACTATAATGTTGCCCTTTGTTCGTAGGATGGATGGCTTTCGATTCTGTATTCGCGTTTTCATTGGACGACGCTAGAAACCCGCAACAACGTTGAGCCTTCGCACACTTGTTGCGACGACCTCCGGGACCGGGGCTGACAATGAATCCGTGTAGATACTATCGAGGCAACTTTCTTTTCGTAATCCTCCCAATAACGCAAACGCCTCCATCTGGTTTCGGTAATATCCCCCATCTGGCATTCTGATATTAAATTACTTCTCCCCTTTGCAACCGGCCATTGTTCCGCCGAGCAATTAGTACGATTACGTTGATGAGGGAAGAAGAAAAATACACAGAGAGAGAGATAGAGATGGAGAGACAGTCCGAACAACGGGTTTAGAGTAAGACGACCGAGAATAGAAGGTGAATTCTAAGTGTCGCGTTCGAATCCGATTGCGAGACCCGAGGATTATCTTGATTTTTGGAATGACGCTCGCCGGGAGTTCACTTTTAGCTGTTTCAAGGCCGAGATGGAACGGTTCATGCGAACGATAGCAACCTTGCTTGGCGTGAACGCACTGCTTCAGAGTTACGCGATCACGACCAGCTACAACAGACAGTAGAAAAATTATGTCTAAAAAATGTTTTCATATTCATTGGAAAATTTAAACTCGATGAGAGGATAACGTTGCAATTGCTTAATCTGCTTCTGAACAAGCTTCT
Source organism: Halictus rubicundus (assembly GCF_050948215.1). Classification (NCBI taxonomy): domain Eukaryota; kingdom Metazoa; phylum Arthropoda; class Insecta; order Hymenoptera; family Halictidae; genus Halictus; species Halictus rubicundus. Next base: position 11,288,660 of record NC_135152.1, on the reverse strand, counting down.
TCTGATTGTCAACAAATTTCAACAATACACGTTAATTGAACACTACAAATACTGAGCCTTACGCAACACTGATACACATATTTCTTTATAACAACGACAAGATCGCATTTATTTGCGTACAATTGTTATTATAATAGGTGCTCAATGGAGAAGTTCATTCAACAAATTCTCGTGAATTTATTTTGATAATTTCAACAATTTTTAAAAGAAGAAATCAGAAACAGTTTCAGACTGGTTTTGTAAAACAATTATTTTTGGAGAAAAATGATATCGATTTCCGTCGAAGTGCAATTACACGTAAACCTGAACGTACACGCATTTCGTGCACAGCCTTCGTACTGTAACAACCGTTTCAAAAACCGATGTTTCCAATTTTTATAGTCGTTCGAGCAAATTCAAGTTGTTCCCGCAGTCGCCTGCCGCTGTTAAACGAACCAGTGACGCGTTCACGACCTGGATCTAAACAACGCTCGCCCAGCGTGTTTCTGTCGAATGAAAATCCTGCAACAAAGCGTGAAAAAATGTCAGTTCTCCGCGTCTAGTAAAATCGTCGAGGTCGGTGGTCGTTGGTTCTCGATCGCACGGCGAACACGGTCGAGCCTCGAAATTCGCGGCAGCGCGGGAAACGTTTAGGGGAACTTTCTCCGGACCGGAGAAACCGATCTAAATCATCCTAAACTCGGGTCAGCCGGTTGCTGTGCGGTGCGAAATAGCGAAACACCGTCGGACACATACGATCGGCCAGAGGCATCGCCTCCAGCTGTATCGACGTTTTGATTGCGTAACACCGTGAGGACTTTCACTATGAAATGATGCGCCGATTATAGTTTTCGCGATGCACGGGGACATCGGGCAATCTGAGGTCACACGGACTGCCCTGAAACGCTGCAGGCCCGACTCCGCTTTAATGCTTTGACGCGATCGTTGCATGCCTCGCTGATGGATCTCTCGGGCTGGACATGATCTCCTCGGGAATTAGCACCGCGGAAGCATCGACTTTTTGTCCGCCTTTATCTTGCATTAAGATCATTTCGATCTTAACTACTGCTTCTGACAAATCATTCAGATAATTTCGTTCTTGCGTGAAGATCCACATTTTGATTTAACTTCTGCCTCTCACCATTGGTTTAGACAATTTCTACCTTGCAACCGATTAAGACAATTTCCATCTTGCACGAAGACCTTTTTGATTTAATCCCTAAGTACCACTTTTTACGCAAGTACTACAGAAGATATCACGGATTACTAATGTTTAATACGTTACCAGTGGACCGCCTTAAGCAACATGAAAATTTTTGCTGCATCGATTACACAAGATGGGAGCCAGATACACGCTTAATTATTCCTCAATTATCTGAATTTTTCTCCTGCTTTAAATTGCACCAATCCATCTTTATTGTAAATGCATAAAATCCACAGTCTAGTTGTCAGGTACTGAATTAAGATCAAATTTAATTGTCCTCGCTTCGTGTATTGTAGTAACGAAGAATTGGAAGCGTAATAACGTTGGAATATTGTAATATATAATATTGTAATAATTATAATAATTGGGGGTTAAGTCACGCTTCTCACGGCTTATAGAAGCAAGTTTCTCAAGCATATTTAAGCAGCATTCCAGTTCTGTACCACGCACAAGCACTCCAATTACCGTCGCCTAAAATTCAAGACGATGCTTCGGGAGCTTCCTTCGTCTGTTCATGTAATACCCGGAGTTATGTTCGATAATGGCGGTGCTCCAGCGTGAGCTGTGCTTTACGCCCTCGTAAAATTACCCTTCCGATCGCGGGCATAGCCAATTTAACCTTGTGAACGAGGTCGTGCGAGTATATAAAAACCTCGTGTGAATTGAATCGCATGATTTCGCGGCCCTTCGAACTAGAATCGTTAACGGAGACAAAAACGCCATCGTCCAGGACTGCGTTTGAATAACATTCGGCCGCGTGAACAAAAAGCAGGGAGGACGAGATAATTGCTATTTTACAAGAATGTTTTACTGCTTCCAGGGTTATTAATGTTAGCTGATGAAGCAAGTCGATTTTGCAACGGGAAGCTTTTGAATCGGTTTTCGTAACGAACGAGAATAAGTTTCAGGAAGCTTCTGTCCCTTTGGATATTTTAGTAATAATTAGTGACGTCTTCCATCCCGTTTGCAAAATTAATTGTTCCCACTTGATGCGACAATGTGCTCCACCGGGAAGTTAAGTGTACTCGAAACTGCATTAACGAACACAATTATTACATAAATGAACCTGAAGTACGAGACACTACGAAATCTGCTGGGAAAACAATAAATCATTTTCTGCAAGCTCGAACACACTATTAACTCAGTTCTGTGATCGAAAGCGTAAAAGCACAGAGAAGAACAATTATTGAAATAATTCGAATAACTCATTTTCTAATCGCAAATGTAAAATGCCGTTTCCAACATTTGGAAAATCAACTCCGAGTAATACTATAAATTCGCAATTAATAAATTGATAAATTATCACCCGAAGAGAAGGAAGAATGGAGAGAAGAAAATTAAGTTACACAGGATCATAAACAATCTAATTGATTGCACATTCTCACCAACTGATTTCCCCATTTTCCATCTCGCGCGTGACTCTAATTGTTGATGATCGATGCCGTCAACGATCCCGCGTCAATGACAGATACAGGAATCCAGTATTACGAAGTTTATGACCGATCGCTGTCGTCAGGGTCGCAAACAAAAGAGTCGATTAATTTCGAAGCGTACGCAGTTGTGGACGAGTCCGTAATGGAACAGTGAATGGTACTCTCCTTCTGCTCTTTAACTTTCGCTATGGCTGCCCCTTATGGCATTAATATGCAAGCATTACGCGATGATTTTTTGCATGGATCAATCGGTCGCTCGACGCGGTCTTCAACTTTGCTCAGGTCACGTGGAGACACGCGAGACTCTAGAACGTTTCTTCATCTACGTACAGTGATTGTATCGCGATCACGTGCACGTGAAACCTTTCTTGACCAACGAGAAAGCTTAAAACAATTTTCAGTTAAATAATAATTTTTTTTTGTTTTATAATTTCTGCTAAAAAATCTGCAAGTTTCTCATACGGTACGTATACAGAATATAATATTCGGTTAAACTTTACCTCGGGAAACCAGAAATTTTTTACTTTTTTTATGTAATCCTGTCCATTTTGGCGAGAAAATTCCGAAAATCCAAGTTTCAATCCTAGGAGTTTACGAGTTCAAAAGTTATACGTGAGTTACGTGGATCTTCGGCATTTTCTCTCCAAAATCTACAGGATTACGTAAAATAAAGTTGAAAATTTCTGATTTCCCGAGGTAAAGTTGGATCTAATATTCTTTGAACGTTTCTCGCAGGCCAGAATTTTCATGCAGAAGATAGAAAATTCCGTAAACGTTTTTCGCTGCAAGTAATGCGTCTCTTCAATTTTTGTTCTTTTGTTCATTAAATAACTCTAATGACATATGACACATATGTCACATATGTGATTGAACAAAGAACAATATTGGATGTTGGATATCTGTCGAATCGAAGAGCCAGACAAGCAATTGCTTATTCAGCACGAACCCGAAGCTGTCTGTTCGTTCTCCAGACGTTTCCCAGCTGTTTCAAAATTTATTGCACACATAACATTCCCTGGGATTGAAGTTGGTCTTGACTACGATCACTCAATATTAAATTGTTAAACAATGTTTACTCCAAATATTTCTACACGCTTGGTGTAAACAGATCAGAGTATAGGTTTATAGCTTGTCAATGTCTGTTTGTAAATAAATCACAGTTCAACGCGACCTTTGCTGTTTCAAAAAGCAAAAGGTTAACATACCAGAAGCTAAAAAGATATACAAACGTTCAATTACAAAAACTGTAATTTCATCGAAGAGGCAGTTGAACAGATTGTATCTGAGATTTCATGGTTGTTTCGCGGAAAATCTTTAATACATAGTTCGAACGTGATCACATCGCGAATGGCGCTATGCTTCTAACCTTTATGCACAACGATACGAATTTGCAATGGACAGAGACAAGAATTCAAACGAACTTCATTGTGTAAATTTAAATATTCCTTTTATGTACGTAAAGTTATACTCGTACTTGAGAAACTAAAAAATTCTTTATTTTATAGAGGTAAGCATACTATACAGTAACAATTATGAACATCCAATTACAAGACGTCGATCACTCGAGGCTGTTTAGCAGAGGAACTTGCGTAACACACTGTATACTTTGATCTCGATCCATCTCGTAACCGCTTAATTAAGCATCGTTTAATCAAGCACAATAACTCTTGAAATTATGGTGACGGAGTATTGATTTGTTCCTCGGCACGACGTGGAAGCTGTGATGTAATGAGAGCGTGTAGCTTGACAAATAAGATAAACCATGTCAATCTGAAATTACTTCTCATCGGTTATACTCAAAAATTTCAATAAAAATGAGACATATTTTAATATTAACAGAACCATCGAATTGCAGGTGTCATAATAACACGACCACAAAACTATAGATACAATAATAACAGCTGTCCAAACGAAGCACGAGCATTTAAATGGGTTCCGTCGTGCACCGACCAAGCTATTCGAACCACAAACCATTTAAACTAATCAAACAAGTGTGAAACAAGCACCTTCCAATTTGGCAAACGCTATTCCAATTTCCAATGTAAGCTTGCGTGCTCCCTCATCATTGATAAAATAACAATTTCCGAAATAGAAAAATTCATTTATTTTCTAGAATATTTATTTTCTAAGGCATCTACCTATTCAATAAAATCGACAGCTCTAGGTAAAGTACCATTAAGATAATATCAAATTAAATACCACAAAAGTGTTAATAATGTAAGCATAAATCAATCAAATACCACAAGTACCATTAATTTGCTCTGAATGTTAATTCATAATTTATAGACCTGACACTAACTCATTTAGAATTCATGAAATTATTAAATTGTGAATCATGTAAATCATAAATATAATTAAGGGAAGGTACCAAAAAGGAACGAACTATTTTTACAGTATTCTTTGTACCTCGATGCCGAGCTAAATTGGTAACATGAACCTTGTGGACGTAAATCGCGAGTAAAACGTCAGTGAATATTTTTTAATGAACCATGCACCATACACGGTGGGACCGAATGGGTTCATCCAATGGGAAACGAATGGGGCCATTTATGCTCGGAACGTGAAACACAAATGCAGCCAAGGTATCGAACAACTCGTCAGTGCCATCCAGTTTGTCAATCACACCGGGACACGCTCGGACGGGGATCCTGATCGGCTCCGGTTAGGTTCACCTGCTGATTTCCCATTGTCCACTAAAATATCGCGGCACGAATACCGTAGGTATTAGCGTCGCCGGCGACGGTTGATTCATGACACAGGGCAAGTCGAGCGTCAGCATATATTAACCTTTCGTACTCGCCTGCGAGAGACGCTCGTAGAGCTGCCGTGTCCGAATGGGAAGAAGAGCTCTCCCGTCGAATCTCACTTTCCCTTTTCGTGGGTGGAACAACAGGGCGACGGCTGAGATCATCAATCCCGAGATCATGGCTGATCCGAGCAGGATGCGAGCTGTCGTGCCACTTTTGATGACGACGGAGACGTTTCGTCTTTCTCGCTAGAAAATAGTATAACTTTCGAGAAAATTCAGGTAGACAGGTGAAACTTCTTTTAAATAAAAGCTGAAGTGTTGCGGAATAAGGGAAAATACGGAGGAAGGGTGACAAATAACTTATCAGCTTTAAAATATTTATTAAAGTGGACCTTTCTTTAAAGACGTTTGTCCATTACAACGCGTGGTTCGACTCATTTTGTTAACGTTATACATCGTTGTTGTATGTCGTTTTCTATAGATTTTGATATAGAGAACCCAAATTTGGTTGTAGAATTTTTTGTCGATCTTCAAGATTTTGGGACAAATGAGATTCTACCGGAGAAATCGATTATGTGCAATTCCTGAGTTATTATCTATTTTGATATATAAAATCTTTCTCTCGTTCTCCAAGATTTCAGTTTCCATTGAAAAAAGTTTCACCACCTTCCCTATCTTAATTCTATAAAAAGCTTTATAATTTTGCGACAACAAGGACCAAGCGCTTTCACTGTGCAGCATTTCAAGACGTCCTTTGGCCACGCGCGATTCCCACTCGTTGGACAAAATCGTTTTCGACGGACACTCGACGTACAACCATGATCCCGTGCCCGTGTATTATTCATGGGCGAAACTAGAATGTAGAACTGATTGATTTCTCGAACACGTACCCAGCCATGTAAATGGAAAGCAATTTGTTCCGGGCGTCGACTGTAAGGGAATAATAATGGACAAATGGTCAAAAACATGGCTTCACACGCGCGAGCGAGTCTGAGGAATCCTAGCAGAAAGTGTTTAATCGATCGAATTCACAGAATGTTGCAACTGGACTAAGAATTTTTATACTGCTTCCCATTTTTATAGGTTGTTTCCGAAAATAGAACAGACGAGACAATTCATTTTAGTAATATTCATCGTTCGAAGCATTAAAAAGTGTTCTAATACAATGTCATAGGATTTTCAAATTTTTTTTAGCAGTATTCGTCGCAAGACGCCTTCAAAAGTGTTGTACCACAATGCCATACTATTACAATTTTGTTGACATTTTGAATACATTTTTTTCGCAATATTCATCGCAAGACATATTCAAAAGTGTCCTAATGCCATTCTATTAAAAATTTTTGTATCAGCTTGACACGAATGAATGCACTGAATTAGCAATCATAAACTATTTAGTACATTGGTACACTGGCGTTTTACTTGGCAAGGAAGATCAAATGATCGTTTAGAAACGCTAAGATAAGATGGCCAGATAAGTCAGTCTAATTAGAGTTCATAAAAATTTCGTAAAATAAAAGCAGGGCGTACCCAACGATTGTTGAATTTTAATTCTTAGGCGTTTCTCGTGTATAAATTCGATTCCCGCGTTGCCATTCAGAAGCAGATGCTTCTGTCATTCATAAGTAAATTCCCGGTGCGTCGAGGATTCTGCGAATGTAAATAAGACAGCAATCTCCTATTCATCATTCCTCGGTCTTTTCTTTTTCCGACAAAATTGGTTCTTTTGTCGTTGACGCTTCAGTGTTTTCTCCCGCGCACACATAAATCATGGTATTTTCGTTGGGATAGCGAAATAGAGAAATTCAAATGTATAGGACGCCATTTATCTGATTCAATGGACCTGTCGACAGAACCCGAGAAGACTGAAGTAGCATTTCAGCTGTCTTTGAAGAAGGTTGAACCGCGGCTAGGACTAATCATCAATCATGCACAGCGATTACAGCTGGATCGTGTTAGATGTCTGTTAATACTGCTTGCGCTTAACTTAATTGACTTAAAAATCGTGTTGGGGAAAAATGCTTGCGTTGCATGCGCTATCGTTTGCAACAGCGTCACCTTTCCGAATTTTTATACGCGTGAATCGATGCTGAAATGATTCGCAGCTCGTTGTTAATATTGACGTTACATCAAGTCTGTCAATGAATATAATGAATGTCAATGAACGGCATTTTTCTGACTACAAATAAAGTGTACATAAATACGAATGGTAGACAAGCGTAAAATGAAAGGTACTAAGAAAATCATTTTCAAAATGAGGTACACGAAGAATATACAAGTATGATTTTTAAAACACAATGCATGAAAAATAATTATTTAAAATCATTGAACATAGTGCATACGGAGTTTATATCTTTGCTTTGCTAAATTCTTGTAATATTCCGTGAAAGAGTTGCGTTGCATTTAATAAAACATTTCAGCGATGGAGATAGACAGTGAAATAAATGGTGGTATTAAATGTGTTAATAGAAAATATTCTTTTGAAATCTAACGCAACGGATGACTAAAAACAATTAAATTTTTCTACGCGCAATGGCAATATTTTACCGTAAAACTGAACCAAGACTAAGTACAAGAAGTTTGAATGAAATTACATTCCGGGGAAGCCAGGAAAAATGACGCTGACCTTAAAGAACTGACGTTGATTGATCTCCCTTCTGTTTCTCGGCTTTGGCTCGCCGATTCGACAACAACACTTCAGAGGAGAAACCGAAATTGACAAGCTCGGTGTCGATGATGATAAAGAAAACACCTAACGTCGTTGTACCTGCGAGGTCTGTCGGATGTTCGATTACGAAACGTTACCGCTGCTCCCTCGGAAGAGTGCGCGACCTTTACTTTTAATTACCCTAAATGGCGACGCAAACGAAAAATGAATCCTGCGAGAAATAAATCCAGGGATTCCACGCGGGGCTGACTTTTACGGGGGATCGTGGCATGAAAAGATTAAAAGCCGTGTCAGAGGCGGCCTGCGCTACAAAAACGCCGTATACCACTGTTCACTTACGCTAATATGGCGTTGGTTATTTATAGGTAGTGGACAGACGGAATTGATGGCGGCGAATGCAATCCCGGTTTATCTTGGTTTTTCAACAAGACGCTGCAGAACGTAGTCTGGGAATTCTTCTTCGAGGCAAAACAAACCTTTTAAATCCGCGAACTATCGACAGCTTTCAAATACATCAATTTAGAAATGGACGGCAGCAACCTATTTTTTCTCATGGTCTGGGCAAAGTGTATAATACGCTCGTTCGTTTAAGAAAGATGGATTGGCTTTATTAAATAAAAGAAATCGTTCGAAAATGGATCGTGGAAATATTTGAAAAACGTGCTCCCATTAAACATTCCGGTTAGAATGAATACAATTCTTGAAAGCAAGAGTCCAGATTCATTAAAGCCTATGATCTATGACAATGAGCTTTATATTTGAATCTTTAATAAGAATTTTAAAAATGGTTTGACTGCCTTAAGAATCTTGATTGGAGAAGTTGTGCAAGATTTGTCAAATTAGATCATTTTCACTGTCCGCCCACAATCTAGTAAATCTCCGATCGTGAAAAGTTCAAGTTAAAGTTCAGCACGTTGTTCATGAAACTATCCCGAGGTTCATAAACAAGACAGTAATTTGGTACACTTGTATCTATGACAGCAATCAGGTTTGATTGCGTGTGTACTTATCTTCCGAGCAAGTCATGATTATGAGCTTTGACCCATGATGTTGATGCGTTGCTACATTGGCAGGATAAATATGATATATGGGCTGCAATTTTTGGAGCACATCGTAGATGGTAACATAAGTATACTGAGCTACGCGGACCGGGATCGGTCGACTTGACATTTAAAGTGACATGCTGGTTGGTGAATCTTTTGAAAGGTGAACAAGATCAGTTTAGTTGAAGTCGGGAAGTTAAGGAACAAAGTGGGACACCTTATTGGCTAATTCGCCATTTAATTATCGTGTTATATAAAGATGGAATTATTTAGTGTGTGCATATATTATTGCAGTTACAGAATGAATATTTTCAATATTTTTGCAAAGAAGACTTTATTTTTTCATTTTCTTTCTTGAATTAATTTAATCATTATGCAATAGCTATTGAAATGCACACTTCATTATTGCATGATTAGTATTTCATAATTTACTATTAAATTTTTTATTGAAAGCACAAGAAGTTTTTCAATTTGCATGGGAGGTGATAGTTTTTAAAAAGAATAGAGTGGTCGTTTCGAGGGACTAATTGAACGTGTGTATGCAACAGGTGATTGCCACATCTCTGCGGCTAGGTACTCAGCAGCAAGGAAGCAGGCAGAGTAGAGAGGTGATATTGAACATCAGTGATGATCAGAAAACGCAATATCTAAATCAAGACTTCTACTCCAGTAAGTGTTCGATATGTGAATATGATATGATAAGTCGATTATATGAAAACATACAAATGGAAATACAAAATATAATGTGTTCAATTTCCTTTTACAGATGCATACAATTATGGTTACGAAATTAGCCCAAGCGGACAGTTCCATCACGAAATACGTGGACCAGATGACATAACGTATGGTTGCTACGGGTACATAGACCCGTACGGAAAATTGAAGACTACATTTTATATAAGCGATGGCTGGGGATATCGAGTAGTTCAGCCAGGAAAAGCAATCGAAGTGTTTCTACACGAGCACGAGCATCATCAACCTGAAGATTCACAGCAACACGAACACGAACATCATGAACACCATGGCGTAATAACGGAATGGAAGGACTTATACTTCCCTGAAGTATGTAGACAGTTCGACGGAACAAGCAACGTACCAAGCACGGTTCCAGTGGGAAGTTATCGTATGTACCTACATGCTACTAATCATAGAAGAAAATGAATGAAAAGTAGTACATAACACACCAATTTACAGCACCAAGTGGTGGATCAAGCACTCCAGCTGGACCTGGACAGCCTGGCACCCCAGGAGGACCTGGATACCCTGGCACTCCACCACGACCTGGACAACCTGGCACCCCGGGAAAGCCTGGACAGCCTGGCACCCCAGGTGGATCTGGACAGCCTGGCACCCCAGGTGGACCTGGACAGCCTGCCACTCCAGGAGGACCAGGATACCCTGGCATCCCAGGTGGACCTGGATACCCAGGCACGCCAGGAGGACCAGGACACCCTAGCACTCCACCAGGACCTGGACAACCTGGCACTCCAGGAACGCCTGGACACCCTGGTACCCCAGAACGACCTGGATACCCTGGCACACCAGGAACGCCTGGCCATCCTGGCACCCCAGGAGGACCTGGATACCCTGGCACTCCACCAGGACCTGGACAACATGGCACCCCAGGAACGCCTGGGCACCCTGGCATCCCTGGAGGACCTGGATACCCTGGCACCCCAGGAAAACCTGGACACCCTAGCATCCCAGGAGGACCGGAATACCCTGGCGCTCCATCAGGACCTGGACAACCTGGCACCCCAGGAACGCCTGGGCACCCTGGCATCCCTGGAGGACCTGGATATCCCGGCACTCCACCAGGACCTGGACAACCTGGCACCCCAGGAACGCCTGGGCACCCTGGCATCCCTGGAGGACCTGGATACCCAGGCAGTCCACCAGGACCTGGACAACCTGGCACACCGGGAACGCCTGGGCACCCTGGAATCCCTGGAGGACCTGGATACCCTGGCACCCCAGGAAAACCTGGACACCCTAGCATCCCAGGAGGACCGGAATACCCTGGCACTCCATCAGGACCTGGACAACCTGGCACCCCAGGAACGCCTGGGCACCCAGGCATCCCTGGAGGACCTGGATATCCTGGCAGTCCACCAGGACCTGGACAACCTGGCACACCGGGAACGCCTGGACACCCTGGCACCCCAGGAGGACCTGGATACCCAGGCAGTCCACCAGGACCTGGACAACCTGGCACACCGGGAACGCCTGGACACCCTGGCACCCCAGGAGGACCTGGATACCCTGGCACCCCAGGAAAACCAGGACACCCTAGCATCCCAGGAGGACCTGGATACCCTGGCACTCCACCAGGACCTGGACAACCTGGCACCCCGGGAACGCCTGGACATCCTGGTACCCCAGGAGGACCTGGTTACCCTGGCACTCCACCAGGACCTGGACAACCTGGTACACCGGGAACGCCTGGACACCCTGGTACCCCAGGAGGACCTGGATTCCCTGGCACTCCACCAGGACCTGGACAACCTGGCACCCCGGGAACGCCTGGACATCCTGGTACCCCAGGAGGACCTGGTTATCCTGGCACTCCACCAGGACCTGGACAACCTGGTACACCGGGAACGCCTGGACACCCTGGTACGCCAGGAGGACCTGGATACCCTGGCACTCCACCAGGACCTGGACAACCTGGCAGCCCGGGAACGCCTGGGCACCCTGGCATCCCTGGAGGACCTGGATACCCAGGCAGTCCACCAGGACCTGGACAACCTGGCACACCGGGAACGCCTGGACACCCTGGCACCCCAGGAGGACCTGGATACCCTGGCACCCCAGGAGGACCTGGATACCCTGGCACCCCAGGAATACCTGGACACCCTAGCATCCCAGGAGGACCTGGATATCCTGGCACTCCACCAGGACCTGGACAACCTGGCACCCCGGGAACGCCTGGACATCCTGGTACCCCAGGAGGACCTGGTTACCCTGGCATTCCACCAGGACCTGGACAACCTGGCACACCGGGAACGCCTGGACACCCTGGCACCCCAGGAGGACCTGGATACCCTGGCACCCCAGGAATACCTGGACACCCTAGCATCCCAGGAGGACCTGGATATCCTGGCACTCCACCAGGACCTGGACAACCTGGTACACCGGGAACGCCTGGACACCCTGGTACCCCAGGAGGACCTGGATTCCCTGGCACTCCACCAGGACCTGGACAACCTGGCACCCCGGGAACGCCTGGACATCCTGGTACCCCAGGAGGACCTGGTTACCCTGGCACTCCACCAGGACCTGGACAACCTGGTACACCGGGAACGCCTGGACACCCTGGTACGCCAGGAGGACCTGGATACCCTGGCACTCCACCAGGACCTGGACAACCTGGCACCCCGGGAACGCCTGGACATCCTGGTACCCCAGGAGGACCTGGTTACCCTGGCATTCCACCAGGACCTGGACAACCTGGCACACCGGGAACGCCTGGACACCCTGGCACCCCAGGAGGACCTGGATACCCTGGCACCCCAGGAATACCTGGACACCCTAGCATCCCAGGAGGACCTGGATATCCTGGCACTCCACCAGGACCTGGACAACCTGGTACACCGGGAACGCCTGGACACCCTGGTACCCCAGGAGGACCTGGATTCCCTGGCACTCCACCAGGACCTGGACAACCTGGCACCCCGGGAACGCCTGGACATCCTGGTACCCCAGGAGGACCTGGTTACCCTGGCACTCCACCAGGACCTGGACAACCTGGTACACCGGGAACGCCTGGACACCCTGGTACGCCAGGAGGACCTGGATACCCTGGCACTCCACCAGGACCTGGACAACCTGGCAGCCCGGGAACGCCTGGGCACCCTGGCATCCCTGGAGGACCTGGATATCCTGGCACTCCACCAGGACCTGGACAACCAGGCACCCCAGGAACGCCTGGGCACCCTGGCATCCCTGGAGGACCTGGATACCCTGGCACCCCAGGAATACCTGGACACCCTAGCATCCCTGGAGGACCTGGATACCCTGGCACTCCACCAGGACCTGGACAACCAGGCACCCCAGGAACGCCTGGACACCCTGGCACCCCAGGAGGACCTGGATACCCAGGCACTCCACCAGGACCTGGACAACCTGGCAGCCCGGGAACGCCTGGACACCCTGGCACCCCAGGAGGACCTGGATACCCAGGCACCCCAGGAAAACCTGGACACCCTAGCATCCCTGGAGGACCTGGATACCCTGGCACTCCACCAGGACCTGGACAACCAGGCACCCCAGGAACGCCTGGGCACCCTGGCATCCCTGGAGGACCTGGATACCCAGGCAGTCCACCAGGACCTGGAAAACCTGGCACACCGGGAACGCCTGGACATCCTGGTACCCCAGGAGGACCTGGTTACCCTGGCACTCCAGCAGGACCTGGACAACCTGGCACCCCGGGAACGCCTGGACACCCTGGCACCCCAGGAGGACCTGGATACCCAGGCACTCCACCAGGACCTGGACAACCTGGCAGTCCGGGAACGCCTGGACACCCTGGCACCCCAGGAGGACCTGGATACCCTGGCACCCCAGGAGGACCTGGATACCCTGGCACCCCAGGAAAACCTGGACACCCTAGCATCCCAGGAGGACCTGGATACCCTGGCACTCCACCAGGACCTGGACAACCTGGCACTCCGGGAACGCCTGGACATCCTGGTACCCCAGGAGGACCTGGATACCCTGGCACTCCAGCAGGACCTGGACAACCTGGCACCCCGGGAACGCCTGGACACCCTGGCACCCCAGGAGGACCTGGATACCCTGGCACCCCAGGAAAACCTGGACACCCTAGCATCCCAGGAGGACCTGGATACCCTGGCACTCCAGCAGGACCTGGACAACCTGGCACCCCGGGAACGCCTGGACACCCTGGCACCCCAGGAGGACCTGGATACCCAGGCACTCCACCAGGACCTGGACAACCTGGCAGCCCGGGAACGCCTGGACACCCTGGCACCCCAGGAGGACCTGGATACCCTGGCACCCCAGGAGGACCTGGATACCCTGGCACCCCAGGAGGACCTGGATACCCTGGCACCCCAGGAAAACCTGGACACCCTAGCATCCCAGGAGGACCTGGATACCCTGGCACTCCAGCAGGACCTGGACAACCTGGTACACCGGGAACGCCTGGACACCCTGGTACCCCAGGAGGACCTGGATACCCTGGCACCCCAGGACGACCTGGAAAACCTGGGAAACCAGGGAAACATCCTAAGCCCGGTACACAAACGCCATTGCCAGGTCAATCTGGTAGTGAGCCCAGTACTCCGGAAACAGTACCTGGAACAGATCAAGTTACGGTTATTCCGCCATACCCACCGCATCCCGGATATCCCGACGCAACTCCGCCTCAACATGGGCATCCTGGATCCCCAGGACTACCTGGATACCCTGGCACCCCAGGTCGACCTGGACACCCAGGCACTCCAGCAGGACCTGGACACCCTGGCACCCCAGGAGGACCTGGACATCCTGGCACCCCAGGAGGACCTGGACATCCTGGCACACCAGGCCGACCTGGACACCCTGGCACCCCAGGCCGACCTGGACACCCTGGCACCCCAGGAGGACATGGAAAACCTGGAAAACCAGGGAAACATCCTAAGCCCGGTACACAGACGCCATCGCCAGGTATGTAAAGCACACTTTCAGGTCATAGTTTTGATATTCTGTAAATACTCTGGTACGATCACATACGTTCTCAAAATCCGTTGTGTGCGTTATTGATTATTAAATAGGAGGTCATCATATTTATTATCCTCTTACTAATCATAGGAGAATATGAGTGAAAAGTAATTAATACTTTTCATTTTTACAGCACCAAGCGGTGGATCAAGCAATGGGGGAACTCCTGTATCAGAAGGGCACCCACAATATCCATCACAACCTGGATATCCCGATATACCTCAACCCGGCAAGCCGAGCCATCACGGTCCTCCTGGTCAATCTGGTAGTGAGCCCAGTACACCGGAAACAGTACCTGGAATAGATCAATTTCCGGGAATTCCGCCATACCCTCCGCAATCTGGATATCCCGACTCAACACCGCCTCAACATGGACACCCTGGCTCCCCAGGACTACCTGGATACCCTGGCACCCCAGGGCGACCTGGACCCCCAGGCACTCCAGGGCGACCTGGACACCCCGGCACTCCAGCAGGACCTGGACACCCAGGCACTCCAGGAGGACCAGGATATCCTGGCACCCCTGGAGGACCTGGACAACCTGGCACCCCAGGCCGACCCGGACACCCTGGCACCCCTGGTCGACCTGGACACCCTGGCACCCCTGGTCGACCTGGACACCCTGGCACCCCAGGAGGACCAGGAAAACCTGGAAAACCAGGGAAACATCCTAAGCCCGGTACACAGACGTCATCGCCAGGTATTTAAAGCACACTTTCTTGTCATAGTTTTGATATTCTGTAAATACTCTGGTACGATCACAAACGTTCTCTAAGTCCGTTGTGTGCGTTATTCATTAATAAATAGGAGATCGTCATATTTCCCATCCTGTTACCGATCATAGAAGAACATGAGTGAAAAGTAATTACTATTACACTTTTTGCAGTACCGAGCGGTGGATCAAGCAATGGGCAAACTCCTGTATCAGAAGGGCACCCACAATATCCACCACAACCTGGATATCCCGGTACACTACCTGGAATAGATCAAGATACGGGAATTCCGCCATACCCACCGCAACCTGGATATCCCGGCGGAACTCCGCCTCAACATGGGCAGCCCGGCTCCCCAGGGTCTCCTGGATACCCTGGCACCCCAGGACAACCTGGGCACCCTGGCACTCCAGCAGGACCTGGACACCCTGGTACCCCAGGAGGACCTGGATACCCTGGCACCCCTGGAAAACCGGGACAGCCGGGCACCCCGGGAGGACCTGGATATCCTGGCACCCCGGGAACGCCTGGTCACCCTGGCTTCCCAGGAGGCCCTGGATACCCTGGAACTCCAGCTGGACCTGGATACCCTGGCACCCCAGGACAATCCGGGCACCCTGGCACTCCACCAGGGACTGGACAACCTGGCACCCCAGGAGCACCTGGTCACCCTGGCACTCCAGGACGACCTGGAAAACCTGGCACTCCAGCAGGACCTGGATACCCAGGCACACCAGGTGGTCCTGGATACCCTGGCACTCCACCAGGGCCTGGACAACCTGGCACTCCGGGAACGCCTGGACACCCTGGCACCCCAGGACGGCCAGGATACCCTGGCACCCCAGGAGGACCTGGATACCCTGGCACTCCAGCAGGACCTGGATACCCAGGCACACCAGGAGGACCTGGATACCCTGGCACTCCACCAGGGCCTGGACAACCTGGCACCCCGGGAACGCCTGGACTCCCTGGCACCCCAGGAGGACCAGGACACCCTGGCAGCCCAGCAGCACCTGGTCACCCTGGCACTCCAGGACGACCTGGAAAGCCTGGCACTCCAGTAGGACCTGGATACCCAGGCACACCAGGAGGGCCCGGATACCCTGGCACTCCACAAGGGCCTGGAAAACCTGGCACCCCGGGAGCTCCTGGACATCCTGGCACCCCAGGAGTTCCTGGACATCCTGGCACCCCAGGAGGACCTGGATACCCTGGCACTCCCGCAGGACCTGGATACCCTGGCACTCCCGCAGGACCTGGATACCCTGGCACTCCACCAGGGCCCGGACAACCTGGCACCCCGGGAGCGCCTGGACACCCTGGCTCCCCAGGAGGACCTGGATACCCTGGCACCCCAGGTGCACCTGGAGAACCTGGAAAACATCCTAACCCTATTACCCAAACGCCATTGCCAGGTATTTAAAGCATGTATTCTTAGTTTTTAAATTCTGTAAATACTGTGGCACCAACACATGCGTTCTGAAAATCCACTGTGTGAGGTATTGATTAAAACATATCTAATGATTATAGGTCAAGATCACTATCCAGGACATCCCACATATCCTCAGGGTCCAATTGGTGGCGTCGGTCCAGATGGTCCCAATGGCCCCTGGCCTGAGGGTCCTGACGGTCCTGCAGGTCCAGGAGGTCCGGGTGGTCCTGAAGGTCCTGGAGGACCAGTTGGTGGTGTTGGAGGAGTTGGCGGGGTAGGTGGCGATGGTGGTGTAGGTCCTAATGGCCCAGATGGTCCATGGCCAACAGGTTCACCTGGCCCAGACGGTCCATGGCCTGGCGACCCTGATTATGTACCTGGCGCGAAACCAACATCCAAACCTCATTACGAAGGACCGATCAAAGTTCAATATCCGATAAAGTACTACGAGCCTACAACCCCATTCACCTTAAGAGAACCAGTTAAGGGCGGTCGTAAGGAAGTAGAACGTTTACGTATCAATTCTCAATCCAATACCGACTATAGAAAAGGCGAGACGTACGACGGAAGTTACGAGAAGAGGGTGGAGTCCACTGGGTTCGAGTATCCTATCAAAATAAGCAGTCCGTTCGGTGTGAAGGACACACAGTACCAATCCCAGTATCCGCAGGGACAGGTGAATCAGAACGCAGACGCCATAAACTCTCTCCTCCAACAGCGCAAAGAATCACGCAAGTACACGAACGAGGAGAATGGGAACGATTCGGTTAGGAATACGGGACCTCTGGGAACCAGTTACAACGAGGTGAAGACTTCGAGCAGCGCGAAGTATTCCGGAGAATTCGAGCAGAGCTCCAGAGGATATCGTAAATTCTTGCAGCAGGTGTCCAAAGTGAGCCAGCCTGACGTAAATCTTCCGGTCATTCAGTTAGAGACGAACGGTGGTGCCACGTATGAACGGGGCGAGGCTCAGAAGAACGTAAGGTATCAGGAGGGCGGTAACGCTGCGCTGATCAAACAGGTAAACGAATTGTCCGAGACGCTAGAGCCTGGCCCAGGTGTGACCGCTACCGGGGTTCAACCTCCAACCAACAAAAAGCCCTACGAACAGTCGGTAGGGCCCGACCCCCAAACCTGTCCTTGCTATCTTGTCGAGCCCGGCAACGATACCGCCGCGACCACCAGCACGACATCCACTCCCCTAATCGGTCAGCTTGGCTTCATTCCCGTGGTGTTTGTGCCGTATTGTCCCGGTGGCGACGAGACGGACGGACAAAACATGAAAGACATGTTCCCATCCGCCATGCCTGTCCCGTACACGTGCAACGCATGCGGCGCGCAAACCGGCAAGATCGAAACGAAGCTTCTCAGCCTGCATCAGCTTGGCAACATCGAGAATCTGAGGGAGGCGTTGCGTCAAGCGAATCTCGGATTTTTGAATGTTTCAGCCAGGAGCAGGACCGAGAGGCGACGGACAAAGAGCAGGAACGCTAAACGAAGAGTGCAATTGTAACACGATGCAATCGAGCCTCGGCCTAACCGTGACGAAATTCTCCCGTGTACAAACTAGAAGCCCCTGAAGACGATAAGCCGCCGATGCTACCCCGTCTGATAACACATCTGCCCGTCCATCAGCTGCTGGACAGCTGACGGATGGCCATATTGATCGCGATCGTGGCAAACGCGGTTACTATCGCCACGGTCCGGAAAAGAATCTGTGTGCTTTTTATTACATTTCAACGCTATAATTGGTCTTCTACCAGCAGGATGTTGACCCTAACTGTTCTCCTTTCCCTGTGTTAACCCACGCAAGTTACCTTTGGTGAGTTCACGATGGTCATGGATAGAGTTGTTGCAACTCATTCGTCATTTCTGTATTCGATTTTTCCGATTTCAACGAGAATGATCGAGAAAGTTAACGCAGGGAACAGAGAGGTAACATCGGACGTTAAGTAACATTTGGAAACTCCCCTGATCCTTCTTCTTAGTTGTAATGCAAGTTTTATCCCCATCATTTCATTCTCATCAAGTGATATTTAATTTCAAGAATACCACCTCGTTTCGCACGATGTTTATTGAAACGATTCGTCGTTGATCTATCAGTGTTTAATTTATGCAAACGTCGCGAGAAACGAAAGCGTTCCGCCCTCATCTTCGTACGCTTGAAATTAGATATTAATCGTTCAAGTGCTAATAATATAACATTATGATAGGTGGAACAATAGATAATCCATTGTATTCTGAATGTAATATTTATTTTCATATCGATAACTGCTGAGATTTCTTCCTGCTCTGCAAGACCTTCCGCCGTTTTCTATGAGGAGACGGCGAGGAGAATTTAAATTATGTCACTAATGGAGGAAAGGTAATGGATTACTTATTGGCGCGCCTAATAATATTCATTGAGCACGTACAGAACGGCTGTCGTATTTATGTCAATCTCGATGGTTTAATGATATCCTCGTGACTCTATTTTGCATGAATCATAACGATTGCGATTTATGTTCTGTGGAACAGACCGTGTGCTACTGTACGTGCTCGATACGCTCTTCTATCTTAACAGATTATGGTTGTACATTGGAAACGGTCTATGTAACGTGTGTTCACTTCTTAAGGCGTGACGGCCGACAAATTTTCAATAAATTATACATAATTGTACATATTAATATTGCGGTCATTCAGTGTTCCTTTACGAGCATCAATCATGTATTTTAAATAAATAAAACTAATTACGAAATATATGATTCTCTTTTATTGAACGAAATCCTGGAACTTGTATTTTTGCGTGCACATGTTGGTCATTTTGCGAAACGATCTACTGATCCCTCTTGAAGATCAAGGACGGATAGTGATATCGAATAGAAATGGTTTATTTAAGTTCGCAGAAATTCGGTAGACATTCGGTTTCATATAAAATTGCAAACTTGTTCATGTGATTATTTTTCTTGTAATTCATGTAATTCTGCATCATGTTATTATTCATGTGATGAAATTCATGTAAGAATTCTTC
Source organism: Halictus rubicundus (assembly GCF_050948215.1). Classification (NCBI taxonomy): domain Eukaryota; kingdom Metazoa; phylum Arthropoda; class Insecta; order Hymenoptera; family Halictidae; genus Halictus; species Halictus rubicundus. Next base: position 11,268,705 of record NC_135152.1, on the reverse strand, counting down.
TCACAATATCATTCAAGAGCATCTTGCTTCTTGCGCTTTTGTATAGAAGCTAGAAATGTTATGTATCGTCCGAATATTATTATTTATTATTATCGACATGTATGTACACTAGACGAGATATAATAAAAGTTAAAAATTAATGTAGCTTAATGAAACAATGAACGCACAAACGCCACAATCGCAGTCGATCAGTATCCGCGGATATTTCTGCGATGCTTTGTACCTTATTTGTTAGGCCGACAAGAAATACTGTAAAAATACATTCGCAAAAATGGGTACACCATTGTGAACAAAAATTTTCATGGCAGCACGAGGTAATGAAAGTCGAGTTCATGTTCGTGCTTTCAGGACGCGCGTTTAATATTAAACATCTTTTAAACAAGCCGGAAAATTTTACTGTAGTTCGTTTTTATCCACTTCTCTAAAATAGCAGACAAAAAAACTCCACGTAATATTCTTTAGTGCCTCGTAAAAATAATCTCTGAACTTTCAACTTTAAAATTCCTGTTTCCATAAAATCTTCGGAAGTCCTCGGAAGATTATTCGCAGTGTAGTTGCCCATGTATTGAGGTTTTAAGAAGCGATTGGGTTTAATCTATTTTTCCAGGGTGTCGCAAATTTTACGCACAGCAGTATATGTATTTGATATGCAATCTCGAGAGTAAACTAAGAGTAACCCCTGTATCCTGATGGATAACTATAAGTTCCATAGCTGCCCCCGTAGTAGCTGTAAGGCTCGTAGTTACTCCTCGAGCCGTACGCGGATCCATAATTCGATCCCCCGTATCCACCGTATCCTGATCCATACCCATAACCGTCGTAGCTGTTGCGTCCATAACCACCGCGCCCGTATCCATTATATCCGTCATCGTAGCCTAAACCGTAACTTCCGGTGTTGTATGAACCGTAACCACCATAACCTAATCCACTTCCGTATCCACTTCCGTATCCACTTCCGTATCCACTTCCATATCCACCGCCGTATCCACCGCCATAACTTGGATTATATCCAATGTTTCCGTAATAACCATACCTAAACACGTACAATTCACATTATCAAATTTTGTTCAAAAATCCACTGTTAGTATGAAAAATAGAATCGAAGTCAATACAAAATATACATTAAGAAAAATATTCCTTTTCTTGGAAGCTACTCGACTAATCATGCTAATTGTAAGAAAAATTGGTGTGCAAAATAAAATTCAATCGCAGTTAAGCAGTCCAAGTGTTTTTCGATACTATTGCAAAGAAACAGTAAAATAATAATTTCAGAAAATAATTTTATCTTTCTTTTTACTTAAAATATTTGAGCGGATTTTGGTCCTATACTCTAACACGATTTGCAACGTTCTCTTTGTCCTCTGTTCATCACCTTCAAATCAGGCATTGAAAAAATAAAGCGAAACAAAGGCTCGTAATTCGAAACAACAGTAACAGCTCGTATTTCGCATTGCTTTGAATCATGGAAGGTTCAAGGCTCGTCATAATTTGGCCGGCCTCTGTGTCTCTCGTGTTGGTACGCGAGAGCTGTCATGCCAATTTCAGTCGGACGACAATCACGCGACAAGTTTATGACTGCGGCATTATTCCACTTCAAATTGCAGCGGGAACCTCACCCGAGATGACCACCTCCGAGGATTCCACTTGGCCCGTATCCCCTGTTGTATCCCGCGTTCAGGTATCCGGGATTCAATCCTGTCCCACGGTTTCCCTGTCCAGGACCATAAATCGAACCATAGTACGTCCCGTATGGCACGTTTCCGCCGTATCCGAGCTGACCATAATCCTTACTAATGTGGAACGCTGGAATCAACGAAGCTTTTAAGACAATCAAAATAGTTCGAGAGCCTGGAAATACGATTCTCTTTGGCAATTAATTTCTCTTAACCAGTACTCTCAACAGTATTATCCCGGCTATTGCTATTATTCCCATAAACGCTTTTCCCTTTAAAATTTATTTTTGTGATGCAAAGCGAAGATCCTTTCTCCTTTGGGACAATCTTTCGAACTGAAACACCTCCACCGAAGTTAAAAAATTTTTTTCGGGACTAAAATTAACACGAACTTGAAGATTAGACTCTTCTCTTTACAGTGATCTTTGAAAATTTGGTCAACGATTTTCTCTCGCCGTGTTATCGAATTTTGAATGAAAAATCTGCCATCACTGAAAAATGTTCGAACTGGAGAAGGTACCTTTGCTTTTCGACTATTCAACATGATGAAGACATACTATTGAAAAAACTAATTCGTGGCTCTAAAAGTAGAGGCTTTACGCTTCAAAATGAGTCGAGAATGATTGTCGTATGATCCTTCATTACGTTACAGCAGTTGAAAAATCAAAGATGAAAATGTTCGACAAAAGCTTAAGCACAGTTATGAGCGAAAGAATGAAATAATTTTTACGTCGTCGTGAAATCCACCCTCAGAATCGTCTGTACAAGTCATTACAGCTAAAAGAAGCGGTTTTTTAATTTTCTGTATGCGTTTTTTACGTGCTATTTGCTGTCTATTGTCGCTAAGTGCACGCCGTTTTGTGCTCACGTCCGCTCCGTTGCAGCATAAATAATTTATGGATAATGGTTGAAGAGTTGCGAGTGTTTTGCCAAAAACAATTTTCGACGATACCTATGTAAGTAGCAACCGATGGAACTCCATCCAACTGCTATGAACGTTAGTTTAAGCAGTACTTGAACCGTTCGAAATGTAGCACGCCTCCGTGACACGGTCGGCAGAAGTTCGGAACTGTCTAACTTCCGCGATTTTAAATTCCGTAATTTCCCGCTGGACGTCGGGATATTTAAAATTCAACCGGTCAACTTCGACGTTTATTGTCAAAGGTTACGATGCAGTTCGAACGAGCGCGGAGTGAACGAGTGAACGATTTGAATAATTCGTTAAACCTGATGCCAATCGATGTTAATCGACGACTGCGAGACACTTGTCGATGCGTGAATTATGTTTCCTGATCTATTCGTAATTGCGCGAATCAACGCGTGCAAAAAGTTCGCAGCGTGAAACGCTGAAAAAGCGTGGAAAAATTGCGCGAGGATGTCGTCCGAGGATCAAGGGTTTCGAATGCAGTTAAAAAACGGAATTAAAAAGGCTTTCTCAATGCAAGGAAGTTCATTTTCTCACGCTTTACGGCCTGCGCGAGATAGCGAACAACAAGCCGAGCCTTGGAAAATGCCAGCAAACGATGGAAGAACGCTTTTTCACGCGTCCACGTTCTCCATTGGCTCGTGCCCTAATTGCGGAAGTGACGCGATACCATTCGTCATCGTTAGCCCTTTCAAGACAGGTATCGTCGTATTAGCGATGCCAGATCGATATATTCAATTTTCCCATTTAATGCTCCATGATTATAAATACTTCTATTTTTTAAGGAAAACATTTTCGTCCATAAAAGACTGAAAGGGATTCGCAAATTAATGCATACTCGTAATTGATACATATTGATCCTCATCAACGCCGTTTCAAACTGTAGCGGCAATGTGGGACGATTGGTCGTCTGCGAATTAATACTTTATCAATGATTTTGTTATTAATCGCGACGCGGCCAGAGGACGATCATAATTGAGCAATCATTCTGAGCACGTGAATTCATTGTCCGAGCGGAATTGCGGCTATCCTCGGGATAAACAATCAATCGTTATCCAACGTTCTCGTATTAAATAAGTGTGTCACTGCCGTTCCCACGATCGGACGTCTCAAACGCGCAGCCAACGTGAAAAAGTGACATTCGTTATAATAACATGCTAATGCGACGAGACCACCGAAGGTCCTTCAACATCCGCCGGTGTCTTTCTAGTGCAGTGCAGCTTAGTTCTGCGTTAGATCATTCATATATAACGACCAGCGTAACGGGAAAACAGAATTTCCATAGGTGATTCATCTGCTACGATTTTCACAGGCTGGGTTTTCACTGCGGGTCTTTGCGCACAATAACAATTGCCTGCATCGATTGCAAGAAGCTGGGCTTAAATAAGAATGTATCCGTTCTCTTAATCGTTTCAATCAGTTGCAAGTAACGTAACAGTACTGTTCGGTACGTTGTTTCTTTGCTTTGTATACCATTTATTTATTCCCATCGTTAGATTATAGCGCTTTATGCAGAAGTGAAAATGTCCGCTTCAACTGTAATTTTATTGTTTTATGATATATTTTGCTCGGTCATTTTTGTCGTAAATGCAGGAAATCGACAGTCCTGTTATCAGTAGACTGCAGACCTCTATGTGACGGCAGCTTCGAAATTCAGGGGACTGAGAATTGGTATCAAAAATGCAATGTTATCTCATTTCGACGCCATTTCAATTCTTAATCCTCGCAAGCCCCTTAGAAACAGGCGCCCAAAGGATCCTAGATTAGTGCTTCACTCGATTCTGCTTTGCATCAAGAAATGATTTTGCATTCATAATGAAAAACCGAATAAAAATTCGACGTTTCGTAGTGTTCGAAGAAACGAAACTAGGTGAATTGTTACTCCGAGGTGTACATGAATTACTATAACGTTGACTGTCACGCGAGTTTATTACGTTTTAACGGAACATTCATGCAAACCACGGTCTGTTTTTGTTTTGGAAAAAGGAAGCTCTAGTTACGTCAACAACCATAACAGATGTCCGTCCTGCATTTGCAAGCCACATATTATAAACCTAGGCTGGACAGCTGTTACGGTTGTTGTCTCGGTTCTATTTTTCCGGAAAATGAATTGCCTAAACTTGCAGAACTACTCAAATAGTAATATAGACAAATTGAATAATTTTTCCGGATGCTTGTCAGCGGGAATGCGCGAAAAACACCGAGCACGCGAAACATAGTCATAAAGTTTCGCAGCCTGAAGGTAGATGCTTGATCAATGGTTAAAGTTCGTGCGAGTTTCGAGCATGGAAAAAAAGGAAGGAAAAAGTGACAAATGGGAAAGATAGCGGCGAGAACGAGAACTCGAGAAAATGATGAAGCGGTAAATCAGGTTGTGAAATATGCACCGACGTTCGCTAAATCTTGGCGATACTTGAAAAGAGAAACCATTGCAGAAACGAAATTAGAGAAACTATAAACCATTAGAAAAATACCAGCTCGAACAAGACACACTATAAATACTATCCAATTGATAGGAAGCTTAAAAATTTTTACATAATAATCCCGAATGAAATGATTAGTTTACATTAGGTGTGATTTCTTGGTTCACTGTTGAAATGGCTAGTGCTATTAAAAAATTTATGTAACCGATTGTTAGCTACCAATACAAAAATTATGTTTGAAGGACCAGAGGAAATTTGGAGAATTAGGAAAGATTATTTGGTGGTGGGAAATGTTTAAAATTTCTGCGCGAATAAAATCAGTTTGGAATCGCTTACTTCGGTCGCTGGCGGCCGCTGTCAAATCTTTGGCAGTGTCTTCGTATGATGCGCTGTTTACGGGCGCAAGTTTGGTAAGCAACTTTGGCTCGGACGCAGTAATGGCACCACTGCTGAGTGCAAACAGACAGGCGAAAGAGAATATCTGAAATAGAAGTACAGGAAATTGAATTTCGTCACTCGCGATCCTCTATAAGTACAGAACTCGATTAATTAAATTTGCGAGTGTCGAAGCACATTTGATGAATGCGTCTGCCTGTAATTTTATCAATAAAGTAACATATGCGTGGGATTACAATGGATCCAATTAGAAAACATATATTCACGGATTCGTTAATACGTTTAATTTACAAAGCGTCGCATAATCGAGTTTATTATACAATTTCATGAACATTTGTCTGTACTTAAATCGATATTTTGGTTCTGAGCGAAATGAACACGTTTTATCGAAAATAAACAGGAGATTATATATTTTATCGTATCTCTCGATACACTGCCAGCGGTCTTGACTTTCACTTCCTTTAATGGCAAATATTGACACAGAAATATGTTCCTAAGAATGGAAATAGGATTGTATCTTCTGGGTTATGTACACTGCACTTTACGTAATGCGGAAGATAAGAGAGGTCATAAGATAAAAAGTCTGAAACGGAGGTGGTGAAAAAGTCGTGAATAGACTGCAGAGCTATACTTGCGGTTTTTATGGATTCTGTCATGCGGAAGATGTACAGAAAAATTTCATTTTCTGAATTAACTCGCTCTACTCTACTTCTACTCCACTAATATATTCTACTGATCTCCATTAATACTTTTTACTCTACTACTATCTTCTCAGCTACTCCTCAATAATACTCTCAACTTTACTGCTCTACTGTTCTTCATTAGTACTCTCTCTACTCTACTACTCAACTACTCTTTATTAACACTTTCTACTCTACTACTCTACTGTTCAACACGAATACTTTCTGCTCAGCTACTCAACTATTCAACTCCTCTTTATTAATACTCTCTTCTCTACTACTCAACTACTCTTCATTATTACCCTCTACTGTACTACCCAACTACTATTCATTAATACTCTTTATTCAACTACTCAATTATTCAGCTACTCTTCATTAATACACTCTACTGTGCTACTCAACTATTCTTCATCAATACCCCCTTCTCTACTACTGAACTACTCTTCATTAATACTCTCTACTCAACTACTCAATTACTCTCCATTGATACTCTCTGCTCTACTGCACATTAATACTCTCTACTATATTCTACGTAAATGAAAAATATTATAAGATTATATTTATTTTTTATTATTATTACTTCCAGTAATATTGTACGATAAGTACTATATTGGATGCACACAATTATATTAAGGTATCTAAGTCTGTTATATCACTTAAGACGTAAAAAACGAGAACTTCATGCATTGTACCATGCACAATTATACAAATTCCATAAAAAATGTTCAAGATCCGTGCATAATTTTAAAGCGAGGATACAAAACGCTGTTCTAGCTTCATCGTTCCAAGCCGAGACACCGAACAAGAAGGAAAGCCGTTATTTCGCCACCGTAAAAATAAACCTGTCAGTCTAACAAGAGTATCATTCACTCCGCACGCTAATTGTTCCTCTTTCGCCTTTTTCCAACGTTGGACCGGATTTTTTCCGAGCGCGGCACAAATGAAACACGCGATCGGTTCTGTATCGGAGATATACGCACGCTTCGTTCTGGCCTGTCAAAATTTTTCCTCTCAAAGAACGATTCTGTCAGTGATTCAGAAAAAGCTGCCCCATTCGCGAATTCTCTCTGTCCACTTCGACATCGTTCAAGCGGAAAATTTAGAGTCGCTTCTTTTCGGGCGAGTACATTTGCATTTTGCATGCGGTAGCGTTGCACGCGTGGGCTCGAGTGGGCCTTAAAAATGTGCACGGGCTTGAAAGTTTACACGTTAAATAATTATTCGCATGAATTTAAGCGGGAGGACGCAAAGGTCTCAAACAGTTCACTTTTCCGACAATGCTAGCTACAGTTTCTGAGAACAGTTTCATACCAAAAAATCGCTCAGCCCCAAACCGATTTCAATGCACGACCAAGGAACATTACGATTTTCCACAGGATCAAAAGCGATTCTACACAGGAAGCGAAAAGCAACACTTGGTCAGCTAAAAGCACACTTCGCCCCGAGTAAACGCTAAATTCCGTCGGCAAGGAGTGAAGGAGAAGCCGAAGAGAGGGTGAGTAGCTCGCGGAGTCCACTTACCAGCAAAAGTGGCTGCATTTTTCTTAACAGCAACGAGATCTTCAAAGGAAACGCGTTCGCCGATGTTTCGATGATTTGTTCTCGGACCACGGCGCGAATAGCCCCTATATACCTACACGTTTCGCGAACCCCTCCTCGTCTTTCTGAACCGATCCGTGAGTTTGTTTAAACCGTGTTGCTCGGCAGACGACGTTGACAAGGTCACCTCCGGCTCGAGAGAGAATCGGCCGCGCCGTCGTTTCGCGTGACACGCCTATGAACAACGTTCCGCCTATAGTTTATGGGAAAACGCGTATCCTTCTTTCAGCGGACCGCGCGTATGCACATTGTGGCAACCGGAGGCATCCTCTATTATCCTTCGATTTCAGCGGACGTCATCGCGCGAGGACGCGAAATTAATCCGAAGTAGCTCAAGACCGGTGGAACCGAGCTTGAACCGACCGGGCGGAAATCTTCCGCGTGGTGCACGCGACGATTTGTTAATCATACTATTTTGATTTTTAATCGTCGAGGCTGTCACGATCGTATTTGGTCGCATGCGTGTGACCGCGGGGGAAAATATTGCGAACCGTTTTTCCGTTCTGGATGCAGTCGCTGGCTTTTATATTCGGGCACCCTTAAAAAGACGATGATTTTTTAAATATTGGACCACAGGACTTGGATATTTTTGGAGAAGTTAGAACAATTAGTTTACTGCATAATGTGGAAAATAGAAGAAATCGCAATTGGCCGGAATTGCGGAGAAAATACCAAAAATGTTTTATGTGGGCCCATATCGAAAGTTTAAAAAATACGTTTTGTAGATCTGGGTCGATTATACGTATTCTGAAAATTTCATCTATCATTCTTAAATACTTTTACTGTTTTAAATTGTATCTACTCATTTTTGTAATAAAGACAATGGAGATCAAAATTGGATTGAATGTTCATGAATTTTCTTCGACGTCTACGAGATTATGCAGGACAAAGTAGTCTCCAGTCATCGTAACCGTGAAGAATAGCATACGACAAGGAGTTAACGAGCGACTGAGATAATTGCACTTCAGTGACCTGAAAACTGGGATTTTTGTTAAACTTGGCGGGTCTGTAAGCGAGAGACATCTTCGGTCTCCAGGGTGAATAAGGATCCTCAAGATTAATGCGAGTTTTCCGGTGTCTTTTATATCTTGAAGATTAAGTTGCATAGAGGAGAAGTTTGTCGAGATAATGAATTAATGGTTTCCTGGACTATGATTTATTTAAATAAAAAAGGTTTGTTTAACCTTGTTGTAGTCCTCCAGTCTATCAATCCGTTCACGTTTTTTATTCTTTTAATTATACTAGCATGACTATGTAATATTTTTTTACCTAACCAAGTCTGTATTTTACAATAAACATGGTTTCACCTGTTCGAAGAATGTAAAAGAATTGACAGTAATATGTTATTTAACACTACTTCAAAGCTGTAATTTAAACAACGGCCGCAGCGGGGTTAAAAAAACATTTTAGTATGTAATTTACAAGGCATAGAATATGAATGATAGACTGCAAATTTTTAAGTAAAGTAAACATTTTCTTAGACAACTGCAAAAAACAGAAATCAAATGGAAATGAATTTTCTCTACTGATAAATTTCCCGCATTAATTTTTCTCATAAATGCATTTTGCAGTCTACTGAAGAATTTCCATTGCTTTTGTCTTTCAAGCAAATATTGAACTTTAAGGGACATTTTTCCCCTAGAAAACTAAAAGCTGTAAAAGAAAAGAATTTTCCAATATTTCTATTTTAATCTTCCATAAACCTACCAAGTTTAGTACGGTCTTAACTTTCTTAAGTTCCATATAAAGTATTAATTTTACATTTCCAAGCACTCCCGAGCTCATACCATAGATTACACGAGACTATGTAAATTAGAGGCCGGGAGGTTGACGCGAACGGTATTTGATACATAAACTCTTTCACATGATATTATATCTCAATTAACAGATAGTATGCACAATTAATACGGACCAAATTTAATTTTATTAGCATGTCTCGCATGCACTCGTCTAAAAATACTCTATATTCTCATCGAATCGATACCCAACTAATCGAACACACACGCGAAAGCAATTTACACGCATTCGATTAATTTGTCGTCCACCTAAATAGTTTCGAAGCAGTATATTAAGTTCGGAGCAGAAGTGCCGATATTTCTACAGATTGAATGAATTAATTTCACATTTGAAATTTAAATTCACGGCATTCTGTAGCAACAATTCCGCCCTGGAGTTATTCGTGGAATTAAGTCCAACGATTTAGCTACGGTCTCTCGCGGGCTACCACCGTATTTAAATAACATTCGCCGGATATTAATTTACGCTATTGCTTAGTTTTCCACCGGCTGTAATCTCTACGTACCCTAGCGGTATTTATATGTGGCCGGTTCTCGGAGTGGCGGGAAAGTTGCGTGGAAATTGCAGTAGTGCGGAACAGAAATTCGCGATTTCGAAATTCAATATCCGGACCTGCTGTTCGTGGGCGAATTCGGTGACGTCTGTCCTACCCTTTTGCAAACTATTCCCTGTTGACACCATATGGTTGTCCGAGCGAAATTTTAGAAATGTGTAACATTAAAAAATTGTTGCTCCTGTTGCTTACAATTCAGAGCAGAAAATTCATTTTCGTATAAAGATCCACAGTTCCGTCACAAATGAACAATATATGTGTTTTCTTTTTAAGGGAGAATTTTCTGAAATAGTTCAACAACTTCTTGCAATGTGATCAAGAGACGACCGTGATTTTTCATAGTCACAAGAGTGTATTAATAATTATTATAAATCGTTGTTCGACAAGTGCTTCTTCTACACCCTAAGACCTAAGCTTCTTCTTACCCACCCTTCTTATCGGAGCAACCCCTTTGATTTACGAGCTCGTAGCTGTTAAACTACGAAAGATGTCGAAAGAACATTTAGATAAATTTCACGTCGTTTTCGAAAGTCTATGCATTAATAACAACAAATCTTTAAGAAAATAATCTTTTTCACAAAAAATCTTCGTCTTCCATCGCCTCTATAAATCTTTCTCTTTTACTAAGCTAACAAGATTTCTTATTTTAACTTGGACGGTGTGTGCATACAGACCTTCAGAGAAGACATAAAAATGTAAATGTTTTCTCGATACTTGTAGTTCACATCGATAAAAACGGTGATTTCTCCCTCATAGTATAAACAATGCACCATCGATTTCAGAATTCTTCTTTTAGTTCAATAAATAATCGTGGGAGATGACATTAAAATTTGACGACCGCTATCATTTATGCGTGCGTTCATGCTAGGCGTAACAAATCTCAAGACCACGTTTCGACGATTCCATTGCAAAAAGTACTGCGTTACGATCGTTCTATAAAGAGACCGATCTTTAGTGTAACGGTACATTAACCACGCCTTCTTCATCGTATTTACTGGTTTATTCCCAGGTTGAATTGCGTGTTGCGTCATTGTAGTCCTTCCAGTACAGATATTTACCAATGACTCATTGATAGGTGACTACAACCTCCTCGGGAAATCATCGATTTCTCTTCAACAATCATGCTACGCTGTTGCATACGAAATGATCAATTTCAGAACGCTACGTTACGAAGCGTTTTCATAAAAAAATAGTGCTACAATCTATATATTTATTGTAAACCATTTTAAACTATAAATCTTTACAATTTTTCTTTAGACATTTAAGGGGGTATTCTAGTCTGCACTTTCATTTGTCTGGTCTTTTTAGGGAATTTTGTACAAAAAAATATGAGTATTTTAATATCCGCATTTTGCATACGATTGCCAGAGTTATATGTCGTTGAACAAGGTTCGTTTAAAACAAAGGCTGACACGATTCCGTTCGTTCTGCTTTTCTGAAATGAAAAAATCAATAGGATTTTGACAAGTTGATGCATTGATATTCTCAAATTATGTTAACCTTTCATCTGTTCTAAATTACACCTGTCCAACTTTATCATAAGTGCATAAAATCCGCAGTCTACTAATTACAATGGCATTTTGGAAAAATGGTACGTTCGTTAACGTCACTGCCAAAAATTGGAAATTTGACATGCAACAAGAGCCAGAATATATGTATTAATCATCGGAAATCTGCCATTGTGTCTTTCAAATCGGATGTTCAAGGGAGCCAGACAAAACGGCCAAACAAAACGGCATTAACGTACCATTTCAGACCCAACGACCTCAAAAAATCCCGAGAACAGTAAAAAGAAAAAAGACGCAACGCCTACTTCGTTTTCATGGTCCCCATTCTCTCGAAATTCACTTGGTCACCGCGAGGGCTTCATTTCTCCGAGTTCTTTCAATATTGCGCAATTAAGACCGGCGAAAAACGCCGAGGGAATAAATGTCGCGGAAAGTATGTCCAATTTCCTCGATGGCCCGTTTTCGACAATAAACAGCGACTCAACGATAACGATAACAAACGGGACGACACGCGTTACAACGAGACGGTACACGGTTGTCGGCCGGGTTCATTGTTAAAAAGTCCACGAAAAAGCGGTTGCAACACGAAGGTGTTACGTTTCGGTCACACTTTCCGCGCTCGCACACAACGTTTACGGTGACATTGGGATAAGGTGCGAGCCGCGCGCTGCGACGTGCACGTTTAATGCACAGACGGACGCCGACATAAAAAATATAATGCGCATGCATATTCATGACCTGATGCAGAGACCACCGGGCATTCAATGAGAATACCTTTTTAAAATTGGCCCAAACGACTGGACCTTTTTTTACCAATCAGAAGCATTGATTCGCTAAATCACGTGCAAACAGATTTCGAAGAAATTGCAATTGGTAGGAATTACATGAGAAAAAAGAAGAAGAAAAGGCAAAGAATATCTCTGTACCACTTCAAGGAATTCGGTCTATGCGTGTGCGTCTATGAGAAGTACAAACACAGTTGACAAGTAACAGTCTGTTAGCCCCGTTCGCAACTGCGTACCGACATTCTCACAAGAAAATTTTTGAAAAAAAATCTAACTTGTACTTTACTGCGAGGAAGAGGTCGTTCTAGCCCAGACCTTTTGTTTTCAACGTGGTGGTAATCACTCATTACGGATTCCCTGCCCTCTCTGTGGAGAGAAACGGACATGTGACGATGACCTCCCTGAGCCAGTGTCGCCAGATGAGGGGAGGGAGCACGAATCGAGGGGAAAAAGTTACCCCCTCTCTGCCAGTACCGGAGTACGCACGACGGAGGCGAAACGCGTCACGTGACCGTGCCGCGACGGAAGCGTGGGGAATAGCGCGGTAGAAGGGGAAATTAGAGTGGGGGAACAAGTCTTGATCTGGCGACTATCCCCTGAGCTAATAGGAAGGGGGACAGAAACTCGTAACCGAAATCCTCTCTGCTCCCCCTCCACCCGACAACAATCGAAAATGAAAGTGTTCTGCATTGATCAGAAAAATAGGAGCTAAGTGAAAACTTCTTTCCACCCTTAATCATTTTAATCAATTGCAAATAATACATCGGTGCTGCCAGGTTCTCATGTTTTACTCGTTTTAAATTATGCTTTCACTTGGACAGCAAGAGGGGTGAGACAGGGGTGCCCGCTAAGTCCACTGCTGTTCACGTTATTGTTGGCGGATATAGATGAGGTACTAAAGAAGGGAGGCTGGGGAGGGGTAAAGGTGGGAGGAAGGGGAATTTACACCTTGGCATATGTAGATGATAGCGGTACTGGAGTGCTATATGGATGAAATTACGCTTTCAAAAACACCCTTGAATTGCATCTTCGTCTTGAATGCCTAAAATTCGCAGTTTAACGATCGTGTTCGAAGCAAGGATCGTCTTCAGCGCCGATATCGAATACAATATCGGAGGGTTTCGAGTACCATGCAGAAATAACTGACATTGCGAACAGAGTGCATTTGGCGGAATAATCGCACACAGAATATGTCTATCCGCTCTTCCGGACGTTGCAGTTCCGGCACAGACAATGCAACACACCAGAAGAGCCCCGTGGCGAGACCAAGAAGATCCGTAGACTGATGAGCATCGTAAGCAATCAGATGCATCTCTGTAAGATCTAGGCTCTTTGTTTCCCGGCGAGTGTAACGAAACCGTGTTACAACAATAGAATCGATTCTGGCGCGCTGCAGCTCGGAGAGAAAACGCATCTGGCGGCTGCTATTGGCATATCGATGCAACATGTGCTCCACTGCGTTCAAGCTGTGCATACGTCTTTCGCGTAAATGGATTTACTCAACACTAGAAACGCCGACGAGTCGAAAGGACGCGCGTTTAAATTTTGTCGAAGTAAACTATAAATCTTCGGGGAAATCTCTGTTTTCTTCATTTCATTAACGAGCACTCGATCAGCATTTTTGATCTGTTCACCTCTCTGTTATTATTTACGTTTCGTAATAGATTGTAATTTTATTTTTGGTATTCATCGATTATTTCATTTCATTTTTATGTTACCTTCAGACGGAGTTGGGTCTGTCCAGACCCAGAGTTGTAAATATTTAAATTGTAATCTTTTAGCAGCTAGATTCATTCAAATTACAAATTCAAGAACAAGTTCAATTTATCAACTAGAACATTTTATATGGCAAGCATACAGTAGAAATGTTATGAATATTTGTTACGAGTTTCCTTGTATTTTACAAATACGCGAATGTTATAAATACTAAAAGATAAGAGAGTTTTGACAAAATAAATTTATTTGGTAATTTTCTGTAGGAACACCATCAGCCATTTTCGAACAAACGCGTGAAGGATATTGTAGCAGTAGAAACATCTGTTTACCACAAAGTGAAACGAAAATGCTCCTTAACGATCGCAACCGGAACGACAGGTTTGTAAGTCGGTGCAAACACGATCCCTGGTGGTAGCAGAGTGATGAATGGTTGTTTCTAACAAGCTCGTTAGACAGAACAAGACCATGTCGTCTTGAGAAAGCAACTTTTTCTTAAAACAGAAATAAAATGAGAGAAATAAAATTTTCCTTAACCCTTATTTCGACCTATATCAACAGCAAAAACGTTATAGTGAAAACATCATATTTTTAAAGAAGGAATGTAAAATTATTTAGAGAAGGGGACACTGAAACGACTTTTTAATAATGGAAACGAAAATGGAAATGGTTACTCGGATACCTGATTATTAATGGGTTTTATGTATTTATGATAAAAATTGTATGAATTTTTACTTATTGAAATTATTCAGAAAGGAACTAGACTAAGGGACTCAATTACGGTGCCTATATTAATTGTACTTATTTTTTAAGCATAATGAATATTAAAAAAGAAATATATAACATATATATTAACTGATTTTAATGAAAAAAATTTCATATCGTTTCTTTAATATTCATCATGCTTCAAAAATAAGTAAAATAAGTATAATAAAGTAAGTATAATTGATATAGGCACAATAATTGGTACCCCCACAGTCATATGGTCCTTTACCCTATGCCACTCCTGTATCTATGCAAACAATTTTTATTTTGCATAAAAATCTGCAATCTACTGATTATTAACACAAGACTAAACGGTGTAGAGATCAAAATCTAAAACATAGGATGTTAGAAACTGTAGCAGAAAAATTTTCATTTTCGTCTTTGTATCTGATTTACAGTATCAGTTTATTGGAAGAAAGTGACATAATCAATACAGGTCGACACGAAACCTATCGTGAATGCATGTCGTAACAAAGGCATTCAATCACTTCCCTGCATGTAATGGCACCCTGTGCTGAATTATGCATTTAAGCACACGACGTGCAGTTACAATGGATCAAATCTTTCGGATAGTTCTCCTAAACGTTCCAAAAATTAAGGTCAAACGGTTCATAAAAAAAGCACGTTTCGCAACCTTTTAGAGTTTTCGAAACGGAATCACTTAAGTGAATGGCGCGGATTTGGTATAGCTTAATACATTCAAGGTACATGCATTTACCTTTTGATAAGTAAAGTTTGTGATAGAGCAACTATGATTGCGAACTGGCGAATCGGAAGCGACGCGTGGAGCAATGAAAGGCCAATGGGGCACGAGAGTAAAATTTTCATTGCGCCCAATGAAAACACATATCAATCGAATCGATACTTCGATCGGCGGCGGTTGAATTGTGTCAACAAACTGCTGGAAAATTCAGTGGCCATTCGAACTATGAAACTTGTTTACGAAATCTCCATCGGATATCAATTTTTTTAGTATTTCATAAAATGGAAATTAACCGGAAATGTAAAGTACCAATAAAATCACCAATTCGGAGAAATAAAGGACACGCAAACGCTACGCGGGCTCTTTAAAATCGATAATAACAAATTAAAAAAATATATGATATAAAGAAATACGTCTACAATTTTTAAACAGATTTTATCTAAACGTTATTGTACTTACACGACGCTTAACTCGAAGGCGAAGCAAAATTAGTCCTGGATTGAATGCGTCGATGATAATGAGCAATTTGTTTACGCGTCGTTTGTGGGAGAAGCAATATATTGTAGCATAAACTCGATCGCAAATATAAATATGTTCGAATTTTAATGGTTTACATAATTGTGGCTCGTTGCAAATGCAAATAACTTAAATGAGAACTGTTTGCGGTCAACGATTTTATAATTACTTGGTACTGAATAAATTTATGTTACGATAAAATATTTTTAATAGGACCAGGAGTGTCCTTGGATTTTTAAGTGTCAAGATGTTACTGTACCGAAGGTTATGCGAGTACTGGCGTGAAAGTGCGTTTATATGTCACTTTATAGACGGTGCGACCGTGATTATTACAAATGTGTTTTTCAGAGACGCAAGAATCTCAAGTTACGATCATTGTCCGCTGGTAACGGCGCATAATCGAGCACGTGCTTCGCGCGCTATTGTGCGCCCCTGACAAGGAATGACCTACCATAAATCGCGGCTGCCGGTTTCTTACGCCGTTTTCACGGAGACACGGATGAACAGCTCCTACAAATGAATTTTCAATCAGAGCATACTTGAACGAACGGAAACTTACGAGAAAGATACGCACAGTATTCTTAAATTCTTCTAACCTATTCATAGTTTTGTATTTGACCTATTTTTTTTTACAGATCGCTTATCTGTATTAATATATACAGCCGCGTTTGTTATTAAACGACCTTGTTAACATCATTCTCGAGCTTGTTGTTATTAATGTTACGAAAGACAATATCAACAAATATGTCAACACGCTTCCAGCTATTATCACTATTCAACGGTGGCAAAAAATTGCTACCTACTTTTTTCTGTACGATGCGCAAAATGTGAAAATTACGTTTCTTGCTTGATTCATGGGAGGCATTAATAAAGTTTATATTTTTTACTTTTAATTTCCATTTTTCCCCTTGGTATTCATTAATATAATTCTAAAAACCATGACGCGAATGTTCGTGTGATATTTTATTTTTGAAAATAAAATTCCGAGGGAATATATAAAATGGAATAATTTTCCCCGTGAAAAAACTGAATTTTGATTGAAAATTTCGACTAAAAAGCCTTAACTCCATTTCACAGAAATGAGCTGTAAATACATAAACATCGAGTTACAAGGAATAAACTTAGATCACGATATTATGCAAGAAACAAAGTATACACTCAGAGAATTAAGTAATATGTGTTACTCATTATCACTGTACTATGCTCTCTCTTAAGGAGCATTTAGACGATCAATATTATATTGTCAATATCATCGAACATATACGCCACAAATCGACGTATTGTCAATAATATTGAACGTATAGAGAAAATGTAATTTGGCAATACATGTTGACAGTATGTATTAATCCACATAGGGTTAATCGTATACTAGAATGCTGAGAATCTTGAAACATTAACACTGAAAAAGTATTTGAATACTAAATATCTGAAGAAACATTTTTTCTCGAAAATGCTGCAAACTAAAACGTGTCTGAAAATATTGAAACAGTTTTTCCACGATTGTGTACACCATAAATTTGAAGACCGAAACTTCTTCATTACAACGACCCCCTAAAATTAGATTTACGATTTTTGTTTTATCGGTTTATCGAGTTTTCGCGGATACATGTTCCGCTAACTTGTACGACCGAATGGCGTGCAACCGATACTGTTCCTCATTTATGTTCCATAAGACGACGAAAAAAAAAGAAATACGTAAAGCAAATTTCAGGAAGTCGTCGTGAAGCTTTGACCTTAACATCTACGGTACATTTAGACACACAATAAAAAATTTTACAATGTTTTCGCAGACGTTTCAATTTGTAGTACTTTCGAGGAAAACTCCAGTTTCCACCAAACTATAATAGTTTCAATGTGGATACTGTTTAAAAAATTTTTTAAATTTACTGTTCGAGCTCTCCTCGAAGCCATTGTATCAAGAAAACGCAGTTTGTCAATACATGTTCATAGTATAGGGGTACTGATCCTCTGAACATTCCATTACAATTGAATTTTCCCAAGATCCTCCCCCCCCCCCACACATTGTCCCGCAAACAATCCCATAAACCTTCCAATTCGCAAACTCGTTTCAGACGGTGATGGTAACGCGATTTGAAAATAGAGCAAAAATTTTCTGTACCTAATGCTATTTTTTGTCACCATATTAGTAATATTTTTCTGATTTCAGTGAAACCGAACAAGCTACAATTTATATTCTACAATTTACAATATTCACTCTTTTAATTCACGTCATAGTAGAACCTAGATTCAATAACAATTACTTATTAATTTGTAATAATTACTATTACAAATTATGATTAATTCCTGATTAATTATTATCATTAATTCCTTATTAATTTGTACAATAAATACTGTCGTATTGATCCCACCGAGTAATTTAAATGTGAAACGTATTCGACTAATGGGTAATTTAAACACCATCGGTTCGGATCATCAAGGATCCACTAAATCGCGATTTAAACAACTAAATACGAGCCAAACTGTATCGTGTTTGATCTCATTTTACCCAGAAAAGTGTCATAAATGCATCAGTAAAAGTTTCACAAAGAAAATTCAATCTCACCTTACTCAAAACCAAAGAATGTCCCGTATCGAATTAGCACTGTCTTATCCATGTATCTGGTATCGTGTTGTACGCACACTCGCGTTCTGAATGCGGTGCGAGCACAATACGCGGAAAAGAAAAATAAACCTGAATAGCTACTGTATCGAGCAACGGGGTCTGTTCATTATTCAAACGTAAATTTCTGGAAACGGGGAATGGTCGTGGGCTACGTCGAAAACAGCAGGGTGAGAGTTCACGGTAGTGTGCAGCGCGCTCGTATTCGCGCCGGAACAGCCGGCAGGGTCACGAAGAGCGCAGGTTCGACGATGATCTCCTTCCACGAGGAAAAGCCCGCCGAAGTGTAGCGCCCCACCGCAGAGATCCTGAAAACCGACGACATTTCGTCGCGAGTTCTCGGAAAGCGCGGTTCTGTCCGAAACGACTGCCGATCGCGCGCTGAATCCATCGATCTCGTCGAACCCTCGTCAATCGACGCTAACCTATCCTTATCCTCACCAATCCTCAGCATTTATCCTACTCACCTGTCTCTTCAAACTGTATCACACAAACGCAACAATCCCAAACAACTACCAAAATCCAATCGATCTTATCCTCAAGATTCCTCGCTAATCAGCACTTATCCTAGTCGCCTATATCTTCAAACTACCTCACACAAACGCAAACAATCCCAAACTACCAAATTCCATCGATCTTGATGAATCCTCACTGATCAGCGCTCAGTTACGTTTATCCTCAAGATTCTTCACTAATCGTCACTAATCCTCTGTTACGTCAAACCACCTCAAACCATCCCATACAACCTCAAACGACCGAACACAGTTCAATGGAGCCAATCGGGGAGAAAAAGGAGCTCGCGGGAAAATGAGAAAAAAAGAAGGGTCTGCGACGTCAGTCTGCGTTTCGTGCCGCAGTGAAGAATGTTTCGACGGATGTTTCGGAGGTCGTAAATAAAGGCGGAATGTCAAAGAGGAGCGCCAAGAAGTGAGTGGCGCGAAGGAGACCTGGAAAAGTGCGGTTCGAGCCGAACAGTCTGCTGCAGCCCTTTGATCCGGTCGCGTTTTCCGCGCTGTCAACGTCCAACACGTCGAGCGCAACTGACCGAGCCCGCGATTGTTGACAACGGTAGTCGAGCCGTGACAGCGGTAGGATTGTTGTGCGCGGTGTGCCGGGAATTAACAACGACGACACGTGTTCTTAATCGAGGATCTACCGATTCGGACATCGGCTGGACGCAGGTGTGCGGGATTTCCGGTAGTTTCGGAGCGCCAGGTGCCGGAAGAGTTTGCGCGAAAGTTTGCCTCCCTGTCTCTGAATTCGGGGCATCACTCTTCGGTTTGGCAATCACTGAATTCAATTGAGAACTAGCTACGATCTAGCTCTTCGGATGTTTGCGAGTTACTCGTGTCGGAAGAATTCGGATATTACTCATCAGCCTGACAACTTTGTCCACTGAAACTGTCAACTCTGAATGTTCAATTCGGATCTTCTTAGATCATTGAGTTAGTCGAGTTTGGTCCGGATCAGGTGTCTCGGAAGAATACCACCACTCTTCGGTTTGACGGCCTTCCAGCAATCCAGTGAGCACGTCAACAATCAATTAATCACAGTGTTCGATCAAGATCTCTGGATCATTCTGCTAGTCGATTCCTTCGCGAGTTGCTTGGCGTTACGCGATCATGCGATCACGGTCATCGGGATAGTCGGTTTCCATAGGATTTTTACGAGCCGCTTGACTTTTATGATGATACGTTGACGCATCAGACAAGATGCTATGCGTTAGACGGTTGAAAGACTCGATCATCCTCGCGATCTCGAGGACCGTTTGAACCAGGTGTCCCGTGGGAGTACAGAAGAGGTGAAAATGACAGCGCGGACCCGGTCGATGGTGGAACCCTTGGAACGGCAATTCTAACTCTGATTGAAACCCTTTTGAGCGACTAAACAATGTCCGGCTCGTGGTGATAGGAACAGAGGGACCGTAGATTGCGATCGTTCGCGCGGAAATATTTGACGGGAAGGGCAGCGTCCAGGGACTCCATGATTGATCTTTAAGTGGATGCTGAGGAGATCGGTGAGTTGCATTGTTAATACGATTTGGGGGAACAAAGGGATCGGAGAAAGTTCCGAGGCTGAGTTCGAGGCGAGTTTGGTTGTGGGTTCGTTTGTTCGGGAACCGGTTCGGTTACTAATCATTTAGTAATTGTAGAGCGATCGTTGTATAGTAGTTACAGGAAGCACTGTTAGTTTGTTTTTGAATGACTGGTAATTATAAATGTTTAAGTGGCGAATTCGATAACGGGTCCTCATTTATTCGAGCACAGGTCAAGACGCAATGCTATTTGTACAATATCAAAAGAGTTACTGCACACTGTAAGTTGTTACAATAGATGGTGATTATGAATATTCAAACATTTTAAAATATTTTTTGAATTTATTACCAAAATGAGAGGGTGCAATATAAAACAGTGGGAGCATTGAAAGTATTTGAAAATATTGTTGTAACTTTTAAAGTTAGTAACAGTAAGGAAAGAACTAAATGTCTATGTAACTCCTTTGTTTTGCATTTAATACGGGCGATTTTCCGCAGTCCAATCATAATATTTGTTTTAAAGTTCTTATCGAAATGATTAACCTTGATATTGTCAGGCAACACGAGCATACAGAAACAGCATGGTTCTGCACCTTGCTATT